>NC_072480.1:28392500-28992500 GCF_027574615.1 Eptesicus fuscus
TTGTGGAAAGGCAGACAAGTCTCATGTAAGAGAAATAGGCCAGGAAATGGACTACCTCGCTTCCAATCCATAATCAGCTGGGGATCTCACACAAGTCACTAAAACCCTTTGAGCCTCGGTTTCTTCAACTGTAAAATAAGGACAATTATTCCACCTTCACAAAGTGTATGTTACTTCTTGCCTCCAGGCTCCAAAAATATCTACTAATTTTAATACTTTTGTGTGATAAAGTTTTGCATAACCTCTACATTTAGCCTGATATCTGTAAAAAGAAATCCTCAGGTGTGTCATGAATATGGTCCAGTTCCTCCCATTCACAGGGCTATCAAGCTCAAAACTAAAATCAACCTAATAACTCTTGCCAAAATACAGCATTAATTTGTTCACTCATCCATCCAGTCAATTAAAATGTATTTATTGAGAAAACACTATGTTTCAGATACTGTGTTAGGGAAGAGGAACCAGCAAAGCTAAGGTCTCTGCTCTCATAAACTTTAGATCTTACTAAAAAAAAGGTAAAACACTGGAGAAATAAATACCCAGGGTAAAAACAGTGAAAAAGCCAGGAGAGCAGTGATGGTGGTAAGCAAAACAGTAATGGGTGATAATGTGGCCAAAGAAATCTGACATGTGAAAGATGAGCATGAGCCAGCCATACAGTCTGGAAGGACTTTTTTTCAACAATCTTTATTGTTGAAATAATTACTTATGTCCCCTTTTTCCCTCATTGACCTCTCCTAGCCCATCCCCACCCCCACCCCAATCCTTCACCACCCTATTGCCTGTGCCCATGGGTTATGCATATATGCATACAAGTTCATTGGTTGATTTCTTCCCACCCACCCCTGCCTTCCCTCTGGGATTTGACAGTCTGTTCCATGCTTCTATGACCCTGGATGTACTTTTGTTCATCTGCTAATGTTGTTCCTTAGATTCCACATATGAGTGAGATCGTGTGAGACCTTCCAGGAAGATCATTGACGATTAGCTTCGTTGATATCTCAGCCATCTCAGTTTCATGGTGTGTCTCAAGCAATGTGTTTCTAACAAGGCTAATCATAATCAAGCTATTTGCCTCCATTTTCTCATCCTAAAATTGGTCTAAATTAGTCCATGTCTCTTAAGATTGTGAGGATTAAGAGCTAAGTTGGTAAAGTGCATGGCATTAAGTGAATTTAGTATTTTACTAATAATGACTTTGAAGTTTATACATAATTTTTTCATACATATTTGTGTATACAATTTTATATACTATAAAAATATATATATTGGGTACATACTATAATATTTACAGTTGTAGTGGAAAACAATACTTTTATAAGACTTGCATTAATAGATAAAAATCACAATCCATAAATCTGTCATATTTGAATTCAGCTGTATCTCCATAGGTTATAGAGTTAAAATATATTACCCTTACAGTTCCTTCTCTGCTCAACACTAATTTATAGTATCCACACATATATGTAGACATATATATATAGACATATGTAACTATATATTTACAAACACAAATAGGTGTATATTCAGACATCTATACACAAACATATAGTTAGCATAGATACATTCTTATTTTAATGCCACTCTTGATTATTTTCTAACATATTTTATCACTTATATGTGGAATCTAATAAACAAAATAAGCTAACAACAAAGTGGTGACAGACTCATAGTAGAGAGACTGGCCTGATAGTTGTCAGAGGGTAGGGGTTGGGGACTGGGTGAAAAGGTAAAGGGATTGAGCAAAGAAAAAAAAAAAAAAAGAAAGACACATGGACATGGACATGACAATAGTATGATGATTGCCAGAGGGAAGGAGAGTTGGGAAGTTAGAAGAAGGTAAAGAGGGAATAAATGGTGATGGAAGGAGACTTCATTTAGGGTGGTGAACACACTATATAATATACAGATGATGTACTGTAGAACTGTATATCTGAGACCTATATAATTTTATTAACCAATGTCACCCCAATAAATTAAATAAAAATAAATAAAATCATCCCTTCCAAAAAAAGAATAAATATAGTGAGCATATTGCAGCTAGCATTATAATTTGCATATAGTACAGAGTATGTCTGCATTAGTCAGGATGCCACAGTCACAACAACAACAAAAAACATTTAGAAACGGCAGAGACTTCATGAAATACAATTGATTTCTTACATGTGTAAAGTCTGAAGCAGGCCATACAGTCCTTCTCTATATTGTTAGCTAAGCCAGCAGAAACAGGGGCTTCTAAAGATACTCCAACAGGTCTTGAGAATAGTAGGGGGGAAATGACAGAACCAAAAAGGGCTGGTTTCACTTCCAATTCACATATCATGGGCAGAACTCAGTCATGTGACCTAACCTAAATTAACTATGGTGTAAAATATGTTTAGAGACTTCCTATGTCCCCAAGAAGAGGAAATGTAAGAACTCATAAGGCTGGCTGCACCACAGTACCTAGTGTAGTGTGCTGGGTACCTACTATAATACTTACAGTTGTAGTGGAAAACAATACTTTTATAACCTTTGGATTTATAGACAAAATAACAATCCATAAGTCTGTTATATTTGAATTCAGCTGTATCTCTTTGTGTTAATTATAACAAAACATACTCATATGTGCATTATAAATTATAACTTCAATGCATTATAAAAACGTTATTACCACCTCTCAATACTATATAATATCTGTAAAATATATTTTTATACAAGTACACATATATACATACACCAACACACACTGTCTTATAGCAACTCTTAAATTGCTATCTGGCTCTGTTATTTAAGGTATATTGAATATTTTCACACATTTTCAATCAGAAGGTGCAATCCTTCAGGGTGTTTAAAGTTATAAGAGACTAAAAATGCTAAACACATGTGCAGCTCTAAATAAATGTGTCTGATGAGACGACAGAGTCAGCAGGTGCCAGCCTGAAGAATTTGGCTATCCTACAAGGACAATTGTAGGAAGGTTTTGAGCTGAGAAATACCATGATGAAAACAGTAATTTAGAAATGTTACTATGTCATTGGATTCAGGAATAATGAGACAAGAAAAGCTGGAGAGGAAAACTAATCAAGAAGCTATTGCTGTAATTCAATATCTGAATCTCGGTTTAAATAGGAACAGTTAAAAGAGAAATAAGAAATAAATGCTGGAGACATTTTAAATATAAATTGGTAAATTATTAAATGGTGAATTATTGACCATATACAGAGAAAGAGATAAAATCAAACATTACTTGAAAATACTGAACTTAGGAGCTCAGAAAAGAGAGTGGCACCATTGATAAAGACGAGGCTGCTGAAATGAGGTGATTTGCAGGGATCACAAGCACTTTGTGGATTTCAGAGGCAGTTGTGCTACTACTTGTTATAAGTCCTTCATCTAGTACATGTGTGAAAGGGTGCATGCAAATTACTCATTTTAAATTAGATCTCTCTTTTACTCTGAACAACGCTCACATAAAGATGATTAAACTTTATTTTGAGAGTTGTAATTATATTTTTAATATTAATTTAAGCTATGAGACCACAAAACACTATAAATACAAAACTTATAAAATAGCTCCTTTCAAGTAAATAATTAGTTTTACTTCTAATTAAATTAGAAGGGAAATAGTTTCAGTGGAGAGTATTAAGCTAAGTGAAATAAGCCAGTCAGAGAAATAAAAGTATCACATGATCTCACTTATATGTGGAATTTAATGAACAAAATAAACTGATGAACAAAATAGATCCAGACACATTGAAACATGGAACAGACTGATCCAGACACATTGAAACATGGAACAAAATAAACTGATGAACAAAATAGATCCAGACACATTGAAACATGGAACAAAATAAACTGATGAACAAAATAGATCCAGACACATTGAAACATGGAACAGACTGACAATTTCAGAAGAAAGGCAGGGGTCGGGGCAGAGATTAACCAAAGAATTTATAGGCGTGTATGCATAACCCACAGACATAGACAATAGTGTGGTAGGCTCGGGGTGGGGGGGATGGGGGGGAGGCGGTACTGGGGGAGGATGGGAATGGGGTGGAGGGAGTCAATGGGGGAAAAGGGGAACATCTATAATACTTTCAACAATAAATATAAATTTAAAAAATGAATATGTTGTTAAATACACCACATAGATTTTATCAAATTTGAACTATGCAAAACTATTATATGACCTATTTTTCATCTCAAAAGTTAAAATTATTCATAATTTCTTAATTTTACTTTTATTTATAGAAATTAAATTTTACTTGTGATTACTTGTAAATTAATTCATGAAATTGATTTGACATTTCCCTAACTTTATCAATTAAAATATTTTGTTTATTAAATTGAATTGTTTTGAACTAACCTTAATATAAAATATAATTCACCCAATAAAATATTTCATTTCAATTTTTGTTCAGGTAGGTAAATTCCTATGTGTAGAGTTCATTGCCTAAACAGTTCATCATTCTATGAGCTACAAAGTGTGTCCTTTGTAGCTATAGGAACTTCTATGAAACCTATCCTTTTCTTATAAAATATGCAGGAGACAAAAAAGTGTACAAAAGAAGAATTGAAAATAACAGCATTTCTGGGACTTAGACTTATCCTGTACTAAGCCAGTCCTCCTAGAAGAAATACCTTTATTTCATGCAGAAAGGAAGCAATTATGAGTAAAACCATTTATCAGTTTATGTGCTCTTTCCACTTAAGATGAGAAATAGAGGGAGAAGAAAGGCACAAACATTTGCTGAACACTAATTTAACAATACTTATTCCATAGATAATTAGACTGAATTCTCACTCAAGAAAGAAATTAAAAAGATAGAAATAAATGGAAGCATATACCATGCTCATGGATAGAAAGAATTAACATCATTAAAATGTCCATACTATACAAAGCAATCTATAGATTCAAAGCAATCCCTGTAAAAATATACAATGGCATTTTTTACAGAACTAGAACAAGTAAGTCTAAAATTCATACAGAACCACAAAAACTCCTGAAATAGCCTCAGCAATCTTGAGAAAGAAGAATAAACTTGGAGGTATGATGCTACCTGATATCAAATTATTATACAAAGCTATAATAATAAAAATGGCATGGTACTAGCCTAAAAACAGACCTTTACATCATTGGAACAGAATAGAGAACCCAGAAATAAATCCATACTTATACGGCCAATTAATATATGACAAAGGAGGCAATAATATGCAATGGATTAATGACAGTCTATTCAATACATGGTATTGGAAAAACTGGACAAATACATGAAAAAAAGTAAGCTACTTTCTTACACCATATACAAGAACAAACTCAAAATGGATTAAAAACTTAAATGTAAGACTCAACATGATAAAACTCCTGGAGGAAAAAAAAAAAAGGCAGTAAACTCTGTGACATTGCTCTTAAAAAACTTTATTTTTGTTCACATATATCTCCTTGGGCAAGTGAAACAAAAGAAAAAAATAACAATTAGGATTATATAAAGCTAAAAAGATTTTGCACAGAAGGAAACCACCTACAAAACACAAAGAAAACCCACAAATAGAAAAAAAAATTTGCCAATTATACACCTCAGGAGTTAATATTCAAAATTTATAAAGAAATCATACAACTTAACACCAAAAGAACCCCAAACAATCAAATTAAAAAATAGGCAGAGGGCCTAAATAGACATTTCTCCAAAGAAGACCATTATACATAGGCAGATATGCTCGATGTCATTAATTGTCAGAGTAATACAAATTAAAACCACAATGAGATATCACCTCACAACTGTCAGAATGGCTATCATCAATAAGTAAGCTGCAAGTGTTGGCGAGGATGTGGAGAAAAGAGAACCCTTTTGCAATGTTAGTGGAAATGCAGATTGTTATAGCCACCATGGAAAACAGTATGGAGGTTCCTCAAAAAATAAAAAATAGAACCTCCTTATGACCCAGCAATTTCATTTCTGGGTATTTTTTCTGAAGAAACTCAAAACACTAATTTGAGAAATATAAGCACCCAGATGTTTTTTGCAACATTATTTATAACTAGAGGCCTGGTGCACGAAATTCGTGCATGGAGGGGGGTTGTCCCTCAGCCCAGCCTGTACCCTCTCCAATATTGGACCCCTCAAGGAATCAGGCCTAAACGGGCAGTTGGACATCCCTCTCACAATCCAGGACTGCTGGCTCCCAACTGCTTGCCTGCCTGCCTTCCTGATTGCCCCTAACCGCTTCTGCCTGCCAGCCTGATCACCCCCTAACCACTCCCATGCCAGCCTGTTTGCCCCCAACTTCCCTCCTCTGCTGGCCTGGTCACCCCTAACTGCCCTCTCCTGCAGGGTTGATCACCTCCAACTGACCTCCCTTGCAGGCCTGGTCCTTCTCAACTGCCCTCCCGTGCAGGCTGGGTGCCTCCCAACTGCCCTCTCCTGCTGGCCATCTTGTGGTGGCCATCTTGTGTCCACATGGGGGCAGGATCTTTGACCACATGGGGGCAGCTATATTGTGTGTTGCAGTGATGATCAATCTGCACATTACTCTTTTATTAGATAGGATAGAGGCCTGGTACAGGGCTGGGGGCCAGCTGGTTTGCCCTGAAGGGTGTCCCGGATCAGGTGGGGGTTCCCTTGGGGCATGGGGCGGCCTGAGCGAGGGGCCTGTAGTGGTTTGCAGGTGGGCCACGCCCCCTGGCAATGCAAGTGGAGGCCCTGGTATCTGGAATTTATTTATCTTCTACAATTGAAACTTTGTAGCCTGGAGCGGAGCCAAGCCTGGGGCTCCCTCCAAGGCTGGCAGCCATTTCTGTTGGGGTTATAATTGAAACTTTGTTGCCTAAAGCAGGTGTGCCCCGCCAGGGTGTGCGGAAAGCTTTGCTTCCCCTGTTGCCAGCGGCAACCCTGGCCTGCTCTCTCAAGCTCCATTCTGCCGCCATTTGTTTGAATTTGTCTACCTTCTATAATTGAAACTTTGTAGCTTGAGTGGAGGTTTAGGCCTGGCAAGGGCAGGCGGAAAGCTTGGCTTCCTCTGTTACCTAGGAAACCTTGCTCTCTGTGGCTGTAGCCATGTTGGTTTGGGTTAATTTGCATGCTTGCTCTGATCGGATGGTGGGCGTGGCTTGTGGGTGTTTCGGAGGTATGGTCAATTTGCATATTTGTCTATTATTAGGTAGGATAGCCAACATGGAAGCAAACTTAGTGCCCACCAATATATAAATACACTGAGTGGCCAGATTATTATGACCACCCCATCAGTACTTCGTTGGGCCACCTTTTGCCTTCAATACTGCGGCGATTCTTCTTGACATTGACTCCATGAGATGTTGAAAGGTGATGCGAGGAATCTGACACCATGCCTGATAAATAGCACTGTCCAGTTCTGTGAGATTTGATGGTTGTGGAACCAGCTTCCTGCTGGCTCTTTTAACTTCGTCCCACAAATGCTCAATTGGACTGAGATCTGGTGATTGTGGGGGCCACCTAAGCAAGGTAAAGTCTCCCTCATGTTCTTGAAACCACTCCTGCACAATAAGAGCACCGTGGCAAAGCGCATTGTCTTGTTGGAAGAAGCCATCTCCATTGGGATATGCCATCAACATGATAGGATGAATTTGATCTGCAACGATACTTAGGTATGTTGTGCTATTCAGACGTTGTTCCACATGAATTAAAGGGCCCAAATCATGCCAGGAAAACATGCCCCAAACCATAACACTGCCCCCACTAGCTTGAAGGGTTGTACTCATGCATGTGGGGTGCATGCTTTCATGCTGTTTCCACGAAATTCTCACTCTGCCATCTGCATGATGCAACTGGAAATGTGATTCATCGGACCACGTAATTCAAGGACTGTCCAACCCTTATGTTCCTGTGTGAATTGGAGACATTTTATCTTGGTAACTGTAGACAGCAAAGGTGTTTGAACAGACCTTTGGCTTCCATATCCCATATGATGCAGTGTACTGCTAATTTGCCTACAAACATCAGGTGGTCATAATAATCTGGCCACTCAGTATATATACACATATATATGTGTATATATGTATATATATGAATATATATATATATATATATATATATATATATATATATATATATCAGTTAATATTCCATATATATGATGGAATATTACTCAGGCATAAAAAAGAAGGAAGGAAATCATACCACTTGTGACAATACAGATGGACCTAGAGGGTATTATGCCTAATGAAATAACTCAGACAGAGAAAGACAAATACCATGTGATTTCACTTATATGTGGAATCTAAAGACTCAAATTCACAAACAAACAACAGAGAAACTAAGTCCTAAATACAGAGAACAAACTGGTATTTGCCAAGGAGGGTAAGATGGGGGAGGAAGTGGGTTGTGGGAAAAAATAAAAAGAGTAAGGAGTACAAATTGGTAGTTACAAAATAGTTATGGGTATTTAAACTACAGCATAGGGAATATAGTCAATAATACTGTATTAATTAGCTATGGTGCCAGGTGAGTAGACTTATTGAGGGTATTACTTCATAAATCATGTAAATGTCTAAATACAATGCTGCACACCTGAAACTAATATAAAATAATATTGAATGTCAACTATAATTGACAAATAAAACATTTTTTTTAAAAAAAGCATTCTACTGTGCTGGCCCATATGGCTCAGTTGGTTGAGCATTGTCTCATGCACAGAGAGGTCACCGATTCAATTCTTGGTCAGGGCACATGAATTGGTATCTGGCTCCTTCCCCAGTAGGAGTGTGCAGGAGGCAACAGATAGATACTTCTCTCTCTCATAGATATTTCACTCTCTCTCTCCTTTTCCCTTCCTCTCTATGTAAAAAACCAATAGAACCATATTAAAATAATTTTAAAATATAAATAAATAAAAAGCATTATACCAGATTATCAGGTACCCAATCAATTCACAAAAGTTATATGTACTTTTATACATACCAGATATTATCAATGGAAAATTTACAATACCAATAAACATACATAAAGAACTCATACAGCTTAATAGCAAAAAAAAAACAACAAAAAAACACAAAAAAACAAACAAAATATAATAAAGGAAGTAAGAAGTACAAATTGGTAGTTACAAAATAGTTATGTGTATTTAAACTACAGCATAGGTAATATAGTCAATAATACTGTATTAACTAGTTATGGTGCCAAGTGAGTAGACTTATTGGGGGTATTACTTCATAAATTATGTAAATGTCTAAACATGATACAACAACAAAAAAAAAACACACAACAACAATTCAATTAAAGTATGAGCAGAGGCACTAAATAGACATTTTCTTAAAAAGACATTGAAATGTCCTGCATATACGTGAAAATATGCTCAACATCAATAATTATCATGGGAAAACATCTAGAATGGCTATTATAAAAAACACAAGAGATAGCAAGTGTTAGTAAGGATTGTAAGAAAATGATATCCTTGTGCCCTTTTGGTGGGAATGTAATACAGTATGGTGGTTCCTCAAAAATTTAAAAATAGAACTACTGTATAATTCAGCAATCCCACTTCTGAGTATATTTTAAAAGGAAATGAAAACAGGATATCAAAGAGATATCTGCACTTTCATGTTTATTGCAGCATTATTCACAGTAGCCAAAATATGGAAACAAAGTAAATGTCCTTCAACAGATAAATGAATAAAATGATGTGGTATAAATATACACACAATGATTATTATCCGACCATGAGAAGGAAGGAAATCCTGCTTTTGTGCTAACATGGATGTAACTAGAAGGCATT
This sequence comes from Eptesicus fuscus, assembly GCF_027574615.1. Taxonomy (NCBI): domain Eukaryota; kingdom Metazoa; phylum Chordata; class Mammalia; order Chiroptera; family Vespertilionidae; genus Eptesicus; species Eptesicus fuscus. The sequence goes on from NC_072480.1 coordinate 28,402,230, forward strand.
GTGCTAAGCAAAATAGGCCAGACAGAGAAAGACAAATACTGCATGGTATCACATAGATGTGAAATCTAAAAATAAGTCAAACTCTAAAAATAGAGAGTATAAAAGTGGTTGCCAGAGGCTATGGGAGGGTAAAATAGAAATTGGTAAAAAAAAAAAAAAAAAAAAGTACAAACTTTCAGCTATAAGATGAATAAGGCCCGTGAATGTAATGATGTAATGTAAAAATTATCACTATTGTTAATGACACTGTATTATATAATTAAAATTTGCTAAGAGTAGAACTTAAATGTTCTCATACAAAAATAAAATATAAATATGTGAGGTGATGGGGATGGATGAAGGATGTGTCATTAGCTAGATGGTAGGGATCCTTTCATAATGTGTACGTTTATCAACTCACTATAATGTACACTTTAAATTTTGTCAATTAAACCTCAATAAAGCTGAAAAATATGTTGTATTAGTTGGCTATGGCTGCTGTAAAAAAATTATCACAAAGTAGGTGCCTCAAACAATGCAAATTTATTCTCTTACCATTCCAAAAGTCTGAAACTCGGACAAAACTGAGGTGTCAGAATTTGCTTTTTCTAACTTCTAGAACTGCACTCTTTGGTCCATGGCCCCTTCTTCCATAGTCATGGTCCATATTACCACAGCATTTCAAATCTCTCTTTCTGCTGAGGACATGACATTGCCTTTCATCTTATGTAATAGAATCTCCTCTGCCGCCTTTTAATGAGGACAATTCCGATTGCAATTAGGGACCCCTAGGAAAATAACAAAGGATAATCTTCCAGTTTTAATAATTTTAATCAATCAACAAAGTCTCTTTGGCCATATAAGTTAAGATTTATGGGATGCATCAGGGGTTAGGGCCTGAATATATTTGGGTACCATTATTCCCCTACCAAAGGTGTCTTTATATACATATTGAAATTAGTATTCCTAAATATTCTAACACTAGAGGCATGATACATGAAGATTTGTGCAAGAATAGGCCTTCCTTCCCCTGGCTGCCAGCACCCGGGACCTGGGCATTCACTCTGATCGCCACCTTCCACATAAGCTCAGTCCTGGAGCCACCTTCTGCCTTCGTGCGCTGCCCAGAGGCCCAGAGCGGCTGGGGCAGATGGAACGCCTGCATCATCGCCATGGTGATGACGACACAAGCATCCGGGCCCGGCCGGTGCCATCTTTGTTGCACCAATTTGCATAAACCCTCCTTATTAGCTGTGGGTGCCACCATCTTTGTCATGAAGTGATGGTCAATTTGCATATTCTATCTTTATTAGATAGGATATTTACAGTGCTTTGAAAAACATTTTCTTTGTTTTGGGGTGGGGGAGGCAGTGTTAAACAGTTTACTACAAGAGCAAGCAGAACATTTGGGATGATAAACCTTACCTTGTCCCAAGGTTTTTTAAGGTTTGCATTTCTTTTCTAAATCTCTGCATGCTAGATTCTCTGAATAGATCTACAAACACAAAATTGATGCCTAGCATAAGTGGTTGTCAGAGAATGTAGACAGTTAATGATGATGTCAAAGGTCAATACCTATCTGATCATCTAACCACTTCCTTCCATAACTTCACCATGTTTTAAATTAAATTATGCCCAAAATAAACCTTACTAGTTTTCTACCAGCAGCACTTGGTTACATGCTGCTTAGTAGTTCAAAATCATAGAGTTATTTTTAAAAAGGCATTTAACTTGTATAGTTACCTAGAGGAGGCATCTAAATTTTTTTCTGATTGCACTAAGAATGATTATGAAAACCACCACTTCTTTGCTATGAAGCACTGAAACACATTTGATTTCTTTACAGTGTCCTCAACTTTCATTGTTTAATTAAAGCAATTACAGGGAAGGCCACTTAAAGGGCACAGCCAAAGGGTTCATAGATGACTTCATGTAGCCCAGTGTTGCTTTCGTTACAATGATCTGTGGGATTTCTGTTGTCAGCAAATGTCCAGCCCATTGTTTTTGCATTTCTGTCCTCAGGGAGCAGCTGTTTCTCCAGGAACTCCCATGGAGCTTCGCTGCAACACAGCACTCTATTCCTGGGCTCAACTGTCTCCACTAACAGCATTTTCTTCTACAGCATGGCTCCCTGATGGGCCTCCTTGTGTTTCATTTTTACTTTGTATGAAATGTACTGCAAATAGCCGTTTATGCTCCATCTATTTTATGGTATCATGCCTTCTCTTTGGTGTATTAAGGCCTGAAAGTCTTCTATTAGTTGTTTTCTACTTTAATTAGCTGCCTGCCACTCTTGTGTCTTTGAGCTATGTAATCTCCAATATGTAGCAAGCTAATGTATCTGGCACTTTTCTTTCTGTCAATTTGTTTTTAAATGTTCCTTAGCAGCTACTAGTGGGCATATATTATCATTAAGCTAACATACCAATAAAGACTAAAGATTCTTTCATGTACACATAAAATATAAATATATATACAAATGCAACTGTAAAAAGTGAGGGAGAATAACAAACAAATTAAATGCCAAAAAGAAACTGGGTCAGAACTAAACAGGTAAACTGTAGGTAAGGAGGACTTTTAATAACATGGAAAATATGATCCTGGAATTTATTTGTAGAAGAAGAATAATAACACCTATCTCAAATATATTTGCAAAATCTCAGCATTTTTCCTGGCAAATAGCAAGTGTCAATAAAATCAATTGTATTATATATCATATATCAATGTGTATAGTTATTCATTTAATTTAACATGAACCTTTTTTTGTGTGTGACTATGCTGTATCAGACCTATGTGTTTGAGTGCCTACTATGTAATAGAACTGTGCTCATGTTTCATACTAATTTCAATGAACTCATTGCCTCAGAAATGAACTGCAAACTTTTATTAAGCACATGGAACCTGTTTTAGAGCAAGCCATGTAAAGGATTATCATATGCTTCATGAATTCAGAGATCATGTCTCCTACAATGAATACATTGACTCTTAACTATCACTGTTTATGCCATTTTAAATGATTTTGTCTCTCCTGGCCTCTCTGAAACATTAAAACAGTGTTGCTCAAAAAATTTTATTGTATTCTAAAGGTTTTAGGAAGCAGTGAAGTACAAATAAGCATATGCTTTATATTCAGGTTTAGATCACTCAAACATTTGTAAATCCTATGCAAACGTACATTTATCACAGAGAGCCATTAAAATGTCTGTAGATACAATCCAGTCCTGTGGAGTAGCTAATTCTGCCATTTTTTTCTCTTTAAATGAATCTAAATAACTTTTATAGGCTGCCAGTTTCATTGTTCTAGCGACTCCCAAATACTAACCCACACAGTATGTGATTTTGAATTATGACCATCAATGATCTCCTTCTATTTCCGCCCACAAAAGCACATATAAGTGACTTCTATTGATCTTTGCCAAATAATAAAATAGTGATCTAAAGAGGTTCTTGACAGTTAGAACGGTTGTAAAATATGGGTTTCTTCATCACGTGTCTTGTAAATTTCAAAACCTAAGGAACTAGAGATAATTTATTTTTGTGTGTCTATAAAAATAAGAGCATGATGTATGTAGGGTTGAAAGGGTCTTTACAATAATTGAGGGTTTACAGAGAGCCATATAATATATCCACTGCATTCAAAAAATTTTATAACAGTGCCTAAATATTTCATTCTCAACACAGCTAATGCTATATAATAAATAAAAATAATTTAAATAATCTAATGTAGGTGGGAAACATAAAATTCCATTGATGTATTTTACAATATTGGCTATTACCTTCTTTTTTGCCAGATACAAGATAGTTTAGAAAAGTTGGTTATGGTCATTAAAAAATCTGGTTAGATGACTGAGCCATGTGTTCTAACTCATAGAACTTTAGCAAATCTTAAATAAGATTAAAGTTATAGAGGCAACAAAGCTAAGTTGTCAAGACTTCAGATCCAGCACCACACAGTGTAGGTTCAGTGTCCAGGCTTGCCACTGTTAGCTCTCTGTCCTTGGCCAAGTCATGGAATCTTTCTGTGCCTCCATGTTTAAATATGCAAAATTGAGATAATCAGATTGTACAGTATTATCACAGAAACTAGGAGCCTGTTGCACAAAGTTTCGTGCAATAGACTTTTCCTTCACCTGGCGGCCGGCACCAGTTATCCGCCAGCAGCAGTTTTCCTCTGGCCACCCGCCGATCAGAGCGCCTCCCGCCAGCACGATTGGCCACCCCAAGAGGAACTCCGATTGGGAGGCACTCCGATCGGGTGGGTGGCCAGAGGAAAACTGCTGCTGGCGGAAAACTGGTGCCAGCAGCCACGCAATCGGCCACCCCGATTTCTGCCACCAGCGTCTTCTGCAGCGCCTGCCTAAGCAGCGTTGGCTGTTTAAGCTGGCGGGAGGAGCGGGGGTGGGAACTCGCGAGTCCCACCCCCCACTCCTACCGCCAGCCAATCAGCCACCCTGAGCCCCACCCCCCGCGCCTCCAGCCGGCCCAATCGTGGACGTAGCAGAGTGATGGTAATTTGCATATTACCATTTTATTAGGTATGATTACTAACTTGAGACTTATGAAATGCTTAGAATAGAACATTATATATAGTAAGCATTCAGTAAATTGCACCTCTTACTATTAAAACTACAGATAAAATCAGTCTAAATCCATCCCATGTAGCAGCAATTCCTATGGCATGTTCATGTACTAACAAGTGTAAAAATAGTGTTAACATCACCAGAGAAAAGCAATACTCCTAGTGTTTATTTAGTAAATCTATATTTTCATATGACCTACAGGAATGAAGTCACATTCTTCTCATTATACTTCCTACTAATAATCTATGCCATAGCCTAAAATTAAGAAAGTTTTGTGAACAGAATATCATATTAGACTCTTACCAGACCACATTTTGAATTTGATTGTTCTCTTCCTTTGGAATTGGAGGTTGAAAAGTGAGGGCAAGAGCAGCTTTCTTCAAGATGGCATCTAAGTACATTTTCTGCCTTTACTTAGGAAGACTGGAGATTTTATTTCTAAATCATGGACCACTGCAATCTGATTTATACAGCTCTTTTGGAAGATATATGATACACATGGATTTTAATATACAATATGAGTATCAATAAATTATTGTACTTTGTATCATAATTTAGAAAGAATGAAAGAGAAGCTAAACTGTTGGACCATGTGAGAAATTATCCTTTTACCATTTTCCTTGTAGTCAGAGCTGTGGTTCATCTACAGTGATTCTTTTCAATAGGGTAACATCTTAATGTTTGAAGGAAGAAATGAAAGTTAATGTTCAAGCCATCTGGAAACTACTATTCTCATTTCTTGGGTGAGGGAGAAGAGAGAGAGAAAGAAAGAGAATCTCACCTAAAAAGTCTTTTGAAAGAGAAAATTTCTGTGAAGTTGTGTTTAAGTCTATTTTACCATTGAATTTTGAACATATTCTAAGATTTCATTAGGACATAATGCATTTCATTTTTCAATGTTAAGTCTTATATTGAGAAATGCCTTTACCAATTCAGTTATAGATTCCACAGGCTATAACTCTCCTTTGAATTGTGCTAGTAACTCTAAATCTGCTCTATTTCTTCTAGCAATTATTTTCTAATATTCTTCTTTTTCCACTAAAGCAGACTATTTATTTTCACTGAACTTTCATTTTGAAATGTTCATTAGAGGTTGAATGTCTATCAGTATCCACAGTCCATGTGTTCCTAATTCTTCTTTGTGCCTTTCAACTTTCATTTTTCTCAATGCAAACACTTACAAAGCTTTACTTTCATCTATTCTTTAAAGTCTTGAAGTATGACAAAACCACTTTTAGAAAGAGCTGGGTCAGTAATATAAGGCATTCTTTATAAGATTCTCTACCATGCATAACAGAGCAAAACAGGAAACAAGAGCAAGCAAACTAGAGTTGTGTGAAATTGCTCATTTATTCTTCTCAAATAGTTTTCAGTTTTTCATGAAACTGCTGAAAAATTCACAAATTGTATACCAATGAGATGAATATTTGTTTTTTAGGTTTTCATGAAAACTTTCTTCTTCAGGTAAACATCGTATATGCATAAGACATCCTGTCCCCATGTGTGCTGGTAGTACCTGACTGTCCATAGCCATCAAAATGGAAGTGGGTTATTAAATATGTATAGGCTGAATGGATAAGGAGAGATGCAAACAGTGCTGTGATTAGTAAATGCATAATAATGTATTCCTGGGCTTGTACTTTCCCCCCTTAATCTGTTCCAAAATGAAGAGATTAAATTTAAGATTTTTCTAATGGGGGGAGATTTTTCTAATAGAAAATTTTTGTTTTCATTTGCTCCTTCAGCCTTTTATGCTACTTTTATTGTAGGAAACCATCTTATATATCAAAATATCTTCACTTTTATTCAAAGTAAGGAAAAAAATAATAAATGGACCGGATGCCTTGGCTTTTCCCCAGAATTCTTGGTTTCCATGTATAAAACTTTCTTTTGATGATAATGTAATAATTCATTCATTTCCTCCTTCAAATAATAATTTTCTGAATGAACAACTTTAAATGCCATAGTCCCTTAATGGATCAGTAATATGACAGCAAGTTTGTGTATCTGCTAGTTTGAAATACCATGCAAAGGGTACTTTGAAATTGGTTTTCCTCTATGTGCATTTAAATGATACCGAAGCATTCCTTAATTTGGATGAGGTAAATTATCCCATCATATAACACTGACAGAGCCATTTGTAAGACAGGAGCCTTACAGAAAATGGCATTTTGGGCCCTATAAGTGAACTGAGAAGCAAATTTCCTCCCTCCCTCTCTTCATTCCTTTCTTCCTCCCTTCCTTCTGTTCATTTTCCTTCCTTTCTTCTCTTCTACATATTTCAAAACTTTACATATCAAATCTTACACTTAACAAAAAAATGTGTAAACTGGGCAGATGTAGGAGAGCAGGAACTGTGAGCCTTGCATGTCCAGCCTCAATTTTAAGTATAAAACATTGTATACTACTCTGTGCACTGGATTTAATATGCCTTAGCCAGTTTGAGGTGCCATTCCAAAGCTTTGAGACTTCAAAATTCTTTTTCTTGATTTCCTATACCTCTCCTCTGCCATTGAATCAATTCATATTATTATATACATCTCCTGATTTGCTTATTGAGCATCCTATATAATAAAGAGGGAATATGCTAATTGACCCTCAAGCCATCACAAAGATGGTGGCGCCCACAGCCAATAAGGAGGGAATATGCTAATTGAATGTCCCACCCTCAAAATTGGCAGCATGCACAGCTACAAGATGGTGGTGCCCAGTCCCCTCAGCCCTGCAGGGGAGGCAGGTATGCAGCAAGGCCAGGTAGTGGGCCCAGCCGCTCCACGTGCCTGCCTCTGGAGTCTCCCAGTCCCCTCAGCCCCGCAGCCACCCAGGGCCAGCCAGAGGTGCAAGCAAGCCTCGGATGGTGGCTGCCCACCTGCCCAGGACCAGCCCAAGTCTCAGGTAACCAGGGCCAGCTGAGGCTTGTGTTGCTGGCAGTGGCAGCAGCAGAGGTGTGATGGAGCCTCACATTCCCCTGATCACCGGGTTGCCTCCCAACCCGGAGGGCTCCTGGACTGTGAGAGGAGGCAGGCCGGGCTGAGGTACCCCCACTCCAGGGCTGAGGGACCCCCACTCCAGTGCATGACTTTTCATGCACCGGGCCTCTAGTCTTACCTAATAATAGACAAACATGTAAATTGACCATACCTCCGCTACACCCACAGCCAATCAGAGTGAGTATGTAAATTAGAAGGCCAAAGATGGCGGCCACCCAGCTGTTCCAGGCGCAGAGTGGCCAGGTGGGGCAGGACATCTGCTATGAGAGGAGGGTGGGGGACAAAAGGATCTACAGAAGTGGAGTGCCGCAGTGAAGACAAAACGGCAGATTCCGGAGTCTGCAGCAAAGACGCAGATGGCAGACTTCGGCCGGAATCTGCAGCAAAGACGAAGACGGCAGTCTGCAGTGAAGATGGCAGACTACGGCTGGAGTCTGCAGCAGAGACGAAGAAGTCAGACTCTGGCCGGAGCGAAAGCCTGGGTCCCGGGTGCCAGAGGAAAACCAGTGCTGGAAGCCAAGGGAAGGAAGGCCTATTGCATGAATCTCTTTGTGCAACTGGCCTCTAGTATCATAATAAGAGGTTACCAGCCCTAGCCAGTTTGGCTCAGTGAATAGAGCATTGGCCTGTGAACTGAAGGTCCCTGGTTTGGTTCCAGTCAAAGGCCCTGGTCAGGGCTCCTGCAGGAGGCAACCAATCGATGTACTTCTCTCACACTGATATTTCTCTCTGTGTCCTGTGTCTTTCCATTTCTCTTCCACTCTCTCTAAAAAAAAAAAAAAAATATATATATATATATATATATATATATATATATATATATAAATGGAAAACTATCCTCCAATGAAGATTAACAAAAGAGAGAGATTACCACACATTCACCTACATGCACTCTCTTCCCAACATATATAATGCATCTTTGTGATCATATGTAAAAGTTATACTGGTATAGTCAGCCTGTGTCTGTTTTTTATGATTTTCAGGGGAGGGAGACCAGGATTTTTTTTTTTTCATTTTCCATTCTTTTTGGTTCTTAACATACACATATGTTCTCATTTTACTATCATATTTTAGAAATGATTTTTGAATATGAAAGTAATGTAGTGGGAGTTTTAAGTTATTTGTTTCTTTTAATACCCATGCCTCTCTATTTCTCACTTTAAAGATTTTATTTACTGTACCTGTTTTGTTTTAAGGACGAGTGGCTAAGGTATATAAACATCAAGATGAACCCCAAGTACCCTTCACAGACCAGTAAGGTAGGACCCAGGTGGTAAACTATAGACTGGCAGCATGAATGCAGATAAGAATGCAGTCTCTTGTTTTATACCATACAGTGTTGAATTTTCCTAAATTAAAGGTCTAGCCAGAATTATCATAAAGGGAACCCTCACTCCCAGGATGTGTTTCATTCCCTAAGTGGGCCCACAGTCAGGAAGCTTTCCCAAGAGGCAAGATAAAATTATGAGATTCCCTAGGAGTTTAAGACTTTTTGTAGGTTGCTTGGTACATCTGCTCATTTGGTATCTTCCACTTTTACCTTTTCAATTACCTCAAAACATGTTTTGAGTATCTGTTATAACCACTGCATATAATATATTCTCAGGTCATATTGGTGAAAAAGACACAAATAGTCCTCCTCAGGAAGCTTAAAACCTAACGAGTGAAGAGACACTTATAATATGTGGCATGTAAGGGTCTTGTGAAAGGCGCCTGACTCAGCCATGAGCAGTCAGGTGGCCGTTCAGGATAACACAATGCCTAAACTAGGTTTTCCTATGATTAGGAGTTAACTAGCTAAGGGAAAAACAGGGAAATGAAAGTGCTTCAGACTTGAGGAAATGTGTAAAAAGACTCAAAAGAAAAATAGAGTATGGATATGAGGAATAGCAAATAGTTCACTTAGGCAAAAGGTTATGGTGTGAGGATAATGATATTAAGAGATGGACAGGGATGAGTTCATGAAAGGCCCATAGACTATAATTATAATTATTCACTATATTGATGGTATTGAGGGATAGATGGTCATTAACAATTTTTTTAAGTATCAATTGTTTTAATAGGAGAAACACATATATGATAATCATACATGGATTTCCTAAGTCCTACGGGCTGATCTACAGTTATAAACCTAGGTGAGTGCTCTGAATCATTTTAGTACAAATCCCCACACCATTGCCATACCATGTATGAGAGATTCATTATGAATATGCTGCTATCAAGGTATTAGTGCCCCTTCTAAGCTGCACTCACAGATTTGACTAAGTTTTCTGGTGGTAGCATGAGTTGAATAAAAATTGCTGGCTTCTACGTCTTATCAGCTATGAGTCTGGGCAAGTAATATAACCTCTATAAATTTTATTTCATTTGTTTATATTTTATAAAAATTTGATATGTCTATTAACCATTTTTATTTCTTCTTGGGAGAAGTGTCTATTCAGGTCTTCTCCCAATTTTTTAGTTGGATTGTTTATTTGTTGTTGAGTTGTATGAGTTCTTTATGTATTTTTTATATTAGCCCCTTGTTGAAGCTGTTGTTTGCAAATATCTTCACCTATTTGGTTGTTTGGCTTTTTGTTTTGTTGGAAGTTTATTTTGCTGCAAAGAAGCATTTTTAGTTTAACATAGTCCTATTCATTTATTTTTGCCTTTATTTATCTTGCTTTTGGGGTCAAATTCATGAAATCTTCTCTAAGACCAAGGTCCATAATTTCAGTACCTATGTTTTCTTCTATGTAATTTATAGTTTTAGGTCTTATATTTAGGTCTTTGGTTCTTTTGAGTTAATTTTTGTATGTGGGGACAAAATATAGTCTAACTTCAATATTTTTCATATGGTTTTCCAATTTTCCCAGCACCATTTATTGAAGAGGCTTTCTTTTTTCCATCGTATGTTTTCAGCTTCTTTGTCAAAAATTATTTGCCCATATACATGTGGGTTATTTCAACTCTCAATTCTGTTCCATTGGTCTGTGTGTCTGTTTTTCTGCCAATACTATGCTGTTTTGATTATCATCTCTTTGTAGTATAATTTGAAGTCAGGGAGTGTGATACCTTTGGCTTTGTCTTTTTATTAGGATTGCTTTGGCTATTCAGGGTCTTTTGTGGTTCCATACAAATCTGATGTGTTATTTGTTCTATTTCTTTAAAAAATGTAATTGGGATTTTGATGAGAATTATATTAAATATATATTGCTTTGGGTAATATAGACATTTTAACTATATTGATTCTTCCAATCCATGAACACCGAGGATATCTCCATTTATTTGTGACTTTTTCAATCTTTTTAAATAATGCTTTGTAGTTTTCAGTGTAGGAACTTCACATCCTTTTTTAAGTTTATTCCTAAGTATCTTATTTTTTTTGCAATTTCAAAACAAATTATTTTTATTTTTCTGAAATTTCATTGTTAGTACAGAGAAATTTCATTGTTAATATATATATATATATATATATAAGTTGTAGTGGATTTTTGTACATTGATTTTGTACTCTGAAAATGTACTGTATTCTTTTATTATTTCTAATTGCTTTTTGGTGGAGTCTTTAGGGTTTACTATATAAAAACCATGCCATCAGCAAAAAGTGACACTTTTACTTCTTCATTCCCAATTTGGATGCCTTTTATTTCTTTCTCTTGCCAAATTGCTCTGGCTAGAAATTCCAGTACTATGTTGAATAAGAGTGGTGAGAGTGGACATCCTTGTCACCTTCCTGATTTTAGAAACGAAGCTTTCAGTTTTTCACCCTTGAGTATAATATTAACTGAGGGTTAGTCATATATAGCATTTACTATGTTGAGGTACTTTCCTTCTATATCCACTTTATTGAGTTGTTTTAACATAAATGGATATTGTATCTTATCAAATGTTTTTACTACATCAATTGATAAGATCATAATTTTATCTTTTATTTTGTTAATGTGGTGTATTACATTGATCAATTTATCATCATTGTGCCTCTGGAATGAACACACTTGATGATGTAGTTTTTCAATGTATTGTTGTATTCAATTTGCTAGTATTTTGTTTAGGATTTTTGTATCTGTATTCTTCAGAGATATTGGTCTGTAGTTTTCTTTTTTGTGTGTTATCCTTGACAGGTTTTGGTATCAGGGTTATGTTGGCTTCATAAAGTATGTTAGGAAGTATTGCTGCTTCTTCAACTTCGTGGAATACTTTGAAAAGGATAAGAATCAAATATTTGAACATTTGGTAGAATTCATTAATGAATCCATCTGGTCTTGGACTTTTAATTTTTTTTTCTTTTTTTTTTTAAATATATTTTTATTGATTTTAGAGAGGAAGGGAGAGACAGAGAGAGGTAGAAACATCAATGATGAGAGAGAATCATTGTTCAGCTGCCTCTTCCACTCCCCCTAATGGGGATTGAGCCTGCAACTCAGGTATGTGCCCTGACCAGGAATCAAAACATGACCTCCTGGTTCATATGTCAATACTCAACCAGTGAGCAATAGCGGCCAGGGATTTTTTTTTTTTTTTTTGGTTTTTGGTGGTGGTGGTGGAATTGTTGTTACAATTTCCTCATTGTTGATTGGTCTATTTAGATTTTTAAATTCTTCATTATTCCGTCTAGAAGGCAACAAATGAACAAACAAGAAAAATAAATAAACAACAACTCATGGACACAGACAACACTATTGTAGTTACCAGAGGTAAGGGGGATTAGTAAAGCATAAAGGGGATCAAATATATGGTGATGGAATATGATTTGACTTTGGGTGGAGGCGCACAATGCAATATGAAGATTATGTTTCATAGAAATGTGCACTTGAATCCTATATAATCTTTTTAACCAATGTCACCTTGATAAATTTAAATGTAAAAAGCACTAAAACAAATACAAAAAGGTTTGTCAATATCTCACTGGCCCAAAATACAGTGCTATAAGATATAAAAAATAATCTGAATAATTAGGGTACACAGTACATTATTACTGTGTTATATCAAAGGAATTGCTCAGATAAGCTTATACCATGGTTCAGACCATGACAAAAATAACTTAGTTTGTGTGAAGAATGATTACTGAAGCTGAAAGTCCCTTCACTTGTTTCTGATTTATTCAGTATAATGAGAATGTAAGAATTTTATACAATCCACAGATGACTCTGGTGGGAGGTGTAAGAATACCACTTTGAAAGTTGGAAAAAGAGAAAGAAGAAGGATAAAATGTTAAAAGCACCCTGAAATATATTATTTCTTACCAAGCGGATGCCAGAGAATATCATGTATTAGTAGTCTAAGTCAGTATAGGAAATAAGTGCAGCAGAATAATCTCAGTATGCTTTAAACAAGTTATCAGTAACTGCTCCGAGATGGCACTCTTTGAGCACCTGGGATATACAGGTTTTTCTGACTGTGGTTATCAGTGCTCCCAGCTGGGAACAAGGTTGGTGTTTGTTTTGCTTTGTTTTGTTTTGTTAGTCCTCACCCAAGGATATATTTTCTATTGTTTTTTAGAGAGAGTGGAAGGGATGGGGAGAGACAGAGAGAAATGTCCATGTGAGAGAAACACATTGATTGTTTGCTTCTCACACGCACTTTGAATGGGGCCACAGAATGAGCCCTTGACCAAAATCGAACCCGGGAACTTTCAGTCCTCAGGACAATACCCTATCCAATGAGCCAAACTGGCTAGGGCCTTGGTCGGCAAACTGCGGCTCGCGAGCCACATGCGGCTCTTTGGCCCCTTGAGTGTGGCTCTTCCACAAAATACCACGGCCTAGGAGAGTCTATTTTGAAGAAGTGGTGTTAGAAGAAGTTTAAGTTTAAAAAATTTGGCTCTCCAAAGAAATTTCAATCGTTGTACTGTTGATATCTGGCTCTGTTGACTAATGAGTTTGCGGACCACGGGGCTAGGGCAAGGTTGGTATTTTTTAATGTACCACAGGAATGAAGAACACACTTGAAGGTACTACTGTACTAAGGTCTAATTGTCTTTCTGCCATTGACAGAAAAATATTTTTATCGTCTTGTTAATAACAAGTTTTATATTTTCTCTTTGTGAGTGGGTCTTTTATTCTCACTAAGATGGTAGAATTACAGGATCACAGGTTTTGGGAGACAGCAGAAGTACTAAGACTTCTTTGGTGAGTCATGAACTTAGAAAGGTTTGTATATAAAAGCTCTGCAAACTACTGTTGCCCAGATTCCTACCAATGCTGGTAGCCATCTCTAACCAAAACATGTAAGCACATTTTCAATCCTTAACAGGAAAGCTTATCAGAAATCATATAACTGTATCTGGCAAGGCAAGTATTACTTTCAGATATTTCTATGTTACGGTCTATCAATTAAACACATTTTGCTATTTAATGTAGACTTAACTAATTCAACTTTTTCAGGCTATCGAACAGGAATGTGAAGCCCCATTTCTTTAAAGGGCTGGAAGAAAGCACCAGTCATCATTCAGAATACCCTTTTAGTTAAAGTGATACCTAAACTTTACCAGGCTAATGAATTGAGACCATTTCATAGGATTTTGTTTCTACCTCATTTATTTAGTGCAGTATCCAAAAATGTTGTACACTCTTTGGCTGCCCAGTGGGAGGATACGTTAGACATACATTTATTCACAACTGAGACTCACCATGGACTCATTATTAGCCCTTCTCATTGTAAAATAATATTTTCTGCAAACACTTCACATGGCCTATCTATCAATTCAATTTACATTTATGAGTGTCCTTTATGTGTCCAGCCTGCAGTGTTTTGCAGACTTAATATAAAAGAAGATACAATAAATATTAAAAAGGCTAAAGCAAACAAATAAGGTTTTTTTTTTTTAGTTGAACCTTACAAATCAACAGTAATTTTAAAGCTCTCATGCATAAAAGAATAGATTCCCTGGCTGAAGAGCAGGGTGTGGACGTATTTGTGATCTATTAGAATCAGACTGCAAGGTGGCAAGTAGAGGTCAGTAATTATAAAGTGTGGCAGAAACTCTTCCAGAATCAGAAAAGCATTTTGTGAAAAATTTGCACTGGGTAGGTACAGAAATAAAAATTATATGGTCAGTAAACACACACACACACACACACACACACACACACACAAACACACATACAACTTTAAACTAATCCTAAGGTCAAAAGTGTGATTTTTTAAAAAATGTATTTTTATTGATTTCAGAGAGGAATGGAGAGGCTGAGAGAGATGCAAGATCAATGTTGAGAGAGAATCATTGATCAGCTGTGGGCTCACTGGGGATCGAGCCCACAACCTGAGCATGTGCCTTGACCTGGAAATGAACCGTGACCTCTGGCTCTATAGGTCGATGCTCAATCACCGAGCCATGCTGGCCGGGGCCAAAAGTGTGATTTTAGAGCAAAGAAAATCTCCTCTTTAAGATTACCAGCATAAAGTTTAAACATTCATTCTGAAAACCAATCAGTACCAACCCAATTATATCTGTACTAAATTCAGGGAAATTTGAAGACATCCATGCTTGAATATCACACAGACAATTATGCAAAACTTCAAACTTCTTTATGGGTCTGCAGGGACGGGAGAGAATATCTATCGTCTGCATATATATGACACTGCAAGCCATGGCATGGAGTAAACATTCACTAAATATATATATATAAAGCTAACTAGAATTTCAAATAAGCCCCAAGGGAATCAGAAATTAATTTGGTAAAGCACAAACTATTCCCTAAAGGAATACATTGAAAAGACGGTATAGGGATAAAGAAACTATCCAAAGCAACCTATCTTAATTCCAGAAAATTCCAAAACATAGAGTTCTGGCAAAGAATGACAACACAGTCAATAGTATTCAAACCAGACAAATAGCCTTTAAAGGCTGTAATAAAATAGACATTCAACCAACAACATGCTCATGGACAGTATGTCCCAATCTAAGTTTTGGGGCCAGTAGCGTGCACATTTAACAGGAGGTGCTAAAATGATAACCTAGCAAAAATTCAAGACACATTGCCTTTAAAGGCTGTGTGTCTAATAAAAATTTAAAAGTACTGTTGATGAAGAAATTAAAAAGAAAAAAACTGTAAGGGTCCAGCATCTTATATTCTATTAAAAATGTTTCCCTATGGTTGAGGAACCTTTATTCAATATCTCATTTTAGAAAAGGAAAAAGCTATGTACCCACACATAAATTACTATAAATATAAAATGTATATTTACACATGTAAATATAGATATACATATATAAAGACAAGATAATTAAGAAAACATATGGTCTTAAGGGAGAAAAGGTGATATCATTGTTATAGATCATTATCATTTTCCAATTACCTAATAATGTAAAAATTATCTAGTAAGTTTTATTTCTACATGCAGACCACTCAATCATCATTTTTACATTTTATTTATGATCTGTTTCTCTTATAATACTTATTGTCAAAATTGTTCATGTTTAAAAAATTACACCAAATGAGTTAAATATGCAAAGAAGAATTTCATTAAGACTATTGCAATAGGAGAGAGACTGAATAACTCTGATGAAACAAAAGTCAAAAGGATTTTAAAATGCTGGTTTATAATAATAGAAAAATACTGGAGGATACTGCAGGGGGGCAGCAGAGGGGATGGTCCAGACCCGAGTTTGCTAATTGTCAACTGTCTCTTATGAAGATTGGTCTCTCCCCTCCTTTCCCCATAAAAATTGGGGCAGGGCTCTATCTTCCTTGGTGACTACATGCTTACAGTTCAAAGGGATGGCTCCCGAGGCCTTGGTAAAGACAGCCTTGGAATTAAAGCTGGAAAAAATTGGGGAAAGTTTACATCTCAAAGGGGCAGAGAAAGAAAAATTTACAATTTTGAATTTTCTAACGTCAGTGCACTCAGAAAAAAAGTAAGATTCGGAAGAAACCTGTCTAAAGTTTATTCAAATCAAGAGGAATATTAAGGTCCTTTTGGTCCATCAAAGGCATCACTTTGCACGGCTCAACTGACCAAGAAGTTTCTCTCCTAGACTGACAGCAGTTGGAGGTATTGGAAATAAGATATTGAGTACCAGCCCCGGCTGGTTTGGCTCAGTGGATGGAGCATTGGTCTGCGGACTGAAGGGTCCCAGGTTTGATTCCAGGCAAGGGCACATGCCAGGGTTGTGGGCTTGAATTCATGTACGGGTGGGGTCCCTCAGTCTGGCCAACGGTTGGGGCCAATTGGGGCCGGCTGGCCGGGGGGAGGGACCACTGGAGGTTGGCCAGCCACGGGAGGTTGGCTGTGGGAGCACACTGACCACCAGGGGGCAGCTCCTGCATTGAGCATCTTCCCCCTGGTGGTCAATGTGTGTCATAGCGACCGGCTGGTTGTCCAGGCGTAACAATTGCTTAGCATTTTATATATATAGATTTATTTTATTTTGTTGTTTCCCATCACTATTTAATCCCTTCTATTCCTTCTTCCAACTTCACCCACACTTCACCCTGATGCTCCCTACCCCTCCACCCTCACCACACTGTTATCCATATCTATGAGTTTTCTCTTGCTCTTTTTTCCCCCCTCAATTCTTCTGCCCCACTCCCCTAACTTTCCTCCACCCCCACCAGCTGTCTGCCTGCTAGCTATGATTCTGTCTCCATTTTGCTTGGTATTCAGTTTGTTCATTAAATACCACATATGAGTGAAATTATATGGTACTTGTCTTTCTCCGACTGCCTTATTTCACTTAACATATTGTTCTCCAGGCTCATCTATGCTGTTGCAAAGGGTAAATTTTTATTACTTTTTATGGCAGAGTAGTATTACATTGTGTAAATGCACCACCAATTTTTTATTCTCTCATCTACTAATTGACCCTTGGGCTGCTTTCAAATCTTGGCTATTGTAAATAATACTGCAATGAACATAGGGGTATAATTTTAAACTTTGCAACCTTTTAATGTTTAGAAGACTGACTATAATGCTGCATAGACATGGTATATATATATATATATATATATTGAATCAATAAAATATATATATTATATCTATCTATATCTATCTATCTATCTATATCTATCTATCTATCTATCTATCTATCTATCTATCTATCTATATATCTATATATATATATTGAATCAATGAAACTATTTCTTAACCACAATTCGTTTTAAACATACACTGCCATGGCAGTGAGCAAAATGAAACCCACCAGATGGATTCTCCTTGCCCTACACTCTTTGTAAGAAAATTTTCATGTGGATGTGCTCCCAGGAGCTTGGTAGAACACACCTCAGTTAACATACTCCAGTGCTTCCATGTTATGGCTACCGAATTAGAGATTTGAACAGCCTAATGGATAAAACACCTTTCATGGTAAGTAAATCCCGATACTGTGGACAAGCTCAGATTATTGTTAGTTTTTTATGTTGCTGTTTTCCTTCAAACTGCTTGCCTATAAGCTGCCTACCTGGCTGCTTGAACTCTCCTTAGGAGCGGAATCCATGTTTCTTCCCAGAGGAAACTCTGTTAACAGCTTTGTTTAATTTCCTCTTGAAAGAAAAACTGAAACTTGTTTTTATTTTTAAAGTCACTGCAGATAGTTAACAGTTCAGTTAAAAATAATTAAGCCAATTTGTTAATATGAAACTTAAACCCCTTCAGATAGAACACTGAGCTCACCGGATAAAAGAGATTGCCTAAGTGGAAGGTTCTCCGGGGAGGCTTGGAGCCAGACCCAGTATGGGGTGTTTATTTTCTCCTGTAAATCCTCACACTCCTGCACAATTGTTGGAAGCCAGTACCTCTGTGGGTAGTTTTGCTTATTCTTTTCTGCCTGTAACTGGTCTCTACAGGGAGTATGTCTAGTTGCTCCTAAGCAGATACCCTACAGCTAGCTCAAAGCATTATCAGAATGCAGAGGGAACTGAATACAATGTGACAGATGCCTCCAGAAGGGACAGCCAGGATAGAAACGAAAGACAAAGAATAAGTGATAGACTGCACTTGCCTCTAAGCTCGTTCTCTGGGAACAGGGAAAAAGACCATTCAGTTATGTTAGTCCTACTTTGTGCTTCTAATCATTTGAAGCAAATCATCTAGCTTTCATCAGTCATAAATGCCTGTCGGTTAAAAGTAACATGTTTAAGTATTCAAATAGTACCTTAGTTAATAGATGACCCAATGTTTCTTCTTGTTGCAGCTAAAAGACTAAATCAGTTTCAAGCATTGATATCAATGTGTGCAGATATATACATTATATTGGTTCATTCATTTTTCCACTCAGCCTATGTTTATCGATCCCTTTCTTTTGAATCAGGCACAGTGCCCTTGGCACTACTGACACTGCAGTGACTAAGGCAGAAACCCCCATATTTTTATTCATCCATTCACTTAAAATAATTCTATCGAGGAGATTGTTTTAAAATTCTTAACCCCAGGTTTTAAACATTAGTTTTTTTTTTGGTTTGAAGTCTTCCATTTAATTTCTTTTTGCACATAGGTGGGATTTCTTTGCCAATCAGCATATAATGGGTTCCTGAGCAAGCAAGTAGCAATTTGTATCTGAGCATATCACTGAACGGAATTTTAGAGATAAAACAGGCAGGTTTAGGGAGTCTTAGGGAATACAGAGGGTTCCTGGGGGTGAATGCATATATGAAGGACAGAGGTATCTCTAACCTGAGCAATTAAAGCAGTTAGAAGGTAGATCAAAAGCAGCCCGACCTGAGCATCTTGGAGACGCCAAAATGCTTATCTTACTTGTACAAAGGATAGAGAAATGCCACCCTGAACCCCACCAAGATGGAGAAGTGCTCATATATCTCAGTAGGACTTTATGTCCCTGTCTGTCTGTCTGTCTGTCATATACATGTGGCATACAACCATCGAAAAATATGTTCATAGTGAAACGTAGGGTTCAGGGTGCAGATTCTTCTCGTGGGTCCTTGTCCGACAAAGATGAAGAGTAAATTTGTGGACTAACAGATTTCTTTAATAAAAATGTGGACATTTATTGGAAGCATATACAAACTCCATCTGGTCAGGGGTGTCCCCAAAGGGGACCCCCTGAGAGGGGCCCCCAAATAAGAAAAGCCTGCTCTCTCTTTCTCTATAACGGGAAAAATCTAAATCCAAAAATCTAAAATCTGTCTTGTGTCCCTCTGTCTCCAGTTTATATACGCTGTAGCTCTTTGTCTAACCCTCACCCTGACCCTTTTTAATTGGACTTCCTTAATTTAGGACCCCAGGGTTTTCCTCATTGTTCATTCTGTTACATAGTATCAGTTTCAAAGCTCAAAGCCCACGTGGTGCCCCCCTCTTCCTCTCTCCCTTATCTTGAAACATTCCTCTATCTCCTGTGAAAATAATATTTCCTTCTTCTCGGTCCATGAATGTATGCCTTCCTCACCCCTTATCCTGTGGCATTTCTCTATCCTCTGTAAGATAAGCATTTTGGCATCTCCAAGCTGCTCAGGTCAGGGCTGCTTTTGATCTACCTTATAGTTGCCTTAATTGTTCAGGCCAGAGATACCTCTGTCCTTGGTTTATGGCTGTTTTAATTGCTCAGGCCAGGAATGTTTCCATCCTCCTTGCCCTCTCCCCACCTCCCTTCATGTCTGCCTGATTAAGCTAGCTAGCTAACCCTTACCAATAGGGTAAAAATAACTGATTATCATATAAGGCTTTTGAAATCAAATATAGTCCATAAAATACATGTTATAATATTTATATATAGATATCATATCAAATGATGAAAATACTTAAATGACTATTGTATTTTCAGGAGTATTTAGAAAATAAGCTATATGTATAACCAAGAAAGATTACTTGCCCAATTTTAGAAAATAATAACATTGTACTATTAATTCATTAATTTTAATTAAATATTTTATATTTTTTTATTCTAACAACTTATAAATCAGTTTTAAGAGCTCAATGTTTGTCTTAAATCTACCTACACTTTTTTATACTAAAAATAAAATATCTACCTTATTGAAGCTGATTTAAAGAAAGTTTGCATGTGAAGGTAAACAGAACACATTGAAAAGTATTTTCCTCTCCCCTGTGTATGTTTTATATGTCCCAACTTATTACACATTAATTTTGAAAGCCAGAAAAAATATAGTGGTTTAAATTAATAAAGTAGGTCTAAACATTATGGAGCAGAGCATAATATGTTTTGCAAAATAGCTACAGCCATTCCATAAGAACAGGTAGAGTAAAGAAAGGCTCGGTGTGAAACAGTATGAGATTTCTAAATAAACATTTTATCCAAGACCCCCAAACTGGATAAGAGTATCTTCTGTAGATTTAAAAAATTATAGAAAATTCAGACGATAAGATAAAAAGAAACATTTTTTTTTTAGTTTATATTTTCACCCAAGATAAATTCTAAAAAGAGATAGACTAGAACTATTCTACATCTAATTACCCTAAAGGTAAGTGGTATTAGTGTTTCAGAGTGTTTCAAAACTTATTTCTACTTAACCTCTGCCTCACACTTCAAATTAATTTTTACTTTTTTGCCATTTATTATTAACACTCTAACATAATACAACTCCTGCTTATTCTACCAATAATTGAAAAACATTTATTGAACACATACTGAGTTCAGAATGTTCCATAGAAATAGCACAAACCTTGACCAAAATTGAATTATTTCTGAGATTAAAGAAACATAAATCTGTATAATCAGAACCAAACAATATGTATAAGATCATAACACTAAGTAACAATAACTATGTAGGTAATTAGTAGCTATTGTTTTGTTATAATAAAGAGGTGTCTATTGTACACACCACTCTTTTACTTAATGTTAAATGATAAAGAAAAGAAAAAGCTAGTTCCTGTCATTAAAGATTCAAATAACAGGGGACCTTAAAAGTGTAGTATTTAAGACATCACTTAAGCTAACCCCTCACTGTCCTAATGAACAAATTGATAAGTTCACAATGCAAAAAATTAGACTGTATATAACAAGAAAATGATTTTAAAATCAAATGCAAAACAACAAATTAAAATGCAATGTTATAATGTAAATGTAAAATTTTGATTAAAGTTAAAAGATTCTAAAATGGAAATGAAGAAACTAGGAATATGATTAGAAAAATATTTGAAAAAAATGAGTTGAGATAGTATATGACATCTCAAATGTTGCAGAAGAATTGAGAGTCTACTTCATATATTTGTAATGCCCAGAATGATGGTTTTGGGGTGAATCCCAGCCAACTACAAAAAGATTGCACAAATATATTTATTTACATAGACTCTGTGAAATTTTCCAATAAGAAGACAAAGGCTATGCATTAATATGTATAAGGAAGTGAATATAAATGCAAGACTTGACCAAAAAAATAAAGTCAGTCACATAATCAATAATGAAAACACCTAAGATTCATCAGATGAAGGAAAAGAATTTCACAAAAGGGGAAATACAAATGACTACTAATGTACTTATCAAAAATGTCCAATCTCAATATTTATCAAAAATGTTAATGTTAATTTAAATAATGAAGAATCATTTATTTACATACTTTGTAACAAATTCCACGGTATTCAACCTCTTAAGAGTTTATGGTACTAGCAATCATTCAGTGATGAAGTATACATTTGGATTATTTTCACGGGAATTAATGTAATTTTTTTTGTCAAAAATTAAAAATATTTGTATGTTCTATCTTAGTAAATCTTTCTTAGAAGTTGTTTTGAAGAAAAATTTAGGCATAAAGATGATATTATGCTTTTACATAAATTAGTACAAAGCTGGAAACAACATAAATAGGAAAAAATAATTAAATATTTGAACTCAACTTTCCTGTAAACTATTATGGCTGTGTTTACACACTTCAAAATGTGTATAGTTACTGTCTCTACCTAATAAGGTTATTAATGGATA
Source organism: Eptesicus fuscus (assembly GCF_027574615.1). Taxonomy (NCBI): domain Eukaryota; kingdom Metazoa; phylum Chordata; class Mammalia; order Chiroptera; family Vespertilionidae; genus Eptesicus; species Eptesicus fuscus. Next base: position 28,424,587 of record NC_072480.1, read on the forward strand.
TTTTTCTTCCTTCTTATATTTCTACTAGAGGCCTGATGCATAAAATTCATGCAAAGGGCTCAGCCCTCACAGCCCCGGCTTCATCCAGAAGGATATCCAGTCTAATTAGCATATTACACTTTTATTATTATAGATACCTTAAAAAATGCCTCCATTGACTGTGTTCCTTATACTATGAAAAGTATTTGCTCACTTTGGCAAGCAAAATATATGTTAGTTGAAATCAAATGAATTAATAGGGCTGCAGATGAAGAAGAACTAAAGACAAAAGTGGCAAGGTGTATCCAGGTCAAATTAAAGCCTCTCATAGCAGCTAATATACAAGACTCCAAAATATGGAGTTATAATGTGAAGGGTATTAGCCTCTGTTATCATGTTTCATGGTGACTGAGGCCCCTAAAAACAGGTCATTTGAACTAATGTAAAATACCATTGTGTCTCTCTTAATGTTCCCCCTAAAATTTTAGGAACATTTACCTGAATTTAATTTCAGAAGTGTGAGCTCATGGTAACACTTGATAATAGCCTAAGCACATTTTCTGAGATTCTGTTTGAAAAAAATGGCAATGTGTAAACAATGAGATACTCCCTACTCATTATTCAGTTCTTTTGAAACTTTAAGCTCTTGCTCCTTTATAGGGCCTAAGACTGTTGACTATATATTAATAGTTTCCAGCATCAGTGTGCAAGAAATATTACCATCCTACTACTCTAGATACTTTCCATCTTAATATTTTATATCATAAAGCTAAATATAGTTTGGCTGATAGCTAAAATTGCAATGATGTGAAATTTTTACTTCACTTTGTTTATTCATAAAACCCAACTTTGTTTAAAAGCATAATGTGACTTTAAACAAGTTCTTTGTCTGTTTAAATAAGTTTTATCTCTTAAGGCAATCAACTGATCATCAATACATCAGAAGTTGACTTTTTTCTGGAAATAGTCAAGAAAATTAAAAATATGTATCTGACCTGTGTCACTTGCATCAGTAATACCATCCATGTTTCTAAACATGTGGAAACTGTGTTCACTCTCTTTTAAAATTTCATTTCAATCTCTTCAAACTAAGTTGATATTAGCAGTCGATGGTAATATTGTCACCAAAATGTCAAAGATTGAGCAAAATCCCGATGCTTGCTCCACAATAATGAGAGAGATATCAACCTGGAAAAATATTCAAATTCCAGCCAGGAGGCCTCTCAGAATCTACTTTTTACAATGTTTGCTTTCAGGTTTGTCTCAATAAAAAAATACCAAGTAGGCAGTCCTCCGGTTACATCGGACTCCATGTATGTCATTTCATGGTTACATTGGCATCTCCCATTTATTTATATATAAAAAAAAAGTTCCATCATTTCGACGTATGTACTTATGTGCTTTATGTTTTTTATTATTTATTTGCCACAAGTAAAGGTTAGGAATTGTTATCTTTCTTTTAAATTGTTTTTACTGTTTCACTTCATTACTGCTGTGTATGTGCTCCATGTGAGTGACGTAAGTGCTTGTGTAGGTGGGTTCCAACTTACGGCAAAAATCGTGTTATGTTGTGCCTTAGAACGGATCTCCGACGTAACCTGAGGACCTGTTGTAAGCTAGAAACGGTCAGCATTCTCTCTGTCTTCCTACATAGGAATATGAAAGTAATTTATTATTCAAATATTTGGGTATAAAACAGCCCTATACTTGCTCTTTGGCCAATTAAAAGAGTAACCATGTCAGTATCATCTTTCTGTTTCTATTTACATAAGCCCAGAAAAAATACAACCAATATGCATTTATTGTTGCTCCATTCGTATAAATTTGTTTAGAGCAATATATTTCTTCTGTACTATGTTGTGGCTTCATTTGCCAGTGTGTCTTAATTTCAAATAAAATAAATTATTAAACATTTCTTTAAAAACATTTTCTTTCAATTAACCTTGATCATTAATTTATACTTTATATATTCAACCAATTATTTTATAAATAATTCAATTCTGCAAGGTGGTTTTAGTAGGGAGGAAAAGAATACAAAAATGAATGAGGCAAGGCCCCTTCATTGACAAACTTATAACTGGGAGCGGGGGGAGGTGCAGATTACAATGTAGTAAGTTCTATGAAAAGAACACACATCCAGTGCTCTGGGAGCTCATAGCCTAAGGAAGCTGAGTATTTCCCTAGGGAAGGGAGCACATTAGCTTGCCTTGGAAGATGGATTGGGGTCTTCTACAGGGAGAGACGAGAAAAGCGGAGGAGATAGCAAAGTTAAGACCTTAAAAGAATATGCTATCTTGGCAAAAAAGTTATAATCTGAGTATGGTTGGAACTTAGAAAACTTACTTGACATGACTTCCTTTATAGGAATAATTTTTTGCTTCTGTTTTCTGAAAGTGGGTATAACTAGTCTTTAAAGGTTGGGCTTCTTCAAACTGATCCAGAAGCAGTGCTATCCTTCAGTCTCTGTGTTGCAGCCACATATTTCTTTTGACATCCTCAAGTTCACAAGGCTTCTCTCCCATAGGATTTTGACCTTCCTGTTCCTTTTCCTTGGAACCCTGTTCTCCAGCTCTTCACATGGTTGGCTCCTTCTCATCATTGAGTCTCAACTTACATGCCACTGAAGTAGCAGCCATATCAGTCTTTCTCACATGACCACCCCTCATATTCATCACGGCAACCATCACTTTTTGATGTTATTCCTGCCTAACTTTTATCTAACTATTACTTATCCATTGATATAAGGATATATCATTTGTAAAGTCATGAAATCAGTCTACTGAATTATATAACACGAAACCCATCAAATATAAAGCATAGAGAAATACATAGTAGGCATTGTATAAATATGTCTCAATGAAGAAATGAATGGGGCAGAAAAAAGCAGATGGAATATATAAACTCTAAGAACAATTAATCAAATACATGTATTTAATATGTCAGCATCAGAATCTCATGTCCCCTCAAGGCTTTTTATGATTGGACTTCATCAAGGAGCAAACAGTAAAAGAGGATGGAAGGCCTGTGCAGGGAAATAAATGGAGGCTCTATGTTTTGCAAATGCAGTTAAATGAGCCAGTAAAATATGTGTATTAATATTTATTTGCTTCCACTTATATTCAGAGGTGGGTGAGCCCTGGAGATGTTGAGTTTTTATTTACCTTACTTATATCACAAAATACTTGTGAGATTCAAATGAGAAATGAATGTAAAAATATCATAAAATGTAAAAGATGACATTTTCTCGCCTTCTAGTATTAAAAGAAATAAAATATAGATTCTTTTGGAGTAGAAAGAAAAACAATTTAAGATACCAATTAAGTAGACTACCACTGGTATATTTCCCATTACCATCTGGTTCTTCTCAGTTTGCGAATTTAGTCAGGAAAACAATAAGCAACAGAATTATAAGAAATAGAGCTTTTGTTGATCTTCAGAAAAATGATTGTATCATGATGAAAACAGTGTTCTTTTTTAAATGTCACACATAATTGTGCATAGCCAGAGTAAATGAGCTAGTAAATGGGCTGGCATTAATAATTATACTGACATGCGTGCAATTTCAAGTATTGACTAATAAAATGATTGATAATTTTCAGATAATTAAATTTACAATTATGAAAGAACTTTTAACAAACGTGACTTGTAGCTTTTATAATGTTTAATTAAGTATATGCTAATGTAGTAATAATTTATTTTATCAGTAAAACTTTGTGACTAGATGTGTGAAGTTAAACAATTTCAACAAGAATATTAGTATCAGAGGGCTTTAAATGTCAGTTGAAAATAATGGTTTATTTTTTGTGTATATTTTAATTCTTGCTCCTCATCTTGCATATGATTTTATACTTCCATTAAGCTACAGAATTAAGCCTTCAATCTTACTATAGACTTATCGTCTTTAGAGCTCTATCAATAAGAATTCATAAATACATTTAAAAAAAACACAGCTTAGAACTTTTTTAAGCAGAAGAAGAAGAAAGCAGAAGAAAAGATAGTCACGACAAGGGGAGGGCCAAGGAAGACACGCCTATTACATGTACTGTGGTTTCTTCATTGGGAACTTGAAGCTGAAAAAGAACAGTAGGAGAAAACTGAAAAATCTGAATCAAGTATGGCCTTTAGTTAATATATATTTTTTATATATATTTTATTGATTTCTTACAGAGAGAAAGAGAGAGGGATAGAGAGTTAGAAACATCGATGAGAGAAAACATCGATCAGCTGCCTCTTGCACACCCCCTATTGGGGATGTGCCCGCAACCAAGGTACATGCCCTTGACCGGAATCGAACCTGGGACCCTTGAGTCCACAGGCCGACGCTCTATCCACTGAGCCAAACCGGTTTCGGCCCTTTAGTTAATATTAAGGTATCAATATTTCCTTAGTAATTATAAAAACTGTACCATAGTAATGTAAGATGTTAATAATGGAGGAAACTGGGTAAGGGTCATATGTGAACTCAGTACTGTCTTCACAATAACTTTTGAACCTAAAACTACTCTGAAATGAAAAATTTATTAAAAAATTATAAAAGAAAATATATTCATGTGTTTAAAAGTCGTAATTATGCTGTCTACTTATTGACAGGTCAACATATTTGGTGAGTGATAGGCTATAGAAATAACCATCATATTAAGTAGTAATCTTCAATCTTAATCCTATTACTCCTAATAAGAATTTGTTTTACAAATCAAGAAAAATGAATCATTTTTATAGTGAGTAGCAGGTGCATATATAGGAATGTTGAAATCAATATCAAACTTTTAGTCAGAAAGAGCTATAAATAATAAAACATACATGTATATACATATATATTAAATATCTTTCTAACAAGATCCTTAGAAAGATATGTAATGTATATGATCCAGGAACCTAAGTATAATTATTATCCCTGCTGAGTTATATACCAAATAATTTCCCTAAACACTGGCTTCAACTGATTAGATGAGGTTTGGAATCCTGATCAAGGAAAATCTATTCATATTCTGACCAGTGAATAGGGTTATGATCTGGTTTAACAATATAGGCAGAACCAAATAGATTTTCTCTCTCAGAAATAAATAATTGACAATAAAATGCAGATAAAATTTGCCAGTTTCCTATAGTGGCAAATAATGCATCCTAAGTTGTCATAATTGTGTAAGGACAGGAGTAATTATTATCAGATATGAATGAGAAGATTAATCAAGAGAAACTAAAAGTAAGAAAGAGGAAAACAAAATCAATGTAAGAAACAAGCTGGGTATCTATAAGAGGTGAGAATAGGGGAGAAATAGAGGAGAAAAAAATAACAAGCATAATCTACCTTTGAGAGAATGGTATCCTTTGCTAAGACCTATCCAATTTTCTGCTTTGAACACAGTCTTGGCAGTATTTTGAATTTTGTTCTTATCACATTTCTTTACTATAAATCCCTCTTTTCCAGAGCAAGTAGAGGTCAGCTCTTGTACCTTCAGACCAAAGAACCCATCTAAGAAAGACATCAGGATTATACTAAACATCATGCTTGCCCATTAGAGCTCCTCTCTAGCCATAATACTTTTTTCTTTTGAGTTTATCTTTAGTGTTGAAAGTATTACAGATGTCCCTTTTTCCCCCATTGACCTCCTGCCTCCCTGCTCTCACCCACCCCAGGCCTACTGTACTATTGTCTGTGTCCATGGGTTATGCATATATGCATCTAAGTTCTTCAGTTCTAATATTTCTTGATTTCTACTGGCACTATTTATTTCCTGGTTCTCTCAGAACCTAACTATCATTATTGCCAATATTTGATCAGTTTTTAAAATAAGATTTAACTAAATTTCTAACATTACAGTGGTTCAAAATTACATTACCCTCTGAATTATTTTTAAATAATTTTGACAGAAAACATCTTCCTTATTATATATAGCTTGGTGTGAAAATAAATTAAAAACCCTTGGGCCTGTATAGTCACTTCTCGTCAACAACCTAATTTGTTCTCATTTAGCTTATATATAAACAGTTATAGCTAAGACATTGAGAGCCAGAAAATTCCTGGATCACCAGAGGATAAGTACTCCTGGTTGCTACCATATGATTCTCATCACTGTACATATCACAACTGTTTCTCAATTTTATTTTCTTCTGACAAATTTCTATATTTCATGAGGCCCATGATGTTTTGCTTACCATTGTATCTTCAGAAACTGAAACAGTATCTGGTACTATGGTTGTGAAAAAGAAATATTGTACAATGAAAGAGAAAGTAGAGAGTTATTAGCCAACCACACTAAGAAGAACAAAAGCAATAATTAAAGTATTAATAAAAGCCTAAAAACAGTGACATAGTGACTTCAAAATTATGAGAAAAAATATATAATTTTACTATATGCTTCATTAAATTATATTTTAAGGATGAGAGTGAAATACTTTGCTAGTCAAAACAGAGTGTATAAAACATTGAAGCAATAAGAAGAAACTCCAAAAGAATGTGTTTCAGGAATAAGGGAAATTGTCTCTAAAATAAAATCTAAGGGGTAGAAACAAAACAAAACAAAAACTGAACAAAGAAAGTGATAGACATGTAAATAATTCTGACTCAATATTAGAATTTTCTAATTTGTGGGGTTTAAAATAAGAGAAATAAATAAAGGTATATAATATATAACTCAAAAAGAATTGAATTATTCCATAGTCCTTGCATATTTTTGGAGAAATGTAAAGATGTTGGTTACTGTTATATCCTAATAAAGCTATGTGCTTGTTAAAGTTTTAAAGATTCACAATAATAAATAAATAAATAAGAAGTAAGTTTATTGATATGAATCTAATAACAGTAAATATGAATGCATTAATAAAATACAAAAATAGTCTAATTGCAAAAACTTCAGCTATATGCATTTATGAGACGTACTGGAATAATAAAGATATAGCTAGAATAGAAGCCAAAGATATACCATTTGCAGGGGAAAAAAATGGTAGTAGGGACTACTTCAAATATATTCTCTCAGTTTTCCTTAGTAACTAAAAACTGATTTTCTTCAGAACAGCAATTTGTCAAACTTAAAGCTATATTTTCCTGGTTCCCTTGCAGTAGGTGTAGCCAATGAAGCATAAACTGTAGCTTTAAGGAAATCTAATAGAGATTCACTCAGTTGGAAGGAAGATCCATTTTGCACTTCCTCCCAGTTTCCCTCCCTGCTGCCTGAAATGTGGATTGAGTTGAAGGTGAAAATTAAAGCATCATGCTAAAAGTGACAGACAGAAAGATAAAGAGCATTGTTCCTTGGTAACTGAGGAGCTGCCATTTCAAAGCTGGACTGCTTGTCTCCAGACTTCTTTTATTCAAGAGGAATAAAAGCAACCTTGCATTTCACTTTGGGTTTTCCATTACATGCAACTAAACTAAATCTTACGTGAAATATTGCAGAAATAATCATCAAAAGAATGCTGATGTGACTAATCATGATCAGATTATTCTACTTATTGAAGCAAAATAAATCCGCCCCCTAAATATTAGTTTAAAACCTTTTTTTTTTTTTTTTTTTCCTGTGTGTTAGTGATCCAAACCGTAAACAGGGACAGCCTACCTCTAATTCCCAATATCCGGGGCTTAACTAGAAAGCCTCAAAGTCTGGGGATGATCCAATGGCCAAGAGTAAGAATCATCTTAAAGAGTCTTTACTTCCATGACTTGCTGTTGATGCTGTTGTCAGCTCGTTAGGCCTCACCTCCCTGTGGCCTTTCCGTGTCAGGTCTTCATGTTCTTCAGTTTGGGCTTCCTTACAGCATGACCCAAGAGTAGAGATGCTATTACCTTTTATAACCTACTTTTGGAAGGTACATAGCATTACTTCCTCTTTAATCACAAGTTTTTAAAATTCAAACAAAGACCCATCTTTCAATGGAAGAAGGGTCAAAGTCACATTGTGAGAGGAGCATATGGGATGAGAGATACCATTGCAGTCATATTTTCAAAACACAATCTGTGATACAGAGAAAATAGGTATATAGGGTCATGAAGTAGTCATAAAATATTCCATTCATGAGGAAGACATAATTCAAATCAAATTATCAAATAACATAGCTTTAACATATATGCAAGAAAATTGATAAAACTACATGGAAAAATTGACAAATCCACCTTTATAACAGGCAGGTTTAACAAACATCTCTCAGTATACTAAAGATCAGGTAGAAAAATAAATCAATGAGAATAACAAAGACTTAAGTTACATAATCGATAAGCTTGAAAAAATGAATTAAAAATAGGACATGAGTGGGAGGGATGAAGGGGTAATGGGGGGATAAGGACACATATGCAACACCTTAATCAATAAAGAAATTTAAAAAAAATCACCTTCTCCCATGGGTAAGTTGATTTTTAACACTCAAAGACTAACCTAATATAAAAAAACAACAACCAATTACTTTATTTAAAAAAAACATTGGGGATTTTTGTGCTTAAATAAAAGCACTGATGGCATCATGAAAAAAAAAAAAAATAGGACAGCCCTAACCAGTTTGGCTCAGTACACAGAGTGTTGGCCTGCGGATTCTAGGGTCCCAGATTGATTCAGGGCAAAGGCATGTACCTTGGTTGCAGGCACATCCCCAGTAGGGAGTGTGCAGGAGGCAGCTGAATGACGTTTCTCTCTCATTGATGATTCTAACTCTCTATCCCTCTCCCCTCCTCTCTGTAAAAAATCAATAAAATATATTAAAAATAAAAAAATAAAAAGAGGACAGTGCACAATAATGGGGAATGTGCATTCTTTTCAGGGAGTTTAAAGATAGAATCCACACTAAGTCAGAAAGCAATCAAATTTAGATGATGCTTACCTCATAACATTTTCAAAATTTAATTTCCAAAGATAATATAGTAGAGACTCTACATAACCATAGAATATTTAAAAAGACTTTCAAGACACAAAAGTACAAATCACAATAAAATATTGATACTAATCTAATAAGTTAATTTGAGAATTATATTAATCAAAAGATGCTAAATATAGAAACCAAAAATAAAAGCCACAACATAGGATACTTTTGAAAGATATATACAAAGAACTGGTATAAAGAATAGATAAAGAATTTCTGCAATAAGTAAAATAAAGGCAAATAACAATAAAAAATGTCTTGAAGTAGCTCTCAGAGAAAAATAAATGGCCTTGAAATGTTTGACAATATGATCAACCTCATTTGTGAACAGGAGAACACAAATTAAAAGCACAGTAAGATATAATTACATCTCAAAGTAGCAAAAGATGTATACCCAGCTTTAGTAAGAATGCAGAAATGTCATAAAGAAGTTCTCATACTCAGCTAGCAGAAGTGTAAATACATACAACCCTTTTTGAAAACAACTGACTATTACAATTAATGAAGTGAAACAGCTTCATACACTATGAATCAGCAACTCCACTCACATATGTGTACCAGGAACTATGTGCAGGAATTTTTATAATAGACTTGTTTAAAAAAACAACAACACATAGAATCATCTAAAAGTCTGTCAAGAGTAAATGGATAAATAAAAATTATAGCATATTACGTGCAGTGAATGTCATGGAATTACAATCACGCACATTAATATGACTAAATCCTACAAGCCAACATGACTTTAAAAAGCATTTTATAAGAGAATATATACAGCACCTTTTATTTATATAAAGTTCAAAAACATGTAACTAAACAATGGAATAGATACCTATGTGGTAAAGATAAACATTTTGAGTAAGTAATAAATACATCTACAGCAGAGGATACCTGTGTGCAAAGGTGTCAGTGATCCACTGGGGAAGGCACTTACAGAGGCTTCAAAGGGCCAGCAGACGTTTGGTCCTGTTCAACATGTCCATGGAGGCAGTCCGCTTGTGAGCTCCCACTTACCTCACCTCATGTGTCATTACAGCCAGGCTACCAGGCCAACAAGTGTTATTATTGGCAACACAGCCATAAAACAATTACGGGAGCAATAGACATACTAGTACTTTTATGTATTAATCCTGTAAACAAAAGTAGAAATTAACTTCATGGGTTGTTTTAACCAAGGGACCTTTTCTAAATGAAGACATTTTATACAGGACCAATATCAAGGACCAGTTAGTATGGACTGAAGGTCTCCATGGATGTTCTGGACAGGACCAAATGTCTGCAAGGCTTCAAAGTTATCAGTAGTAGATATGTTGCTGTTCATTTTTTTTTTATTATTCTTTATGCCTCAATCAGGTATTTTATTATTAAAGCTGTATTTACCTCAAAGCACCAATAATATCATTAAAGTAATAGCTTATGTTCTCATTTAGAAACACAACCCTTAACAAAATTACATAGTAAATACAAACCACCTGCTTCCTGGCTTACATCTTGTTACTCAACTTTTAAATGAGGTTTTAAACAGCATGTACAGGTCGTAATGGTTGAAGTTAAATCGAGCATATTGTTTTCTGGTTATTTTTTTATGATAATGTTACAGTCCCCTAAATTGAAAAAGATACACACAAATTACATAAAATATACACATCACTATATACATACATATACACATTTTAAATGATGACTAAGATATATCTTTGCAGAAAAAATTATAGACATAAATGTTTTTAAAATAATATTTAATTATAAAATTAGGCAAATACTGTCAATTAACTTTCACTATGTATCCAACTTGTACAATACTATTTGGCCTAGAACAATCTGTCTATGAGATTATTAGAATTTTTATATCCTGGGAATAAGCAGTATAACTAAACTTACTCATAGACTATAAAAGTATTTTTGTCTTTAGAAAACATTTTTCATAGATGAAATAATAAAAAGAAATAGCCTTTTCATTCATGTTCATTTTTTTCAAGTAGGATATAGGATAGAGTTAGTATGAATACCAGAAATTATTGAGAAGATAAAAATGAAGTAGACAATACTGCAAAGACTAGCTATTTTGGCATTGTAGCTGCAGAAGTAGTGAATATTGGTACCTTAGTATAGGCTATCAGCTAAGCAAGTTGGAGCTCATGAGTGACTGATGGGGCTGACATAACCAGGTCAGAATACTCTGCTAGGCCCTTTCAAGGCATAACAAAGAATTAACATAAACAGAGCTATGTGCTCCTTTAGAGCGGGCATAAGGGTTAGATAAAAAGCCCATAGCAAGTAGGGTATGAAATCCTTTTTATTTCTATTGCAACTAGGTAAGCTATCAATAATTCTTATAATCACAAAGATAAGTGTGGACATGCAGGCCTACTGCTGTGTTCGCAAATGCTTGTGCCTGTTTATAAAATGGCATCTCTCTCATGTTTATTCATGCTCATGGGATCTTGCCAGCTTTCTGAGATGGTTCCATGTGTGATAACAGTTCTAAGGAGCAGCTCCCTGTGGCTAGGCACAAAATCCTAGTGAGCTTACCTGAGGCTCCCTAGGAGCTGTTCATGGAGGTTTGGAGAAGCAAGTTTTTTTAAGCTTTTCAGAGTTTGGACTCTCAATGTTCAAATTTTCTTGTACCTTCCTAATTCTTACTCCACCCATCTAACAGAAGGATCTATCTACAATCTAATTTAAGCGTGCCAATAATTTAAGTATAATTGCTAACCTGCTTAAAATAATTCAAAATTTACCCAAGTATTGGCTTTGAAATTTGACTTATTTCAAAATTGCCTTTTGGAAAATACAAATCTTGCATTCCATCTAACATTCCTTCATCATAATTTCTGGAGATTAATATATTTACATATTGAATCAATATTTCTAACAAAATTTCTCTTCAATAAATCAATGGACCTAATAAGAGTTGCCTGCAATTGTTGTGCAGCCAGGTCCACACTGGTCAAAAATGGGATTTCCAGCTGGATGGGATAAAAAAAACAAATAAACAACAACATCAAATACTTGTATAATCTGACTATATTTGCTGTCAATCAATGCATTTAGCTTGATTTTTAAAAAACAAACAAACACAGCAGTCTATTTTGGTATCACCAAAAAGATGTAGAATTCGGCTGTAGAGAGTCCTTAACAGTTTGGTACTCCACAGATCCTACTAAAGAAAGATTCAGTGCAGATCTTGATCTCAACACTCTCCACATTGCACTAGATGATTTGTGCATCTGTTTTCCCCTACTAGGTTTTCAATTCCTCAAAGATGAGATGGTTGCTCTCAGCTTTGTATCTTTAGCATTTAGGATGGTCCTGGGTTGCATATTGTTTCTTTAATGCTTAAAACAAAATAAAACAAAACAAGTTATAGTTAAGTGAAAAAGAAATGCAAACAACCTATATATATAAAAGCCAAGTGACCAGAACAGTGGAACGACCAGAATGACCAGAATGACCTGTTGCACTGTGGCAGCCAACTGGCCCAATTGGGGCCCCAATCAGCTCCCCCAACCACCCACAGCCCCACCCCCTGGCCGGCCCCACCTCCAATCGTGGGCGGGCTGGCCAGCCAACCTCCCATGGCCACTCCCCCAGCCAGCCCAGCCCCAATCGGCCCCAATGGAGGCGGGCCTGCCAGACCCCACCTGTGCACAACTTCATGCACTGGGCCTCTAGTTTAAGGATAATTGATGACTATGTTCTGGAAATCTACATTACATACTCTGTTAACAATGGGAAGGCATCTCCAATTTAGGTTTGAATGTGGGGTTGAAGAGAACCCTACAAAAGATGTGAAAGAAAGAAATCAATGTTTGAAAATCCTTAAACTCAATTTTAGAAATGTTCATGTCAGAGTAGAGAAATCTGTCAATCAAGAGTAGTGTTTATTTAAGTTAGAAAATAATAAAACTGGAGTACTGAAGAAGTACAAGCTGCTGCTAGTGAAGCTCAGAAACAGTCAGATTAAGCAATGTGGCCCTATGTGGTAGTATTTAACATTTTTATCCCCTTTTTTGTATTCTGAAAAATGAACCTATACCGTGTCTACTAGTCCTCTACAGTATATCTACTCCTGAAATGCAAGACCCATCAGAAGAAAAATTATGGGATTTGAAGACAGCAGAAATAAGCTTGATCCCTGATTCAATAGCTTTTTTATTTTTATTTTTTAGCAATAAATTGAGTCCTTTAGGTTTTATTAAGACTAGGGTTCTTTAAAATGAGGATAATGAGTCCTGCTTTGCCATAAGGTTTTTATTTATTGGGGTGACATTGCTTAATAAAACCATACAAGTTTCAAATGTACAACTCTGTAACACATCATCTGTATACTGCATTGTGCACTTACCACCCAAAGTCAAGTCTCCTTCTGCCACTATTTGCCTCCCTTTTTTTTTCCTTTTCTACCACCCCATCATCCTTTCTTTCTGGTGATCACCATACTTTTTGTCTGTTTCTGGTGCTTTTCTGAGTGGGAAGGAGGGGGCTTAATTCCTTTACTTTTTTCACCTGGCCCCCAACTCACCTCCCCTTTGAGCATTACTAGTCTGTTCTCTGTATTCATGACTCATCAACAAAATAAAAACACAACATACTAAATGGGAGGACACATTCATCAATGATACATCTGAAAAGGGGTTAATGTCCAAAATTCATAAAGAACTTATAGAGCTCAACACCAAGAAAATAAATAATCCAATTAAAGAATGAGCAAAAGACCTGAAGAGACACTTTTCCAAAGAGGATATACAGATAGTCAATCCTATCTAATAAAGAGGGAATATGCTAATTGACCCTCATGCCATCACAAAGATGGTGGCTCCCATAGCCAATAAGGAGGGAATATGCTAATTGACTGCCATGTCCTCAAAGGTAGTGGTGCCCACAGCCACAAGATGGTGGTGTCTAGTCCCCTCAGCCCTGCCGGGGTCGGCAGATGTGCGGCAAGGCCAGGCCCGCCCCCAGGGCTGGCCCGAGGTGCAGGCAAGCCTCAGATGGCAGCTGCCCAGCCACCCAAGGCTGCCCAAGACTCAGGTAACCAGGGTCGGCCAATGTTTGTGCTGCTGGCTGTGGTAGCAGCAGAGGTATGATGGGTGTCACCTTCCCCTGATCGCCAGGTCACCTCTTGCTCCTGAGAGATCCCAGAATGTGAGAGGCGACAGGCTGGGCTGAGGGACCCCCCCCATCAAGTGCATGAATTTTCCGGTAGACATATAAAACTATGCTCAACTTCACTAATCATCAAAGAAATTCAAATTAAGACCACAATAAGGTACAACCTTACACCTGTCAGAATGGATACCATCAAGAAGTCAACAAATAACAAGTATTGGCAAGGATATGGAGAAAAGGGGACCCTGGTGAACCTTTGGTAGGAATGCAGATTGGTTCAGCTGCTGTGAAAGCAGTATGGAGTTGACTCAGAAAATTTCAAAATGGAACTGCCTTTTGACTCAGTGATCCCACTTCTGGAAATACATCCAACTGAAAACCTTAATTTAAAAGAATATACATATCCCCATGTTCATTGCAATGTTTCTTATCATAGCCAAGATTTGGAAACAGCCCAAGTGCCATCAATTAATGAGTGGATAAAAGAGCTGTTGTACATTTGCATAAGAAAATACTTCTCAGCCGTAAAAAAGAAGGAAATCTTACCTTTTGCAACAACATACATGAACCTGGAGAAAAATATGCTAAGTGAAAAAAGTCAATCAGAGAAAGACACATACCATCTGATTTCACTTATATGTGAAATTTAATTAACAAAATCAATTAACAAACACAATATAAACAGACTCATAGATAAAGAGAACAGACTTGCTACCATAGATTTTTTAAAAGATAATGAGAAAATGTGTAGGAATATGATTAAATAAACTGAAAAACTCTTCATAAATATCAAGTTCTCTTATTTGTATTCTATTCTCATTCTGTGCCTGTTATATTTTTCAGTTTTCCCTATAAAATATTCTAGAGTACATGCAATTATAATTTTGTGATAATTATCTAAATTAATATCAAATTATTTTATTCAAGTGCTCAATTATTCAAGTAATTTTAAATTTAATGAGCATGATTTCAAGGACAACCAATATATGAAATACATTTTCCAAGTCAATTAACCAAATAAATTTATATGTGTAAAGCACATTTATCGATACTTTGTATATTCACTTTAAAAAAAAATTCCACTTTTAGCTCCAACGGCAAATGTTTTTAATCTATTCTCCTATGGATTGAAATTTCAGGAAAAAATAGATATATCTAACTTGGTGAGAAAAATAATATTTGACATAATAATCCTCATTATCTATAGGAAAATAATTACCATTTTAAAGTATTAATTTGTGTTTTCTACACATTGTTTTTAAGGCTCATTGTCTGCCCAGCACTATGCTAAGTGCAATGGATATTGAAGTAGCATAATAGAGATACTCACTGCTTTTAGGAAGCACATAACATATTGGGAAAGAGTTATGACTTAAGAAACAATTATAATAAATTAAGATGAATGTTCATGGTGATATTAAAAAGAAAACTACATAGATACAGTTCCTGACATTTGAAACTTACAATCAAGGCAGACCATAATAAAAAAGAAAAAAAGTAGCCCAGCTAGCTCAGTGTTGACATTGACCTATGAACCTGGAGGTCATGGTTCCATTCCCAGTCCAGGGCACATGCCCAGGTTGTGGGCTCGATCCCCAGATTTGGGCATGCAGGAAATAACCAATCAATGAGTCTTTCTCATCATTGACATTTCTACCTATCTCACCCTCTTCCATTCTCTTTGAAATCAATAAATATATCTCTGTATATAAAAGCCAAGTGACCACAATGACTGGAACAACTGGTCACTTTGAGGTTCACTGCTTCAGCCAACTGGCCAATTGGGGTCCTGATCAGCCCACCCAACTCCCCACAGCTCCCCCCTGGCTAGTCCAGCCCCAATTACCCCCCACCCCAATCAGGGGTGGGGCCGGCTGTTCAACTGCCTGTGGCTCCTCCCCCTGCCCACCCAGGCCCCAATTGGCCCCTCCCACCATGATCGGGGGCGGGGCCTCCTGGCCAACCTCCTGCATCCCCTCCCCACTGCTGGCCCAGCCTGATCGGCCCCAATCAGGGTGGGCTGGCCGGACCCCACCCATGCATGAAGAGAAGTAAAGGCTTAAAATACTGACTGTTTCAAAGTCAACAATCTGCATGTTCCATGACATGTCACTTGCTTTTTGAATGCTAGTTTTAGTCTATTCATGTTTAAGTTACTTAATTTTGCTTTATTTTTTTCAAATCTAGCCCATCCTTACCTTACTTGAAAAAATAACATGATACTTATTAAAGTTAATGTAACAGAAAAGCAGATGCTATTTTTAGCATGATAGTCAAAGTAAAATAATAACAATATAAAATGGAAACTCTTACTTTAAAAGAACTTGAGAATATTAATCTAATATAAATAAATTAATTATATTTTGTGAGATATAGGAAGATACAATAGTTATGGTCTTTGAATAAAGGATGAGGAATTTATATAATTATATTACAGCAATGAAATACTTATTCTATATAATAGGTGGCTTCGCAAGATGGCCGCTGCAAGGTCGTTACAACATGTTCTCCACAAGATGGCCAGCAGGGAAGGGTAGTTGGGGGTGAACAGACTAGCAGGGGAGGGCAGTTGAGGGCAATTGGGCTGTCAGGGGAGCAGTCAGAAGTAAATCAAGCCAACACGGAAGCAGTTAGGGGGTGATCAGGCTGGCAGGCAGAAGCGGTTAAGGGCAATCTGGCAAGCAGGCAGGCAGCAGTCCCAGATTGTGAAAGGGATGTCCAACTGCCGGTTGTGGGGTTGTGGGATTGGGCCTAAACCAGCAGTCGGAAATCCCCTAAGGGGTCCCAGGTTGGAGAGGGTGCAGGCTGGGTTGAGGGACACCCCTTCATGCATGAATTTTGTGAACCGGGCCTCTAGTATGATATAATATTTCACATACATTCTCAATAATAATGGATTATCATAGAGCCCTAAGAATGGTCTGCCTCAGAGCTGTGTGGCTTTGATAGATTGATCCTCATGCCTTGCCAAGCAGGTTAAATCTTAGAGTGCAGGTATCCACACCTGAGCCAAAGTCAGACAATTTGGTAGCACAATGAAACACTGCAAATATTATTTGTAAAGATTGTCAAGATGATTAGTTCTTACGATGTAATATGTTAATAGAACCATTTGCTAAATTTTGTGGGTTTTTCTTCCTATAATTTTAATTATTATTTATCAGAAACAAATTAATTTTTCCAGTGGTTTTCCCCTGTACTAAAGTGGAAATGTTTCTCAAGAAATGGCTTTCCTTTGTTTCACTCTTCACCACAAGCATAAAGGATCTTTTCTAATCAGCATTAATGAAGCCACCCAACAGATTTTTATCTAATACTTACATTCAATTTGATATGAAGAAAAGTTCCTGACACATACTAGTCTATTAGGGGATATATATTGAACAAATGAGTAATTATTCACAGAGCTACCTGAAATAAACTAGTATAGAAAAAGAATGGCAAACGTATATTCAGGGTGTGAAAAGAATAATGTTGCAAGATCAGTTAAAGCAGAAAAATTATGTTTGATTTATTCTTACAAATAAGATTTTTAAGCCAGTGCCATAATACTACTGTATTTCCTTTAGTAATAAAAAATGAAGAAGCTTTGCCTTGTCTTGCTACTGTGCAGAAATGACAAGGAGCTTTTGTTACAAACCACAAACAAAAGGATTCAAAGATATGTTACTGAGATAGTGCCAAGCTAACCACTGTCTCTATCCATAAAAGAAATATGACCACATATGAAAAGGATTTTTAAAATAAAGGTCATACCTTATCCAAATAATTACTGTATTAAAGCCACTGTCATTTTAGTGTGTGTTTGTGTGTGTGTGTGTGGGGGGGGGGGTAGGAGAGGACTGACAGGTGAAATATCTAGCTGATGACAGTCTTATCATATTTCAGTTCTTTTTTGTTTCACATTTATCCCTTTTTTCCTTGCTGTGATAAAGCTGAACAGTAGAATGTTAAAACAAGTCTTAAAAGTTTAATTTCCACCTTATATCATGTGTTTGATATATTTAGCAATGCCTTTCTTCATCACTGTTGGTCATAGTATTTGAATTCATCCTCAAAAATTCCAACGTCTATCCGTAGCTCATTTCAGGGATTTTTCATACTTTTACTTTCTTATCTTTCATAACTTCTTACTGCATTTTTTTCTTAACCAGCATCTCAAAATATTCTAATTAAAAAAGGCAGATCCTACAAAATGAATACATCTTCTAGCAATTTAGATTGCCCACATTTTTGTTACAACACATAAGAATGTAAGGGCAAATCACTGAAGTGAATACAATGTGGGTGCTGCTAGAAAACAGCAAAGTTCATTGTTACTACCAGTGGTAGGGTTAAAAAGACAATTGGAATTTAGAAATGTATTTGTTAATGGTGCACAGGAAAAATCACAATGTACTAGATATTGAATTTTCCCTGACTTGGGAAAAGTTATAATCATTTCTAATTTTCTTTAATGTAATATATGACCATCTGAGATCAAGTAAATAGAAATTTCTAAATGTCAATGTATAAAGTATTTCATAAACAAGAGACACAGCCAGGAAGTCTGTCGTATTTCTGGAAATGTTCCCTGCACTCTAAAGTTGACAAGGCAGAGTGCCATGGCAGCATTAATTGCAGCCTTCAGAGTGGAAGAATATTTCTCCGTAATTAAGACTTTCTGAATTTAAAGAAATATGATCTGCAACAGCTTCTCTGCCTTTATTGTTAATTATTATACAACTAGAGGCCCAGTGCACGGATTCGTGCATGGCCGGGGGCGGGGGGTGGATGGGGAGGAACAGGAGGTTGGCTGGCCGGCCCCACCCCCTGGTTGAACTCCTGGTTGAGGGGATAATTTGCATATTAGCCTTTTGTTATATAGGATAATGAAATCAAGTGATTTAAATGGTCACCACTGGACAGTCCCAGCTTTTCACAAATTGCTTGCAAGTATTACTTCATTTACCCCAAAATATTTATATCTTATCATCCCTACGTTTTCTTGTGTGAATGGAAAGGCTTGGAGTCCGTTTCAGAGCAGAGACAAGGCTCTCTAAAGGGGAGAATGAAGCAAAGGTCAACTGAGGTCTAGTCCTGAGTGCGGGTGGCTCTGGACACAGGGACACTCAGAGAGCAATAACCACCTCTGAAGCAAGAGGCTTCTAGATGGGACAGATTTAAAGACAGGCAGTTTCGTTCACATGAGAGCCAAAAAAAAAAAAAAAAAAAAACTCCCTGAAACAATGGAGGGCAGAAAAAAGAAGCCTTTATATGATCACTGGTCACTGCTACCACAGTGTTCAGAAATCATACAGCAGCTAGTACAGTCCCAGGCTGAAAATATAACGTTCTCCACCCAATAAATACACTAGGAAAAAGGAGATATTACAAATAACTATGATCTGTGTTTGCATGAGTGTTAGAGGTGTGGGGGACTTGGAAGAAACAGAATTGAAAGGGACTGCATTAGGGTTTCATCCTTGGCTTCCCTGCAAATTGTTAGTCAGGGCTTTGCACAGCTGGGATAAGCTTTACTCAGCCATAGATGGCAAAAACCACACATATATGCCTGCTCCCATCCATTCTAAATGGATCTCTTCCACATTCCACAATCAAAAGCTACCTGGTCCATTATCCATATAACCAAAGTCTTTAATCTCAAAATTAACACACACACTTCTTTTCATTATCTGTCTGAAAAGTGGTTCTCAAGTGAGCAGAGTGCCCTCAAATCTGTGTAAAGCATTCGATTACTAGGCTGAATTCACTAACATCTTACTCCTGAGCCTGGGAGAGCAAATAGCCCCTGAAGCCACAGCGCTGGGGCACTCAATAAGTCACTGCCTCCACACCATTGAGCAGTGTTTCATAATCAAAATTGAAGTATTTTTATAGTACCGTGGGCTCATTTCTGGGATATAATTTCTATCATAGGCAACAGTTGTCAGTACTGCCTGCCCTGTGTGTGAGCTGTACTTTGGGTGGTACCCAGGACTCTAATTCTTTTGTTTATTTTGCCTCATCTTTCAAACTCAGACTCCCACTCCACTAATAAAACTCCAATCAGCAGTGACTTGAGTATCCACATTTACTTCTTTTCAATGACTGGAGTATCTACATTTATTTCTTCACAATAGTTCTCCAAATCAGTCACCTCTAATTTCAGTGGCTAAAATCAATCTATGATGCGTATTCCACTTACAAAAGGTATTACAGCTTGGGTTGATTTGTCTTATATGACAGATATATATTTTTGTTCAAAAACTAAATGTAAATTGAATGCCATTGTTGTAGGTTTTCTTTTTTCTTCTTCTGTTTTAAATGAAGATAATAAATCTGACTCCAAAATACTACTGCGGTTTCTCACCTCTTTCCCCTAAGGTTGCCTTAGAAATTGCAAGTCCTGATTGGTGCCCAGGAAAGGAGGAGAAGGCCTTGAATCTCCAGCCTATTATGGATGACAAGCCTACCAGTCCTTTGGAGCTCAATGGTTCGTCTGTGCCTGTGCTATAGGCTTGGGGCAGGGAGATTTATTTTTACCCTAAGACTGGAATACTAGAAACCACCTTGATGGGTTCTGGGCCACCTGACCTTTAGAGGCCTCACAATCTCCATGATGAACCCATCACAGATTTATATATATAAATCTCCATGATGAACCCATCTCTAGTGTTTGCCTCGTTTTTCTTTCTGCCTCAGTTTCTATAAAATCACCTCACAAAACTCAGTCTTCCAAAGAGCAAAATCCAGAAAAGAGAATTGTTTTAAGTAGATTGTACATTTCACCCAGACAGCACAAATCATCTTTGAGTCAAAAAGTACAAAACTAGACAGACAACTTGGAATAAGTGGATGGGGGCAGGAAGAGGGAGCCAGCCAGTAGGGCTATGAAGGACAGCAACTCATGAAAGACCTGCTGGAGGAAAACAGAGCAAGAATATATTTATGTCTCTGTGAATTACTATTGGTCCTTGATTCTTGATGTCTTTTTATTCCTTCCCAACACAATGAATGGTGTGTTGAAGAATTCTGGACCAAAAATAAATTGGAGCCATCTACTTTGAATAACTTTTCCACCTTTTACATGAGAAATTTTAAAACTTAGAAAGTTTGTTATTGTGTAAGGCCATGCACCTTCTTATGGCAGAGCTATTTTTATCATTCAAGGATGAGTGATATATAATTATCTCAATGCTAAGGTGATTTATATACTTATTTTACTTTCAATATGTCTGTATTGTAAATCTGTCTCACTATTTATGTCATAAGTTCCTTTATCAAAATTATTTCATTCAGTGAGTCTACTGCATCTGATATTGCTTTTCATAAATCATCACATTTATGGAATTAAATCCACATAAAGAAAATAGTATTATTGATACTTTCAAGCACATTTTGGTAGTTACTATCCTTCAAACTTTTGTGAACTAAGAAATGGTACTGATATAAGAAGAGAAATATATATTCATATTTCCCACTGTCCCAAAGTTTCTAGTACTATACTGTATATATATTAGGTACTGAATATTATTTTTAATCAAAGAAAAATTAACATTGAATTAATCACTATTATATTCAATGTTGGATATTTTCAATTTGGTTGACACCTTGTTTAATTCATAATATGGTACACTGCAATCCAATGATGACATGACTAACCTTTTTTCTTTCCACCAGAAGTGGGAAATCTCATGTCCTGGAACTGTTAATGCCTTTATTCACCTAAAAAATGACTTACTCCAGAGGGCAAATGTATGTTCACCAGTGTGTAAATTCAACTATTCAGAAATGGCTGTGCTACCCAGAGTGCAAAGTAATATATAACATGGAACTTAAAGTTTAACTGTGGGTTTGAAAACTGCCTCTACTATATATTAGCTTTGTAGCTTTGATCAACTTAACTTCACAAAGCTACTAAAGCCTGCAAATCCTCAAAATAATAATATCACCTATTTCACAGGGTTCTTGTCAAGAGTAAGAGGGATGCATAGAGAGCATTTTGAGTATACAGCAAATATTAGGCAATTAATGAACATTAGTTAAGGATATCTAATGTTGATCTTCCAAGAAAATGGTTTTTAATTATTTGAAAGCACAGTTAATAATACAGTTAAATCACAATTCTGTAAATTTATAAACTACATTTTTGTAAAATTATATTTCCTTAGTATGTGTGATGAACTCTGGTATATCATTTCTCTTCCCATTCTATTCTACATTTCTGTATAATATTTTCTTTTCTGAATTCTGAGCTGGACCCACTAAACTGATTTCACAATTCACTAAAAAACAATCCTCTGTGACATAAATAATAAAGAAATAATATTGAAAAGTAGATAATCATGATAGTAAATACTATTTTGTATTTAAATATATGACATAATAAAGTCTAGATTGTGATAGTTTTGGTTCTGAGGAATTTCAAGTCTTGTTTGTACTCATAAATAAATTGTACTTTTGTGGGAGAGAATTTCAGTGTCTGGTAGAGGATGTTGCAATAATGTATTTTTTTCTTAATGACACCTGGAAACTTTGTGTAGAGAAGGATATTCCGAAAACTAAAAAGAAAGAAAGAGCTAAAGATATTTTTTTCTGTACTAAAATAAATAACACATGGCCTGGACATAGTATTTGAAATAAGAATTGCCTTAGAAAATATAA
Organism: Eptesicus fuscus; assembly: GCF_027574615.1. Classification (NCBI taxonomy): domain Eukaryota; kingdom Metazoa; phylum Chordata; class Mammalia; order Chiroptera; family Vespertilionidae; genus Eptesicus; species Eptesicus fuscus. The sequence goes on from NC_072480.1 coordinate 28,447,168, forward strand.
AATAACTGTTTATCAAAAGATACAACATTTTCAAATGTAAAACAAATTCTGTTCTTATACTTACACTGTTCTGATTTCTAGTACATTAATATTCTGGACACTGAAAATGTGCTAATTCAAAGTCATGTAAATGTATGGGTCACGGAGTTCATTTGCTATTTCTCTGGGCATTAGCACAAAGATTCTTGCTCCTTTCAATATAGTCTGTAATTCGTTTAAGTATTACATTTTCAGCTCTCAATTAGGTTTTCAAATCTTAGTAATTTGATGAATTTTCTTACTATCACATCTGATTTTTAATAATTTAGTTCCTGACTCCACTCCTTGATTGTATGGCATGTTATCATGACTTACTGATTTTTAATATGCTTTTCATATTTATGTACATATAAATCTTTTTAACATCTAAATTTCACCATAGATAGCACATGAACTAGAAGTGTTTCTAATTCTCTACTGCAAAAACTAAGTATTCATGGGATTAGATGAAAGATCTAAATTATTAGTCTAATTTATTTATAAAAAAATAGGTTCAAAGTTTCTTCACTTATCCTGAAAAAGCATATTCAAAGCTTCATGTTCTTAGTGACCATTTATTTTTATTTCCAAATGAATGTGGATGTAAAGTTTTATCATTAAATTTCAGTTCCCCCATTGAAAAGAACTTCAGAGGAAAACAAAAAAATTCTAATTTAAAAATTCTTACCACCCTTTACTTTTCATATATCTCTTTTCCTAAAAGTAAATCAGCTTAGAAGGACTAGTGATAGAAGTTTGCTTTTATAAAAGCTTACAAAAACTATAATACAACAAACAAAATAAGTGTTGAACATTTGAATATATTTAGTAAAATCATGAAATAAGCTCTTTCCAAAGGTTTACAATGAATATAAATAAGAATTACTTCACTCTCTTAGACTTCTCACAAAGTAAGTTGGAGATTGAAATCTGGTTCTGGTTAGGAGAAATGAAGATTTATTTGAAGTATTATAAAATTTATAACAAGTTTCTAAGAAAATTATATTAATGAGTATATAAATACCTTCTGATTCACCTAATTGCTAAAGACATTTCATAGTAAAATATCATGATAAAAAGAAATGTTTTATGTTTAATTGAAATTCTACTTTTTAATGAATTGATTTCTCTTAGACTAAAATACTAATTAAATAAAACAAGACAATAGAGCTTTAGGTTCCAGCCAAGATAGAGTAACCTTATTCCGCCCTTTTAATAAAACTAAAAACCTCTGTATATAACACAACAAATAAGCATAGAAGGACTGTGAAAGCAGAAAGAAGAAGGCAAACTGCTTAGGAACCTCATAACTGAAGGAATGATATGATAGTGAGTTTCCGGCTTTCCCTATTGCCTCCCATAGATCCTGGACAGAGTGCTATGGAAGCTGCCAACCCAGAACTGCCAAAAAGCACAGTCAGAAATAAGCTCCAAGAAAAATCTGCTCTCTCTAGACAAAGGGCCAGGAAGAGGGTAGCCTAAAACTCCAAAGGAAGCCTCCCTACCCTTCCCCCATTGTTTCAGCAGGGCCAAATGGAGAATGATTTCCACCTTCCCTTGACCCCATGGAAGCAGGCAGTGTGCTTCAAATGCCCCACAAGATAAAATTGGCTAAGTGGCGAGCAAATCAATTCCTTACATTGTTGAGTTATGTAAACTTGTAGTGATTAATTAGTTATCATATGTTGTTTAGAGACTTTTATAGATGATAACTTCTAATAATTAAATTGATCAAATAAGCCTATTACTTCTGAATATAAACCTAACATACATACACTAGAGGCTCGGTGCACGAAATTTGTGCATGGGGCGGGACAGGCCCCTCAGCCTAGCCTGAACCCTCTCCAATCTGGGACCCCTTGGGGGATGTCCGGCTGCCAGTTTAGGCCCGATTCTGGGGATTGTGCCTAAACTGGCAGCTGGACATCCCTCTCACAATCTGGGACCACTGGCTCCTAACTGATCTCCTGCCTGCCTGCCTGATCACCCCTAACTGCTCCCCCTGCTGGCCTGTTCACCCCCAACACGCCCCCCTGCCGACCTGGTTGCCACCAACTGCCTCCCCCGCTGGCCTAGTCGCCCCTTACTACTCTCCCCCCCCCACTGGCCTGGTTGCCCCCAACTGCCCCCTGCCAGCCTGGTCGACCCTCACTGCTCACCCCCCAGCCAGCCTGGTCACCCATGCAGCCTACTGCTCGGTCGTTTGGTCACCCCTCAATAACCCCCCTGCCAGCCTGGTCACCACATGAAGCCTGTTTGGTCATCTGTTCGGTTGTGATGGTCGTTTAAGCTTTTATATATATAGATAGACAGATAGATGATAGATAGATAGATAGATAGATAGATAGATAGATAGATAGATAGATAGTCTGATTCATTTGAATCTCAGTTTTTATACTGAAGAATCTTGAGTAATAAAGTCTCCAACTTCTATTATATTTAAATTGAAATCACATGATCTTGAACATGAAATAAACCAACAGAATTCCCTGATTTTCTGTATCTATAAATATACTTAATGGTGTTGATTGGAAGTGTCACAGCTTTGTGAGATAGGGGATTGAATTTCATTTTAGATTTCAAGTAACAAGGGGAATAAAATAGCCCTCTCCTTGCCCCACTACATTTATCCAATAAATATTTTTGTGTTGAGTGTATACTGTGTAAAACCAATCTTTCATTTATTGAGGATACAATAGTGAATAAAATAAAAGACCTATCTCCTGTAATGTATTTCTAAAAGGCAGGGCAGAAAAATAGTCAAGGAAATAAAAGAAAATGCCTAGTATATGAGATGTTAATGAGAACCTAGGGGAAAAATAAATATGGCATGTCATAGAAATATGAATAGTTGGGGAAGGGAGACAGTTTTATTTTTTAACTGATTTTAAAAAGGCAAAGAGAGAGAGAGAGTGTGTGTGAGAGAGGGAGAAATACATTAATTGGTTGCCTCACCTTTTGGTGTACTGAACAGAGCTCCAACCCGGCTAGGAAGGCTAGGAGATGTTTTTAGATAGGGAAAGTTTCACTCAATGGGTTTTATTTGAGTAAAGACATAGAGAAATTAGAGAGTCAGCTCTGGAGCTATGTACTAGTAAAGAAAGGACCTGAAAGAGAAACATCCCCGATATAATCAAAGAACATTGACTAGAATAGAGAACTGAGGGGGTGAATGATAGGATTTAAGAAAGGAAAGCTGTTGGATATATATAGTATGGACCTCTGTGAGAACTTTGGCTTAATTCTGATTGGCAGTGGAATTAAAATATTTTGAACATAAGAGTGACATGATCACCTCACATGTTAATAAGAAGCACTAGTTCTTTGTGGACATGATAAGTTGTGCTAATGCAGTCACTCAGGTCTTCAACTGCTGAGAGGTGTTCAGTTTGACATTGTCCTGTTCAATAAGACGGTTGTAAGGACTTTGAGCACAGTGTAGACACTCTGCTGGAGTCCCTGGGGGAAACAAGACAGGGAAATTCCTGCTTCAGCCCCAAGTAACAATGGCCTGTGTCTGCAGGATGGACCAAAAGGTCAAGGACACTGATCCTCTCCTGGCTCCCAGACAGACCTGGGACCTGGCAGTCCTGCTCAACAATGGGGATTTCTGTGGAATCCCCACTTGCCCTGCTTCCTCCCTAGGGCCCCAGCAATAAAATTGAGCTGCAAAATAAATAAGTAAGAATTTTACAAAATCACCTTGGTCATTCTTTTGAGATTAGACTATAGCAAGATAAAGGAAGAGGGAGCTATTCTAAGAATTAGGTACAAGATGATAATTGATTGGATTAGAGTGTTTATCTTGTAGTTAGTTGAAATTGATTGAAGGCAGAATCAATTAGATGTGTTGATAGATTGAGTGTAGAATTTAAGAGAAATTTAGGATTTTAGGCTGATTCTAGATATTTTTAACTGGACATATAGACAATGGAGCTTCCATTTACAAAATGAGGACTATGATAGAGCAAGTTTGGGGAAGAGAGGAGGTTTGAGGAGAGATGAAGAGAACAAGCCAAAGAGACATGAAACAGCTAAGGAGGTAGAAAAAAAAATGAGTTTAATTATCTGGATACCTAATAATAATAAAAAAAAAGCATTCTGGAAAAGAGAAGGTGATGTACTGTCTAATACTACTGATATGTCAAATTAAGTGAGACCAATTATCCACTATTAGATTTAGCAATGTGAAGGTCATTGGTAATTTTGACATGGAATAGTGGGCATAAAAGACTAATTGATGTAGGTTTTAGGGAATTGGTATAGAGGAGTGGGAGACAACAACAATAGAAAATTATCTTAAGGAGAAGAGAAGTGAGTATATACAACATAAAGTGTAAAGGTGACACCAGCTTGGCTGTTTGTTTATCCCTTCATGCACACAGTATAAAAAAGTCAAGCATTTTGTTTCCCTGAATGCTTATAACAAACTTATAAGATAAATATATTAATATCCACACATTATGAGTGAGAAAATGGAGGTACATCAAGGTAAGGAAATTAGCTCAAGATTAAAGAGACCCCCATTTTTAAGTACAATGTTATCCTAATAATCAGGTAATAGAGCTGTATAATTTAAAATATGTTTGTCAATTTGGTGGACTTTAAGGAAAGAGATGCATCATCAAAGTTCACATAGCAAAAAATCTGGAGTTGCATGACTATAGATCTGGTTAATTTAGCAATGCAATAATATTGGAGGTCCTGTTTGAGTTCTTGCAAAAAGGCTGCAGAGCTCCAAACATTTAAAAGTTGGAAGGAAGGGCAAGGGGATTCTCTTGGTGAGCTGTAGAGGAAGAAAACTTTTGTAAAATTTCCACCTTTTGTACCTTATTGAGCTCTTGCTGTAATGGATGTTGGGAACATGAGCAACCAGCCTTTTCAATGGGATCTCAGCTACACCAGCAGGGAGAAAGGAGTTGAGAATATCTGCTGTATTAACAGGCACAGATCTGTTAAAAAGAAGACTCAGGACAGAGAAAGAGAATCATATTACATCATGTAACTGTACCTGTTGAGTAAGTGACAATCTTATTTTGAGATGATATCAAAAAGGTGAGTAAAGTCTCTAAGCTTAATTTAAAATGTGTGCAGAGTACAGGAGCAGCTTCCCCCAAGTGCAGATCCAAAGCTAGTGCCACCCATGTCCCGCACCTCCCCCGCCCCCCACCTCTGTGTGCACTCCAGATTCCTTTTGATTCTTCTTCTTTAAATTCTCACCCAATGACATACTTAGAGAGAGGAAGGGAAAGAGAGAGACAGAGAGACATTAATGTGAGAGTGAAATATTGATGGTTGCCTTCTGTAAGCTTTGCAACCCAACTGGGATCAAACCTGCAAGCCAGGTATGTCCCTGACCGGAAATTGAACCAGCAAACTTTCAGTGCACAGGAGGGAGCTCAACCAACTAAGCCACTCAGGCCTGGCCTTTTGGAGTCTTAGTACAGTATGGCAACTGTTATGTATCAGCTGATTCTGAATCTGCTTAAGGAAGAACAAAACCCCTACAATAAGATTACAATTGTTGGGTCGGTGATGTTGGCATGGCCTGTGCCACCAGGATCTTAATGAAAAATATAGTGGATGAATTTGTTCTTGTTGATGTCATGGAAGACAAATGGAAGGGAGAGATGATGGGTCTCCAACATGGCAGCCTTTTCCTTAAAACACCAAGATTTTTTCTTTGGCAAGACTGTAATATGACCTCAAACTCCAAGCTAGTTATTATCACAGCTGGGGCAAGTCAACAAGAGGAAGAAAGCTGTCTTAATTTGGTCCAGCATTAAGTAAGCATATTTAAGTTCATTATTCTTAACCACCATATTTTCTGGCGTATAAGACGACTGGGCATATAGGAGATTTTCATGGGTTAAAAAGTTGTCTTATACGCCGGAAAATACGGTAGATGTTCAGTACACAAATTCGTGCACCTTTAAAGGAACTGTGGGCTGCAATGCTGCAGTGGGTAAAGGGGCGGGTCTTGGCCCATCCTCCATGCCCCTGCCTGACCACTCCCACCACGACCCCTGGTCCCCTGTCTGTCAGAAGCTCCCGCTGCCACAGCTCCCACATGCTGACAGCTCTGGTGGCTCACTGGCACCTGCTGACAGTACAGAGTGATTGGGGCTGGTGTTGGCAGCAGGCACAAGCACTGGGCAGGATTGCAGTGCACAGGAGCAAAGAATTTTCAGTAACCACCAGAGCCTTGCCTTGATGACAGTGACTGGTGCCCCACCTTGGTCTGGCATCCCCGCTTACCTGTTCCAGAATCCCACTGTGGCCAAAGCCCACCGTGTTACACACTATGAAGCCTGCTGCCAATGCCCACCATATTCCACACACACCCCCTAGTGGTCAGCGCACATCATAGCAACCAGTTGTTTGGTTGTTCTGCCATTGGGTCTATTTGCATATTAGGGTTTTATATATATAGATGTTATAAAATACAGCCCCAACTGAAAACTGTTTATTATTTCCAGTTCAGTATATCTTGACCAATGTGGCTTGAAAGATAGCCAGCTTTCCTCAAAACTGTGTTATTAGAAGTGGTTGCAATCTGGATTCATTCAAGATCCATTATGTAACAGGAGAAAGACTGGGAGTTCACCCACTAAACTGTCATGGTGAGTCCTTAGGGTCATAGAGACTCTAGTGTGCCTGTATGGAGTGGAGTGAATGTTGCTGGTGTCTCCCTGAAGAATCTGCCTGATTTAGGCACTGATGCAGATAAGGAGCAGAGGAAAAAAGTCAAACTAAAAGACTACAAACACATCCTGGACCATTGGACTATCTGTGGCATATTTGGCAGAAAGTGTAATGAAGAATCTTAGGTGGGTGTATCTAATTTCCACCATGATTAAGGATCTCTATGGAGTAAGAAATGATGTCTTCCTTAGTATTCCTTGCATCTTGGGACAGAATGAATCTCAGATGTTGTGAAGGTGACTTTGACACCTGAGGAAGAGGCCTTTTTGAAGAAGAGTGCAGATATACTTTGGAGGGGGGGGGGGGACTAAAAGGAGCTGTAGTTTTTAAAGTCTTCTAATGTCATACCACTTCACTTTCTAGGCTACAACAGGATTTTAGTTGAAGAGTATTCATATTGCCCTTTTTGTCTGAACTGTGACTAAAACCATAATAAGGCAGCTAAGGAAAGACATCAATTTCCTAAAGTTAGAAATAAGAATGGTTCATAAAACCCTGAAGCTATATCCCGATAGTGGATGGTACTTATCTTGTGTAGTATTAAACTGGTTAGTGTGAAATAGTTCCACCTCCTCAAAGGCACTGCTGCCAAAGTTGCACACACTACAGTTGCCCTTCAAATTAGATATGTGTTCACTCTGTGTTATATAACTTCCATTTCCTTTGTCCAACATTTTTTTCTGCAATTAATCACATCCTGGGACCCAATGTTTAAATCCAATATTGCATTTCTTATGCATAACTGTTCTAAAGTATCTTATTTTGTGTATTATACATATCAGAACAGTGTGCATTGCCATATAACGTAAAAAGATCTACATATAAATAATGCAGCCAACTATTCAAGTGTCATGCCAACTAAAACACCAATTTTTTTGGCCAAGTAAGTAATCTAAAATTTTTCTGGGCTGATTAATGTCATTTGTAATATAAGTTTTAAACTAAGAAATAATGAAATTTTAGTGTTCATGCATTGGAAGACTTACTATTGATACTAGTAAAATGCTCATACTACCAAAGCAATCAACAGAGTCAATGCAATTGCTAACAAACTCCCAGTGGCACTTTTTGCATAAATGGAAAAAATCCTAATATTTATATGGAATATAAAAGGACCAAAATAGTAAAGATAATCTCAGGAATTAAAAATAAAGCTGGAGGCCTCACACTTTCTGATTTCATAACGTATTATAAAGCCACAGCAATCAACACAGTACAGTATTGGCATAAAGACAGGTATATAGAAAAATGGAACTGAATAAAGAGAGCAGAAATAAATTTCTGCTAATGTTGTCAAATTATCCTCAACAAGGGTATGAAGAAAACTCAATAGGAAAATAACAATCTCTTCAAAGAACAGCATTGTGCAAACTGGATATCCCATGCAAAAGAATGAAGTTGGACTCATATAATACTAGAGGCCCAGTGCATGAAAATTCTTGCACTGGAGGCGGGGGGAGGGGGTCACTCAGCACGGCCTGCCCCTCTCACACTTTAGGAGCCCTCAGGGGCAGAAGCTCACCAGGCAATCAGGGGAAGGCGATGACCCATCACACCTCTGCTGCTGCCACTGCCGGCAGTGCATGCCTTGCCGGCCCTGGTTACCTGAGCCTCAGGTGGTCCTGGGCAGCTGGGCAGCCACCATCCAAGTCTTGCCTGCAACCTCAGGCCAGCCCTGGGAGGCAGGGGCGGGGGGCTGAGGGGACTGGGGATTCTGGAGGCAGGCATGTGGCATGACCAGGCCCGCCTAGGGACAGGCCCAGCCTTGCCCTGTGCCTGCCACCCCGGCAGGACTGAGGGGACTGGGTGCTGCCATATTTGAGGGTGTGGCATTCAATTAGCATATTACCTCCTTATTGGCTGTGAGCACCGCCATCTTTGAGGGCAGGGCAGTCAATTAGCATATTCCCTCTTTATTAGATAGGATACACAATTTAACTCAAAATAAAGACCTAAACAGAAGACCTAAATCTACAGAAGTCCTCGTTGTAGTAAAATATAAAAATGTTTAAAAATGCCAAAAAAATGTTAAAAAGGTTTTAAAAGATTTGAGTTAACTGTCCTGAAACTTAAAGTGAGATGTTAAGGACACATTTCCCACTGCCCTGAAGTGTGTGTATTCCATTGATAAGGATTTGAACTTAGACTGCTGACTTAGAGTGACTTGCCCTGATAACCATGTCTGATGATGTATACTCCTCCCCCTCCCCAGAGTGCTTACAAGTTTGTTTACTAATATGCCCATTAGGACTAATGTTAAACTTAAAATCTTGTTATGCATTTTGTTTACCAGAATCCCCTACTCCCCCCTGGACTGCCGTGGGTACTACAGGCTATTTAAAGGGTCCCCGAACACCATTCGAGTTGATCATTGCTTGATCGCTGGACGCCTGGTCATCGCTGATTGCTTTAACGCCTGTGCTTCGCTGGTGGCTCTGATCACTGGAAGTTATCTTGGCTGAAAGCCTTCAGTTTGGGTGCAGTCCCCCTCCGCGGGGCCTCAGATGAATCCACGCTGTGCGCAGGGATCTCTGAAGGCAATGCCGCCCTGAAACTGAAACTTTGTTCCTGACCTGACCAGCCAGCCAGAGAAGGCGCTGCTGCTGCCACCAGAGGAAGCCGCGTTTTGGGAGCTCCCTGTAAGCCTGTACCCACGGCACCAGGCATTTTGTGAGTAACAGTGTGCTGTGTGTTAATAAGCTTTGTACCCACTGCAATGATAAAAGAAAAATAAATTGCTGTGTGAATTGTAACTATTTGTGTGGCATAATTCCTCTGGCAGTCACAGTTATACTAATGTAAGGTCAGATGAAAATGCCTGCCCCGGTCCTGCCTGCATAAAGTAGTCTTTTTGCTGGCAACTACTTTGAATTTCCGAACACCTGCCTGGTTAAAGTTTATCTCAAGGGACACCTCACATAAACACCCCTCCTTTCTCGGACAGTCCTAGAAGAGAATATTGGAGAAAAGCATCATGACATTGAATTTGACAATTATTTCTTGGATATGATACCAAAAGCATGGGCAAAAAAAAAAAAAAAAATAGATAAATGAGACTATGTCAAACAAAAACTTTTGCACAATAAAGGAAACAGAGTGAGAAGGCATCATATAGAATAGGAAAAAAATATTTGTAAACCATACATTTGATAAGGGGTCATTGAAAGTTTAGCTAAGTTACTTCGTGGTTTTGCTGCCTTGTCCTCCACTTTTGGGGGAAATGGCCTGCAAAGACCTTAAACTGACACTAGACCCCTCATGCAAGTTCATGTCCTAAACAGCAGCCCGCATAGTCACAACTGAGTTCCTGATCCTTCTGTGTCCCTTAGATAAAACCTCCATTAAATTTACCAAAACCTTGCTCTTTTGTTTAAATTAAGCAGTTCTGCCATGGACCCTAATAAAGGCAGATGCCCAGGTCCTATGTCTCTCTGTACTTTGCTCTGACCTCCCCATGTAAGACCTGCAAAGTATTTCCTCCAATAATAAACTTCGCTATTTCAATTTCTCTTATGGTCTATTGTTGAACCATAGCTCACCATCTGGTACCCTGTGCTCCACTTACCAAGCATTAATTTGACAAATTCATGACAGGGGTTAATATCCAGAATATATAAAAATGCCTACAATTTAACAACAATAACCAAAAAGAAACAAAATACATACACACACACACACAAAAAAGCAAAAGAAAATAATGGGCAAAGAATTGGTAAACATTTTTCCAATGAGGATATCAAATAACCAATAAGCATATGAAATGATACTCAAAATCAGTGTTCATTATGGAAATGTGAACCACTTTAAGTCATCACTTCACACTTGTTAGAATAACTGCTATCAAAAAAACAAATAAATACCAAAATAAAATGAAAGAAAAATAAGAAATGCTGGCAAGGAAGTAGAGAAATTGGAACCTTTGTGCACAGTTCATGAGAATGCAAACTGGTGTAGCCATTATGGAAAATAGTATGGAGGCCTCTCAAAAAATAAGACTACTATATGATCCATCAATTCTGCTTCTGGATATATAACCAAAGGAAATGAAATCAGTATCTCAAAGTGACATTTTCACACCAATCTTTATTGAAGCATTACTCACAATAGTCGAGATTTAAAGTAATCGAAGTGTCCATTGCTGAATGAATGAATAAGAACAAGTGAAATATACATGCAATGAAGTATTAGTCAGCCTTACAAAAGAAGAAAATCTCCTCATATGATAAAATGTGGGTGAACCTCGAGCATATTATGCTAAGGGAAAGAACCCAGTCAAAAAAGTAAATATTGCTTGATTTCATTTATATGACATATCTAAATTAGTCAAACTTTTAGAAACAGAAAGCAGAATGATGGTTGCCAAAGGTTCCATATGTGTTTGAGGGGGAAATGGGAGTTGTTTAAGGTATAGAGTTTCAATTTTCCAATAAAAAAATAGAGATCTGTTGTACAGTGATATGCATATAGTTAACACTACTGTACTATGTTCTTACAAATGAGTAAGATGGTACATTTCATCTGTTTTTTTTTTTTTACCACAATAAAAATCTAATCTAATCTAATAATCTAATCTAATAAAAGGATAATATGCAAATTAACCATCACTCCATTACAAAGATGGCAGCTCCCATAGTGGCAGAGGCAGGATGCTGGCTTCATCACCCTGGTGATGGGGCCAGTGTCTGGCTCCCCAGCCACAGAGGGAGGAAGGGCATTTGGGCAGGCAACATGTCCCAGCCAAGCAGACACAACACAGGGCTGGAGGCATGCTCGGGGCGGCTGCCATAAGGCTCGGAGCACGCCCCCTCCCCAGCAGACACAACACAGGGGGGGTCTCTGTGCATAAGCTGAAGAGGAAACACCTTTTCTGACCGCTCATTGGCTAAGCTCCGTATACACTGCCATTCACAATATTCTTGGTAACTTGGGTAATAAGTATCCAAGAAGGTGATCTAGGGTTTTTCCACCTCACTTCTGGAGGAAAAAACTAAGGTCTGCTGCTGGAGGGGCTAAGAAATATCATATCCTGCCCTAGCTGGTTTGCCTCAGTGGATAGAGCCTCAGCCTGCCTACCACAGGGTCTGGGTTCGATTCTGATCAAGGGCATGCACCTAGGTTGCAGGCTCCTTCCTGGCCGGGGTCCAGGTCAGGGCTCATGCAGGAGGCAACCAATCAAAGTGTCCCTCTCACATTGATGTTTCTCTCTGTCTTTCCCTCTCTCTTCCAAGCTCTCTAAAAATCAATGGAAACATATCCTCAGGTGAGGATAAAAAAGAAAGAAAAGAAATGTCATATCCTATGAAAGACACATCTTGAAAGTGCCTACAAAAAGTTATCATTTTTTCATGGTGAAGGGACTAGAGTCTGTGTTGATGAAAACACCTTGGCGGCTGCGGCAGTGGGGTGATGGGGCTGGCACTTTCCCTTCATCAGCCCGGTCACCTCCCACAGAGGGAGGCCAGACTGCAGCTTAGGCCTGCTCCCAGTCTGTGAGAGGGGGCAGGCTGGGCTGAGGGACCCTCCCCAGTGCACGAATTTCATGCACCACGACTCTAGTAAGAAAATAAAAGTTCAGCCAAGAGTAAACATGTTCTTTCATTGCTTACCTTTATTGTGATCTGATATTGCTTAACTATAATAATAAAAGTTTGCATTTACTGAACATTTACAATGTTTTGAGAGAAAAGAAGGTGCCTGACACAGATTGTTTCTAATTCTCCCAATGAGGAAATCAAGGTTTTGAGGATTGTCCGAGTAGAGATATGGGCTGTTATCCAAGGCATCCCTTGAGATAAACTTAACCGTGCAGGTGTTTGGACATTAAGTAGTTGCTAGCAAAGAGACTACTCTAAGCAAGCAGGATGGAGGGTAGGCATTATCATCTGACCTTATATTAATATAGTTAAGACTGCCAGAGGAATTATGCCACACAAAAATATGCAGTAGCAAATCACACAGCACACTTTATTACTCACACGGTCCCTGGTCCCATGGGCTCAGACTTAACGGGGTCCCCGGGGAAGAGTGGCATCCTCTGCGGGCAGCGGCAGATCCATCTTTGGGTGGCTGGCCATCTGGTTGGGTCGAGTCAGCAGGAGGAGGGCGACCGCAGTCTCATAGTCGGAGGTTTAGCCGTTCTTCTGCCGTCTGGCAAGGAACAAGGCAGCATGGAGCGTGGATCAAGAGGTTGATCGATGTCTGAAGTTGGGGACCCATTTTTAAACCTGTTCTGGCCCACGGCAGTCCAGGTGGCTATCCGTAACGTACATCATCACACAAGTGTTAATCAGAGTACAAGCTGGTTATCAATCACAGTGTCACTCAGAAGGTGTCTATCAGGTTTACATAGGTCATTCCTCAGGGTAGCATTCAGCTATGGTCTTATCTATATGGTACAGCTAGGGCTTGGCCAGAGTGGTCATTCCCTGTGCTCTTTGATATTTTACAAAAAATAATTTTTCTACATTTCCTATAACACCCTTTAATTATTTTATATTGCTATAACATTGTAACACTCTCTACTTATTTCCTATCATTATCACTATAACTATAACTATGACAAGGATGAAGTCATATATCTTAGCTTAAAGTCATATCTTTCACAAAAGTTTACATTAATATTCAAATTAAACATATCTTATTCCAAATAAACACCTTTATATATATGACCTAGTTTTGCTGTTGTTGTTATTGGTTTTTGTTTTGTTTTAGCTGACCTAAAAAATGTACATGACAAACATTTTGCAGCATGAAATTTTTTGTAGTAAATTTTATTAATTTTTCAAGCTTATTGACATTGTAACTATACATCAGTTAATTTTATTTACAATATATAATATGTATATACCTGTGGAATAATTGTAGATATTCATAAGATAAGTATGTACTGAAATTCTGTGTTTAATAATAGGTTGTTTGACTGTACAATTCTCACGTGATGCAGTTTATGAGAGAAGGCATGGATTATTATCTCATTTTGTTGATAAAGATGCTGAAGTTAAGGTAAATTGAAGTAACTGAGTTTATCAAGGTAGATCTCTTGTTAATAGCAGAAGATTGCCTACATCTTCTTGGTCCTTGTCTGGGATTTTTCAAAAAGCATGCTACTAGCTACTATTTGGCAATTTGATCCATTATTAAGAAGAGACTAAGTTTCCTCAATGCTTCATATGAATTTAAGAAATTAAGCAGAAGTTTTCAAAAAAATTTCTAGCATTGGGTCATTTATGATTCCACTAATTTTCTTCTAGAAGTTTCTTTCTCATCTATATCAATAGCATTTGGATGAAAAACTTTTAGAAGCCTTGCTTTAAAATATTTAAAAACAAAATTGTAGCCAATGCCATATATACATTTATGGAAATAGAAATTACCACTTAAGTATGCATGAAACCAAAGTATATTCTTTTATCCACTCAATTTATGATACACCAAAGTGTCTTTAGGATGTCCTAGATTTAAGTTTGTTTAAAATCATGTGTTGCATTGCATTGTTTTAATATCTCTCTCTCTCTCTCTCTCTCTCTCTCTCTCTCTCAGTGTTTCAGTGTAAATGGCACCCTGCATCCTTCTGTTCACTTCTTGCTGCCTTAGCGCTGCTTAGTGATTTATTGTTCTCAGACAATCCTGATTCATGTGGCCTTCCAACATAGTGGATGTGCTTCCTCAGCTGTTTGCGTGCTCTCTGACAACATTCTGTGTCCTGAAAGCCAACTAAGGGGCTTTAGCTTCTTAGCTTCTTCTAATTATTCTGATTTGTACTGGTTTAAAGTCAATTGAACAGACGCAGACAGAAGATCAGTCTCAGCTTGTTCCATTTTTTTTTTAGATTGATCTTTTCTTCCTAGCCATGCCTTACAAGAACAGTATTCATTTTATTTTTTTATTGTATGAGTAATTCAATATATAACTCTCCTTGCAGTAGATATCATCTCTCCTTTTCCCTTCAGTTTCTATTCTATTAGTAGTTTTAAAATGACATTTCACTAAATATCCATGGGGCTAATCCTATATAATAAAAGGGTAATATCCAAAATGTCCCCTCAACTGGGAGTTTGTCCAGGGAGCTGGGCCAGCCAGCCAACAGCCCACAGGTGCTCCCCCCAGCTAGCCCCACCCCCAACCAGCCCTGTTTGGGGTGGGCTGGACCCCACAAGTGCACAAATCCGTGCACCGGGCCCTAGTTGCAATATATTTTTCTGGGAATATACGCATGGCTTTTTCCTCTCACTAAATATCTCAGTTACCATCTTTAAAAAGTGTTTATGGAATAATAATATGTGGATAAAGTATAAAGAGATTATGAACATCAGCTACTACAAAGAAGGAAAGATAAATTCAGCCAGAAATCTACTTAATTCAATTATATTTCAGTTGGTAAAATTTATACATCCAGGTTTGAAAAGATATTGGAGAAGGAAGTGAATGAAGAATGTGGATACATATGCTAGAGAAAATATAATTTTTATATTATTCATTCAAAATTTAGGAAATGGGTGCCTATAGGATGTGAGTAAACCCTGTTTTGGTTGTTTTTCTTTTTAATTTTCAAATTGTTCTTAATAGTTTTCTATTGCTCTTTACTTCTTTGTTCTCCATAACTAGATTATAAAAAGCACAAAGAATCTTGTAAGTGGATATGCATAGTAAAGGCTCAATGAGAAAACAAATGGATGATTAATTAGTTACATGAATTTCTTAATTTCTCAAAAAATTTTATGGTTTTATTTAATTTCAAAAGATACTAGATACACAGCATGAGTCTTTGAAGCCTCTCCTTTAAAAAATGAAAAAAGAGATTTTTCTCTCTCAACAAAGAATTAACACAAGTACTACTAATAATGTGTCTTATACTGAGTTAAGGTTTTACATTCTTTTCAATAGCATCTTATTAACATATTATCCTCTAAAGTAGTCTTCAATTTATTGCAGATTAAATTACTAGAAAAGGAATTGTAATTTGTAATAATCATACCCACACCTTATTTTCCCATTGGAACAAAATTATAATAGGAAGTTATATTTCTCTCCCTGAGAGGGCCAGATGCCCATTTTTATAGAAGTAGACACAAGTATTACATTTAATCACTGCAAATGATATACCTATATAATCTGAGGTTTTTAAAGGATATGTACTTGGGATAGGAGAGCAGTGCCATAAGCCATCATATAAAATTGCATTTAATGTAACAAAGTGCAACAGAATACATTACCAAAGATTGAAAATAATGGACGACATGGCAGAGCATGTGAAAAGTACTTCAGAGGCACAGAGCCCAGGCCTTGAAACTCTGTATCTAGTGCCACAGCCAAAGTACCTTAAGGAGGCGAAGAGCAGGTTAATGACCAAGCACTCCTCTGACCAGGTGTTCTAGGTTCCTAGAAACCATGGACACAGAGACTAATTCCTTTAAAAACCTTGTTAGCAAATTGGACCTCACATTCAGGTTATTCTGATCCTCAAACAGGATGTAAATATCTCCAGGTACCTATGCTACCCTGTGTTCTTGACCGATCATAGTTTCCTATCTCCTAACCTTGTCTCACATTGCTTCTCCTTCCCTGACCTTTCCACTCAGACCTTTGGTTTCACTGAAAATTTTACTTAACACCTTTTCTTAGCTAAAAATGTCATTTCCCTAAAGACACTAAGATCCCTGAAACACAATTGGAAGCTGTCTGTGGAAGAGGCTATTTACTTGTTCATTACAAGCTTTTTTTCTTCTTCTTCTTGGCCACACACAGCCCTTGCAATTGGTGTGAACATATATTGCATCCAGTTCTGGACCATTAAAAACATCCCATGTGCAATCTTCCAAAGAACTGTTCTCTTTCCTTCTAGCAATAATGGAGATTTGTCCAGGGAAGCCTTGGGAACTATCTGATGGGATGGTAAGTGAGAGGAACACAGGTCTCTATATCACTTCTTGGAAGAAAGCCTGTCAGGGGAGCTAGTGACTGGGATTGTTGCATGAGCATACAATAAGTAATTTTTAGTTTAAGCCATGTAATTATTAATGCTTTTCAGCTTCCAGTAGTGCCCTAATGAATACATTGTCCATTTAGTCACACCGTAGTCCCCTAGGACTAAGAGGCACCTTTTGCATCATTTTTTTAAGAATCCCCAAATGCCTTTTAGGTTTTTTCCTGTTCATCTCAAGTAAACTTCACCTCCACGCCTCTTCTGTTTTTCTTCTTTCGTGGTCACATCTGGAATTTATTATTGCCCAGAACATCTATAGCTCTGACATATTAAATTCAAATACACCATTCTCATATCACAGCCTCTGCTTAGCTCACTTATTCTGTTACTCTTACTTAGCTTTCTTTTCGCCTTCATACCATATTCTTTCCCTCAACTCCTCTACTTCCTCCCTTCCCTCACCTAACTGTCCTCACATTTTAGCTTAGATAACACGCTCCAGCACTTCCACTGCCCTCTTTTCAGTATTGGTGACTCCACTGGCCAGTTGACCCTCCACAGCGGATTAGTAGCACTCACCCGCATGGATTGGTACCTCTGTCAATTCAAGGTCTCTGATGTCAATTAAGCTTTCAATGTGCTTGGAAATAATTCTGTTTTCCTAATCAATTTCTTCTCCTATTCTCCACAGCAGTTATTTTAAACCTTCTACATTTCCCCAACTCTATGATACTGCCACTGTGCCTCTCTCCTAGCCAATAGCCTGTTTATCACTTCACAGAGGAAATAGAAGTGACTAGAAGGAAATCTGTAATAACTTCCTATTATAAAACCTAAAATTAATTCATATCTCGTCAATGGAAAATATGTCTCTTAATGTAGTTAATCTCACTTATTATTGGGATCTCTTAGGTTGCTAGATAAAATACAGAATTCCCAGTTAAATTTTAATTTTTATAAGTGTAGTCTCGGGCAATATTTGGAACAAACTTATACTAAAAGTTATTGGTTATCTAAAATCCAATGTTTTCTGTACTTCTTGGCTTTTTGTCTTTATATTTTACTAAGTATAGTAACCTGATTTACTGCACTTCTACCCTTTATCCAACTTCTCACTGAATATTCTACTCTCTTTTGTGTCATCAGTATACCATCTCTACTGGTTATAACTCATGAACACTTAGCATACTCAGTTATCTCCCAAACGAAATTGTTCTCCCTCTTTCCCATGTTCCTCCTCAATGGCATCAACCCACAAAAACTTTCATCATAATAATGAATTCTAAAATTGAGGCTTTTTCATTCAAGATGGGTGGTCTAAGAAATCCTTGGCTAAAATCTTTGAAAGACAATGTCTTTTTAAACCACATCATATATTTAATATTTTTTTCCTCTATCTTGGGAAAAGGATGAATCATCGCATTATAAGGTTAACCTCTAGTTCTCAAATGAGCTCCCAGAAAATCTGTGTATAGCTTTCTCAGAAAAAAAATTTGAATATCATACAATTAAATTAAGTATAACACATAAAATTTAAAAGTTTATATGAGAAATTTTTGACCAAATGTGTGACAGATTTTACCTACCCTTGCCATTAAAAAACAAGAGCCTTTGAAACTGCCTCAAATTATCTAATGGAGTAATAACTGCTTGCTCTTAATGTTGTTAGTCATTGGATCTAAGGAAGAATAATAACAATGTCCAGACTACAGTTACCCACTGTTTGCTAGCTTTCTGTTGTCCTAAATATCTGCTTCATGGCTTATTTAAAACAACTAAAACTTGGGCCCACCCTAGAGAAAGGAGTTATTCATTATTTTGTCAAATACTTAACAGAGAAATATGCATAGAATAATGAGTTAAATGATCCATAGCTACTAGGATGTTGCACACATATAAGCTGTACAGTTCTAAAACAATATTTCTACACATTATCTACTTTTCCTTGCCTCTAATTATGACTTTCTAAAAATATGTTTTTATTGATTTTAGAGAGATGGTAACATCGATGAGAAAGAGTCATTGATCGACTGCTTCCTGCATGCCTCCTACGGAGGATTGAGCCTGAAACCCTGGGCATGTGCCCTGACCAGGAATTGAACTAGGAGCCGCTTGGTTCATGGGTCGATGCTCAACCACTGAGCAACGCCAGCCAGTCTAAGTATGACTGTTTATTAGGTAGTGCTTTCTGCTCTCTGCAATGGTAGATAGAATTACTAATTTCATTTAATGCAAAAGAAAGATATTTTAAAGAGGTCTAGAATGTGTTTCCTTCTATTTTCCCATCATCACAGCTTTTACTGTGGGAATATTATTATGGGAATATATTTTGGGGTGGAACCAACTGTAAATTTATAGAGCACTAATACTTATAACCAGTTTCTCAACCTTGGTACCACTGGACACGCTCAGGAGTCTGAGACGCTGCTCTAAGCATTGCAGGACATTTAATAGCAGCACTGGCCTCCCCCTACCAGAGGCCAGAAGCACCCACACTCAAGGTGTGACGATAAAATGCCTCCAGGCACTGCCAAACGTCCGCTTTGGGGAAGGGGGCAAAATTGCTCCAGATCGAGGACCACTGTTTTATACATAATCTCATTAACATGGGATCATACCTGTAATTCCCTAGGCAGAGCTACTCTCCCACATCTCAAGACATTCATATCCTTACCTGAAGGACATGCTTTTTACCACCCACTATCTTCTATACCTCCATACTGACTCTAAACCAGGGGTCCTCAAACTTTGGCCCGCAGGCCACATGCGGGTGTTTTTGCCATTTTGTGTTTTTTTTTTTTTTTACTTCAAAATAAGATATGTGCAGTGTGCATAGGAATTTGTTCATAGTTTTTGTTTTTTTTTAACTATGGTCCAGCCCTCCAATGGTCTGAGGGACAGTGAACTGGCCCCCTGTTTAAAAAGTTTGAGGACCCCTGCTCTAAACTCTGCCAATCTACAAATGGCAAAAAAAAAAAAAGGAATACCAGTGTGGGTCTTTGGTGACATTAACCAGGCTTTGCTGTCATGTTTTAGGCTATCAACCTCTTGGCCTTTATAAATAACTAGAGGCCCAGTGCACAAAATTCGTGCAAGAGTAGGCCTTCCTTCCCACAGCTGCCAGCACCGGCTTCCCTCTGGCACCCGGGACTCGGGCTTCCCCCATAGCCCTGGCTTTGTCCAGAAGGATGTCCAGGCTTTTATTATTATAGATGCTCAGTGTCTCACTAGAAAGGTGTTCATTGACTCAGAGTAGGGTCAGTAGCATGTATATTCCCTTTGTTTATTCCTCAGGAATAATAAATACTGATTACTGTCACCAAAATGTACTACCCGGTATTATGTCCAATCTGACATTGAAATGGGAACATAAGTAAGGCAATCATCTTAGTAGACACTCAAAATGGTATTCTTTCCACAGAATCCTTAAATATGCCTGAGATAGCCCAGTTCAGCACTAGTGTAGTGAATGGTGAATCTCAAGCTACCTGACAAATTGTCTGTGACTATTGCAAATTTTGAGTCACTGTTATCCCACCACACTCCTGGTATCATTCCGCCTCTAGTCCTTCCAAATTTGAATTATTGTTTGTTGGAGTTAACAAATTATATTCAGAAACACTTTCTGGTTGTTTCAGAATACAGAAAGTCTGCTCAGTGAATCTCCTATCCAATTCCTTCCCGATAAATTATTCCAGAGGCCCATATATTTAGAATTACATTTTAATCAACACCTAGCAATGATCTCAGCATTACTTTTTCAATGGTGGTTTAAAACTTTAAAGAATCATTTCTCATATTCTTATAAATTTATTTAAAAATTGCTTATATAAACCACACCACACCTTCCAACAGTCCTTAATCCTAACTGCTTTTGTATCAACATCTCTGAAAGGTGGCAAGGTTTATGAAAATGCTCAAAAAAGTACTTTCAAACTAAAATAATAATAATAATTGTAACCTATGACAAATAAAGGCTGTCTGTTTATCTTTCTTAAAAGTAGGTATCTAGTAATACTCTTAAAAGTACTAAAAACTGCTATCACCCTAGCAGGCCACAAGGACCTCTGGATTCTCGCTGTGTGTTTAATGACTGATATTCCAAATATAGAATAACCTTCCCAGATTTCTTGGATATCTCCCTGACTGGAAATAAACTTGAGAGTCCAAAATAATGTCAGGTATTTTGTCTGGTCCCTAAGTCATTGACCTTTGACAGAGTGACTTTCCTTAAATATTCTCTAAAATGCCTGAGGTCTTGCAGCTAGGCTCATCTGTTCTCATTTTTTTATCATTTATATCACATTAATGGGGTAAAACCCTTTGATTCCTAGTGTATAACATCCCAGTCAATCTTCTCCTCCTTTTTTGCAATGACTGGAAATTAGATAAGTCAAAGCTGTATAGATTTAATTACAAAGCACGTTTCCCCCCTCAGGAATCTGACAACTGGGACTAACTGGAGACTGACCACCTTTGCCCCTGACTTCTATTTGATGATGTGCATTAACTGGAGTCTGGGTATGAGGAATTTATCTAAACAGTGCTTTAGTCCCATGCAATTTGGAATAGGATTTGATGAGTTCACTTATTTTAATCACATTTCCAGAGGTCTGACACGTCTCATAAAGGAACATGTATCATTCATATCATGACTAAAATATTAGAGTGACCAGGGTCCCGCTCTTTGGCATTTCAACAATCCAGACAAATGCTCTACAAAGGCAACCCACTGGTCTTTAACATCAGACGATATAGCCCATTATCAAAAAGAATTTTCTTACATGGAATTCAGAAGAATCCATTAAAAAGTATCTATTTTGGACTTGAACTATTATAATTCAAATAAAAGTTACGCTGGGTATATTCAGGAATACCTGCTATATTCTTTCACATTGAATCTGTCCCTGCTCCTGATTCTCAAAATGCAAGAGAATTTTGTTCTTGTATGGGTGGCCATGGACATAAGACAACTGACAGCAGAGATCTCAGGGAGCACATTCATCTCTCAAACTCCATGCACTCCCTCTCTCATTTCCTCTTCCCCTATAATCTTGTCAATCCACAAAGCTTCCTTATTTTGCCACTTAAATGTTACCACATTAGAACAAAACTATCTTCTTCTCTCACGGAACTGCCATCATTGTCTTCTAATTGGTCTCCCTATAGTCATTTGTGTTTTTCTATAGTTTGTTCCACAAACAGAGGCTAGATGATTTCTAAAAATGTAAATCTGATTTTTTTCCCTTTTTAAAGCCATCTAAAATCCTATCATAACACTTAAAATTGAAATGTAGGAATACATAGAAATTCATGAGTGCCTTATTGCTCTCTTAACTTCTCAGAAAAATATTATAATCTATACCATGATTCTCTCTTCATAAAATTAAAAACAAATGAGAATATACTGTATTATTTTCCCTTTATACACATGATAGAGACTGCTAATATATACTAAACTCCTTAACAGAATTGTGTTTTTAAGACAGTGGAAACTAAGGAGAAAATAAACAAATGGGACTACATCAAAATAAAAAGCTTCTGCGCAGCAAAGGAAACCATCAACAAAATAACAAGAGAGTCCACTGCATGGGAGAATATATTTGTCAATGTTACATCTGATAATGGGTTAATATCCAACATTTATAGGGAACTCATATAACTTAACAAAAGGAAGATAAATAATCCAATTAAGAAATAGGCAAAGGACCTAAATAGACAGTTCTCAAAAGTGGACATACAGAAGGCCAAGAAGCATATGAGAAAATGCTCAAAGTCACTAATCATCTGAGAGATACAAATCAAAATGACAATGAGGTACCACCTCACACCTGTCAGAATGGCTACCATCAACAAATCAACAAAGTTTGGTGAGGATGTGGAGAAAAAGGAACCCTCGTGCACTGCTGGTGGGAGTGCAGACTGGTGCAACCACTGTGGAGAACAGAAGGAAGTTTCCTCAAAAAATTAAAAATGGAACTCCCATTTGACACAGTGATCCCACTTCTAGAAATATATCCTAAGAAATCAGAAACACCAATCAAAAAGAATATATGCACTCCTATGTTCATAGCAGCACAATTTACAATAGCTAAGATTTGGAAACAGCTTAAGTGCCCATCAGCAGATGAGTGGATTAAAAAACTGTGGTACATCTACACAATGGCATACTATGCAGCTATAAAAAAGGAAGAACTCTTACCATTTGCAACAGCATGGATGGACCCAGAGAGCATTATGCTAAGTGAAATATGCCAGTCAGAGGAAGATAAGTATCACATAATCTCACTCATATGTGGGATCTAATGAAAAAAATAAACTGATGAATAAAAATAGATCCAAAGACAAAGAAGCACCAAAAAGATGCCAAATCTTAGAGGGAAGGAAGAGGAGTGTGGGCAGGTGGGAAGAGATCAACCAATGAACTTGTATGTATATATTCATAACCCAGGAACACACACAATAGGGTGGTGAAGGCCTGGGATGGGGGTCATGGTGCAGGCTGGGAGAGGGGGGAAAAGGGGACATATGTAATACTTTCAACAATAAATGTTTTAAAAATGAAGCCATGTTCTAGGCTCAGGTAATTCTAAACAGGCTTTCACCAGTGTGAATATTAAATGGGATTCTAAAACCTTTGGGATACATGGAAATTCTTTGCAATCTTGTCATTCTGGGAAACCTGGTATCTCTAATCCTACCTATTGAAAGTCACTAGCATCATTTTCAATCATTGGGAATGCCATCTCTTTTCTTACTCCAATACACAACTTTCCAAATGCCCCTCCCCCCCAATCCCGCACTTAGATGCTAGAATCATTTCTTCTGAAAATTACTAACCTAATGATAGAATGTAGAGAGATGAGTAAGGGAAAGAGAAGGTGAAGAGGAAAGGGAGAGAAGAGGAAAGAATGAAAAGAGGGACAATGAGGAAGGGAGGAAAGAGGAGAGGCGGACAATGGAGTGAGCCCTGGAGATATGACTAATGCAAATTTAGAATTCAGAGTTGATGTTATAGGCAGTTAGACAGATATGAGCAGAGCAAGGATGATGTGCCAGGTACAGAGAAACTCACCAGGGCAGAGAACCTTGCATGTGTAGCAAGGGGAAAAATGGGAAAATAAGAACCTCACTGCCAGGGCAATCTTTCCTCCTCTTGTGTATTACTGGTCATGCTGTTTGGACTCCCCTGACATTTTCCTCCTTAAATATGATAGCTATGCCTTAGTTGTATTTCAGCTCCAGGAGCAGCAAAGCATCAAAATCAGGCACAGGATCAGCGGCATTGACTAATGACCCCCCTACCCTAGCTCAGACCAATCAGTGGAGACCACAACCTTGAAAGAGCACACCTGGAAAGCTGATGAATATTCTATTGAAACACTCCCCTATTACCTCCCCTAAGATTTCCACATGCAAGAGAGAGATAAATACGATAGGATAAAGGTCCCAACATGTGCTCTCCTCCAGGGGAGCACACCTGTACCATTCCCTTCCCCCTTCTTCCCTCTAAGAGACTCCACCAGACTTGCAAACAGAGGATCAATGGACAGCGGCAGCTCATCCCAGGCTAACACCCCTGAACCTGTCTCCAAGGCCCCCTTTTCTCTGACTTCCCAGTGAGCCAAAGCAGCCCAGCCTAGGCTCTCCTGTTGCTTCTTCTATGCCCTTCCTTGTTTCACTGTCCTAAGTATATTTTTGCTGTGGCCAATAAATTCTTACTTTGCTACACCTTGTCTCTTGATTAAAATCTTTCCTTCAAGAAGACAAGAACCAAGGTATCATCTCTCCCAGAAACATATATACCTGGAAGTCATTGGTGATTTTGAAAAGAGCTGATTGAAACAGTGGATAAAAAGGAAGAACTATTAGAGTGGGGTTATAAGAGGCAGGAGGCAGGAGCATAAAGGCAGTGTTTATAAACAACTCTTGATGAGTTTTGCTTTAAGAAATATGAGAAAAATAAAATAATGAAATTTTGTTTTAAAATATGTAATATTTTTGTATATTTGTATTCTCATATAAACAATTTTAGAGAAAAGTTACTAAATTAGAAAATATAAGAATAAACCATAGAAATAAAAATTTACAAGTAGGGGATAGGTGATCAAATCCTATGCCACAGAAATGAATGAACGTGGAAGGAAGGGATTACTGTAACAGAAGAGAAGAAGGATCTGGGCCCTGATGTGTGGTGTTAAACAGTCCTGAGAATCAAAAGCTAAACTAGATTTTGTATTAGTTTCCTAATTGCTGCTGTAATAAGTCACCACAAAATTGGTGTCTTTAAACAACACAAATTTATTCTCTTTCAGTTCTGGAGGCCAGATGTTTAAAGTCAAGGTATTAGCAGGGCTCCTCACTTGACAGAGACTTCAAGAGAGAATTAGTTTCTTCACTTTCCAACTTCCAGAGGTCACTTGTATTCCAGGCATCATTGCCCCTTCCTCACAGTACTCCAACCCCATGCTTCCACTGACACATCTCCTACAATCGGACTCTGATTCCTATTGTAGCCCTCTTGTAAGACCCCTGTGAACACATTGGGCCTGCATGGGCCATCTAGAATAATGTCCCCACCTCATGATCCTTAGTTTGATCATATCTGCAATGTCCCTTTTGCCATATAAGAAAATATTCACAGATTTCAGATATTAACATATGGACATATTTGAGAGAGGGCAAAGGCACATTATTCAATCTACTACACTTTTCTTCTGATAGTTTCTGTTTCTTTAATTAAAAATAAATAAATAAGAGAATCAGCTGAAAATTACAATAGGGGAGAGATTATAGAAATTTTAAGGAGAGAAGAGAAAGTATAAAAATGTTAACTCAAAGAGTGAGAAGAGAATTTACTAAGCAAATAAAGTAAGAATGCTTGTTATTAAAGGGTCATCTGAAATTAAGATCTTCCATTTAAATAGCAATGTTACCACAGTGGATATGCCTCTAGCCCTATTAATCTTCTCAATGCTGGTGAATAGTCAGAAAACAGTTTGGTTTAATAATATTGAAAATTAGCAAAGTTAGCAGAAGGAAATGGTTAAAAATGAAAGAAATAAGATGGAGAGTATAGGCAATGGGAAAATGAGAGGGTCAATTGGTTATCATCATTGGTGAAAGTATGTTGAAATGTGGGTTCTAGAGTGGCCCTCAAAGAGTGTATTATGAAAAATTACAGTATTAAAGGTGTTAAGTTTTAGTAATCATAAAATTTTGGCTATAGCCAGGGGAAGAAAGGAAACAATTCCACTGTAGACTCTGTGGTATATGAGGTATATAGCTATGTATCAAAGCCACAATTACAAACAAACAAACAAACAAAAAACAAAAAACAACAAAGAATTACCTGTGGAAAAGCAGTGACTTAGGAGAAAGGTAGATTTGAACTATAAAAAGAGATCAATAGAATGCTTAGGGAAGAAATTGTGTATAAAGGTTTTATGGGCTGAGTGGAATCCCCCAATAATTCATATGCTGAAGTTCCAATGCCCAGCACCTCCAAATGTAATCATATTTAGAGATAGGGTCTTTTTTTAAAATTTCTTTATTGATTAAGGTATCACATATTTGTCCTCATCCCCCCCATTCCCATCCCACACCCCTCCCCACTATGCGCCCACCCCCCTGTTGTCCTTAACCGCTGGTTAGGCTCATATGCTTGCACACAAGTCCTTTGGTTGATCTCTCCCCTTTACCCCCACCCTTCCCTCCCCTCCCCCTGAGGCCCGACAGTCTGATCCATGCCTCCTTGTTTTTGGGTCTGTTCTTGTTCATCAGTCTATGTTGTTCATTATAGGGATAATTACATTAAAATGATGTCATCAAGGTGGTCCCTAATCCAATATGAAATGGATAATTACATTAAAATGATGTCATCAAGGTGGTCCCTAATCCAATATGATTGGTGTCCTGATAAGAAACAGAAATTTGGACACATAATTACAAGTGAAAGATAATGTGAAGATATAAAGAAAAGATTGCCATCTGTAAGCCAAGGAGAGAGGCTTCATAAGGAACCAACATTGTTAACATCTTTTTTTAAAAATATATTTTATTGATTTTTTACAGAGAGGAAGGGAGAGGAGAGAGAGTTAGAAACATCGATGAGAGAGAAACATCGATGAGAGAGAAACATCGATCAGCTGCCTCCTGCACACTCCCTTCTGGGTTGTGCCCGAAACCAAGGTACATGCCCTTGATCTGAATCGAACCTGGGACCCTTGAGTCCACAGGCCAACATTCTATCCACTGAGCCAAACCAGTTAGGGCCATTGTTAACATCTTGATCTCAAACTCCTAGCTCCAGAATTGCAAAGCAACCCCACAAATTCATGTTGTTAAAGGCACCTAGTTTGTGATACTTTGTTATCATTGTCCTAGAAAACTATACAATAGGGGATTTTACTTTGTTAGAGTTCTAGAATGCATGGTGAAAGAGTTTGATGAGTTGAGATGGAGAGTGGTCAGATTCTGAATCAAATTAGCCCTGCAGCGGTCGCCAACCTTTTGGACCTCAAGGACCACTGGCTGGATTAGAGGATGCTCAGAAGAAAATGGGGATATAAATATGGCAATGTGGAATGATCTAGAAGACTTGGATTTCTTGTGTTGACTGAAGAAAATAGAGAGGTACTGTATACCAAGATTAACAGAGGAGGTCTTTTATTGGAAGGAACATACTCAAGTCTAAGTATAATTTGCATCTTGCAACTATCCTTTTATAATTTAGATGGCTAATAGTGGAGAGGTAAGAAGTTTTAAGGTTATGGGCTTTCTTATCACCGTATGATTCAGAACTCAAAGCATATTGCTAAAAGAAGAATTTCTTATAGAAAGGGAAACTAATAGGTGCTTTTTAAAAATTTAAATTTGATCGATTAGCTAAAGAAATAAATGGAGAAATAAGTGGTACTGATAATATTGTTTGAAGAATTTAGGACTGACTAATACCTAGAGCTGCAAGTCTGGTAAAAAATAATTAGAGCAATAGAGAGCCTGGCACACATACACAATGGGCCGTAATAAATGCTTACTGAAGGCAATGGCATTGAATTAGTAACACCAGGAAATAGCCAGATTAAATAGTGAAGAAAAACTCGGAATGAAATATAACAGAAAGGTTATGTTAGTTATTGAATTCACATATAATTACAAGCCACTTCATAAAAACCCTAACAAAAACAACATAACACAGGCGAGTAAAGTCATTAGAAATCAGAGACCCACTTTTTAGATAATGAGACCCAGTTTTATAATTGTGAGTCACATTTTATGCAATTTCCAGAGGGAATTTCTTTTTAACTTTTAACAACTGAGTGTATTGGCAAACACTTGGCAACTCATATCTTAATAAGCCAACAAAAAAACAACGAATCAATAAGCTGTGAAATAACAAATATTAACAATTAATGTTGAGTATAAACTGTAACCACATCAGAAGGTAAATACACTCCCCCAACCGTTGCTGCTTTAGGTGCTGGTAACATGTTGATGTATAACTGATATAGGATGAAGTGGGGGTCCACTTCCCCATCAGGAGCTGCTTGGGAGTGTATTTCTTATTCCCAAGAAAAATCATTTTCGGAGACCCTCAAAGAAAGAATGATTTTTATTTCTGTGGAATTAAATTCCTGAGTTTCCAAAGTCCCATTCCCCTTAGTCCAGCATAGACGTGCAGCTGGGGGTGGGGTGAGGGGGTGGGGCGCGCATTCAGTAAAGCTAGAAGCAAAGCCAGTGTCCAGAGCTTCCTTTCCATGTGATGACAGGTCCAGTACATCATCAGGCTAGTTGCAGTCCATTAGTCCATTGTGAGGGGGAGGTTCTGCATGGCCGTGGGCCACATGGGAGAATGCCAGGAAGCCAAGCATGAGCCATAAGCCAAGTGTGCCAAGAAGAACCAAGAGAGCAAACTTCTTCGTTCAAGGAATGATATATTCCAAATGTCTGTGTGCCTGCAAGGGCCATGCCCATTCAGTTCAATGACCTCTGTTCCCAGGGTGACTGGAAGCGAGCACCTTCCCTAGTCATCCCAACTTTACTGGGATGTATCTATCTTCCCTTTGTCCAATCCCCTCCCCCCAGTGTTTTGCAGGGAACGGCCTATGATGTCTGGCCTTCCCTTTGCTCCTTTCCTATTCTTAAGAATTAGCTGAATTCATCAGTATCACAGCAAATACAGTAAGCCTCAGTATAAGGAACCCAAGTATTAATTACTATTTATTACCCTGACCAAATATATAAGATCATCAGCCTTTTGACATAGCAACTTTTTAATCACTAGATAAATTGACCACACTTTCTTTCATGGCAAATGCAGTTCAATTAGCTCCTACTTGAATGTGATCTGTCTCTGTTTTGTTTACTTCGCATATATAGTTTGTACTTGTGCTGCTTTATTATTGAGGACAAAGGTCCGTCTCTGTTTCCTCTTTCCTGCTGTACATGAAAGAAGCAGCATATAAAATTCTTCTTTGAGTTTACCAATCAGATTTATAAAAGGGAAAGTGAAGTTGTCCTTAAAGTGTCCAGAAGATTTTTATGATTAAGGAGAAATTAATGTGGTAAAATAAAGAAAGCTACCCAATTACAGCTGACAACTATAGAGATTGAGTGATGTTAAAACTCTTGGACTTAAAGATGTTAATAAAAAACAAAAATGTGCTCAGTTGTTAAAATCTGAATTCAAATCTGAAGTTAGGAATTTAGAGTAGTGAATATAAAATAATAGATAAACAACACTACTTTCAATTTTACAGCATGATCTAAGAGAATAATGGCTAAGAAGATGAGTTATAGAATTATACAAATGCCCATCACTTTATAGCTTTGTAACTTAAATTCACTAATTCTTTATCTCTAAAATGTTGACAGTAATAAATCTACTTTATATAGATTTGTGAAGATTACATGAATTGGCATGTAAGAAGTGTTTAGAACAAAGCCTCAGACATTATCTACACTAATAAAAGAGTAAGATGCAAATCGAGCTTACCTTCGCGACGCCCACCAGCCAATCAGGTGTGAGTATGCAAATTAACCCAACAAAAACGATGGGTTAATTTGCATATGTAGGCACCAAGAGGCCAGGGGTGGGACCACCCCAGCCTCTCCGGGCCTCTGGGCAGTGTGGGAAGGTGGAAAGGCGGCTCCGGGCAGGAGTGAAGGCGGTGCCGGCAGCCAGAAGAAGGAAGGCCCGTTCTTGCATGAATCTTCATGCATTGGGCATCTAGTAAAATATAAAACTCTAATATGCAAATAGACCTAACAGCAGAACAAACAAACAACCAGTCACTATGACATCCGCTGACCACCAGGGAGCGCACGCAGAACATGGCAGGTGTTGGCAGCAGGCGGCAGAGTGCAGAACATGGAGGGCATCAGCTGCGGTGGGATGGTGGAGCAGGTGAGCAGGAGCACCAGACCAAGGTGGGGCACCAGTTGCTATCATCAGGGCGAGCCTCTGGTGGTTACTGAAAATTCTTTGCTCCCACATGCTACGGTCCCTCCCGGTGCTCACACCTGCTGCTGGTGCTGGCCCTGACCGCACCCACTGCTGACACTGGAGCTGCTGCTTATACCCGCTGCCAGCGCTGGCCCTGATCGCTTGACGCCATCAGGGGGTGCGAGTGGCAGCTGCTGGGCCGATGATCCCTCAGGGCTTCTCAACCTCCCCCTGCTCCTGAGGGGCTATCAGGGCAGCAGCTGCCGCTCACACCTGCTGATGGTGCCAGCCCTGCTTGCACCCGCAGCTGGTGCCAGAGCCGCTGGTTGCACCCGCTTCCAGTGTCCAGTGCCAGTCTTGATTGCTCGGCACTGTCAGTGGGTGTGAGCAGCAGCTGCTGGCCCCAAACACCCTTCAGGGCTTCTCCACCTCCCCCTGCTCCTGAGGGGTGATCAGAGCAGCAGCTCACACCCACTGCTGACGCTGACCCCAATCACTCTGCACCATTAGCGGGTGCGAACGAGGCTGGCATCCTTAGTGTGTGGGAGCGGCGGCAGCAGGACCAGGGCTGCCAGCAGACACGGGACCAGGAGCCATGGCGGGAGGAGCCAGGTTGGGTGCAGAGGATGGGCTGAAATCCTCCCCTGTGCCCACCACAGCCTTGAGGCCCACAGTTTCTTTCAAGGTGTATGAATTCATGCACTGGGCACCTAGTTTATATAATAAAAGCCTAAGTGATCATTACAGTGGAATGACCAGAACGACTGGTCACTATGATGCGCACTGACCACCAGGAGGTAGACACTCAATGCAGGAGCTGCCCCCTGGTGGTCAGTGCAATCCCACAGGGGGAGTGCCGCTCAGCCAGAAGCTGGACTCATGGCCTGTGAGTACAGCGGTGGTGGCGGGAGCCTCTCCCACCTCTGTGGCAGCGCTAAGGAGTAGGGAGCCAAGCAGTTAGGAGCCTGCCACTAAGGAACAGCAAGTCGAGTGGTAAGGAGCAAGCAGGCAGGCAGTAACGAGCTAGGGAGGATTGCTAGAGGGATGTCCAACTGCCGGCAGGTGGACATCCCCCATGGTGTCCCGGACTGTGAGAGGGCACAGACCCCCTCCAGTGCATGAATTTCATGCACTGGGTCTCTAGTATTAAATATATATTAGTAGTATCAGTTATTGTGATTGTATCACTGTGGGAGACCAGAACATGCCACCAGAAAAATATGTCTCTATACTGCAGTGATGGGCAACCTTTTGAGCTTGGTGTGTCAAACTTCGCCAAAAAACTGAGCATAACTCGGGTAGTGTGTCACTTTGAGGAAAAAACATTATTTTGCAAATGTTTCATCCTCGGCATGCGGCCACCTCAGCAGCCGCGTGTCATCAAAAATGGCTACACGTGTCAGTGCTGACACGCGTGTCATAGGTTCGCCATCACTGCTCTATAGCATCAGGATTATTTTGATCTGATTTTTTCCCCAAAAAAAACAGCAGACAGGAGCTCTGAAAAAGTATGTTACCCTTTTGTAAAGGAAATTTACATTTATAAAGTGTCAATGTAAGAAACATCCAAACCTGTAGAGAATTTGTATGAGTATATTTGAGCCAAACTGATGACAATTGCTGGGACGCAAAATCTCAAGGAATTGAGAAAATACTCTGGAGAATGTGAGTTTTACATATTATTTTATACATTACTAGTACAATCAAAGGAGGAGACTTAAAGGGGTAACATGAAATTCATTGGTGGTAGATTATGGAAGCATAAGAAAGCAAAGCAGGGAAATCTCTGAGATTGGATAAAGTAAAATGGAGAGCCCAGCTGGCATGACTCAGTGGTTGAGCGTTGACCTATGAATCAGGAGGTCAGGGTTTGATTCCTGGCTGGGGCACATGCCCTGGTTGCGATTGGGTCCCCGAGTGTGGTGTGCAGGAGGTGGCCGATCAATGATTCTCTCTCATAATTGAAGTTTCTGCCTTTCTCTCCCTCTCCCTTCCTCTCTGAAATCAATCCTATATAATAAAAGCGTAGTATGCAAATTGTCCCCTCGACCAAAGTTCTTCCAGGAGTTTGACCAGGGGGCAGGTAGCCGGGGGAAAGGAGGGAGTACTGGCCCAGCAGCCAGCAGCCGCTAGGGACCCTACCAGTGCAAGAATGTCATGCACTGGGCCTCTAGTAAATATATATATTTTTTAAAAAGTAAAATGGAGAGACACATAGTTCTGTTACATTGGTGGGTATAGGATAGTTAATAATTGACATTTATAGCAAATAGAGATGGTATTCGGGAAGCAAGATAATAATGAGAGGTTCTGTGGTCTCCTGCTCTGGTGAGGAAAAATGGAGATTATACCAACATTCCAAAGGTATGTTATCTTAGATGCAAAAAGACCAGAGACAGGCTTACTTTAAGGTAACGACCCTTCTCAAGGAAGCTACAGGCCTAGGTTGTGACTACCCACCATGATATACTTTTCATTAGAAATTTTTATATTCAGACCATCCTCTGTGGTTATTTTGGTCTCTGAGTTTGTAGGGCCTGCCATACTGGCCTCCCCCTCGCTTGTGAGGTTAAGTATGTGGTACCACAAAAGGAATTCTCCATTTGTAAGGGCGTTCCTTCTTTGCGTCAGGAGAGTGACGAAATCATAAGCAACTCTTATCAATGGAGAAGGCACAGACTTAAAACTGCATAACAAACCTTACCCTCATTCAGCTAACTACTTCTTGTAACCTTTCCATTACTCCTACTTCACACTCTTCTTCCTTTGTTTCAGGTGAAAATGCAATTTATGCTCAAGTTATAGCCAACTCTTTGAGTTTACTCATCCCTGAGTTTCTCTCATGTACATACGAGAAAATATACTAATGAATTTCTGTTTGTTTTTCTTTTGTTAATCTAGCTCTTGTAAAAGGTTTTCAGCCAAGAAACTAGAATGGTAGGTTAATGTTTTTTTTCCTCTCCCTACATCATTGTTGTAAATAATTTCACTATTATTGATTGAACTTCCACAATGTGAAAAGTGATTATAATAAAAAGTAGTTTATGTATCTTCAGAGTGACAATCAATTTTAACAGTTTAGGTTGAAATTTTATCACCTAATTCTTACCTCTCCGCCATCTTCACAACTCCAGTCTAACCACCTGAATGCAAAATTACACTCCTCAGCAATTTAAATTATGCCATTATTCATTCGCTCATTTTTTATCACAGATTTAAGCTCTCTGGTGCCATGAAACCTGCAGACACAGAAGTTCATGATTTATGTATGTATTTGATAGCCTCACCCTTGACATCCTAGCCTCAAATCCAGACTCAAACTGCCTACTTAGCTCTGTTAACTGATTTTAATCTTGCATATTAGAAAAACCATTTAAATGTTCTTAGGCATTATCATCTTGGCACTTTAATTGAAATATATCTTTACATTTTTTTTTTTTTAAAAAGGGAACATAACAGTGAATAAAAGTGGACCTTTATTCACACGATGTATGCTAATGTTGACCCAACTGCTCTTGGCTTTTCTAAGGACTCATGACTTCCTGGAATTGTCTGAACTCAGCACTTTGATGACCATGGCTATTTTAACTTCATTGCTCTCCCCATTGCAAAGGAGCTTTTGACATTTGGATTTTGTGTTCATCTAATGGCAACTGCAATTAAAGCTTTCCCACATCAATGAGCTAACTTTCCGAGGCCATTTCAAAGGGTGAATGCAATATTCAAATTGCATGATGCTTATTGATCTGCGTGCTAGTATTTGTGTGACTGGAAAATACTCATTAGAAATTTTCCTGA
Organism: Eptesicus fuscus; assembly: GCF_027574615.1. Classification (NCBI taxonomy): domain Eukaryota; kingdom Metazoa; phylum Chordata; class Mammalia; order Chiroptera; family Vespertilionidae; genus Eptesicus; species Eptesicus fuscus. Next base: position 28,481,058 of record NC_072480.1, read on the forward strand.
CACTATCGATAAAAAAAAAAAGTGAACAGAACTAATTTCACTCAAATATTCTATATTCATATAATGAGAAGGTAGTTAAAGTCCAGATAATTCATTGATTAGCATTGGGCCTATGTAGAAAAAGAAGCCAAACTCTCAGGCCAGACCGAATGGTGCTTATTTTGAAAGGATCAGTATCCAAACTGCATTTAGAGATTCCTGAAAGTGCAATTCAATCACTTTAGAGTCACTTTCAAAAAGTCTCCCAAGAAATCACGCGTTCAGATAGCATAGAAATAGAAGCTTCCACTTCAGACCCATGACCTTTAGCAGATTTAGGATTACTTGATACACTCACAGGTTACAAGTGTGTGCTTCCTTTTGTAAGTACTATGGACATTAAACTCTGAATCTTTATGTTACTGCCATAAATATTTTCAATTTCAATTTTACCAGATAGAAAAATATAAGAAAAAAACTAAAATGAAACTGAGGAGATAGAAGAGGGAAGCTAGGTAGACATGGATGGGACCATGGGGGCTGTGTGTGTGTTGGGGGGCTGTGTGTGTTGGGGGGGGCAGAAGTAGAACCAGGGAACCCAGCTGGGCAGACTTACTAAGACAACCCAACTTGGTGGGGAAAGAAGGACAAGCTACGAAAAGTGAGCTTTAAAATGTGTGGATGTTGCGAAGACAGGCAGCTTGGAAAAAAAAAAAAAAATCACAAGGCAGTGAGGTGCATAAACCAATACCAAGAATGTTGCTGAGGCAGAATTCTTTGAAAGGATCAACCAGGAGCTAGCAAGTCTGTATCTACCCCCTCTACAGAAAACATATGCTTCCTCTTGGCGCTCTCTCTTTCTCATGTGAGCTGGGTTCCAGGGGAATGTACTTCCCTGTGCTCACGTGGCTTATGGCCATGTGGGATCCACACATGGACTAATAGACATTTATGCACTTGGATGCTGAACTACACCTGACTACAACATGTAATGGGGCTCTGGATATTGGCCTGCTTTTGGAACCCAGCTGCACCTTTCCCAGGACTAGCTTCTCTCAATAAACTTTGCTTCTGCTAACCGCTTTTGTCCGCGAATCCATTACTCATTTTTGGGAGACAATGAACTCAGACTCAAACACCACAAAACAAAGCATCCCAGAGCAACTTAGGAATGTTTGTTTCATACACATTTACCTGAGATTCCATTTACCCATAAAAAGTGAACTGGAGATTTATTATAATTATCTGGATAAGTGGGTCATTAAACATTTCATCTTTGCCAAAACATATATCCCCAACCCTTTTTTCTAGTGTGCTCAATGCATACCAAACAACAACAATAAAACATTAACTTACCTATCATTCTTTCCTAAGTGTGGTATTTTTAATTGGCCAAAGTAAAAAATAAATGTTACATTGTTTTAACTAATTTTATATGTATTTATGTGAGAAAATAGAATAATCATAATCATTTAGGAAATAAAGGCTATTGGCATTCATTTCAGATGTCATTTTCTTTAATCAATTTTATTCCAAGTGAAGAAAGAAAATAGGTAGATAGCCTCAAATCTCATGTTTTGAACTAAACACAGATGTGCTAGATAGAGCAATAAATTTTCCCTCATATTTAAAGGGCCAGATGGTGACAGAAATGGTACTATCTACAGATATTTTCACACCTAGTATAGAACAATTTCATTAACTGTACTTATGTGGCCAATAGGCAAGGTATAAGTATAGAGAAAATAATATAGAGTGGAGATAAAGAAATATAAATAGAATGTACACATTTTACTGTAATTCTCTGTGTATATGTGTGCAGAAGAGAGATAGAATAGCAACTAGAGTAATCATTTTGGTCTTGTTCTGAGAGTCAAGAGAAGGAAAACAAACCATCAGGACAATAAATTTAACAGCAAAGGAGTTGCTTTATAAGTTGAATAGTAATTGGCACAAAATAATGACTATAATCCTGTTTGATAATTGCATCTGTTCTATGAAAAGACAATTTCATCTAGGTGATAATAAGGGACATTTTTAGTGAATGTTTTGATTTTTTCCTGATATGATTTAAGAAAAAACAAGTAATATGAAGAAAAATTCACACCAAAGTAAAAAATAAACTGATATTTTGTATACTCACCTTCTATATAAATATTACCAAAATATAACAATTTATATAAATATGTGAAATCACATAAATGAATAGTTTATAAGCATTTTATTATATGTAAACACTAGAGGCCCGGTGCATGAAATTTGTGCACGGGAGGTGTCCCTCAGCCCGGCCTTCACCTTCTCCAATCAGGAACCCCTTGAGGGATATCCAACTGCTGGCAGTCAGACATTCCTCTTGCAATCCGGAACCCGTGTCTCCTAACTGCTCGCCTGCCTGCTGGCCTGGTCACCCCCCAACTGCCCTCCTGCTGGCCAGCCTGGTTGACCCCCAACTGTCCCCTGCTGGCCTGGTCACCCCCTAACTGTCTGGAAGGAAGTCGGATGTCTGGAAGATGTATGGTCACCAGGTCTAATTAGCATATTACCCTTTTATTAGTATAGATAGATACTATTTCTTATGTCCTTCATCATAATGCCCTTTATTACAACCAAATTTCTACACATCACCTTTCTAATATTAACAGTTTAAAAAGTATGTTTTTTCTTTTTTATTATTTTATTATTTTTTTTTTCAATTACAGTTTACATTTGGCATTATTTTGTATTAGTTTCAGGTGTACAGCATAGTGGTTGGACAATTATATACTTTACAAAATGTTCCCCCTGATATTTTCAGTACCCACCTGGCACCCTACATAGTTATTAAATATTATTTATTGTACTCTTTTAAAATTTTTTTCTATGTTTTTATTGTTTTCAGAGAGATGAAAGAAGAGGAAGAGAGAGATAGAAACATCAAGGATAAGAGAAAATAATCAATCAGCAAGCCCCTACTGGGGATGGAGCCTGAAACTTGGGCATGTGCCCTGACAAGAAATCTAACTGTGACCTCCTGGTTCATGGGTCGACACTCAACCACTAAGCCACACTGGTGGAGCTATTTACTATATTCTTTATGCTGTACTTCACACCCCTCAAAAAAGGGTTGTGTTTTTTTTTTCCTTAAGACACATTTCTAAAAATAACATGGTATGTACATGCATTCATTCATTCAACAACATTTCTTGAGTGCCTACCATGTGACCAACTTTGTGTGAGATTCCAGGAATATTGAGAGCATATTCTAGCCCTGGCTGGTTTGGCTCAGGGATTAGAGAATTGGCCCACTGACCGAAGGGTCCCAGGGTCGATTCCTGGTCAAGGGCACACCTCAGTCCCTGCAAGGGTACAAGTGGAAGGCAATCAATCGATGTGTTTCTCTCACCTGGATGTTTCTCTCTCCTCCTTCCTCCCTTGCACTTTGTGTGAAAATCAATGGAAAAAAATATCCTTGGGTGAATTTTAAAAAAAAGAAGAAAAAAGAAAATATCCTAGAAAATACAATCTCAACTGAATAGAGACAGACATGTTAAGTCAATGTAGCTCTATAGAGTGTATTTGGGATAACTGAAGAAACACATCATACAAAGGCATATGCTGGAGAGCTCTTCACTCTGGAAAAAATTAAGAGGTGGGTTTGATATCGGAGCTTTGGAATCTTCATAAAAAATCAGGACTTAGCCAAATACAATGGAATGTATAGACAGTGAGGGGGGCAAGGATGGTATTCTAGGCCTATACAAGGCATCTTTAGGGGACATATTCAAAGAATATGGGACAAAGAGTGGCTGGATTGGGAAGGTCTGTGAGTAATATACTTTGGCTGCAACATGAAGTAAGACCAAAATGAAACAGGAAGATCATAAAGAGGCATATGCATCATATTAAGGGAATTATTTGTGTGAGGGTGTTTGAATATGTAAGATTCTGTTCAATACCTGTCTTTTTGCCCTGAAAAGATTTATGTCAGTTCATTTGTGCTTTGGATTTCATTTTGAAGCATCTTCCAAGATTCTTAAAAATGAGAACCACAAATGTCAAGAGAATCTCTGGTTGGAAAGAAAAATATTTCATATTGCTCACCCTTTGCCACTCCTCTCCATACTGAATGAGTGTTCTATAGAATTATCTTTATCACTTTTATCATTATAAAAGATGATAACAAACATATGTCATAAGAAATAGGGATTGATAATACTTTTAATCTCATCTATGCTAATGTAACTACAAATGCTATTCATATTTCTTATAGATCGAGGATTTGTCACAACAAAAAATACATAATACAGGTAGAGCATTAGAAGAATGGTTATAAGCAGTCCCTCTCAAGAAAACAGTTTACATTCCATTGTCGATGGAATATTTCTAAGCTGTTTGCTTGAATAATGTGTGAGGTATAGCGTTTGACAGGTTAATTATACATTGCTTTAAAAAGTATTTCCTAGCGTTTTTATTTGAAACTGGTTGAGCTTTAATTCCTTTGATTCTCCTTCTACTCATTTATTATGGAACCAGAAAAATACCTTTTAAAAATATTCTACCTGCAAGAGAGGGAGTCTCCTCAGGTCCCTTTCCCCTCTTTTCCAAACCTCTGCTCCTGGCCTGTATTGGTTCCTCTCCAAGGCAGGAATTATCTTACCTAATAAAACAGTAATATGCAAATTGACCGCACCTTCGCTACACCCACCAGCCACGCCCACCAGCCACGCCCACCAGCACATCAGAAGCAAATATACACGTTAAACCAGCAAAGATGGCGGGGAAGAGGGAAGCACCCATGCCAGTGAGATCCAAGCCATGATGGTGGACTGGGGCAGGCAGTTAACGCCTGCAGCCGGCTGCCCAGGTCCGCCATCACCGATCCTGGACGGGGCAGGCGGCGTGGGTTAAGGCCTGCAGCCGCCTGCCCAGGTCCACGATCAGGGATCACGGACCAGGGCAGCTGCCTAACCAGGTCCATCACCGATCATGGACCGGGGCAGGCGGCGTGGGTTAACGCCCGCAGCCGCCTGACCAGGTCCTGGATAAGGGCTTCAAGTCAGCCATCGCCAGTGGCAGCTGACTCAAAGCCCCTATCAGGGATCATGGACCAGGGCAGGCAGCGTGGGTTAATGCCTGCAGCAGGCTGCCCAGGTCCCCGATCACGGATCCAGGTGGCGTGGGTTAGCACCCACAGTCATCTGACCAGGTCCCCGATAGGGACTTGGAGTCTAGCATAATGAAAAGAATAGTCAGCAAAAGCAGGAGACAAGGTTTCATAAGTTCTCCCCCAGGTCACCACTGTTCTCTTATACATTTTAATTATCCCAGACTTTGCATGATGGGATTTGATTTGAATTATGCCTGATAGAGATTACATGGCATGAATTGTAGGCTCATTCTTTCTTTTTGTGGTTGCCTGACTGAGAAAGGCCTTGGAATGAGAGAAGGCACTTTTATTTTCCTTTTTCATTCTTTAGAGGCTGAGGAATTACAGTTATATGAAGAACTTAGTGAGAGAATGAAAGTCTCATGCTGTATTTTTTTGTAGGTTTTATCATGTGGACTATCAAAAACTTGGTGGGATCCTTTTCAAGAGGTGTTAGAAAAATTATGTTGGAATTAACATTCAAGAGTAAAAGGAGAGAAGTGAGTGGTGGGTAAAGGAAAGAACTTTGTCCTAGAAACCAAATAGAAGCCACATAAACCTTCAGATTCTTACTCATTGTGCTTTGGAGGTATTAAAGGATAATTTTTAAAAAAGTTAAAATCATGACTTATAATCTGTATAGATAAAAGGCTAAGTGACCGACATTTGTCCATCCATCCGACCAACTGGTACATATGACGCACTGGAAATATAAAAATAAACTTTGACTCGCACATGTGCCATACATATAAAGCTCTCGCTGGCGCTAATTTGAATGTTGCATTTGGTGGGAAAGTTCTTTTCAGAGGGGATTTTTGTGTTGCCATGCTATATGATTGGCCATAGTACAAATAAGTTTTAAAGTTCTGTAGTGTTTGGGGATGTTTCAGACAGTTGTCTCTTAAAACAAATATGAGATCAGAGGATTCTGCTTATAGTGAATGGTTAGTAAAACTTGGAGATGGCAAACTTGATAGCAGTTTTCATTTAGGAATGGATATTATTGAAATTCCCCATGAAATGATTTTTAATGGATCTATTATTTAAGCCATCTTTGGAAATAGTATATCTATAGATAATATTAAAAATATATCTAAACATGCAATTCTTTGTTCAAAAAATGAGCACATTCAAAAATTAAATGAAGAAATTTTGGATATACTTGATGGAGATTTTCACGCCTATTTGAGTGATGATTCCATTGACTCAACAGATGATGCTGAAAAGGAAAATTTTCCTATTGAATTTCTTAATAGTATTACTCCTTCTGGAATGCCGTGTCATAAATTAAAATTGAAAGTGGGTGCAATCATCATGCTATTGAGAAATCTTAATAGTAAATGGGGTCTTTGTAATGGTACCAGATTTATTATCAAAAGATTGCAACCTAATATTATCAAAGCTGAAATATTAACAGGATCTGCAGAGGGAGAGATTGTTCTGATTCTAAGAACTGATTTGTCCCCATTTGACACTGGCCACCCATTTAAATTAATTCGAAGATATTTTCCTGTTATGCCAGCATTTGTGATGACTATTAATAAATCACAAGGACAAACTCTAGACAGAGTAGGAATATTCCTACCTGAACCCATTTTTGGACATGGTCAGTTATATGTTGCTTTCTCTCTCACTTTTTTTTAAAGTATTTTTAAAAAATATTTTATTGATTTTTTTTTACAGAGAAAAAGGGAGAGGGATAGATAGTTAGGAACATCGATGAGAGAGAAATATCGATCAGCTGCGTCCTGCACACCTCCTACGGGGGATGTGCCCACAACCAAGGTACATGCCCTTGACCGGAATCGAATCTGGAATCTTTCAGTCCACAGGGCAATGCTCTATCCACTGAGCCAAACCAGTTAAGGCTGTTGCTTTCTCTTGAGTTCAAAGAGCATGTTACGTTAAAGTTAAATCTGTAAATACTTTATCTCAAGGGAAATTAGTCAAGCACTCTGAAAGTGTTTTTACTCTTAATGTGGTATATAGGAAGATATTAGAATAAGTTTAATCACTTTATCAATCATTATTTGCATCAATGTTGTTTTTATATTACGAGTTTGTTATTGTTATATCAGTTTGTTATTGTTATATCATTTTGTTATTGTTTACTTATTAATAAATTTATGTATTATTTTCATATACATTGTACTCATTTCCTTTTATCTCTCACACTTTTATTATAGAGAAAGGGCAAATAGCAATATTAAAATATTTCATCTAATTAATTCCCTTTCAATGTGCACGAATTTCGTGCACCAGGCTACTAGTAATAGAATAAGGGGCATAGAAAGGGAGTGGACTGACAATTCTCAGAGGGAAGGGGATGTGGGGGGTGTGGGAAGAGACTGGACAAAAAATGTACACCAATGGACTAAGACAGTGGGGGAGGTAAGGGAAGGGGGTGGAGTGGGAACCAGGTTGGGGAGAGCTATGGGGGGAAAAAAGAGGAACAACTGTAATAATCTGAACAATAAAGATTTATTTAAAAAATAAAAAAAATAAAATGTTCCAGTTTGGCCACCTACAGAACAATACTGGAACAGATCAATGGATCTTTTGATCAGCACAAAATGAAGTCATAGGTTTGCATTTAGAAGCCATCTTCTATTTTCTATTTTAAAATGTGTATTTAAAAATACAAATTAGTCATAGCACATGGACACAGGCAATAGAGAGGTGAAAGCCTGGGATGGGGCAAGATGGGTGGAAGAGGGCAAAGGAGGTAAAATTGGGGGATATATGTAATATTCTTAACAATAAATAAATTAAAATAAATAAACAAATAAATGATAGAAAAATATTTACCCTAGTGACATACACATTGAGAAGAAATGGACAACTAAAACTAAGTCTCAGGCTCATTTTAGGAATATATACATTGATGAAAAATTGGGCAGAATCAGCAATGCTATTTGTTACATTTATCTTTCTGTCTGTCTCTATCTCTTTCCTTTTAGTTTCTATCTCTGTCTCTCTGACTCTTAGGCATTTACTGGTGGTCTTAGAATGTATCCCCTGCATACAAGGGGAGACTACTCTTTCTCTCTCTCTCTCTCTCTCTCTCTCTCTCTCTCTCTCTCCCCCCCTCTCTCTCTCTCTCCTCTCTCTCTCTCTCTTTGTTTGTATAAATATACTCAAAAGTACCCCAGCTGGCATGGCTCAGTGGTTGAGCATCGACCCATGAACTAGGATGTCACAGTTTGAGGTTACGGGCTCAATCCCCATTGTGGGGTGTGCAGGAGTCAGCCGATCATTGATGTTTCTATCTCTCTCTCCCTCTTCCTTCCTTTCTGAAGTCAATAAAAATATATGTATTAAAAATACATAAAAACACAGAAGTGTATTTTTTTTCATTTATCAATGTTTTGCCTTATGTTTTGTTTTGCCTAATTTAAAATTCACTCTCTTAGGTCAATTTGTTTGAACTTTGATACATATATCTTTGACAATCTCTTATTTTCAACCATTTTGTGTCTTTTATTTTAGATACAGATATAGTAAAGCAATTATAGATTCATTAACCTATTTTCTTTGCTGAACCTGAGAGTCTATTTTTTACAGTACAATCTAGTTTTATTAGTGTTACTCTTTTTAGTTTTTTTCTTATCTCTAATTTGAAATTTATATATCCTGTTATCCTTGTCTGTGATTTTCTCTTGGATTTTAAAATACATATTCAAATGCATATCTTCTATCAAAAGTTTCAGCAAATCTATTAGAATATTTCTATTTCTTTCAAAACCATCCAAAGTCATAATTTTCTCTTGACATTATATTGGTATAATACTTTCTAAAAACCATTTTCAATTTCTCAGATAGAATCTTTTGTTTTTTTGCATCCTGTATAATAAAAGCCTAATATGCTAACTGTCCATTTGTCCAGTTGTCTGTTCAACCAATCAAAGCATAATATGCTAATGATATGCTAAAGCCACTCAACTGCTCACTATGACGTGCACTGACCAACAGGGGGCAGACGCGCCAACTGGTAGGTTAGCTTGCTGCTGGGGTCCAGCTGATTGGGACTGAGTGAGATGGGCTGAACATACCCTGAAACCCTTTTGTGGTCCCTCCCTGGTTGGTCAACCTCCTGCATCCAATTTTGCACCAGTGGGGTCCCTCGGCCTGGCCTGCACCCTCTTGCAATCCGGGGTCCCTTGGGGGATGTCAAGGAGCCAGCTCTGGCCCTGCGGTGGACTGATCAGTCACTATGATGTGCACTGACCACCAGGGAGCAGACGCTCAATGAAGGAGCTGCCCCCTGGTGGTCAGCGCACTCACATAGGGGAGCACCGCTCAGCCGGAAGCCGGGCTCATGGCGAACACAGTGGTGGTGGCGAGAGCTTCTCCCACCTCCATAGCAGCACTAAGGATGTCTGACTGCCGGCTTAGGCCCACTCAGGTAGCTGAGTGGCTCCCGGACTGCGAGGGGGCACAGGCTGGGCTGAAGGACGCCCCCCTCCCCCAAGTGTATGAATTTTGTGTACCGGGCCTCTAATGTAAATATAACTATCCCAAGAGCACTATCATCTGAGGGTAATTGTGGCAGGAAGCCGATCTATATGTTGGGAGAGGATCACTAGTCAGTCCTTCTGCCCAACTTCTTTATGAGAAGGATTAGGTTCTAGTTTAATATCATGACATGAGGATCCTAACTAACCTCTTTCCACAAACACACCTAATGAGAGACTTCCCTGAGTCAGGATATGAGAGAAGGCCCCCACTGAAGCAGGTAGGAATGGCTGAGACACAATCTCATCATAAACTCCAACCCCAGGGCAGCTACTCAAAGTCGGGAGGAAACTCAAGGCCTAGAGCTTCTCCTTGAGGAGCAAAGGGTTTGAACCTACATCACGCACTCCTAACTTTTAAGGTCTGCATCTAACAGACAAGTCCCCAAACAGCTAGCTTTGAAAACCAACAGGGCTCCCGTCCATGAGACCCACAGTCTATAGCAACCTAAAAAAGACTCTTTAAGGGCTAACACCCTCAGACTCACCTGCCCTAGGGGCCTGCAGGGAAGGAGCCAGTGGAAGGACTCCCAGATTTTGTAGATGTGGTAGAACCTCATCTGCTTGTCTTGGAGCATCTGCCTAAGGGTCAGGCATCTGATCCGATACACATTTTGGGGCCTACTGGGTGCTCCCCAGGAATGAAGACTGGCAGGCTCCATCTTTCTGCTTTTTCTCTGTCTTTCTCCAGCTGGTGGGCACCTTATTTATTTATTTATTTATTTTTTATTTATTTATTTATTTTTATTGTGGGAGAGGGGAGGACTATCATCACTACACTAATCCTCAGCCTCACTTGAAAGTGCAAGTATCTCTCAGATAGGAGCTTTTACACACATTTAGTGCCCTAGGTTTTATTTCTAGTGCTCTGGTCTTTGCAGCAGCTGCCCAGGAGATGTCCTTTGATCTGGCTCTGTGGCTGGAGGCTTATATTCCTGGGTCCCATGGAGAGACAGTTCATGTCATGTCGCCATCCCCACAGTACTGCACAGACAACAGATTGAAACATACACCCAGTCTTTCCAGAAAGGGGCCTACATGCTTGTCTTGGAGCATCTGCCTGAGGGACAGGCTATAGGTTTGGCCCACATCTAGAGACTATGGAGTGCTCGCAGGGGCGGAGGCTGTGGATGATGTCTTGTGCTCTCCCATTGCCTTGCTACAACTCAAGGATCTCTAGACAGGAGTTTGTATACTTATCTGGAAGCCTGATTGTGTGTGTGTGTGTGTGTGTGTGTGTGTGTGTGTGTGTGTCCAGATTAAGTATTTAATTTGAGTTGGAATTGCTGCTGGAATAGAGTAGAATATTAAATAAAGAGCAGAATAAAGAGTGACCCATGAGTGATTGGCACAAACACAGGTTTTAAAAGGTTGGTATGGTGAGTGGAGATGGAAAATTAAAATATAGACCAATTAAGTTTTTTTTGCAATTGGATGTCCTAATGGAAATGTCAAGTAGACAACCAGGTACATATGACTTAAGTTCAAGGGTAATATCTGTGCTGGAGATATAAATTTGTGAATCATCACAAAATAAATGACATTTAAAGACATGAATATGAATATATAATATCTTAGTGAAAGCATATAGAAAAATGCAAGTGAGAACTTAACATTGAGCCTTAGACATTAAAATACAGGAGTCAAGTTAGGAGCAGAGCCAATGAAGGAGACTAAGAATGATCAACATGAGAAAGGGAGAATGTGAAAAAATGGTATAACATAAAAATTACTATTTCCAAAATTTGTGGTCAAGTCTGCCAAATGTTGAGATACCCAGTAAGACTGCAGAAAAATAAGTGTTTATTGAATTTGTAACATAGAGGCTCTTGGTGATTTTAAAAGAGTGCAGATGGTAGAATCTGAGCCAAGAGGGGTAACACATAAGGTACAGTCAAAGAAGCATGTGTTAGAGAATTAGACTATTGAGAATGATTCTAGAAGTAGAAGAATATCTGAAAAGGGTTATTCATCTGTGGAGGATTTTTTTTAAGAATGCGAGGCACTAAAACTCATTTCACGTTGATGGAAATATTCTATAGGAAGAGAGATTTCATGTATATTTACTGATTTCAGAGAGAGGGAGAGAGAGATTGAAACATCAGTGATGAGAGAGAATCATTCATCAGCTGCCTCCTGCACAATTCCTACTGGGATCAAGTCCACAACCTGGGCATGTGCCCTGACTGGCAATCAAACTGTGACTTTCTGGTTCATAGGTCAATGCTCAACCACTGAGCCACATGGGTTGGGCATGGAAAAGAGATTTTTATGTACTGGAGATAAATTATAGCCATAGGCATGAGATGATGGGAAAGAATTGGAACCCACAGCACACTTGAAGAAATTGAATTTTAATAGAAGACTGTGGGGACCCTAGTCAGAGTATGCAAGATGCTCAAGGTCAATTAGAGTATAAAGGCCCTATTCAGAGTACACCAGATATTCAAGGCCACTTTGAGCATGGGAATCTTAATCAGGGTGTCCAAGGACTATACACAGGTACAAGAGCAAGGCCACAGTAACCTGTATGTGCACTGTGTGTGCTTGCCCTTCTATAACCCAAAAGACTGAGGTCACTATTTGGCAGGAAGCCTTTTTTGTCTAAGTAGTATAAAGTTATTACTGACCTCCAGCAGTATGTAGCTGCTTGGTGAGGCTGCCCCTATGTACGGCAGGCTGTGTTATGTGGGGCTATATCATGGGGAAGATGTGTTATTTACTAGAAGGCTGCTGCTGTATGGGAAATATGTATTGTTACCTAGCCGGTGTGGCTACTGTATGGGACTTTACTTTGAAGAATTGTTTTTGTCTAATGACTCCTTGTTTGCAATGGCTACGTGGCCACTGGCTTCTTCAACAAAGACTCTCTTATATACCTACAACTTCTCATGGCTTCTCTGTCTACCACCTAGCGTTTAAGGAGGTACAGCCACTGGCAAAGGAGCTCGGATGCAACAGTTGGCTTAGTGGAGCAGGATAAAGGAACTGAGTTCCTGACAGAGACCAATCCATTCCTTCATCTTTACATGAAGAAAAAAGATAGTGGAGTTTTAGGAAAAGGTGTCATTACAGATCAGGTGGTAGGAAGATAAGGAATTTGGGATTCCCTAAGTGAAATACGAGCAAGCTAAGAGTAGAAAGAGGATGAAAGAGTTTTAATAATAGATGAGTAGGTATGAAATAGTTGTGGAAATATCAAGCTAATGAAGTATAGTATAGACTCAATAATCATTGATTTCAAGTGTGGCTGCCCTATGTGGTTGGGAAATTGCCTTTGCAGGATAAGGAAAGACAAATACTGTGGTCTATCCAGGGTTTTGGTTTGGCTTTGGAGTATGACCGACAGATAAAGTGAATAATTGTAATAAAAACCACACAACCTAAGCTATAAAATAGGGAAATAAAGAGGCTGATAGGTTGCAAGTTGTGGGATAAAAGAATGGCATGTTTCAAGGGGTCAAAGGATTATGGCTGTGAGGGTATTTTTGCAAGTGAATTGGAAAGTTTGGAGGTAAAGGTCAAAGTAAAGGAAGCAATTTCCAATGATGACTGTGTGTTATCCTGGTCTTAAATCTTCCCTGCTTCATCTTTTAATGCAACTGTGTTCATTTATTAATCCCTGTTCCCTTTTATTCTTTCTCTTTTGCCTCAACCGCTTTAGCTATTTTTATCTTATTACACTGTATGCATTTTTGTCAGTAATTTAAAGTTACTTTTTGGAACAAAGCAAGGCATTAATTAATTAATTTGCATATTTCAAAATACTTCTTTTATGGCATAGTTTCTAGATCTATTACCATCTCAGTTTCCCTTCTCTAGATGGATTGCATTTTTTAATACTCTTAATAAAATAAAATACCCAGAACTAACAATAATTACCTAGTGATAGATTAAAAGTGTCACAGTCAGTAACAGTAACAGGAAAAGCCAAGATTGGGAGACAAGCCTCAGGACTCTTAGTACAGTACATCTCTTGATATATTAAAAATATTTACTGAGTGATAACTTGTTCTATGCATGATACTTAATACTTTACATGGTTCATTTCATTTAATTCTCACAAGGGTATATGAAGTAGATATTAACCCATTTTAGAGATAGGAAAACTGAAGCTTATGAAATTAATTTATATAGTCACACAGCAAAGAAGTAGTAAGAGACCATGTAAAACCTCAAGTAGTCTGACTCCAGTCTACTTTTCGTGTTCCTATGTTCTCTTGCCTTCTACTCAGGTAGGTTCAGGTTGTATTTTCTTGTTTAACAACCACTCAGATACTCATATTGATTTCGTAATAACTTAAAATTCCTTGATAACCTTCACATGCAGTCAATCTACTGGCTTCCCCCCCTCCCCCGCACAATGCCGGAAACACAATAGGTACCTAATAAATATTTGAGTCATTGAATTATAGGTATGCTCAATTAGAAAACTGAATGCTTCTCATATCTTCATTCCAATAATTAATTAAAACATTGATTAGAATAGAACTGGAGACAGAGAAAGTAGAAACCTCTCTATCATCCTTCTAGCATAAATTGACTATGCCAATTTTCAAATCCGTATAACATATTATCCCTAACATACATTTTTTTTTATTTTGTCCACAAAGATAATCTGAGAGGCTCTCTAAAATGATAATAAAGCTAGATTATTTTTTTTGTAATTTCATTTGATCAGTCTTCCTAGGAAACATACCCAAGCAGAAAATGAAATTAATTTGACATTATTTAGTTTTAGTGAAGCTATGTTGGTTTCTATTGATCATTGCTCTCTCTTCTGATAACACACAGACCATCTCAGTTATCATTAATACTATATTTTATGTTTACTATATCCAGAAATTATATTTCTCTCTTTTTTGCTTTCCTTAATATCCATGGATAATATTTGCCTGCTAATATATTTAACCTCTTTGTTTTCCTTTTTATTCCTTTTTGTGTTTGTGGCATAAAACTCTTCCACCTCTAATTGAATTGTTTTATTTTTTGTTTCCTATTTCCATCGTTGACTAAGAATTCTTGACATAATTGTCTGGAGTAGAGCAATATAGATAAAATGATTTGGAGGTTCAAGTGAGCCCCTGATACTCCAAAAATTCTCTCAACAGATTTGTACACCATAGCTAGAGACCTTATTCTGTCACTAAAACATTTTTTTAGCTTTTCAGTCTATGGGGTCCATAAAGTAGAATCTCTAAAACCTTGTAATTAGAAATAGGAGATAATCTTTAGAGACTTGACCCCTAAAGTGAGCATAAGGTCATACTTGTACACAATTATCTTCAAAAGAGTTGATCCCAGGTCAGCAATATTTTACTATAAAATTATTAAATGTATTATCATATATCAAAAAAGGCTAAATCACAGCACTGTGGATGAAGATAGGGTGGTATTGGTCTATAAAGGAAACAAAGATAAAGAAGATTCACAAAGGTCCATACAGTCTGTGATACCTTGAAGCTCTGTCCAGTAAAGAAAGAGTCTTTTTCAACAGCCTTTAAATTTCTCTGGTCCTAGTGGAAAAATTACCCCCATCTGCGTTATGAAGTTATTTTAGTCCCACTAGAAATTAATCAAATTTCCCTTCCTCATTTCCTCAATCACAATGGAATTTTCTAAATAATTATTAATGTTTTATTACATATTAGTTATAAGGAGAAAATATGTTAATCATGCAAATATATATGTTCCCATTCCTGGAAAGTAATTTCTCATTGTAAATTAAAATTTTGGCATTGGGCTATAGAAAATATCAAGTTGTCACCAAACTGTTTCATATTACTGGTGATGTTGTCATTTGGAAAATGTAGTATAGCTGTGGGCCTAGTAAAATGAAATGTTTGTTGATCACAATATTGCATCTAGAAGGGTTTTGTGATCAATTTTCTATCTATGAAATATGAGGGGAAGTGATATGTCACCAATGGTTCTGGGCATATAAAATAGGTGCTCATTCTCCACATTCACTCTTCCCTTTCTCCAGCAATCTTAGGAACTATGTGTTCTAGATAGTATAGCTATATATTTGAAGAAGTACACAGGTTTAAGTTATGATAGGCCACAAATGCCTCATAAAAAAAATAAAAAAAAAACTAGCTAAGGACCTCCTGAAAGATGCAAGCAGAGAGTTAAAGTATTAGAATATCACTTTAGAAGGAGTACACTAGTCACAATGTGAAAAATAAATTTAAAGGAGAACAAATGAAGTGAAAGACTCATTACAGGCACACGAGTAATAAATGATGCAAAAACTAAGAGTGGAATTGATAATTGAGATGTTTTGATGAAATTTAGAGCTATTAAGAAAGTAGAACTGACAGGATTTCATGACCAATAGAATGAGAATTAAGAGTGAATGCCAAATTTTTTACTTGCACAGCTCAGTGTATATTGGGATGTACCATTATGTGAAAGTAATACAGAAGGAAGTAAGATTTCTGTCTCAATTTCCCTCAGAGTTGTCAGTTTTTATTTTTATTTTCATCCTTGCATTTTCATAGTTAGACCTCTTAAACTACTTTTTTATAATGTTTTTTCTTTATTATTTAAAGTATTACCTATGTGTCACTACTTTTAAAACCAGTGTCAAAGCCAGTAATTTACCCCCCCCCATGTTTTTTCTTCTAAACTTAGTTGTCTTTTTAAATTAATTATAATTCTGTATTATTTTTGATGGAAATATCTCACATACATTTTCTTACATCAATTGCATTGAATAGTTTATATTTTAAAATCCCAAAGATAAAGAACTTTATTCACCTGTTTGCTTTTCATCCCTTTGTCCAACCACATCCATAAGTTCATGCAAAACCCAGATCAGGACCACATACATTTGAGTCTTTATTAAATATTACCTTCAATTTTCACATGAACTCTTGTCAGCTCCAGCATTAATAAAAATGTATAAAACACTAAAACTATTTTGTGAACAAAAATTTTGGTTCTCAATCAATTTTTCCTGGTTGACATAACGTTAGGTTCTAAAAATTCATCTGTAATGTTAACTGTCTTATTGTATGTATTACCTTCAGTTATCTTCCTCCAAATTGTCATCTGTCTATCGTAACTTTTATATCATATTTTATTCTCCACTCTTCCTTGTCCTTTCAGATCAGGTCAACCTTTCCCTTGTATATGATATTCAAGATTCAGTTACCATACCTTTGTAGCCATTATGACAGTTGAAATTTTTCATTTTTTGATCCTTTAGTCACTATTTGCTTTTTGCTATTATGCTTTCAACATTTTTTAAACCAGGCAGTAGCACAAGTGAAAAATGTTTAGTATAAATATTATTTAAAGACTCTATAAAAACTCTAC
The DNA here is from genome assembly GCF_027574615.1 of Eptesicus fuscus. Classification (NCBI taxonomy): domain Eukaryota; kingdom Metazoa; phylum Chordata; class Mammalia; order Chiroptera; family Vespertilionidae; genus Eptesicus; species Eptesicus fuscus. The sequence continues at coordinate 28,497,999 of NC_072480.1, forward strand.
ATATAAAAAAACAAAATTCTTTAAAGGATTTTTACTGCTATTAACCTCAAGGGATCATCTCATTTCATAAAAAAAAAAAAAAAGTGATACAACAGCCTCTAGGATTCCATACTCAGCAAGATATAGCAAAATGAATTTGCCATGTTTTTATTCTCTTCTTCCTTTCAGGAATCTCTAAGACAAGAGGTCAATTTAACCCAATTTTATTCTTAAAAAGGAATTTAGTGTTTTTGACAGGTGTCAGATTGCAAGTCCTTAGAGACAAATGTTTCCTGTTTGCCATCAGAACATTTATAACACAAACAATCGTATGTGGCTTTTCTTCTTCTTCCCCTGTTTCTTATATTATCCAGAGACCACAGACCTGACCTCAGAGAGCAACTTCAGATGCAGGAGAGTAATTCAGTCTCCGGGCTATTCAATCACTGACTCCTTAGCACATGTTCTCTGCAGAAGTGGCAGTACCACTCCACCACTTGTGATAATACTTCTTATGTAATATTATACTTTGTTTCCTATAAAGCAGATAAAAGTGTTCAACATATTACACAAATGTTAGAGTAAGCATGCAATCAGAACATCTTCAACCTCTTTTGTTGTTGTCATCAGTGTCAAAATCTGTGTTCCTACAATTATTTCAAGCTTGTTTTAATGACCTAAAATTTCAGTGTCAGAATGTTGGTAATATTTTCCACTGAAAATGTTCTGATTTTAAGAATGAGTAATATAAAGCTGCCATAAACATAAAATATGGTGCTCTATAAAGTATTCCTTTCTTCCCAAAGCAATTTCCATTTCATTGGTATTATTAGCCATTCTTCAGAAGGTTCTGGGAAAGCTCCCAGGGCCTTTTTGTCAAATATCACACAAAAATCCTAAAGTTATAGTTAGGTTCATAACATATTTAGCAAATATCTTAGGAAGACTAATTGGAGATGAGCTCCATTCACAGAAGATTACCAGTCACCTGATAAGGGTGACATCATCATCAGATTTAAAGACTTTGAGGCCATTGTTATCAGAAGTGGGATTGATCTTTTGTGTTAAGTTCAGCAAACTTTCCACCAGTGGGAGAGAGGTGACAATTCAGAACAGGTACATGACCAGTCAAGAGTTTGGCCTGAGTGGTTCAGGCTGATGACCAGTAAAGCCAGAACCTCTTATGGTGGGTTGTTATTACGCTACCAGTCACATAGCTGGAGCAGACAGTTTTGAATGACAGTTCATCACATGGGAAGCTACCTTATTATTATTATTCAGAACCTCATTTTGAGGATCAAAATCCATGTTGGCAAACTGTTCTTCAATTCTAACTTTGAATAGAATATAGATGCTCCACCCTGCCTAATCTTAGAAAGTGAGTCTTTATCTGACTCCCATTACTGTACCAATACTGCCAATTTCATAGTCATCCTGGAACAAAATTGGATGAGTTGGTGACAGGATAGAATCTAGAAATATAGTTCCAGAAACACTGTGGGTAATTTTATATTCATGTTCCAAGCATTTTAGTGCTTGGATCCCAGCATCTTGTCAATATTCCAACCAAAAACTGGCACAAATATGTCTGACTTTCAGTTGTAGACCATTACTTAAATATAGTTACCGACGTCCTCATTCATTTTTTTCATATCTCCTTTGGGCATATGGAGAGAATCAGTGCAATATTAAAAAAAGAAAGAAAGAAAAAAAAAAGAGGGAGAAGAAAACACCAACACTGGGTGTGAAAGGAAGGGCATTTTAAATGATATAGTTCTGACCACCAATTTTAGATACAAGTTTCACATTCACCATCAATCCAGCAATAATCAAAATAGATCACTGAGCTGTACTTGTAGCCGTATTTTTAACAAAGAACTTGGGACCTAGGACTTCAATGATGGCCTCAAAGAAGGTGCTAACTTCAAATTTCTCCAGAAGAATATCAATGATATGTTTACCTTCACCAAAACCCAAGTATATTCAAAGGATTCCTTTCTCATCTCAGAGACCTCTCTCTTTAGCTCTCATTGGTCCTCTTACTAATTCCATCACTTTTGTAAATAAGGTGTCCACCAGTGATGAACATGTGCCTAATGATCAGGGTGTTAATATACATCTTTTTTTTTCCCATCTTGGTTTCGATTTGGAGATGATTTCCATTGTGCCTGCTCAGATTGTGGCTGAAGACACTGTAAAAGTTTCATTTATCCTGGATGTTAGAGAACACAATCTGTAAACTGCTGTTCTATTGGAAATTTTCCATTATTACTTATCAAAATCACTCTCATAATCAGGCTGTCTAAAATATCTAAAGTTTCTCTCAGGAAATTAAAAGTTTAAAAATAACCTTTATAGCATGTTTTAATTATGAATGATTAACAAAATGTTTTCCCCCGATCCCTAAGAATCATCCTTTGTATCAATCTGGAATAATTTCAAAACACAAGAGTAGAGCACGAATTCAATTTTTTTTTTTTACCCCTGTCCTATACTGCAGGCATGGCATCTCGTGCTGGAGATACAGAGATGAGCGAGACATTGTCCTGGAACTCACAATCCAGCAAGACCCATTTGTTTGCTTCTTTCATTGACTAGAGTGACCTCACTATTCATCTTGTATGCTGACACAATACATACAAGGAAATTAATGAACACAAGCAAAAGCGACAAATGGCAAAAATGTCTGAAGTATTCTTTCATGGGCTGGCTCTTCTCCAAATGACAACTGATAATTAGGTAAGTAAATGAGACCTTACTGAAACAACTGACTTTCTCTGATTAAAATACCAGGCGGCACAATGACATATTGCAGAGGGAGCAACCTTTCCCCTCCACGCTCACTTCTGTCTTGTTGAGTTATCATTCAGTATTGGGTAGAGAAGCAGCTAAATGTACAAAGTTTAGGGTCAAGTGAAAATTACCCGAAGGTTTATGGGTAATTAGGTTGGGTTATATTAGACAAGGGAGTATTCATTAGTTACAATGCAAATGCTATGTGGTTGCTAGACAGTCACATCCCGGCATGGTTCCTAGTTCAGCCCATAATTACCTATTCACCAGATGATCAGCTTTGCAGTGGAGTGAAGAAGGAATCCTCAGGAAACACTGTCGTGTCACCCTAGAAACATGGCGACTAATAGAGAAGTGGGCTAAGCAAAGCTTTATTCTTTCTGAAGAAGAAAAAGACTCTCTTTGGAATGTCCTACCCCCAGAGAGAGGCTTATGAATCATTTGGGTAAGTGGTGTCTTACGTGTAATTTGAAGGAGCTTGTAGGAAGCCTTTCGCTCTAAAATATCAACCGGGGGGATTGCCCCAGTACCATTATAAATTCATTTTCTCAGGTTTTGGATGTCTTTCAAATTGACTCACAAGGTAAAAAAAAACAAATGCTGCCTGGAGGGTAGTATTTTAAATTGGTGTCAGCTAAGAGTTTAGGTAACCATTTAAGAAGAGTGACCACATGTTGCAATGTATCCAAGGCAGTCCCGGTTTAAACCCTTTGTCATGGCATCATCATTAATAACGCCACCATTCACGCTCAGTCTGGGTTAGATGATGATAAATTATTCAATCTCTAAACCTAGACCCAGCCAAGATTCACAGTTTCAGACAAGAGGAACAACTCTGGCTAATTTAAAGATTTGGCAGGAGCATCTGCTTGGTGGACCTAAGGCTCTATATTCAAACTGCAGTTGCCAGAGATCATGGAGAGCAAGAAGGTAGCTTTTAGAAGTGCCGCCTTCAAACAAGAGTTGTGGTTAAACTAACCAAACCAGAAAAAGGGTTCAAAGACTGAGAGCTAAAAAATTAATAAAAAATTATTTTTCTTCTGGCTAACCTTTGATGTGTTGAATTATAATTTGATGTGACAATATGCGTCTCGTAAGGACATAAAGAGACATTAGTTAGATGGAAGAAAGAGCCTCAGAACAATAAACTTCTCCTACTTCATAGTGTTGCCTAGAAACAACTTTTTTATAAGTCTCATCAGGGCACTACGTTTCATAAATGATTAGATGCCCTAAATTTTTTGATAGCTCATTCAGATCTATAAAGCCCTAAAATAAACTAATAGTAAATATTTCTGAAAATGTTATATTAATTTCTCCATTAAAAACTCACTTTCCTAATATATGAAGATTGCCCTAATGTTATTGCTAGTACATTGCTTTACTAGGCATATGTAGTAACTTTGCAAAATGGGAAGAATGCTATGGTTTGAGAGTTCAGCAATACTTGTGTGAGTGTGAAGCTGCAGTTTGATTTTTAAATGCAAATAGTATTCTCACAAATTATGACCTCTTGGTTGAAGATGATGAAAATATTTCATTTCCTATCAAAGTTTGGAAAATGGATCAGAGATCCTCAATAATAGCTGAGAGGAAACAAAGCTCAATTCATAGATAGTGATAAAACAAAACTTGTTCTGTGCTACACCAAATGTGTTAGCAGAAAGAAACTCATAATTATTTGCCTTATAATGAAAATGTTTAAAATACTAGTATACAGTATTAAATATACATCATGTAACACTCAAGAAAGAAGCTTCGATTTCTGTTTGATAATGAAACACACATCTCTCTCAGAATAATCATTTAACGAGGTCTCAACAAGTGCATATTCATGCAGTATACTCAGAGAACAGGAGAAAATAAGAATGCATTAATCCCTATAAATTGGAATAGCAATTTAAGAATTGATCAGCTTTTATCCTGCTCACTAATTCTTTAGGTAGCCAGAGCTTAAAAGCTAAAATTCTGCTTACCTTAATGTCTAGATTGATGTTTGAAGGTAATATATCTTTTGTTAATGCTAAATCCTGTCCTACCACTAAATATGACCTAACTGTAATTCTGAAGGTCTAAAGCAAAAATAAAATTTCCATATGAGGACTTCTACCTGGCCCCACATACTGTTTAAGACAAAACACATCTTTCACACAAGCATTTTTCTCTGGCAGGCCCATTAAAACTATGCTTAAACATTCTGTGTCCTCTCTAAATGTTCTTTCTTTACCTCGATATTTCTTGATTGATGATAAAAATGAACTTCAGAGACGTGTTAAAAAAGATCCACATATAGATTTTTCACTGTAAAATAAATGCCTAATCACAGAGGGACTATTTGTAAGTGATCCATCCTAATAGAAGGAAAACATAAAAGAGTCTATCTATCCTGCCATTAAAAGTCCTTCAGAACATGAGTGATTGCTAATTGTATGCTTAAAAAAATGTCTGAGAGTAGAACAGACTCCATTCAAACTGGAAATTGATGAGTTGAATGCCAATAAAGTAGACACACTTCACAGTTTATTAAACTGTTCATATGAACAAAAAAAAAAACACACAAAACAAAACACTGTCAATATTAAATGTTAGCCAAGACAGACCTTACTTAGACATGTGGTATTATTATGCTGTGTTCAATATCTCATATATTATTATGCTGCAAAAGATATCATTTACCCAATATTTAAATAAAACAATTTTATTATTTTTAATTAAAGGTATAGAGCTATACTTAGGTATGAAGTTAAATCTAACCAAAAGCATACTATTTATTACTTTGGGTACCACCAAATCACTAATCAACATGAACCAGTTATTAGATAAGTTAGACTAAACAAAATTTCCCTAAATCATTTTTAAAAATAACTTACAGATTTTTTTTTATAAATTCAAAGTATCTACAACTTCAAAGCACAAAAATTTAACTGGGTATAGTAATAGATAGAGAGAGAAACAGCATAATTAATGTGTTCTGTATGCATTAATGCTTTTGTAATACTCTTTGTATCTGTAGGAATAGAAGTACTTCAGGTTTCACAGAATGTTACCGCCTTTTTCAAAGATAAAGCTAAAGGACAGCCCTAGCTGGTTTGGCTCAGTGGATAGAGCATCGGCCTGCGAACTGAAAGGTCCCAGGTTTGATTCCGGTCAAGGGCACATGCCTGGGTTGCAGGCTCCATCCCCAATGGGGGTCTTGCAGGAGGCAGCCTATCCATGATTCTCTCTCATCATGGATGTTTCTGTCTCTCTCTCCCTCTTCCTTCCTCTCTGAAATCAATAAAAATATATTTTTAAAAAGCTGAAGGACAAAATTACATACTTTTTAGTATGATGGATATATGAAAAATATTTAGTACTTATTGCATATGTCACAAATAATAACCAAAGTTGGAATTTAAGAGTCCTGTATTCCATGTTTTGCCACAGATCACTACAACATTCTATCCAGTAGCTAATATGATGACTGTATTATCTAATTACTAGTACACTGTGTAAAGGCTGATTATTTGGTGAGTGATCATGAATTCAAACAAAATGAATCTCATACTGATTCCAACAAAAACTTCCAACCGAATACCCATTCAATTAAAATACTTCACCACAGCCGAAACCGGTTTGGCTCAGTGGATAGAGCGTCAGCCTGCGGACTCAAGGGTCCCAGGTTCGATTCCGGTCGGGGGCATGTACCTTGGTTGCGGGCACATCCCCGGTAGGGGGTGTGCAGGAGGCAGCTGATCGATGTTTCTAACTATCCCTCTCTCTTCCTCTCTGTAAAAAATCAATAAAATATATAAAAATAAATAAATAAATTAATTAATTAATTAATTAAATAATTAAAATACTTCACCACAGAGCCCAATATCTAATTTAGGGTTTTCTTCACTATGAATTTCCAACTAGCTTAATAGTTTATCTTATTAAGAAATGCTTAATTATTTTCATTTATTTTTTGGCCAATGTATATCTGAGATTTTAAATTTCATAATTACACAAGTATGATTCTTAAGGAAAATAAAATATAGTCAAAATGCAACTCAAAGATGCTACTATTAAATAGAGAATTAATGGATACCACACTGTGTATAGCTCAGACCTAGGTGGTAATTGCCTTTATGAATTGTATTGTGTGTATAAAATATAGATGTATGGGTAACAATGTATATATTTAAATTATATTTATGTTTAATTTCACAGAGAACAAATGATTAATGTTCTAAGGAAAACGTATGTATTATGTGACAAAAGTAATATTCTACACTTGTAAAGTCTATGAGTGTATTAAATCTATGAATGATTTTCTCTAGTAGGTATAGTATCATAATATACCACACAAAAAGTAAAATTCATTTTTTCTCCTTCCTAAATTTTTTTCTGCAATAAATGGACCCCCTCCCTATATGTACAGTATTTCTAATATAGCCAAGACTTCCCTCTTGTGGTTGGTTGATGTCAATATATACTCCTTTATCTCTTAAGTGATCAATTTTTAAAATTGCTTCAGCAAGGAAACTGAAAAGAACAAAATAGCATAATTTAAGATACATGAAATCAAAGATAAATAACAGTTTGAGTGAACTTATCAAATTCTCTGAAGTATTTTATATTTTAAAATAATGCAATTAAATTCCTAGTATTTCTTTGAACCTGAGTGTTGACATCCTTCCTCTTCTGATGCCTCACATTTCTAGGGCTATTGCTTTATTAAAAGGCATTTTAATAGTTTCTGATAAAAAGCATTTCCTATGTTCTTTAGACAAATTTTTCAGCCCTACTTTCAGTGGAAAAAATAAATACCATGTTCTTTTAATTAATAGTATTGCCTTGAAAACACATATAAAAACGATTTTCCTGAAATATAGGATTTACTGGGTAGAAATAAGAAGAATGGCCTTAACCTTTAATTCATCATCTTTGAGTTTAGAATAACAACTCTACTTGGAAACGCAATGTAGAGTGGTAAAATTCAGAAAACTTAAAGGGAAACAAATTGAGGACCTACTCTATGTGACTCACTTTACTATTCATATTCAGTTACTACTCATGAAACTGTGAATATATTACTAACTTCCATCTTATACATGTGGAAACTGCTGGTTTTATAATTTGCATGAATAAGCTCCAAACTGAAATGCTATAATACTCACAATTAATTATTACTATATTTGTTTTGCTGGACAATATTCTAAGTTTTCTGCCTATGTTTTTTACCTAAGCTTCACTCTCAAATATAAAGAGGAACATTAAGATAAAGATGTTAAATAGTTTGATCAAAATTACAGACAAAAATCATTGTCAGTTATGAATTAAACTACATGGACATTCTTATCTTGTCAACTGAAAAATAATATCTACTAGGTGTTTCATCACTAAAAAAGGATTTATTTGGGATAAAGACAGGGTTGCAATCCAGTGCATGCAGATATACCAGGCCATGTACACACTCAGGCCAAGGTGCCAAGATGGAGGGGTATTTATAGGAAGGAAAGCAAATTAAGGGAAGGAGAATTTGAGCCATAGAGCTTTATTATAAACTCGGAGCCCTGCACATGAATCTGTGCACCAGTAGCTCACTGCCACTCTCCTGTTCTTCTATGCCTGCTGCCCTGCCCTCCTGTTGCTCCCCTGTCCCCCCTCATAGCTTGCTGCCTTGCCTCCCACTGTAGCTCTCTGCCTCCCACTTGCTTGCTGCCCTGCTCTCTCATGTAGCTCTCCACCACCGGCTTGTAGCCAGTAGCTCGCTGCCTCCCTCCTGTAGCTCTCCGCCCGCTTTCCCACCCTCCTATAGCTCCCCTCCCCCTCTCCTCCCTCACAGTTTGCTGCCCTGCCTCTCCTATAGCTCTCTGCCGCCCACTTGTAGCTCACTGCCCCACCCTCCTGCTGATCCATGATCCGGTCGTTACATGGTTGGTCGTTACACCTCATGGCATAATGGATAATTAGCATATTCCTCTCTTATTATATAAGATATAGAGTTCTTCCTGTAGGGGTCTAGTGGTTATGCAGAGTGAGAGCACTTCCATAAGTCCATAGACCCTCCTAATTGATTGTTTGCTTAAAGTTCCAATTAATCTTTATTAATCTCAAAGGAAAAATATTAAAAATCTATCCGTTTTTTTAGCCATAGCTTTACCTCATTCTAGCTGAGATTAGTGTTTCTTGGATGCCATAAACAAACAAAAACACCCATCCAGAATGAAGTAAAAAATGATAAGGTGCGTCAGTATACTTGTTTGCTATGAGTTTCAAAAGTAGTCTATTTTATGATAAGAGGGAATACAAAATACAAAATAAAATAAAATTTCAAAGAACTGGAGGTAATATATTTGAACATTTCTAAAAAACTAAAACTTAGGAATAGACATAATTCACTAAAAATGTTTCTAAATTATTAACAAGCTTGTCAGCAATTGCTATTTCCATATAGGCTAGAAGGCTTGGTTTGCTGTGCCTTTTCTTTGATAAGGTTTTTGAAAAATCACTTTCATGGCAGAATATCTTGGAGGCAACATTTATATTATTGCCCATTACATGTGATGAATTCCAAAATATAATTACCACAGTTGAGAACAGTTTTCTTTTTGAGAATTGTAAAGATAAAAAGGGCATATTTGAAAATATCCTACCTAATAAAGAAGTAATATGCAAATTGACCGTCACTCCAACACACAAGATGACTGCCCCATGTGGTCAAAGATGACCGCCCCCATGTGGACACAAGATGGCCACCACAAGGTGGCCGGCAGGGGAGGGCAGTTGGGAGGGACCAGGCCTGCAAGGGAGGGCAGTTGGGAGCAATCAGGCCTGCAGGGGAGGGCAGTTAGGTGTGACCGGGCTGGCAGGGGAGCAGTTAGCCATTGATCAGGCTGGCAGGGGAATAGATAGGGGGTGATCAGGCTGGCAGGCAGAAGCAGTTAGGGGCAATCAGTCAGGCAGGCAGGTGAGCAGTTGGGAGCCAGCAGTCCTAGATTGTGAGAGGGATGTCCAACTGCCCGTTTAGGCTCTCTACTGCCCTAAATGGGCAGTCGGACATCCCTAGAGGGTTCCCAGATTGGAGTGGGTGCAGGCTGAGCTGAGGGACACAACCCCATGCACAAATTTCGTGCACCAGGCCTCTAGTTTTAATATAAAAATGCAATTTTTAGTCTGAGAATGAATAGTATCCTACAGGAATTAGTACATTTCAAAAACAGTTTTATAGTTACCTGGAAAGTTGTAATAGATCATCATTGATTGTTCTAAATTTTTTCTTTGGAGCAATCTGTTTCTAGTGATCCATAATGAAAGCCACTCTAGGCACGAATAAATATGTAAGAGGGGTTGAAACCTGCCATTATTTAAAATGTTTTTTCCCTCTGTACTTTAATAACAGGAAGAGATCTGAGAAAAATCTGCTTGCTAATGTTGATAGAGATGTCAACACTTAACATGAAAATTTCCTTCAGAGCTGAACATGCTTTTTGAGTTTCAAATTGTTTGATTTATCTTTAATTCCATTAGAAATAAAGCATGAGACAGTAAAATTTGCTATATCTAAGAAATTCCATCTGTCTTAATTCAGTGTCATGAAGAATCTTTCTGAGAAATATCAAGGATTGTCAAATGCTGCTAAGCCAATGGACCATATTAGATTTATACCATGATGCATACCTCTGTTAACAGCAATATGTTATTAGTAGAGCATACAATAGACTTGAATACAGAAGACAAATCTGGCTATATATTTGTCATAAGTTATATACTCATAAGTTCTCTATTCATTCCAATTGCCATAGAGTAACAAATGCATCTTGCATCTTAACTAAATACTCAGTGTTTGAGAGAGAGAGAGAGAAAGAGAGAGAGATCTGATGTATACTATAATATTAAAGACACTTTTATAAAAGTTATTATCTTCATGAGCTTAACTAGAGATTGAATTATGGAATAGTTGAGCTCTTACCACTACAAATTAATACTTTAAAATTTCAGATACAGAGCTCTTTTTTGGGGTAAAATGTTTGTCTGTTTGGTCTTACTTTGCAACATATTTTAAGGTCTCAACCTATTTTTTCCTTTTATATACACTTGGCCCATTAGGTTATTTTTTAAGGTTTTTTGGTGTGTTTTTTGTTGTTGTTTTTTTTAATAATTAAGCCATCTAAATAGGTAAAATAAATATTGCACCCATCATGCCCTCAATACATTAATCCATTATTTGAAGGAAACAATAGAAATGGTCTTAGAATAAAAAATACTCATCAAAAAATGAAAAATTGTAATGGAAAGTCTAAGAAACCAAACAGCCTGAAGAATAAGTCAAAGAAGCTTTCATAAACAAATTTAAAAAGTTCTTATAAATGAAATTTGAGGAAATATAATTTAATATAATGTACTATATTTTCAAAATGTTATAGTTATTTATGACATTTGTTCTTTACAACAATTCAACAATTCTTTTTTAATTAATTCATTTTCCAATTACTATTGACATACACTATTATATTAGTGATTAGACATTTATATACCTTTTGAAGTGATCACCTCAATACTAGTAAATCTAGAACCCACCTGACACCATACATAGTTATCACAACACTATTGACTATATTCCCTATCCCTGTGACTATTTTTATAACTGGCAATCTGCAATTAATCCATTTCATATTTTCAAAACAATTCTTTAAACCAAGGTGTATTAGATCCATTTTAAATAAATTACTTTGTAAATTTCTATAAATTTAGATATAGTAAGAGGTAATGGAACTAATATTTTAGATTGATAGATTTGCATCTGATAAGATGTATGAAACCAACTATATGTTCCTGAGCAAGTATATGACATAATGCAAAAATTCCAGTAACACTAAAACTTTAAATGTACAGAATGACTGAAGAAATTGTAAATTCTTATTCTGAAGTAAAGAAAACTTGAAAAAAAAAAGATATGGAATGTTTGTGTTGTGGAATAGATCTATTCCCTTTTTTCAAAAGGGGTGAATGGTAGTCATTAGGAATTAGTCATGTGGAAACCTATTTCTGCTAAAATATGTAAGAATGTTTTCTAGAGGGGAGAGCTCCCCCATCCCTGGAAGTATTCAAAATCTGATCATCTGGGAAGGAACATAGAGAAGGGATTTCTGAACCAGAGTTCTGGCATTACAGTCTTGAGTTTGGATTCCAATTCTACTACTGGGATTGTGACCTTCCTCACTGGCGGTAACACAAGTAGTTACATTATTAGGTTCTTGAAGATTAAATGAGATAAGAAATGAAAAACACCACAGTAGGCTCTTTATATATAGCATAATAAAACATTAGTAAATCATATTATTATTTCACACACATATAAACTCCCTTCTGCCTACAAGGCATTTACAGACCAGTTGCTCTGCATTAAGCAAGTATGAAGACAAATAAGACAGTCCCGGCTTTTTAAATTTGAGTTTATTATCCTCAAATTAAATGAAATGCCAAATCATTTCAACATGGCTTGATATGTGCTAACCAGGCACTGTGGGAACACAGAGGAGGTTGGCACTGGATTCACCTGAATTTCTAAACAGCTGCCAGGGATTCCTACAAAGGATTCATAGCTCATAGCTGCATTCTTTTTATTTGTGGTTTTTATATTATTTAAATTGAAAATTTCTACAGATGGCTAATCTCATCATTATTTTTTATATCACATGGGTTTTACTGTTAGAAAGTAAGCTGGTGCTTAGCAATGACTTCAAAATTCTGCATAGAAAGAGCTAGAAATGAGGTTGAGAAGTAAACCTAGAATATTTATCTGAAAGCTATATTTGCATAGCAAACACTAATTTTTAAATAATGTCTTATTGGCATGGGTTTGGGAGAAGTGACACAGATCATGAGGATCATGAACCCCACAAGCCATCCTCTGGTGCTACCACTGCTGGCTTTTTATAATATAAAACACAACTTTATTATTTTGGGGCATTTCTTAAAATATCATTTTATTAAAATCTAAGTGGAAAAAAGTAATATTGACAAGACTATCTTTCTCTCCCTGTAGGGAGATGCAATTTATCTATAAAGTGAACAAGTTAGAACATGCCTATGGCCTCCATCTTTCAGTATCTTTTGAATTTTTCAAATATCCATTGAATACCTGTTCTCTGATTCGTCTGAGTAAAGTAATATTTTCTTTTATGGAATACCATATAAATACCATTCTTATGTTCTACCACAATTTGTATTTTTTTAACATGGTTATTTTTTATTTTTCTGAATCTTACTCATCTATGGATCACTCACAACCCCTAAAATTGTACTTTGCCCTCAATTTGTGCTCCAAAAACATTTGGTAAATAGTGCAATTGAATAGCCCTTGCTTATCTAATTTTAATAGTAAAGGGAGGGAAGAAGTAGCTATAGCAAATATTAAAATTTTTATTAATTCTAGTTTCAAAAACTCTCATAATATAATTTGAGCTTAGATAATGTGGGTCATAAAAAATGAGTATTTTATAATTCCATCATTCCTTTGTTATACAATTGTTAAATTGCAACTCAGTAGCAAATATCCTATGTTTCACTCTTGCCCTTTGATTAAAGCTTTATAAAGTGTATGGATGAGATAAAATAAAACAGTGAGTTGAGCATTATGAAAATCATAGATCGAACAAATAAAAGTAGCTCATTCACGTATGCTTTTGAGTCAACATTTTATTATGGCAAAATGGTTCCCATGTCATGTTAATATAGATTAGGGACAACCATTCTTTTTCTTTGGGCATGAACATAGCCTAAACAATTAAGTTATGTACAAATTTTAACATTATTAAACTACTAGAGGTAAATTAAACAAATATGTCAAAAAATTAAGAATTTCATTGCATTAAATTTCATTTAAAATCAAAAGCCTATTGCCCCCATAGAAAATTACCAATTTTGACATTGGAATTATTGTCTACTTGTAAGTTCTGCAGAGACTATTTATAAATGTAATGCAATTTTGTGATGATCCTTAGAAATATCAATACTTTAGCTGGCTAAAGACAGTAAGCATTTTAGAATAATATAAAAGCTTATTAATAAATCTATTTGCTCTAAGCAAGTAACTATCCATTATTTCTTGCTTTCACCCTTAATATTCACCTAAAGCAGCACTACTTAAGTGAGTTGCATGAAATAATAGTTCCATATGTTCTACAGTAAAATGGAACCATTTTCACACACTATGAAAAATATTACATAACCCATTCCCCTTCTTAAAAATTCAACTTGACTTTTATCATGTAATTTATTAAGAAAAAAATGTCTCATGCACAATGAACCACATTAGGCATTTTGCCTACATTATTTCATTTACTCAATATAACAACTCCAGGAGATATGTACTATTATTACCCAAGTTTGTGGATGATAAAATTGAAGCTCTGCTAAATTAAAAATTTGCTGAAATTGATAGCACTGGCAAGACTCAGGACTGGTTGAAGAATCCATGCTTATACCCATTATGTTATTCTGTCTCAATATAATTACACACTTCTATAAAAGCAACCTTAGATTTGAGGAAAAGGGCTACAAAAACAAGGGTTATATAAAAATTATTTGTTCAAATTATGTTCTTGCTTTACAAAATATTATTTGAAGGAAAAGCATGGTGACAATTTAACAAATTTGTGAAATTGTCTTAGATCCAAACTGTAAAGAAGCCCAAAAGAACTCAAAAGTTCTTATTTTTACTGATGTATGGTTCTTTGGGATGTACTAACTCTTTTTAATAAGATTTTTACCTTCACTTCTCTTAGCTGGTTGGTATCTGCTTCATTCATCCTTTTCCTTTAATTAAGTTTTACCTTACAATTTAGGTATTTTGTTTATAATTCAGATTTATAAATGGCTGATTAATGTTTTAGTTGAAGGTCAAAGTTAGTCTTCTCTCACATTTCTGCATAATAATTGTCATTTCCACAAGATTCACTTACAGTTAATCAAGCTCAGCAATTTAAAAGAGAAACTAAATAATGGATTACACATGTAATTAATTTACATGATAGATTATGGGTTTTAAAGAGATTTAGGGATTCAATTCACTTCAGTAAACTCTTACATTGTTGTAGAATATACCAGACACTTGCAGTAGGAATTAAGTAAAATATGGATTCTATGGCTTAGCTGGTTTGGCTTAGTGGATAGAGCGTTGGCCTTGGACTGAAGGGTTGCAGGTTTAATTTTGGTCTAGGGCACATGCCTCAGTTGCATGCTCAATCCCCAGCCCAGGTTGAAGGTGCAGATGGGAGGCAACCAATCTATGTGTTTCTCTCACAATGATGTTTCTCTCTCTCTGTATCTTCCCTTCCATTCTCTCTAAAATTCAATGGAAAAATATCATTGGGTGAGGATTAACCCTTTGTACTCGCTTGCTTTTTTTCATCGAGCTGCTACCAATGCTAACCGTGTCGAGTCACACTCGACATCCGAGTGCAAAAGGTTGAAAACATATATAAGGATTCTAACATCAAGAAATAAGGAGTCTACTGAGAAAAGTCACATAACAGAATTCTAATACAGAGGATGATAAGTAGAACAATGGTATATGCAGAGAGAGTTAGAGGATCACAGAAAGTAAGGAATCTCTCTCTGATATTTGGAAGATTAACAAGTTAGATAAATGAAGAAGGTCATGAAAAATGGGCTTCCAGCACAAGAAAAGCATTCACTAATCACAGATGTGAGAAACAGCACAGTGTGTGAATGTGATGTGTGCTTACATGTCTGTATAGTATCTCAGGATTGTCAGGGCATAAATTATCCTATCTAATAAAAGAGTGATATGCAATTTGACCATACCTCCACTACACTCACAAGCTATGCCCACCAGCCAATCAGGAGCAAGTATGCAAATTAACCCAACCAAGATGGCTGCGGGTATAGAGCGAGCAGGAGGCTTGGGTTTCCCTGACAATGGAGGAAGCCAAGCTTTCTGCATACCCTGGCTGGCCCAGGCCTCCACTCAAGGCTACAAAGTTTCAATTATAGAAGATAAATAAATCTCAACAGAAATGGCTGCAACCATGGAGCAAGCAGAAGGCTTGGCTTCGTTCAAGGTTACAAAGTTTCAATTATGGAAGAAAAATAAATCCCAGATACCAGGGCCTCCACTTGGGTTGCTGGGGGGCATGGCCGGCCTGCAAACCACCACAGGTTCCTCACCCAGGCCACCCCACACCCCAAGGGAATCCTCACCCTGATCCGGTACACCTTTCAGGGCAAACCCTCTGGCCCCCACCCGTGCACCAGGCCTCTATCCTATCTAATAAAAGAGTAACATGCAAATTGACCATCACTCCAACACACAAGATGGCTGCCCCCATGTGGTCAAAGATCCTGCCCCCATGTGGACACAAGATGGCCACCACAAGATGGCTAGCAGGAGAGGGCAGTTGGGAGGGACCAGGCCTGTAAGGGAGGGCAGTTGGGAGTGATCAAGCCTGCAGGGGAGGGCATTTAAGGGTGACCAGGCCTGCAGGGGAGGGCAGTTAGGGGTGACCAGGCCTGCAGGGGAGAGCAGTTGGGTGGGACCAGGCCTGCAGGGGAGGGCGGTTAGGGGCAAACAGGCTGACAGGGGAGCAGTTAGCCATTAATCAGGCTGGCAGGGGAGTGGTTAGGGGGTGATCAGGCTGGCAGGCAGAAGCAGTTAGGGGCAATCAGGAAGGCAGGCAGGCGAGCAGTTGGGAGCCAGCAGTCCTGGATTGTGAGAGGGAAGTCCAACTTCCCATTTAGGCCTGATCCTACTAAGTCGGACATCCCTCAAGGGGTCCCAGATTGGAGAGGGTGCAGGCTGGGCTGAGGGACACACCCCCTTGTGCACAAATTCCATGCACTGGGTCTCTAATCCTGTATAATAAAAGCCTAATATGCTAAGTGTCTGCATTCAACCAATCACTATGACACACACTGACCACCAGGAGGCAGATGCTCAAAGTGTTAGGGTAGCTTGCTGATGGGGTCCAACTATGGGGACTGAGCAAGACTGGCCGGACATGCCCTGGAGCCCTCCCGCCGTCCCTCCCTGGCCGGCCAATCTCCCACGGTCCCTCCCCAGCCTCTAAAATATTTCTTCTAATTAATTTCCTTTCAATGTGCACAAATCTATCCACTGGGCCTCTAGTAAAATATAAAATGGCATCACAAGAGGTGGCACAGGCAGATACAGATCAAGCCATGTCAGCTTACTAAATGGTGCCAGGATACCTGTGAAATCCACTGAATAATTCTACTCAAAGGGCTAACATGATTAGACTTGCATTTTAAATCTATTATGATGGTTTTTAATCTGGAGAACATGTTTCCATGAAACCTAACTGGTGATGAGACCAAATTGCACTGTATCGTGATCATTGAGGTGAGAGATGATGAGGACTTGATTAAGAGTGGTGGTAATAAAGATGGAGAAAAGCAGGTCAATTATGTAGCATTAGAAGTGAAAAGTAGAAGATGGAAGATTGCATTTGATATACCTATGGGGAAAGTGTTATGGACTGAATTATTGGGCTCCACCCCCAAATTCCTATATTGAAGTCTTAACCTCCAATGTAATGGCATTTACAGATGCAGACTTTAAGAGGTAATTAGGTTTAGATGAGTTCATGAGAGTGGTACCCTTATGATGGGATTGGTATCCATATCCAAAGAGGAAGAAAGAACAGAGCTCTCTCTCCCTTCATAATGAGAGGACACAGCAAGAAGGTAGCCATCTGCAAGCCAGGAAGAGGAGTATCACCAGGAATTGAATCCATCTTGATCTTGGACTTCTCAGTCTTCAGAACTTAATAAATGTCTGGTTTAAGCCACCTAGTTCTTGGTATTTTGTTGTAGCAGTCAGAACTGATTAAGACAGAGAGTAAGCCTATCAGTGGTCAAGCTCAACTCCCCCATATCTAGCTCATGTGATGGGCTGAATAACAAAGGCACAAATTGAACTAGAGAAAAGAGGAGGAGCATTATATTTTGAGGGAAGACAATGGGTTTCGATATGGGCATACTAAAGTTGCAGCAGGGATGTCTTATGATCATTTTCATTTATTTAGAAGGTAATGGATACATGACAAAAGACAGAAAAAAGGCAAATGCTACTATAAGATAAAAGCATATTTAGATGTACCTTACATACCCCCAAATAGGTTTTCCTACTTTATACATAATCTAAGGTAAGATAAAATGTAATGTTGTCTTTATTTAATTGAAAAGTAAGCATATATTTTTGCATACTTAGCCTCCTTGTCTTGTAACCTTTGCCTTTTCTTGGTGATACTTTATTTCCCTGAGAGATAAAAGTCATTTTGGAGAAGGATCTTTTTGGATATAAGTAAGAAACTAGTTAAAGAACTATGTGTTGCTTTCCAAATAGCACCTGGGAAATAAGGGAGGAAAAACATCTGAAAAGGAATCTTCTAATAAGTGTTCAGTATATATGACTCAGAACCATTTCTATGGAAAGAAAGAAATCCAACTCATTCTAATAAGGGGCAAAAATGAGTGATTTATTGGCTCACATGACCAAAAGTTCCAGGGGCACAGGCTTCAGGAATTTCTTGATCCAGGGTCTCCAATAATATCATCAATATTTAGATATCCTCCCTTTTCTCTGTTCTACATCTCTCTGGCAAGCCTGATTCTCATGTCACCTCTGTCTACATTTGGGATACCTAGTAGTTCCCTGTTTGTAGCATCTTAAGAATTCTATTAGGAAAAGTATCTATTTTGAGCTCAAAAGTAAACCCCAGAACTGAGTCCTATTAGGCAGGTTTAGGGCATGTGTTTATCACTAATATGTCTAGTGGGGATAGAAAGTGCTGATTGGCCCAGCCTGGATCATTTTCCCACAGCAGGTCCCGCAGAAAGAGAAGATAAAGGTCAGCACCACTGAAGTAGGGGGGTCACCCCAACAGGAAGGCAGGTTCTGATTATAGAAGGAGGAATGAACTCTGGAATGGAAGAATTAACAGCTATACACCACAGAGCCTTACCACATAAATAATCTGGTTGGAAGAAAGGACAGGTGTGCCTGTATGTTGTGTTTGTGGATGCAAGTGTGCGTGCACATCCACAGGGAAAATAATCCATAGCATCCTAGTCTCTCACGCCCACCAGATTAAGAAGCTGGAGAAAATCCTCATGGTGTCCTGGCTCCTAGTAATAGTATTAGCTCTTGAAAATAAATCCTTGGTAACTTCAATCCTGTAGTCCCCTCTACTGTTCCACTATCCTGCCTTGGAGCTATATTTTCAAAGCAAATAGGGATCCATCTGATTTAGCATCAGAGAACCTTGAGGTAACTCTTTTTCTTTACATCCATTCTCCAAACCTCTGGCACATCCCAAGGAAATGTACAAATGACAGCTCATCAAAAGTGTGGGGAAAAGGGTCAGGGACATTAATATGATCAAGACAATATGAAATTTCAAACCTTTTTACTGTCACCTTCTTTCCTTCACAAAGTCAATAAACCAATTTTTTTCACTCCTTCCCTCATTTCTTTGCTGCTGGCTTCCTTCTCTCATTATATTAACACAAAGAGAGTTATCAGTCATACACAATTCAATGTCAATGGCTCTCGGGCTGTCAGCCTTGCTTGCTGCCCCTCTTTAAACTTCTGGGGGTCAGAAGGATTATGGAACTGAAACTCTATCCAGAACTGAAATGACAGTACTGATCTATACTATATTTTAGTGCAAACATAAACTATGTCAGTTAAATTATATAAAATGTATCCTGCATAACTAACTACTCTTTATAAAATTTTAAATTTATAGTTATTTTATTTATTAAATATCAAAATTCTAAACAACTTACTATTTTTTAGAGAGAGAGAGAGAAAAACATCAATGTGAGAGCAAAACATGGATTGGCTGACCTCCTGCCCACCCCCTCCAACCAGGGCTAGAGCCCCCACCAGGAATCAAACTGGCAAACTTTCCATGCACTGGACAATACTCAAGCAACTGAACCACACTGGTCAGGGCATCAGACAACTTACTTTTCAACAGTATATTTATAAGAAAAAAAGAGGTATATGTTTTCCAGGGTTGGACAGTTTCACATAACCCATTAATAACTTAGAAACCACCTTGCACTGTGGAGGCACACATTGGGCACTCAAAGAAGTGTTTTCAAATAGCTGTGCATAGCCTAATTAGAGTAGACATAGAAAATGAATGCTTGCTCTGAAAAGGCATTTATTTTCATATCTGCTCTGTACTCTGCACCCCAGTGTTTGACACATAGTAGGGATTGCATAAATATTTCTTGAATAGTCAAATAAAATTCCAATTTTAAAAATAAGGAGATAGAGAAACTGTAAGTAGAGTAACTATTGCTAAAGCTCCTCGAAGAAAATAGAAAACAAAAAAGGAAGGAAATCATCATATTCAGCTTCAGCTACACCAATCTCAATTAATAATCAAGGTTCTGCATTACTGGAGTAAAATTTTTTGAGAGAAGAGGTAGATTGCTTCCTGAGAGCTTCTGTAGTGCTAATAGAATCTTTAGACTTCACTGTCATACTGATGATTCAGTGGTAAAAAGCAAGCACACTTTATTGGGCTTTTGTTATAAACCCATGAGTGGCCTGATTTGCTTTAGATGATTTTGACTTTGCAGCACCTGAACTGTAATTTCCTATATCTGAAAAGGGAATAAAGATGAACAAAGACAAAGAAGGGGGCAGAGGTAAGAAAATATTACATCTCACTATCTTGCCCACTCTTTATACTTTATATTGAAATTTTAAGTGCTTACAGGACTTCCCCCCACCTCTAACTCCCAAAATTCTTTTATCATATTACATCCAAAGAATGCTTTATTGTGTGTAAAGCAAAACCTGTTTTGTTTGGGTATTTTTTAAGCTGTTTGCAGTCCACATAGCAAGAGTCAGGAAGTCCAGATACACTACAATGCTTTCTGTGGCATTCCCCACTGCAACCACTCATTGTGGCAACAATTAACACTTGTCAATTTAAGCAGTAAGCACATTTCTTACCCATTACTGAACAGTTTTGATAATTCTTGCATAATATTGAATCATCCCATTGCACCGAAAGGCCAGAGCAAAAGCACAAACCAATGTCCCATTCCACTGTATAACTAACTGTAGGTGCCACCAGGCATGAATGAAGTTGTGAATACCCTGTAGTCAATTTGTGATTTCAGAAACAACCACAAGCATATCACTCCAAAAACAAAGTACTCATGATTATTTACCCAGTAGTAATATTAGATGCAGGGTTTATTATTGTAAGCCTCAGTCTCTAGATTATTTTATGTGTGAGTTCCTACTCAAACACATGTAACAATCACTAGTAAAAACTAGTATTGTGAAATAGAGACTCTGAATTAATATAAATATTATTACATAAGAGGTGAAATGGGAAACTCATTTTGATTGGCATTAATGTCACTTTTTTAATGTTTCTTGAGAAACCTAAGTCTATGACACTATGGCCACAATGACAAGATAGTAATGTGGTTGACGCAGCCATTATTGGTTTATACGCAGCTAGCTATACACTTAGTTGCTCAGTGAGTGCAATGCAAATGTTAAAATCCATTAATGCAATACTTTAGATCAGATTCAAAAGCATTAATACTATTCTCCCATTTCTGAGTGAGTCTTATCCTCTTCCCTTTGCTTGATGACCTGCCTTGGCTATATGGATCTATAACGCATGTGGAGCATTCTGTTGGGTGGAAGATTTCTGGCAATGTTGGAATAACAAAATCTGTCTTGCATTTAAATGTTTGTTAAATTTTCCCAGTTTCTCTTCATGGAGAAAAATCCTGAAAAATATTTCTGTGGAAATATGAATTTTAATAGGAAGCAAATTTACTCTTAAATAATCAAAACTTTTGAGAATAGGCTAGATCTTAAAAATCCATCAGCAAACCATCATTTCCTTTAATACACTAGATTTTATGAATTAAATCTGCCTTCCCTTGGGCACATTAGCATTTTTGATTGCTGGTTAGTAAATATAAGCATCCTAATGGGTTCTTTTAAAATGATTTTTAAGAATCTTTATAGAGCCTCTTTATATTCATAAAGATAAAACCATTACACCTGAAAAAGTATACACTTTGTAAGATAGTTAAAAGCTAGATTGGTTATTATCTTGTCCAGTAATAAGTGGAGGAAAATAAAAATTTTAAATTCATTTTATGTATTTAAGATCTATCTCCTTAGCAAATTTCAAGTATACAGTACAGTATAGTTAACTCTCATCACAATGCTGTACATTAGGTCTCCAGGACTCATTTGTGATGCTTAACTGAAAGTTATATCCCTTTAACCAGTGGTTCCTCGCTTACTTTTCCCCTGCCCCCATGGCAAGCACCATTATAATCTCGGCTTCTTCGAGTTTAGCTCTTTTCTTCTACTTTATTGCATTGAGTTATATTTGACATATAACACTGTATTAGTTTTATGTATACAAAATAATTATTTGATATATGTATGTATTGTGAAGTTTAGTTAACTCTCAGAAAGTTTCACATATACAATACAGTATTGTTAACTATAGTCAACATGCTGTGCATTATATCCCTAATATAACTGGAAGTTCGTACCTTTTGACCATCTTCACCCATTTTGCACATACCCCATACCCATGCTTCTGGCACTTGGAAAACCACCAACCTGTTCTCTGTATCTATGAGTTATTTATTTATTTATTTTTAGATTCCACATATAGGCAAGATCATACAGTATTTGTCTTTATCAGTTTGACTTATTTCACTTAGCATAATTCCTCCAAGGTCAATTTATATTGTTGCAAATAAGATCTCTTGATATGGCTTCTAAGAACCTGGCTCTGTGTAAGTAAGTATTCAATTAAATATAACTAATACTAGAGGCCCGGTGCACAAAATCATGCACAGGTGGGGACCCTCAGCCTGGTCAGTGATCAGGGCCTTCTCACCCAGTCCTGATTGGGGTTGATCAGGGCCAGCCGGGTGTGGGGAGGGACTGCAGGAGGTTGGCTGCAGGAGCGCACTGACCACCAAGGAGTAGCTCCTGCATTGAGTGTCTACCCCCTGGTGCTCAATGCACATCAGAGCTACCAGCCAGTTGGCCGATCATCTGGTCATAATGGTTTCTTAGGCATATATATATATATATATATATATATATATACACACACACACACAGATATAGATAGATAGATAGATAGATAGATAGATAGATAGATAGATAAAATGATGTAACAATAAAAACCCTCTCTTCATTAATTATTTTTCTCCCTACATTTTAAAGGTACAATAAATTACACTGTATCATCTGTAAAGGAAATAGTCTATGAAGAAAGAGCTACTGTGAAACCTGCATTGATGCTTTTACTCACTTCAGCCCAAAGATTTGTATGTTATACTTCCTTGGATGACTTTGCAGGTGACAAAGCATGGAATTGACGGCAAGTTTAAATTGTGTGGGACTAATGATTTTCATGTAGAAAAATAAATGCCTTACTTGTTATGATTTCAATCTATAAACCTTTTGATATATTTATCTTGAGTTATTCTTAATTTCTGAGATTTATATTAGAGTTTAAAAGATAAGTGGTAAGTCTAGAAGTAAAGACAAATCCACTGAAAGATTACAGTAGGTGGCCAGCTTAGGGTATTATGTTAACTCTGTAACTCATGTTGTCAAGAACAAGTCAAGTACAATTCAGGCAAAAAACAAACAAACAAACAAAATCCTTTGTAATTAAGGATTCATGAATTTAAGAGTCATGAATTCATAGTGTACTTATAAGATTAAAGTGAATATTTCATCCTAAAATCTATACTAATAAAAGGGTAATATGCAAATTGGTCAGGATGCCCTCACAGTAACTATCAAACAGCAGGCTGCGAGGGGCGGCAAGGCTGGCAGGGACGACCAAACGACTGAACAACAGGCTGTGTGGGGTGACCAGGTTGGCAGGGGGGCAGTTGGGGGTGACCAGACAGGCAAGGGGACAGTGGGGGGTGACCAGACAGGCAGGGGGTTCAGTAAGGGGTGATCAGGCTGGCAGGGGGGCCAGTTTGGGGTGATCAAGCAGGCAGGCAGATGAGCAGTTAGGAGTCAGTAGTCCCAGATTGTGAGAAGGATGCCTGACTGCAGGTTTAGGCCTGATCCCTGGGATCGGGCCTAAACCGGCAGTCGGACATCCCCCAAGAGGTCCCAGATTGGAGATGGTGCAGGCTGGGTTGAGGGGACCCCCTCTCGTGCACAAATTTTGTGCACTGGGCCTCTAGTATATAAATAAAATGAAAGAATGTAAGAAACAAGAAGTCACCTTTGTATTCACATTGCTGAAAAAAGGGAAAAGGGAAAAATGTACTAATTGGTTGAAAGAATCCCAGTATTAAAAAAAGACATGCTAGGTTTCAATAGTCATCCAGGCCATCACTTAGTCTCCCAACTCTAACCTTAGGTGAAGTTAGTATTTAGATTCATAGAAAAGATAGTGCTTATCATCTCTAAAATTAAAATTTTAAGCTCTTCAAAGCACATGAAGGGACAGGGAGTACATTATTTATTCTGTCTCAAGGGAGCAGGGTGGATTAACTAAACCTTCTTTAGCAAAAGTGTTTTTATGTTACACCCCCAAACCAACTGACACTCTGCTTTTGACAATGTATATTAGGGAACTCAGTATTCCTTAGTCTGAGTGAGTAATGATGAATACATCATTATATATTTCAGAACACCAAAGTCCTTGTCTACATCCATCTACATACTGAAGAAATAAGATATGTGTACTTGCTTAAGAGAGCTGCAACAACAGTCAAAGTCAAAACACTTTATTAACTGTTAGAAAACTGATTAATCATAAGACTCTGGATTGATCTGCCTCATATATATATATATATATATATACACACATATATATGTATATATATATACAGTTTATACAGTTTACATTCAGTTTATTAGTTTTAGGTGTATAGTCTCATGGTTAGACATTTATATAACTTATGAAGTGATCATCCTGCTAAATCTAATACCCATTTTACACCATATATAGTTATTACAGTATTATTGACTACTAGAGTCCCAGTGCACAAAATTCTGCATGGGTAGGGTCCTCAGGCCTGGCCAGCGATCAGGGCTGATCAGGTTCCTCTCCTCCCCATCTCCCCCACCTCCTCCTTCCCTTGCTCCCTCAGTGCTCTGCCCGCCATGTTCTGCGTCACCTCCTGGTGGTCAGCGCACGTCATAGCAAGTGATGGAAATCCAGGTCTCACGGTCGAACTCCCAAGGGGACACTTTGCATATTGGCCTTTCATATATATATATATATATATATATATATATATATATATATATATATACTATTTTGTAACTACACTACCAATTTGCATTTCTACATACCTTTACCTTTTTAACCCATCTCCCCAACACTCCTCCAGTTGCCTTAATTCTTATCCATGTTCTATGCTTACAGGCTGTAAGCATAAAGCTATTTACTTAATCTCTCTCTACCTCAGTTTCTACATTTGTGAAATGAGGATAATAATACTACTTACCTCATAGAGTTGTTGTCAGGACTAAACAAGTTTATTTAAGTAAAAATTTAGTGTCTGGCATATAGTGCTATTTAAGCATTTTCTGTTATTATTATGTATACAATGTTGAGAAAGCTGACCGTTTTTCTTCATACACAACAAAAATCCTTTATACTCCAGTGTAAGCCCATATTTTGGTTAGTGGGAAAGAACTGGAAGAAAATGATTCTGCACTGTAAGAGTAAACCAAAAGCTACAGCAATCATCAAAATTTTCCCAACCTTTCATTACCCAAAACTATCAATTTATTGTATTACAAGTGCCCCATAATAACGGTGGTCATTATGTTTTTCTGAAAAAGTAACTGCATTTCATCAAACACCTTTCAAAGTATATGTAAAATATAGTTATTAACAAGACTCTAAGTTGCACACACATATATAGGTAGATTTAGAGTAAATACTTAGCTTCAAAATACTTCTACATCTTTCTCTATAAAACAAAAAATCTGGCTAGAAAGATGATAAATAAATGGATATGTAGTCAGAGACAATAGGTAATAGATAGTTGAAAATTCTGGATTAATGTACATTTTTATCATAGTGACTACTTGGCAGTTTGTAGAGAAGATCAAGGAAAATAAATATTTATCAAAAAATTAACTTTTAATGGCTCAAGCCGTAATAGCTTTGCAGGAAAAAAATTCATAAAAGAAGAAACAGGCCAAGTAATTTTAAGAAAGCCTGCAATCATTTTCTACTATAAAACAGGAAAATTGAAAAGCAACAGGCTGTTTAGATTTGCAAAAGAAAAAATTGCATATGGATATTTTCATACATATTTAATGTTTTATGCATTCACAATAACACAACACAAATTCATTTCACACATAAAAAGTATGAAATACGAAATGTCAAGGTGTCATTTAATTCATGAATATATATATATATATATATACATATATATATATATATTTAAATGTATGACAAGGAGATCACTTTATTGCTCTTCTAATGAGAAGGACACTGCAGCAGAAAATATGGAAATTTCTAACACAGCATATTCATACATAGGCTCTTTTATGAGGAAGACAAGATTTTCTTGCTTTTGCAGTCATGATAAAACTCAGTGACCTGTGAAGGTAAGAAATTATGATTCTATTACTCTTGGAGCCATGAATCTGGTTGAATTTCTGTGATATCATAAGGCACAATGCATATATATATTTTTTTCTTTTAAGTAAACACTTGAGATGTCTTCCATAATCACATTTTCAACCAACAAGGAAAGTCATTAAGAAAATGAATTTAATTTTTTTAATTTAAATGTATTGATTTCAGAGAGGAAGGGAGAGGGAGAGAGAGAGAGAAGCATCAATGATGAGAGAGAATCATGGATTGGCTGCCTCCTGTGTGCCCCACACTAGGAATAGAGCCCATAATCTGGGCATGTGCCTGACTGGGAATCAAACTGTGACCTGGTTTCAGAGGCCAACACTCAACCACAAGCCATGCCAGCCAGACAGAAAAAGATGAATTTTACATTTTAAAACTTTGTTATAAAATACAAATGAACTGATTACGCCAGTTGACTCAAAATAACATATTCTCAAGTGGTAAATTTAGGATGAATTATTTTTTAAAAAGTAATTGGCTTTTCATACTTTTGAAATAGCCACATATAAAGGGCAGGCACAGCATTTAGTGAGCCACCAATATTAAGCTTTGAAAGGTATATTTTCTATTTTTCTAGCAACTAGATCCAGACTTATATGCAAAACAGAAAGTAGGCAATCCTTTTTTAAAAAATTTCTTTATTGATTAAGGTATTACATATGTGTCCTCATCCCCCATTACCCCCCCAACCCCCCACTCATGCCCTCAGGCAATCTTTAAGAAAGTTGAAAACTTTGACTTTATTTCTGGATAGTTCTCATTGTAAATTGTCCTCATTGTTGGTGTTTAGATGAGCAATAAGGATTGCTGGGCTTTAGAATGCTGGGAGGTGTTCTCAAGAGCCCCAACTGTTTTCAAATGTGCATTTTGTGAACCCAAAACACCTTCACACCTGATCATCTCTCAAGTCTTTGGGGCAAACCATCAGGGAGCAAAATGCAGAATATACAAGTTGTGATGTTTTTGTCTTTTAATACATACAAAATGCATTTACTGGCCTGAAAGGGGTAACAGTTGTCTTTATCTTTCAAGCTAATATGAAGCACTTTTAATGCAAATAGATTTGATTTCTTCATATGTCTGTGGATATCTTTTGCATAAAATGAATGGGAGTGCATCCTAATGCCCTGTGTACTGAAAACAAATCTCTTCAGACACACCGTTAATAATTAACACCTTTCTCTACCCATATTCTTTTCACTGCTGCCTGCATAAATTGCAACAATATTTTTGAGAGCAAAAATTATTTGTAAAATTAATTATCTGAAAAATCACCCTCGTCCAGCCTCAAATTTGCCTTTTGTCTCATTTGGAAATGTTAGGCATTACTCATCAACCTGATGGAAAGCACAGACAGAGACAGCATTATTAGTTTTTTCAAATAACAGTGTACTTAATTTCTCCACTAAATAAGCTAAAATAGATTTATAAAACAGTGGTAGATGGAAAATTTTGGTGAGCTCATATGAAGCTCTCATTAAGAATAATGCCTGCCTGGTATGCATTAGTTTATTATTTTTCAAATATATGTTTGCTTTTTTTGTTTTTTTCCCTTAATAGATATGGGCTTAGATTCAAACACTTCATAAATGACTGCTCATGAATGTTTTCTACTGAATGGTTAACGTTGGTGGTGTGTTACAACTTGAGAGTGATCCACAAAACTCCTGTGCCACCACAGGGATATTTGTCATTCATGTCTGTGCTCAGCATGGTATTTGATGAATACAGTCTTGAAGGATTGTTGGATACATTTACTATTCAGAGTCAAACTGAAGTGGTGGGGTTTTGGGGTATTTTTTGTGTTTTGTTTTGTTTTGTTTTGTTTTGTTTTGTTTTGCATTTTTATCCAATACTCTGAAAGAAAGTTATTTTTACATTCACAGACATTTAACATAGTTAAATAGACATATATGCTATATTCCAGATATAGTAAATGCTGAAGTCGCCTTTTTTTTTTTTTTTTTAAGAAAACAGCTTTCATCTTAGGAATATTGTTGTTACATTCTTAACATAAGGCAAAGCATTCTGAAGGGTGTACTAACTCTTAATTTTAATACCAGTAGAAAAGGTTTTCTTTTTTTGTTTGTTTATTTTTCCCCCAAAGGTGATAATATATTGAATAATACTAAAGTGGGTTTTAAAAAAAATAGAGTTATTTTTCTGGCTAAACTCTCCTTATTTTCCTTTTGAACGATTCGGCCCTGGTATTAGATTTAGAAAATATCTTCAAGGTTCTCTACTCTGACCACATGTCATGACATAGCATGGTTGAGGATAATTGTGGCCATGAAATGAGTTTTTCTTAACAGGGCTGTATGGGAAGCAAGCACATAAATGTTATCAAAGTGATTACATTTTTATCATAATGTTTAGCAATTTTGGACTGTATTTCACCACCACTATCCTAAAAGCACCTTTCTCTGTTAGACCCCAGCAAACTGAGCTGCTGCAGATAATCACATATCCAATTTCCTACTGTAGAACACAGCTGAGATAGGTCAGTACCAGCCTTGGCAAGAAGTATACAAAACAAAGGTATAGAAAGCTAAGAAAAAATAAAATTATTTTATTTGAATGTTGAAAGTATTGAATATCAAGTAATTCTTTTTATGTAGAAAGAGACAATCACTGATGTATGGAAACCAAAGTGGCACCATATTTTTTTTAATTTATCTTTATTGTTTAAAGTATTATAGATGTCCAATTTGAGTCTTTTTTTCCCATTGATCCCCTCCTTCCTGCACCTGCCCCTCCCAAGCCTTTGCCACACTATTGTCTGTGTCCATGGTCTATGCATATAAGCTGTTATGCTCAATTAATATTTAACAATGGAGGCAAGAGCATACAACAGAATCAAGACAGTCTCTTTGATAAATGGTGTTGGGAAAACTGGACAGGTACATACAAAAAAAGTGAAACTAGACCACCAACTTATACCATGCACAGAAATAAACTCAAAATGGATCAAGACCAATCTGGTAAATGTAAGTCGTGAAACCATAAAAATCTTAGAAGAAGCCATAGGCAGCAAAATCTCAGACATCTCTCTTAGCAATATGTGTGTGTATACAGCTCCTAGGCCAAAGAAAACTAAGGAGAAAATAAACAAATGAGACTATATCAAGATAAGAAGCTTCTGCACAGCATAATCTTTAGGTAGTTTAAAATTAATGAATTAGTATTCATGAATTTCAAACTTGAGGCAGATATGGAAAGGTGAGTGATGATACTGAGGGGAGGAAAAGCTCTGCTAGCTTCCAGTTGCTGAAACCTTGAAGTTCATCTGTGTCCCTGATGTCACCTTGACAAGTACAATGGAAAGTTATTCTCCCTCTCCCCCTCACCCTGTGCACCCTGCTCAGGCTGAAGTTTGCCTTTGTGTAACTGCTTTTTCCCCTTTAAGATTGCCTTTGATCTTTCTATTTTGCAAAAAAATAAAAGTGTGTGACAAATGAGGTAGAGGGCGGTAAGAAGAAAGAGACACTAATGTGGAAATAGAGAGAAACTATCATATTATTTGGGGCACCAATTCATTTAGAATCATTAGGAAATCCTCATTTGTATTTTATCCATTCTTTGTGAGTTTTGTGTGTGTTTACTTCCTAATTTGATTCCATTGCCTTTTCCTCACTCAGCCATTACTATACATTAGACTGAAGACTCCTGATCAAATTCTTGACAAAAATTATTAGTGCAGCCATTATAAATACCTTAAACTAAAGAAAAAAACTACAGTAATGGCTCTTTGTGTGATCAGGATTTCCTTACTGCTATTCATGACTATCTTTAGAAAATCTTGGTGACTGACTTGCCTAGAAAGGTATTTTAATGCTTATGTTAACTGGATCATCCACTAGTTCTCTACTACTGAGGAAATATGCTGATTACTTGAATCTGGCAGTGGCTATATAGATGGATGTCTAATTGTTCATTTTGGCTTATATTTCATATTCTCAGTATCACCAGCTCCATTTTATTCTCTTCTCATCTGTCTTGCCCACTGTCCCTACCTCTCTCTTTCTCTTCCTTCCAGATTTCCAGCTAAGTATCTTATCTAAGCATCAAATGGCAAATTCTTTTTCCTATTTCTTTAGCTAAATAGGTTGATTCTCATCTCTACTTTATATCCGGGAAGACATTAGGAATGTGCCTGCCTTGGCAGAATAAATAGAAAACCATCTCTGATTTTTACCTCCCCCTATGGACAGGAAGACAATTTCCAACTTTGGTCATTTATCAACCCATTAACAGATCTCAGATGTGTCACTGTAAAGAATCCATCAGGAGACCAGGAAATGCAAGCAGGAAACACTGAACAATTACTAGTGCTACCCAAGTACGTCCTTGGCACACCATTTTTATATCCCTTCAGTGGAAACAGAATCCACAGAGAGAAACTTAATATTTTAATGCACTCTTGCTTCTTTAAAGTTCTGTGTACCAAGAGGCATTTGTGGAATAACAAAAAGAATGAATTTACTCACTGTACTAAGGAAAATGCTTTGGTTCTAATTAGTTTTCACGGTTTTAAAATCAACGATTAGCTAAAGATGCTATAGAGAATACGAATATATAGTCCTCTTTCAGAAGCATGAAAATGTAATCACCTGCTGTGATGGCTAAACTTTAAGATAGGTGTGGAGCCCATATCCGTTCACCACATGCCTCAACATGACCCAGGACTGTCAGTATGAGAGCTGATGCCCCATCCCCAACCACTTCGCCTTTCATCACCTAAAGCTCTCAGCCAGAAAGTGGTGACAGAGGCAGCCTGCGCTGTATGTCAACAGATTATCAGGATGGTTAGTAATATTCCCTTTATAGGAGCCTTTTAAAATCCCTGCACTGGCAATCCTAAAGCTCTGTTGATTTTTGTTACTTGCTGATAAGGCTTTTAATGGCCAAAGCCTGATATATTTTTAGATCTTTTGTCACCATGGGTCTCCTGTCACTCACTGAGGTTGAAATCAGCAGGCTATTAGTTTGCCCAATGTATAATCCCAAGTCCTATGGAACAAGGGCTTGAAGCAAGTAGGCCTCCTGATTCTAAAATTTATTTTTGATTTTTATTCATAGAGCACTGTCATTTCCGCCTTTAAAACTCATGTGAAAACATCTGTGCTGGAACATTCTTAAGGAAAACATATTTTAAAGCATCCTGTTATTTTTTTCATTAAAATGATCCTGTATAATAAGCCTGATATACAAATTGTCCCCTGGGGCAGTCATGTGAGGAGTTCAACCAGGAGTTTGACCACTTGCTATGACCTGCGCTGACCACCAGAGGGAGGTGCCGAACAAGGCTGAGGATCGGAGATGCACTCTGACCTCTCACAGGCTACTTGGGGGCATGGGCGACCTGGATGGAGGTGTGGTGAAAATGCTGGGTGTCGGCTGAGCTCTCTCTCACTCCCCCTGTTACCCTCACCCGGCACACCAGGGCTCATGCTCCAGGGAATCCCCCAGGATCAGGTGCCTGGCACTCTGGTGGCCTCTTCCAGGTGAGCCGGGTCACAGCTTCTGGGACCGCAGGGGCCAGTCTGGCTCTCCACGGGTTTGCACAGGAGCCAGTCTGCGAGGCCAGCCAGGAGAGAGTGCGCTGTCTGGCTGGCGTTCCCGCAACGCTGCTGGCCGGCCCAGACGCCCACACTGTGCCCCGGCCCACTGCGCCCAGCGTGCTCACCACATCTCTGCGTGGGGTCTCGAGCACCATGACTCAAGTGGAAGGGGGCACGCAGGGGCCCAGGGGCCCAGGTGCTGCCCAGGGCCCAGAGGTCAGCTGCGTCCTGCCCTTCCACACCAGATGCTCACACTTCAATTGCAGGCCAGGCCTAGGGACCATACTGTTGCATGAATTTCATGCACAGGACCTCTAGTATATATATAATTGGTAGGATTATATATAAATCTTATTGACCATTTGTAAGCTTCCCACCACAGGAGAACAAAAGACCAGGAAGAACTCACTGGACACCAGGAGTCAGACCATACAAGGAATTGAAACTGTCCTGAAGGTACCTGATCACACACCTGCACTCCATCCACATTCCAAGACCCCTAACTCAGCCCCCAGACCCACTGAGGACAAGAGCTTCCAGCCAGCAACGCCATATAAGAATGAAACTCTAGCCCCTTGGTGCTGCCATCATTGACCCAATATCCCCTTATCTGGGTGCTGTGCAGCCCTTCCCTTTGGATAACTCCTCCCCTATTCCTTTTCCTTAAATAAATTCAATTTTCTTTTGCTAAAAAGATCAAAACGTAACTCCAATATTTTTAAATTACTGGCTAATTATTTTTCCCCCTAAGAGAGGTCATTAGAATGTCTTTTTAATTTAAATTGCAGCAGTTCCTTAAGACAGAAGGTAACAAATCATCAAATAGGGACAATAGATGAACTACAGAGAGAGAAAAAAATACCTTTGGGTCAATGTCCTTTAAAAGACACCGTATGGAAACAATCCCTGGGTCACCACTGAAATGTTCTTTCCGTGGATGTTTGAGAATGGAAACACGTCCCTATTTGTGGTCTCTCATTTGTAGCTGTGGTTCCCCTGTAAGCAGGGGAACAGAACAAGAGCAGAAAGGAGCATGAAGAGGAATTTGAAAAGGTTTCACTGGACAAGTTTGCTTGGAAGGAGTAACTATAAACATCCAGGAAGAATAAAGGAAACATTCAGGAAGCCGTCAATCAGGCAAAGTAAACACATTGTGAGTTTGACATAGGAAAAGCACTCATGACAAATCTCAGTTTCCATAAGAGTGAAAAAGAAATACCTGTTAAGTATGTACCTTTTGCTTAAAAGGTATTTTTTTTTAACTTTTAAATTACAACAGATCAATTTGCAAAGAAAAAAAGAAAAAGAAGAAGAAGAAGGTAAAATGGCACTACCCTTAATGGTCTGCTTTTAAAACAAATTTTAAAGAAAGGCTTTCTCCAGAATGGCTGGTGACACAGTGGCCAGGGCACAGTAGAGAAAAAAGCATCATTGTGTTGAAATGTAGGAATCAAAACCCGTATAGAGAAGAATGTGTTAATGTGAGGTCTTGGGATAAATAACTCAGATGAAAGAGCCCTTTAATTACAAGGTGCAAACATGATTTGAAGACATTGATTGTGAAATGTGATGAGGATCATATAAAAAATTTCCTGGAAAAATAAGCCAGTATAGCCTAAAACATATGATCGCATCAAGTTAAATAAAATTTCAGTGGTGATCCAGGATCTTAGCTTCATCCTCCTATAAACCCTGTTTCTTTTTCAATGGACAGTTTACTTCTCTTTCTAAAACTAATACTTACTCATTTCATTAAAATTTGAAGAGACAGAAAGGAAGAAAAATATTGTAGTAACCCTGATACCTAGGAAGGTGCAGGGCACAGTAAGTTATCCACAAAGGAGAGAATTATTAAATGAATGAGAGCAGGGAGTTACTGTAGCAGGCGATGGCAGAACCCATCCTCCGAGATCCCGTTCTCTCCACTTAGTTCACTCCGATTTTCAAAGGAATAAAATAATCTGTAAGTTTGGAGTACTGCATGAGTAGCACATTTTCCCCCTCAGCATTTGTCTCTGAAGCCCAGCAGTACAAATTTCCTACTGGTTATTTTCTCCTTAGTGACTCTATTGTGGTTACTCTCATTTCCTCTATAGTAAAATTGCACTTACTAATGATGACTTTAATATTGCCAAAGCTAAAATTCATGTTTTGGTGGTTGTCTTCTCTGACAAAGTAGAGTGTGATTATCTGGAAACCCTCTATTTGAGCAGCCACACAATATTTGGTGCCCTATCTTCTTTTGTACCTCCTCACTGTTTCCTTTGTTATAATTACTACAAAGGGCATGGTTACAAAAGAAATACTGAGACAGAAAATACTGAGAAAGTCACCAGAAAGGTAGGAGAGGGAATATACTCTGTTAAACATGTATTATTTTCACATATTTATATATATATATGCCCTTTAAATAACCCAGTATGCATATAATGACCATTTTATATCTATGACTATATACTCTATAAAATATATAACAAAACTTAGAGACATTTCATTCAAAGACAAAGTATATACATGTGAAATAAGAACCATTATAAAGATGATATTATGAAATTCAAATGCATAACACATTAATGTGTGCTTCAGTATTTATATGAGTTAATACTAGGACGTCATGCAGACAGGTTAATCTGTAAAGATATCCTGGATAAAGTAAAATTTGAATCATAATTTTTTTAGAAAATCATGTAAATAGATTGGTTAAAATAAGCAAGGATTTTCTTTCAATGAGAATGGCATGTGTAAAGGAAGTCACTAAGATAGTGGTATAAGCAGATTATCTAAGAGTTCTCTAAACTCATTAAATATTACTAAATAAGATTTTTCAGTGTGTTAAATTTAACCGGATTGAATGTTTTGAATTTTATTCCACTGAACAACTTTAAATGATTTGCTTTTTAATGAGGCATTTGCATTTAATCATAAATTAGGAATGCAACATCTTTAACTTGGTTATTTCCATTGGTCTAGGTTCTTTTGGGACTTTATGCCTATTCTGTAATAAAGACACAGATTCCTCAAAATATATTTCAAATGTGAATAATGAGGGAAATACTTATTTATAAAGAAACTTGGGATATATAGTACTTACAATAGCAAACGCAGAGGTGTGCAATAAAATTTCAAAAATGTTATTACTAAACCATTTACAACAACTCCAGAAGACTCTTTTTAAAAGGAAGACAGAAACAGAAATTTCAGAAAAGTGATTCACAAGACAGAGCTATTATTGATAGAGAAAAGCGGAAGTTCTAAGGAATAGATGAGTCAGAAACAAATTTACGAGTAGTACATCAAAGAAAGTTTTCAAAATTCATCATTTGGGGAGAACTATAATTCATTCTAGCTATAACAAGCAAAAAGATAAAAAGAAAAAAGTATATTTACATAGGATTAAACTTAAATTAATAAGAATCCTTAATAATTGCCTGCCTCTTTTTTTTATAGTAAATTGAGATTGGATTCACATATAATAAGTCACTTTTTAAAACTGTGGGGTTTTTTTGTATATTTCGTCATGCAACCATCACTACTTCCTAATATTAGAACATTTTCAAAAACTCCAAAAAAAACTTCATACCCATTATCAATCACTTTCCATTTTCTCCCAATTCCCAAACCCCTCAACCATAGGCAAACAATAGTCTATTTAAAATCTCTATGAAGTTTGATAATATGAATATTTCATATAAATAGAATAACATGATATCTAATATTGTATGGCTGGATTTTTTTTTCATTAGCATGCTTTCAGAGTTCATGCATGTTGTAGCTTATATCAGTACTTTACTCCTTTTTTGTTGCCAAATCATATTCCATTGTATGGCTATACCTAGAAACTTTACCCATTCAGCAGGTGATGGACATTTGAGTTGTTTCCACCTTTTGACTATTAGAATGCTGCTATAAATATTTGTGTACAAGGTTTTTTGTAGATATGTGTTCTTCTCACTTAGATATATAACTAGGAGTGGAATAGTCTTGCATGATAAAAAATTATCATGGCCTTGTATATTAAGTAATATATAAACTTTAGACATGGTTTGCGGTCACTCAATTGTCTAGCTTTATAATGTTGTACAATTGAAGTTGATATCCTGAATTATAATATTTAGGCACTGTAGGGGCATCAGATTGTCTGAAAGATATTCGATTATTTGCTTACCACATTACACTTACTCAGCAGAATACTGGAAAAACAATTTTTTTGAAATTTTTAGCAATAAGGTTTAAAGCAAATTATAATTGAATTAGACCCAATTAAAAGAATATTCACAACTTAATGGGATTTTTTTTCTTTAAAATGGTGACCAAATTGATAATATTGTTCAATGACAAATTCATTTAATGATGAAATTATTCAACAGACATTTAAACAAATTAAAAAATCATAGTAGTATTTGTGTCATAACCATAGTAGGTATTTGTACTATAATACCAATATCTAATTCTGAGTAGAAATAATCTGATGAATCTAATGGGGTCAAAGCAATCTATATAAGAAGAGATGTGTTCTACATTTTTGTGGATGTTCTCAGATCAAAATTTGTCAAAATGCAGTATTTTCAAACAATGCCTAGGATTAAACATAATCCTACAAGAGAGATCCACTCTCTTAGCAAATTTATAGTATACCATACAGTATTGTTAAGTACAGGCATATCTCATTTTATTGCACTTCACCTTATTGTGCTTCAAGATACTGTGTTATCTATAGATATAAAAGCCTAAGCAACCAAATGACAGTTGCTATGATGTGCACTGACCACCAGGGGGAAGATGCTCAACGCAGAAGCTGCCCCCTGGTGGTCAATGTTCTCCCACTGCGGGAGCGCTGCTCAGCTGACTGATGGGTACCAGATGCCAGGCTCATGGCTGGCAAGCCCAGCTGCAGCGGCACAAGCCTCTCCCGCCTCCTTGGCAACTGCAGTGGCAGCAGGCACAGCAGGGTCAGGATGAGTGGGAGCCAGGCTGAGGGACCCCACCGGTGCATGAATCTGTGCACTGGGCCTCTAGTTTACAAATATAAGGTTTGCGGCAACTGTGCATTGGCCACTTCTATTTATGCCTTTTTCCCAACACCATTTGTTCACTTCATGTCTCTGTATCATATTTTGGTAATTCTCACAATATTTTAAATTCTTTCATTATTTGGTATTTATTATGGTGATCTCTATCAGTGATCTTTGACATTAGTATTGTAATCATTTTGGGTCACCACGAACCATGCTCATGTAAGACAAGGAACTTAACAGATGTTGGGTGTGTTCTGAATGTTCCACCAACTAACCATTCCCTTCTCTCTCCCTCTTCTCGTGCATTCCTATTTCCTGAGACACAGCAATATTAAAATTCGGTCATTTATATCCCTACAATGCTCTCTATGTGTTCAAGTGAAAGGAAGATTCACACATTTCTTAATTTAAATCGAAAGCTAGAAATTATTAAGTTTAGTGAGGAAGGCATGTTGAAACACTAGATAGGTCAAAAGTGAGGCCTCTTGCACCAAACCATTACTAGTAGCTAAATTGTAAATGAAAATGAAAAGTCCTTAAAGGAAATTAAAAATCCTGCTCCAGTGAACACACAAATGATAAGAAAGTGAAATAGCCTTATTGCTGATATAGAGAACCTTTTAGTGGTCTGGATAGAAAATCAAACCAGCCACAACATTCCCTGAAGCCAAAATCTAATCCTGAACAAAGTCTTAATTCTATTCAATTCTATGAAGTCTGAGAGAGGTGAGGAAGCTGCAGAAGAAGAGTCTGAAGATAATAAATGTGGGTTATTGAGGTTTAAGGAAAGACTGTATGCCATATTCATAACATAAAAATGCAAGGTGACACAGCATGTATTGATGTAGAAACTGCATCAAATTATCCAGAAGGTCTAGCTAAGATCATTAATGAAGTTAGGTCTACTAAACAAGAGATTTTTCAATGTACACGAAATAGCCTTGTATTGAAAGAAGAAACTATCTAAGACTTTCATGGCTAAAGACAGAAGTCAACACCTGGCTTCAAATCTTCAAAGGGACAGGTTGACTGTCTTGTTAGAAGCTAATGCAGCTAGTGACTTTAAGTTGAAGCCAATGCTTATTTGCCATTCTGAAAATCCTAGGGCCCTTAAGAATTATGCTGCATCTACTATGCCTGTGCTCTACAAATGGAACGACAACAACAAAAAAAGCCTGGATGACAACACATCTGTTTACAATATGATTTACTGAGTTATTTAAGCCTACCCACCATTGAGACCAACTGCTCAGAAAAATGATTCTTTTCAAAATATTGCTCATTGACAATGTACCTTATTACCCAGGGTCTCTAATAGAGATGTACAATCAGTTTAATGTTGTTTTTATGCCTGCTAACACAACATTCTCCAGCTCATGGATAAAGAATTATAACTTTCAAATCTTAAGAAATACATTTCATAAGGCTATAGCTATCATAGATAGTGATTGCCCTGATGGGTCTGGTCGAGTACATTGAAAACCTTCTGGAAAGCATTCATCATTCTAGGTGCTATTAAAAACATTCAGGACTCATAAAAAGAGGTCAAAATATTAATATTAGCAGGAGTTTGGCAGAAGTTGATTCTAACCTTTATGGAAGACCTTAATGGGTTCAAGACTTCAGTGGAGGAAGTAGCTGCAGATGTGGTGAGAATAGCAAGAGAACTAGAATTACATGTGAAGCCTGAAGATGTGAATTGATTGCTGCAATCGCATGACAAAGTTATAATGGATGCTGTTACCTACAGATGAGTAAAGAAAGTGGTTTCTTGAGATGAAATCTACTCCTGGTGAGGATGTTGTGAAGACTGTTGAAATGACAATGAAGCATCTATACTCTTACATTAACTTAGTTGATAAAGAAATGTCAGGGTTTGAGGGGATTGAGTCCAATTTTGAAAGAAGTCTTACTTTTGGTAAAATTATATCAAGCAACATTGTATGATACATAGAAATCGTTCAAAAATGGTAAAACCAATAAATGTGGCAAACTTCCTTGCTGTCTTATTTTAAGAAATTGTCACAGCCACCCCAATCTACAGCCACCACCACCCTTATCAGTCAGCATCCATCAATATCAAGGCAAGACTCTCCACCAGCAATAGGTTACAACTCACCGAAGGCTCAGTAATGGTTAGTATTCTTTAGCATTAAAGTATTTTTAATTAAGGAATACATATATATATATATATTTGTACATAATGCTACACAATAATGTAAACATAACAATAATGTAAACATAACTGGAGAGCCAAAAGATGTGTGATTCGCTTCATTGAGATATTTTCTTTATTGCAGTGTTTAGGAACCAAATTACAATATCTCCAATGTATGCCTTTTTAACCACACTGTTGTAAATTCGTTCTCTAGAAATTATCCATCCTATATAATTGAAAATGGATGCTCTTTGACTAACATTTCCCCATTTATTCCACATCTTCAGCCCTGATGGTGATGTGGTAGCAAAGTGACTCATGATTTAAAGCTATAAATTTCTGTGGAGCATTTTTAAAGAATATTAAAATATTTATACTGAAATTATTTTGTTTGGTTGCTTTGTCTTTCACAAAAAGTTTTACTTGATTTCTATTGTGTTTTATTGCCCTGGATTCCAAGTAAGCTCACTGGTTGATTGTTTCCTGTCTGCAGAATACACTCAGAGGATTTCCTTGGGGTTTCAATGCAGAGAAGCCAGAGATTCAGGTACGGTTTAGCTGTTAACATGGAGTGTCATGTGCCTCTTATCTTTAAAATCCTTCCCTTCCTTCCTTCCTTCCTTCCTTCCTTCCTTCCTTCCTTCCTTCCTTCCTTCCTTCCTTCCTTCCTTCCTTCATTCCTTTCTTTCTTTCTTTCTTTCTTTCTTTCTTTCTTTCTTTCTTTCTTTCTTTCTTTCTTTCTTTCTTTCTTTCTTTCTTCTTTATTGATTTATTTACTTACTTACTTACTTATTGTTACTGGTTCTCAATTTTGGTTTCCCATTGAAATAACTTAGGAAGCTATAAAGATATGATGCCTGAGTCTCATCTGTGGAGATACTTATTTAATTGTGGTCTGGCATCAGGAATTTGAAAAATTGCTGAGATGTTGCTAATGTACAGCCCATTGTTACAAACCACTGCCTTAGCTAAACCCAGCTGTATGCTATGTTCTTCTGTCTTCATAATCAAATACTGTCCTGGCCGGGTGGTTCAGTTGGTTGGAGTATCATACACCAAAATGGTTGTGGGTTCAATTCCTGGTCAGAGCACATACCTAGATTGAAGGTTCAATCCCTGGTTGGGCACATATTGGAGGCAACCAATTGATGTCTCTCTCTTAGATCTCTCTCTCTCTCTCTCTCTCTCTCTCTCTCTCTCTCTCTTTCTTCATTTGTCTCTGTAAAATCAATTAATAAATATCCTTGGGTGAGAATTAAGGGGAAAAATGTATCTGAGATAAAAATAGACTCTTGATTTAAATTGAATCTATAATCTTTACCATTAATGTTTGTATTTTGTGCCCTAGCATTATAAAAATTACCTAGTAAGTTATTTCAGGGTGCTGTAACTATTTTATTTAATTTCAAAAATTGTTCAAGCATGTTTCTCACAATGTTTTATAAACACATTCCCAATTAATGGCCTAAAAACAATGTGGAAATATCCTGGCATTTTCTCCTTTCTAAGAGAATCCTTCTGCTTCTGAATTTCCACTGAATATCTCACAGGATAGCTATGTTTCACCCCAGGCTTAGCTGTGGAAATGGGTTGTGAGTGATTCCAACCTACTGTGACTTTTTCTACCCCCTGCTTTAAATATGGACCCCTGCTTCAGACTGTAAAACTTCACTGAGGCAAGGAAAGAGTATTAAGTTAATATACTTAGAAAAACACAAGTCAAGCAACTTAAAGAGGTCCCCTCTAATTATTCTTTTGATTCCATACAAACTGAATCAACAGTTCCAACTTAATTCTTGACAAGTCTCTTGTCAATGTCTTAACATCTTGTTTGCTGACAATTTATTTACTAGTAATCTGGAAAGTTCATTTAAATTGTATAGTTTATTTTATTTCTCACTTACAAACTGCAATTTTTCAGTTAGCTCTAAAAATTTCATAATATGATATATTTCGCAGGTATAAAATGTCCCTTTAATAATTGCTATCATTTGCATATTTAAAAATAGATTCCCCACTTTTATATTTGTAGTTCAACTGCTTTTGCTAGCTACCATTTTCTCTAGAGTAAAATTTTGCTAGCTACCTTTTTCTCTAGACTAAAATTGATATTGCCACCCCCCAGAGCATAACATGGCTTTACTAGTACTGAGACATAATTAAGAGACCGAATCCAGTGTTCCCTGGCTTTCTAATACTAGCTCTTTAAAATATAAATTTAGTTATGAGGTTCTGTCCCTGAGGGGAAATACCAGTGACAACCCAATCAGTTTCTGGCAGTTAAGTTTCAAATAACAGTGGGGTTTCCGTGTTGGTTCGGGGCAATTTTTCTGCTGCCAGTCAAGGATCTTCCCTTAGAAGCATCTGTGTCAAACCTTTCTAGGGGCAGACTTTTGATTGACAATATAAGATTTTACTCATGGATATGATGCCAGATGTGTGTGCAAACAACAAGGACTTTCATTAGTGACTTTAGAATGATATAATTTAATATTTTAATATTTTAATGTGTACTTAACTAGAATCATGTATATACACTTCTTACCTAACGCTGAGCATATCTTGGCATTTAAAATAGAATGTTTAAATGCCTAAATGTCCTGGAGCTTTAGGACAAAGGTTAATAAAGATAAAGGAGTGATTTAAATTTATAAGGGGAGGATTTAGTCATTAAAGTTAGCGGAGCTGTGGTGGTGATGTTAAAGATGATACATTAATGAGACTTTATCATAATAAAGTCCTGGCATCCCTGCTTACAAAGCTCATGTTCAGTAGTAATATAACCACACCCACTTTAGAAATAAAGATATATGGTAGAGAGTCAGAGTTACACAGCTCAGAGTAGTACCTTTGACTCCATAGCAATGTGACCCACAGAGGTGATATCGTCTTTATTTTTAATGAGCATGTACTATATTTCTACAACCCAAGTTTTGAAGCTGCATGTTCTGTATACTTGTAGTGAAGCTTCATTAATGTAGTGTCCATAGTACTCTTATCAAAATAAAACTTCTGTTCATGGTTGCCCCCAAGTGGCTGCACTAATATACACCTCCCCAGTTAAATAATTTAATGTATTGGCAGGATTCATAAGTATTTCACTGGACTTTTTCCTCTTCCCTCTTACTTGCCTCACTTAACCCATGAGGGGAACAATGTTCAGCACTATCTGTAAATAATCTCTTTAGCTCGTTTTTTCATGAGGACCTAGAAAAAAAGAATAAAATGATATTTCCAAAGTCTCTACATACAATTTGTAACACTTTTACTTCTATAATATAAAAGAATATATCAATGATGGCACTTATAAAGTGGTATAATTTAGAGGTGAGAATAGCTAAACTTTACTTTGTATTATATAGGGCTTTTATTCTATTTTAATTTGACATTTTTTAAAATTATCCATTATATTCTCAAAAATTTACTTGTTTTTTAAATTATATTTTAAATCTATGGATTTATGAAATTTAGAAAAGACACAAGTTTTATTCCTCCTTGCTTGTCAATAAATATCAGCAAAATATTGTTATGTAATTCTGACTCCTATAATTCTATTTTTTCAATGTTAAGTAATCATACAATTTAATCAAGTTAAATTAATTGTATTGTGAAACCAAGTTGATGGCTTTGCAAAATAAAAGATATGATGCAGACACGTATAAATTAAGTATATCTACTGAGATTCATTTGCCACAAAGTACTTATGTACTGTACATGTTTCTAATGTTCTTACTCTACAATTTTCCTTTATAACAATCTATTTCTAATCCATAATTCTCTAAAATGGAAAATAAATCCATTAGATCTTCTACGGGAGCATTGTGTTTTATTATCAAAAAATCTCTGAATATATTTGACCATATATTTCATTTATTTGACTCTTAATCTACATATTTTTACTATTAAAAATTAATCATGAATTATACTGGATTTTTATATA
The DNA here is from genome assembly GCF_027574615.1 of Eptesicus fuscus. Classification (NCBI taxonomy): domain Eukaryota; kingdom Metazoa; phylum Chordata; class Mammalia; order Chiroptera; family Vespertilionidae; genus Eptesicus; species Eptesicus fuscus. Next base: position 28,541,120 of record NC_072480.1, read on the forward strand.
TTTATATTCTGTAGTATTTAGAAATTTAAGTAATTCAGTTTACCTAGAAACTATCTGAATGAAATAATTCTGTGTAATACTGTCTTACACTGTGAACTGTTAATGGTAACCCAAAATCTTTCTCCTATATCCCAAAGGTTTATATAGGCTTAGTGAAACATCTCTTTTAAAATTTTATTATTATTATTATTATTATTATTATCATTATTATCATCATCATCATCATTAGTCCTTATTTCAGACTATCTCCTATGAATCTATGGGGCTGGACTGGGGACAGATTCAAATTAGAGCCATCACCCTGGAATCAGCATACTGTGCCCTAAGGCATGTGTGTCATGTTTGGGATCCTCTTCCTTAAGTATATTTTCCCCAAAGAGCCTCTTTTGACCCTCTGATAAAAAGATTTCTGATATGTTCTCCACCAACCCCAGCTATCTTTGGGTACCAGGCTAAGTAAGCTTTGTTGTGTGACCTTGAGAAAATCATCTTAAATTCCTGAGCTCCAATTTAAAATGAAATAGTAGTAGAACATGAATCCAAATCCCTTCCCATTACTTTCAAAAGAGTATATTTTTAAATATGACATAGATTATATCTCACATTAATATTAAATTTGTTTAACAAATACTTCTTGATCATCACCATGTACCTAACTAGTGATGTCCTCATCTCTGGAGTACTAGAGAGAAATAAAAGGTCCCTAAACTTAGAGTTTATATTCTACTGTGGCCAGCATTTTCCTGCCCCCCAAAACACTTTCCCCAAACTCTTCCTAATTAGGCACCATAGTCTGCAAAATTTCTCTGCTGACTTTAACCAGTCTCTTCACGGCCTCTCTTGAGTAGGAAATCTAACTTCAGACTTTGCTTTTGAAGTCCCTCAGCAAGATAAGAATGTGTAAAAAATACATCAACAACAAAATGTTTCTGAAACAATCAATATCACTATAAAAAGAAGCTACACCAAATCTATTTGAATAACAGAGTAACAAATTTAAGTTTTCATTCAGCAACAACCAAAATCGCATGTCAAAACATCAGTAAATAAATCCCTAGATACATGTCAACCTGAATTTGCAATACTACATTATAGTGGAATGACACTTAAGATCCATTTTCTACATATTTTTAACATTTTAAAGAATAATATAAGAATGATATTAGCTTACTAAATTGTAGATGATGGATCTACAGCCTTATTTCCACTTGCCATACTTTATACATCTTCTGCTCACTGACAGCCTACACTTTGGAATGAGGGTTATGAATTACTCTTAAGCAACTGAGCTGTCTAATCCAAAGATGGGTGCTCTTCTCTTCCTTCTTCCCTATGATGAAGCAAGTGTCTTATTCTAAGGCCTCTTTTGAAAATTCTAATTTTTCCTATATTTCCCACTATTATTTCTTTCATTTGTGTGAGAGAGGAAGAACAAGTTATTATTGAAATTCTATGTATCTTGAGGATCAAAGAACACGTCATTAATCATGATGTAACATTTCTAGTCTAAAGACACTAATCCTTGTGTCACCAGGAAACCTCTTCAAACTTGTTAGTACCTTCTTATAGTTTACTAAGCAGGTATCTGGTATCAACAACAACAAAAAAGAGCCAGAAAAGACATGTTTAAAAAAGAATAGAGATTATTTTACTGTTCATAAGCAACATTAAAGCACATATATTTATTCAAATAAGTCTGAAAAAGTGATTTAGGGGACAATGGATAAAAGAAAGTGAAGAGATTAGCAAAAGAACATATATTCATAGCCCATGGACACAGACAATAGTGTGGTGAAGGCCAGGGGCAGGGGCTGGGGCTGGGTGGAAGTGGGCCAAGGGAGAGGGCAAATGAGGGAGTTCTATAATAGCGTCAATAATAAAAACTGAAATACTGTAAATAAAACATACTTTTAGTATGTACAATAAAAATAATTCTCACATTCTGTAGAAAAAATTAAACAAAAGGGAGACAGAATGGTAACATATGCTTACTTTTTATGTACCAGGCCCTTTACTAGTACATGTAGTATTTATTTTACTCTTTAATATGTATTTATAACTTATATATAAAAATAAAAATTCAAACAGTTAATGTATCTCATTAAATTTTCTATAATTAGCATGTGGGAAAGCCTGCACACTATTCTCATTCTCATGTTACCCTCTTTGTAATACACTGTCTACCCATCCATGTGATCCTATCTATACCAGTTCAGAGCAATGGAAAGGAAAAATAAACATCAGGCCAAATCCTGCACATACATCTTAAGAGAAAAAAACCTTCATCTGACATTTGAGAAAGAAAGCCATATTTCCCTTCATAGAAAAATGCCATTGGCCTCAGAGTTCACAAGCAGACCTGAAGGACAAGAAGGGTGTCAGCTCATCCAGCAGACGGGGGAAGCAGGTGTGAGGGCATCTTATTGGCACCGTTAAGAAAAGCCATTTCTCATATCAGGGATTTTTCTGGAAGACATGAAACACTATCCCTTTAATCACATCGAGAACCTACAATTTATCAAACTTCCACAACTTTTTTTAAATGTTGCTACTGGTGATATTTCCAGAAACCATAGCTCTTACTTACAAAAAAAGTGCCAAATCTCAAAATGTAAAAAGTGTAAAATCCTTACCAGCAACAAATGAAGGAAACAAACTTTGTTAAGTCCTGAGTTGAAGATCTTCAAGTAGGAAGGTCATCCCAGAGTTTTAATAAAATGAGCTTCAAAACCCCTCACAACTGAATTTTTCAACGGCATGCCACTTGGACTCTGAAGCAAAATGCAAAATTAAAGAATTAAAATGTTTAAATATGTGAATATAAATATGCCACTAAACTTACATGCTATATAATAAAGAGCTAATATGCTAATTAAACTGAATGGTGGAATGACCTTCCAGAAGGATCTTCCGGAACAACCTTCTGGACAATCTTCCAGAATGGCCAGTGGTTGGGGGGCAGGGTTGCAAGGCAGCCAGGGCTGCCAGAGCCTACTTTTGCATGAATTTCGAATTCCGTGCATCAGGCCTCTAGTAGACTTATAAAAGGTTATGCTAATAAGTTGATGGCATAGGAACTTTACTCTGATCTACAAAGACTTCAAAAAGGAAAAAAAAAATAGACATTTAAAAAGTTAAATGCTGGTTCCCAAGTTTCAGTTATTAGAACTATAAATCAGATAAGTGTGTCTTGGCAAGGCAGCTGCTTATTATTCTGAAAATTCAGCAAATGCAACTCTGAAGGACAACTTTTAAATATTTTGAGCATTTAATTAATTGTAAAGGCTACCCAAGCTTTATTTAAACTAATACTTTAAATTATATTTTACAACGAGTGTGTCAGTATGCCAAGTGGTGCCCATTGGTCTCTTTTTCCAGTGAACCGTCATGGGAGCTGTTTTAGTGACTCTGCTCATAAGAAAGGCTCCTTCATGTCTGATAGAGGATTATTACTGTGAATGAGGAGACGCCTTAAGTATTTAAAGCTGTCTACAGATCTGCTAAGTGCCTATAAAACCTGCCTTAGTCTTTGCTTTGCTTTTGTTGTTGCAACTGTTGTTAATGTTTTTATAGTGGGGGTTGAATTGCTGTTCACTGAAAAGAAAAAAACACAAGTTCTTACAAACAAAAAGGCCCGAAGAAGGAGAATGGACTGGAATTGGAGATGGACTTAGGCGCTTTTGTGAATTTAGCTCTCACTTCTCACACTGTTTTCTTTTATTTATTGAAATGGCTCTGTAGCTCAGCAAGGGGAAAACAAAAGGAATGAAAATTCATTTAAATACTCTCGTTTATTTATGTTAACATTTCATCATATGCTGTTCAACAATTTACTAAATGTTTATTATGCACAGTGTTGTATTCTCAGGAGAATAAATAAGTTTCTGTCAGCACTTCTTTTATGAAATCCTATTTCGGTTGTGGATTTTAAAAATTCATAATAAACATTTCCTTCAGGAAGAAGCCAAGAAAGGAAATGCTTTGACACTTTTGATAAGTGAGCTTGTAAGTAAAAAATGGGAAACAAACACAGCATAAATATTCACTGTGTGTATGTATGTAAAGGAGAAGAGAGAGGGAGGTGGAGTGAAGAGAGAGCAAGAGAGGTGGAAGAGAGACAGAGACAGAGACAGAGAGAAAAGAGAGAAAGAATGAGATGATTAATTCTTGGATCTTATGATCTTATGAATAAAACTAGGGGCCCGGTGTACGGGGGGTCCCTCAGCCCAGCCTGCCTCCTCTCACAGACTGGGAGCCCTCAGGGGATATCCTACTGACAGCTTAGGCCCACTCCCCAGGAGGCGACCAGGCTGATCAGGGGAAGGCACCAGCCCCATCACCCCGCTGCTGCTGCCACTGCCAGCCACCACAGCTGCCAAGGTGTTTTCATCAACGTGGACTCCAGTCCCTTCACCATGAAAAAATAACAACTTTCTTTAGGCATTTTCAATATGTGTCTTTCATATGATATGACATTTCTTTTTTTTTTTTTTATCCTCACCTGAGGATATGTCTCCATTGATTTTTAGAGAGTGTGAAAAGGAGAGGGAAAGACAGAGAGAAACATCAATATGAGAGGGACACTTTGATTGGTTGCCTCCTGCATGAGCCCTGACCTGGGCCCCGGCCATGGAGGAGCCTGCAACTTAGGTACATGCTGTTGATGAGAATCAAACCCAGACCCTGCGGTCAGCAGGCCAAGGCTCTATCCATTGAGCCAAATCGGGTAGGGCAGGATATGACATTTCTTAGCCCTCCAGCAGTAGACCTTCGTTTTTTCCTCCAGGAGTGTGGTGGAAAAACTCTAGATCACCTTTTTGGATTCTTATTACCCAAGTTACCAAGAAAATTACCAGTGGTGTACAGGGAGCTTAGCCAATGAGCGGTCAGAAAAGGTGTTTCCTCTGCAGCTCACATGCAGAGGCAGGACTGCTGACAAGCCGAGTTTGGCACACCCCCTCTGTCTCCAGGCCTGCTCAAACCTCCACTGTGGCTTGGGCAAGATCCCCCTGCTCCACTCAGGCCCTGCTCAAACCTCTGCCACCCCACCCCCAGCCGCTCGGTGCCAAGGCCGGTAGGCCAGGAGTGGCTGGTGGTGTTCTGGGACCCCAGCTGCTCAGGGCCTATGCGCGGGCCTACAGGCTCAGAGCGCTCTGGGTCCTGAGGATGTTTTCCGGGACCCAGGTCGCTGGGGGCCTATGTATGCAAATTAACCCACCATCTTTGTAGGGTTAATTTGCATACTCACTCCTGATTGGCTGGTGGGTGTTGCAGAGGTATGGTCAATTTGCATATTTCTCTTTTATTAGTGTAGATATAAAGCAGACCTTTCTGAGAGTTTCAGTGTTAACATTCTCACAGTTATCTCACCAGTCATACTTGCAAAGTAGAAATGGAAAACCAGAGAATGGACTAGACAATGTCTAAGGCAGCAGTCGCCAATCTTTCGGACCTCACGGACCACCAGTGGTCCATTGACCATCGTTTGGTGACCAATGCTCCAAAGGTTTCCTTAAACCAGCAGTTGCCAATCTTTCGGACCTTACAGTCCACCAATGGTCCGTGGACCACCAGTTGGTGACCACTGTCTAAGGTACTCTCATCTCCAAGTTTTTATTATTCTATTAGAAGCTGGGTGCACAAATTCATGCACAGGTGGGGTCCCTCAGCCTGGCCGGTGATCAGGGCAGATTGGGGCCATCTCACCCAGTCCCGATGGGGCCGATTGGGACCAGCCAGCCAGGGGAAGGGACCATGGGAAGTTGGCCAGCTGCAATAGGTTGGCTGTGGGAGCGCACTGACCACCAGGGGATAGCTCCTGTGTTGAGTGAGTGTCTGCCCCCTGGTGGTCAGTGTGCATCATAGCTACCAGAAGCTCATCTGGTCATCTGGTCATCCAGTCATAACAGTTGGTTAGGCTTTTATATAAAGAGGTTTTATTAGCAAAAATAGAATAGAAAATAAAAATCAAATGTCAAAAGATGAATGACAACCTCTAGTACTCTAATATATATCCTGCATCTTGTTGCATATACATATATATATATATATATATATATATATATATATATATATATATTTTGTGTGTGTGTGTGTGTGTGTGTGTGTGTGTGTATGTATATATATCCTACCTAATAAAATGGTAATATGTAAATTACCATTACTCCGCTACGCCCACGATTGGGCCAGAGGGAGGTGCAGGGGGCGGGACTCGGGGTGGCTGGGGTAGCCGATTGCGCTGGCAGGACGCTGAGCTCGCGTCGCCAGTGGCAGCACGAGCTCAGCGTCTGCGCCATGGCTGTGCTGCAGAACAGAAGGGGCCTCTGGGGCAGCGAGCTCACATCCCGCCATGGACCATCAAAAGCAGGGGAGCTGGGTGCCTGTTTGCTCCGGCACCAGGCCTTTCAGAAGCCTCCGCCACTCCGGAGGCTTCTGAAAGGCCTGGTGCACCAGCGGACAGGCACTAAGCTCCACCGAGATCAAAAGCGAAAGTGTGAAGGGGACCCTACACGTGCATGATTCAATCATGCACTGGGCCTCTAGTATATATATATATAAAAGGCTAATATGCTAAGTGTCCCTCTGCCCATCCAACAGATCGCTATGATGCACACTGACCACCAGGGGGAAGATGCTCAATTCAGGAGCTGCCAAGCTGCAGTAACTTGGCAGCAGCAGTTCTCGGTGACGCACCCTGAAACCAGAGATGAGGGAACCTGATTCCTCTCAGGGTCCATGCGATTCCACCTTCAGCCATGGGATATGTTGTTGCTGGGGCACTGTCGGCCCCGAATCTGGTTTACTGCACACTTGCATTTGCGTTCCACACCCTGTACAACAGCAACTTTGCAGAGTGCCCTCTCACACTCCGGGACCCCTTGGGGGATGTCAGAGATCTGGTTTCAGCCCGATCCCCGCAGGCCAGGCTGAGAGAACCCACCTGCCAGAGGGACCCCACTCACTCCACAGACATCCGTTGAGCCACAGCACCACCCTAGGTGCGGCTGACCAGGGAGGGACCACAGGAGGTTGGCTCCAGGGTGTGTCCGTGTGTCCGGCTCATCTCACCCTGTCTCACCCCATAGGCCACCTTCTAATTAATTTTCTTTCAATGTGCATGAATCTGTGCACTGGGTCACTAGTATATATTTAAATATATATATATCATATACTAAAAAGATAATTTGGAATCAACCTGAAATCCTTGTCTTCACTTTTTAGCTATTGAAGTTTTGTTTTAAGTAATGAAAACATTTATTGGTTGATTATTATTTGTCAAACACTCTTAGAAGCCCTTTATTCCTTTATTAATTTATTTAACCTTTAAATGACCTTATAAGTCTATTATAATCGTATCTGATTATTCAAATGGAAAAAATTAGAAACTTAGCAGCTAGTAACTTACCAAGGTCACAATGCTTCTAAGTGGCAGAGCTAAGTTGCCCAGTCAATAGTCAGGTTCGAGCTTATCCAACACACCAGTCTGCTGCCACTTCTCCAAAGAGGGGCTGGGGATATGAATCTCACAGATGCAGAAGGTCGTAATATATGACCAAAACTAAAATAAAGAACAATAAGGTTTCTGTCTCTATAAAATAGTTTCTAAATGTGGAAAATTTAGAAAAAAAAAATACAACAAAAAATAAATATATTCTATAACCCCAAGGTTCAGATATAGTAGTTAATATCTTGGTGGATATTCTTCTGGTTGTTTCTTGTTTTATAGAGCTTTACTTTAAGTTATCAATATAGTGGGCATTTCTCAATGTCATTAAATCTTTATTGAGTGCATGCTTTTGAATGGCTACTTAATTGTAATTATTTGAATGGTCAAATAATTGCCATTTTCCAACCTATAGGCATCCTTTATTTATTGAATCTTACTCAGGACCCTCAATGAACATCTTTAAATAAGTAAATGCATTAAACTGTTTTAGTTTTCTATGCTGTGCAACAATTATTACAATTTTAGTGGCTAAAAATAATACACATTTATTCTATACCAGTTCCTGTTGGTCAGAGAACAGGCAGTGCTTCGTGTGTTTTGCTGTGTCTCACAGGCTGCAGTCAAGGTGTCAGCCGGGCTGCTTTCTCACCTGGAGGCTTAACAGGGAGACAATTTGCTTTAAAGCTCCCTTGGGTCGTGGGCACAATTCATTCCCTTGCTGTCGAACAGAGGGCTTCAGTTTCGTGCTGGCTGTGGACTAGAGGCTGTCCTCAGCCAGAAGAGGCCATCTGTCATTCCCTCCCACATGGCCCTTGCCATGGGCAGTTAAGAAGTTACTTGCTTCTTCAAGGCCAGAGAGTGAGAGTGAGAGCTGGCAAGAACAGTCTTATATAATGTTACATAATCGTGGGAGTGACATCCATTGCCATATAATATAATCATGAAATTGACCTCCATCACTTTCGCTATATAAAACAATCATAAGAGTAACATCCATCACTCTTGCCACATTCTATTGGTTAGAAGCAAGTCACAGGGCCCATGCACACTCAAGGGAGTGAGTAGATTATTCAAAAGCATGGACATCAAGAAGTGGGAAGCCTGCTCACTCTTCCCTGGAGCTTCCTTGGTATTTAGAGTTGTCAAATAAAAAGCATCTCAGTTATAAAGCTTCCCTGGCAGTGAGGGCCTCTGTCTTAGTTACTTTTAATTTGAAACATATCCTTGTTTAGGAAACCCTAATCTGCTTGGCAAGTCTGTGGAGTTCAGTGAGTGATCCTTCATTCCTCCTGTTTCATTGAGCCTGAAGAATGCAGTTTCCCATTGCCTTCAGGGCTCCCCAAATAAGTTTCATTTAGAACATGTAATTTCAGTCAGACTACACCAAATATATTTTCATAATCTTGTGACAATCTAACCACTTTTTTGTATGTATTTGTAGCAAGTATCCAGATTGTATGTTGTTTAGAGAGATCATGTGATTAACATTTTCCCTCCCAAATTTCTCCATACCATCTGTTAAACAGTTCAGCTCTTCATTATTTATTAATTCACTTATCCATTCCTTTATTTAATTAATGCTCTTGAGTTATCTACTGTGGTTCAGCCACCTTGCCAGAAGCTAGGAATATAATGGTGAACAAGATACGATTCCTGCCTCAAAAAGGTGAGAATATATTGCAGGAAAACAGGAAAAAAAAAACAATAATTAAACAAACAACTCAAATATTAATTAACCTGGTGGTGACAAGAGAGATGACATAGACTAATAGAAGAATGCTGAGGCAGAGAATAAGATGAAGTTTGTTTCACTGGTGCATCCCAAGCAAAGAGGCTTAAGTTGTAATTGTCTGAGTGTCTGCCCCAAAGGCTTTTCAATCTATATGTTCAGAGAACTAAACTAAAAACTGGCTAGGCAGAAGCCATAGTCTTTCTTCATTCCTTCTAACCAGTACATGGGAACCCATGCTTTTAGAACACAAGGGTGTTCTGACCCGGCCAGGCAGCTCAGTTAGTTAGAGCATTGTCCCCATACACCAAGGTGGGAGTTTGTTTCCTGCTCAGGGCACACATAAGAATCAACCAATGAATTGATGTTTTTTTTCTCTCTCTTCTTTTCTCCCTCTCAAAAATCAATTTATATATATATATATATATATACTAGCGTTCCCGTTGCAGGAAAAATCCTGCAATAGGATTTCCTGCTGCACTCTACCCCGCCTCCGCTCCGCCCTTGTCGCCCGTCCCGCCTTCTCCACCAGCCCACCTGCTTTTCCCTCCCCCCCCCCCCGGCCCTGACTTCGCTCCTCCCTTCTCCTCCCCCCATGGCTTGCTTGCTTCTTCGAAGCTTTACTCCCTTCTGCAGCTCTTGGCTTCTTTCGACACTGGCTTGATATGCAAATTAGCCGCCATCTTTGTTGGGGTAATTTGCATACTCGTCCTGATTGGTTTGTGGGTGTGGCTTGGCTGGTGGGCGTGGCTTGGGTGTAGCGAAGGTGCGGTCATTTGCATATTTGTCTATTATTAGATAGGATGTGTGTGTGTGTGTATGTGTGTGTATGTGTATATATATATATATATATATATATATATATATATATTTGAAAACAGGCTATTCTGGATCCAGTGGACAAGCAGGAAAAATTAGATTATAACAGCTGTTTCTTTTGCCATCTCTCTCATTGAGACAGGGCTTTCTTATATGCAGAGACTTGTAGAAAACAGTGGGTGTTTAGTAAGCTCTTCATATACTGCTGACCTGCTTCCCCTCTGCTGAGGCTTCACTGCTGCCCTCTCTGGAGGAGTAGGAGTGCAGTGTGAGGTCACAACCCATGTTCCTGAGTCCATAAAGATATACCCACGCCAATCATTTCACCCACTTGCCTTGGTGAGGAACTTCAGGCTTTCTTTAATAGGCTCTTTAAAATCAGAAGTGCTTAATTTTGGCAAGATTTAAGTAAAATTGGAAAGCAATAACAGGCATTGTTATCTGGGCAAATTATCGCTTAACAGAAATCCTGCATCTTTTTTTTTCATTTTTGTGCAGGAGAGAACTACATGGGTTTCTATCCCCACATCCCTCTCAACACATGCATTTTAAAATGGCACATGATATTCCAAGGTATATTGAAAAATTGTTACTTAATGGTTCAGAGATATTGTTCAAGATGTGATCACAGAAAAATCTTTAACAATTCTATTTGATAGTAGAATCAAATGTCGAATCAAAATGATATAAGCAGTAAAAATATAGAGAGAGGCTAAGTGTTTTCTAAGAGCATTTTGCCCCATCATGAGCCCATATATTAATTTGGAAAGAAATGTTATCTTTACATTATTCAGGCTTTGCATTCAGAAATATGGTATAGCTCTCCGTTTACCTAAATATTTTATGTCTCTCAGTAAAGTTTTATACAGTTCTACCTATAGGTCTTAGCCATTTTCTTGTTAGGGTTATTTTTAAATAATATATGAGGGTGTGTTTTTTTTTGCTGCTGTTGCTGTTGAATACAGTAGTTCCCATTATATCTTCAACAGCTACCACTCATTTGAAAAGTAATTGATTTTTGCACATTAATCTTATATTTGTCCATTACTAACTCCATACAATTTTGACAGTCACTTGAATAAAAACAACATTCACAAAAGATGTGTGAGTGGTCATTAACACTAGTTTAGACCTCCATTTTTTTATTAACTAGTTATTTCAGAAGGTATTTTTCATTTCTGTGGTTTACTTTTGAGTGTTTTGGTTTACTTTTCAGTGTTAGAGAATCTAAACTACTCAATTTCAATATTGAGAAGACTACAGATATTTTATTTTTGATTTACCATAAGGATAAATTTTGTATATGTCCCATGAGACTTTGAACATCTTTTAAAAAATTCCTTCTATCCTGTCTTTTGCTGCATGTTATATTTCTTTATTATTTTCAATTTCAAAGATATAGAAAATAAACAAAAATTTGTTTTAATATATTTTTATTGATTTCAGAGATGAAGGAAGAGGGAGAGAGAGATGGAAACATCAATGATGAGAAAATCATTGATCGGCTGCCTCCTGCAAGCCCCCAACTGGGGATCGAGCCCACAACCCAGGCATGTGCCCTTGACCGGAATCGAACCTGCGAACCTTTCAGTTCGCTCTATCCACTAAGCAAAACCGACTAGGACAACAATTTAAAATTTTTAAAAATCCACTTCTACTTACATATGGTTCATTGTCAATACCAAAACCAAGGTGCCTCTTTTGACTTCTTCCTGACCCCTTCCCTACTTGCTATCTAGATCATTATAATTTAATTTCAAAATAGTATTTTTAAAGTATTTATATGAAATTATTATGTTTATAACAATTATTTAGACTCAACAAAATGTTTAATTGGCAGTAATGTGTATTAGAACTCCTTTTATATTATGATCCTCTATTTTGAGCTTTTAATTTTTTTTTCTCTCATGAAATCCAGAAGGCATTGTACTATATAATTTTCCAAGTGTTTGCATAGTTGAGATTTTTTTTTGCACAAGAAATCAAAGTGTAGTACGTAGAACCATTTATCCACAGTAAATAAAACACTCTAGAAATAGATTTGATAAAATTGTTCAAGTATTTAGAAATCTGCATTCAGGATTGTACAGTGTGTAGTATATTTTAAGTGGGTAGGCTTAATTAAGTATAAGTATCTAATAATAGACAGAAACAAAGTTTCTTTCAAAAACTAAATGTTGTATAAAATCTATAAAGGTCTTGGAATGTCTTATTTTGTAAGGAACAAGTAAAACATTGAACTGACTCCAGTCTTTCCCTCGTGCTCTTTTGAGTAAAACACCTGTGGTTTCATCTGCTAAATCTTTGCTCAGGGTGATAGGTGAATAGAGACTTTTTTTCTTTTTGTGCTTAAACATCTTCATAAACTTAAAGGCCATTTGTGCCCAAAAGCTGGGTCACTTACAAGTAAAGACTCTCGTGCCATGTAGCCCCACCCACTGCTAAGGTAATATGCCATGTTTTGATTCCTGTCTGACTTTGTTCCCTTGGTCTTTGGTATATGGTTCCACCTCTGTGATTTAGGCCACCCAGGTACTTGTCACTGCTAAGGACTCTTTATAACTGTGATTCCCACCTCTCTCAACAATTACACTTCCAGGGCCTTACACAAGCTGCCTGCCTACAACTTAAGTCATGTAATTCCCACACATGACACTTTACAGAGCAGCACTTCTTTGGGGAATATTCAAAGCTGTGATTTTTCACTTTCTTAGCAATAAGGAAATGTCAGGAGGTACCTTTCCTTTCATTCCACCTCTATGTCTGTTTTGGCTGACTTTGCAGTTGTAATGAGAGAGAAAATCTTAGAAAATAATCTTTGATAATATGACTAGTCGTAGCTTAAGCCACTTGCATTTTTCAAAATATAATTTGTAGAAAGGTGGGAGGAATGAAGTAGGGGAGCTCTCTCTTTCTCAAGGGATACTTTCTTACACCTCTCCTCTCTGTGTTACTACTTTAGATGGATCTAGTATGGGTTTGCACTTGGGAGAGTTAGCTCCTAGAGAGTAGAATCAAGAGTTAGAAACCATGGTATGGGCAGTAGATGACAGGATATTTAAACCATATGTCACTGCATTATTTAGGTCTCATTTAAATTTGAATGATCATGTATAGCCAGTGCAACTTAAAGTGACACTACATTTCAGAAAACCAAACTTTATATGTGTGTGTGTGTGTCTATATATATGGAAAGAAACTTTGCTTTGAGTGATGGGCACACAATGTAGTGTGCAGGTGATGTTTTGTTGAGTTGTACACTTGAAACCTGTATGATTTTGTAAACCAATGTCACCCAAATAAATAAATAAATAAACTATACTGCAATAAAAAAATATTCATTAGATTCCACAAATGAGTGAGATCATGTGATACTTACCTCACAGAAAATAGGGTGGTGAAAGCTTGGGGGGTATGCATGGGGAGAGAGCAATGAGGGGAAAAGGGACATATGTAATACTTTCAACAATAAAGATTTCTTAAAAATCATATTCCTACATTTAATTCAATAATTCCAATTATATAAATTAAGTCAAATATGCAAATTATTTTTATTTGCAAAGAGATACATTAATTCATTATATTTTGCAACATAGTACAGGAAACAACCTAGCTTACCAGCAAGTATAAAAACACACCTATGTTCAATTTAAATTTATTTAGCTCTTTAAAAATAATGTCTAGAAAAACAGATTACATATGTAACTATTTATAATATTACATAATTTAAAAAATATAATAAGCCCTGGCCAGGTAGCTCAGTCCGTTGGAGCATTGTCCAGTACACCCAAAATGGTTGTGAGTTTGATTCCCCAGTTGGGGCGTTTATGGCAGGCAACTGATTAATGTCTCTCTCTCTCTCTCTCTTTCTCTCTCTCTCTCTCTCTGTCTTCTCTCCCTCCCTTCCTCTATCTCTAAAATCAATAAACATATCTTTGGGTGAGAATTAAAAATTTATATAATAAAAGTGTAATCTATACAAAAGGAGTACCAGGAAAAATAATTAGGGTAAATAAAACAAAAGGATAACATTTTAAAAAGTGATTATTTAATGTTCTCGATATGTCAGTCATTTTTCTAAGTATTTTACATATGTTAACTCAAGTTAAAACAACCTTATGAGATAAATACCATTATTGTTGCCAATTTACAAATAAGGATGTAAGTCACAAGAGTCTATACTAATAAAAGGGTAACATGCTAATTAGACTGGGAGACCTTCCAGGACACCTTCCAGACATTCTTCTGGACAAAGTCATGGTGGCGGGGCTGAGGTAGAGGTGGTTAGAGGCCAAGAGGGGAAGGCAGTTGTGGGTGATCAGGCCAGTGGGGGGGGCCATTGGGGGTGATCAGCCTGGCTTGGAGGGGGGCAGTTGGGGTGAGCAGGCCAGCAGGGGGGCAGTTGGGGGTGAGCAGGCCAGTGAGGAAGGCAGGTGGGGGCCAGCAGGCCAGCAGGGGGGGAGCAGTTGGGGGGCAAGCAGGCCAGAAGGGGGACAGTTGGGGGCAAGCAGGCTGGCAGGCAGAGTGGTTAAGGGGCAATCAAGCAGGCAGGCAGGTGAGCAGTTAGAAGCCAGCAGTCCTGGATTATGAGAGGGATGTCCGACTGCCGGTTTAGGCCTGATCCCTGTAAACTGCCCGTAGGACAACCTTCGAGGGGTCCCAGATTGGAGAGGGTGCAGGCTGGACTGAGGGACACCTCTCCCCCCCACCCATGCACAAATTTTGTGCACTGGGCCACTAGTGTTAAATAACTTGCATAAGTCATACAGCTAGTCAGTAGAAGAGAGGCTATTCAAACCCAGGCAGCCTAGAGCATAGGTACAGCTATCATTGTGTCCAGGTGGACATTTGTCACTTTTTTATTTTATATATGTTTTGTCATATTTCATGTAAAATAATTATATGTTGAAATATAATGCTTTACTTAATATCTAAATTTAAAATAGTGACATTCAATAAATCAGACCGTTGAGATTTTAAGATGAAGAGTGCTATTTTATCTGAATTTGAACTTCCTTGAGCTCTGCCTTACAAAGAATTTTTTTTTGATACCTTGATAGCTAATGAGCAATGATGATGAATTCTTCTCTATGGCAGATAGCATACCAGGGTATATTACTTAATTGCAATGCCAGGAAGGTAACTGAAAAAGACAAGATCACACCTAAGCAAGTAGTCTCGAGGCATAGGTGAAGATCGGCCAAGTGAAAAGGAAGCAGGTGTCTAAGTTAAATGGGAAGAGAGACAATTAGTAGTTCCCTAGATTTGCACAGGAGCCTCCTGAGGCTCATGTAACCACTTCCCAGCAGGTGTGTAGTTTGATACCTGAGATGGCAAGCTGAGCTAAGGGACCTCAGGATAGCAGCTACAAAGCTGGAAACGGGGTTGCTCCTCGAGGGAGGCAGGGATGTGTGACAGTGCTCCCGCACCTCCCTGAAGAGCGCTGCTCCATTTCCCCTGACCGCAGTCTCTGCGAGGTGTGCTGTAAACAAGCCTGGAAATGCATCCGTTCCACTGTCATTTCCATTCTAGCATGGCACTGCAGCGGCCTCGTTACACAACCGAGGGACACTTTATTCCCAAATCTGTGTGTTCAAATGATTGAAATACCAAATGTGAAATCTACTTTCCTGTTTTATTGTTTTTTAATGGACTCTGGAACCATTCAGTCAGAATTAATAACAGATGGCTGAGGTTTATCCTCCTTTTCAAGATGAGCAGACCTCACAATCACATTCTAGACAAGAATGACAAAGTATCCAATCAGGGAGGTATCAAGACACCTCGATTTCTCCACTCATTCACATGTTTCAGAAGCACTCCGAACTCCATGCCCCTCTCACTTTAAGTATGAGCTTTATCAAGGAGAAAGAACATCTGAACTAAGGTGTTGGAAGTAAAATAGTAAAATTCAGTTTGCATATTCAACTCCTATAGGCTAAGTGCCATCACAGTATCAACTTGCTAGAAGAAAATATCCCTCCTGGAAATAATTGTTATACCATGTCCTCTAACCACCAAGTTTCCTTCAATCAATTAACACAAGTTAAACACAAAATACTTAACACAAGTGATATATACATACTGTCAAACATTTTAACCTTATTTTATCTTGGTACAGCTTGAAACAATAAAATATGACTGTTTTCTTTTACTAAATAAATGACTTATCAAGTGCTGTAGGACCAGTATTGAGATACCTCTCACAGACCATTACAATTTCAAACATTATGTTTTTCCACCCCACCCATTAGATAGCTATATTGCAATGCATGGAATATATATATATATATATATATATATATATATGCACAAAGGCTTTATGCTTTGTGTGCTTAAACAGATTTTAAGGTTATTGTGTTTTATGTGCTTAATGTTGTGAATCTTTTTTTAAGTGCCTTACTGCAATTATGAATAAGTCCTAACTTGACGGTATTTGCTCACAGGAATGCCCTAAACACATATTCAGGTTGGGTGTTCTAAATGACATTAGTACTAAAGCTTTATAAAGACAACTGCTGCAACATAATCCCTCTGTCTGCTGGATAAACTGTATGTCAACACTAGGTACACTTGGCTACATTTTCAATGTGTGCCAATTATGGAGGTGAACAAACTGAACTCCTCTAGAAAGTTTCAGTCTTTATGAGCTTAACATCTGAGCTTATTCTACTTCACAAGCTGACTGTAGCAGTTGTAAATGAATACTACTACAGATACTTATGCTATTAAGGCTATGTCTTTCTCAATGACAATTCCTGAATAATGTTTAACATGATGTGCTAACACAGCCTGTGCTTGGGGAGGAGGTCGTCAGAATGCTTAAATTCGATCCCCACAGTTGCTAATAACCATGAGCCCTGGATATGTCACTTACATTTTCTGGAGTCTACTTCCTAGTCTCTGAGATACATTAAGTTTTCAAATCCCATGAGCCCATATATCTCTTCAAAAGCAAACTCTTGGTTTCTATTTTTACCCAATAAATACTTCTTTATCTCCATTATTATGCAAGCAACAAGAAATGTATAGCCCTGCCTTTGTTCTTTCACAGATATTACCATGTAGATGCCAAGACATAAACAAATGCAAAAAGTTAAAGAGGACTGTGATTACCACCAAGGGACAGGTATAATAAAAAAAAAAAAAAAAAAAAAACTGCTCTAGAATTTCAAAAAATGAACAGAAGACTTCTTCCTGTAGTCAACAAATATTAATAAAGATCTACCAGATCAGTGGTCGGCAAACGGCGGCTCACGAGCCACATGCGGCTCGTGAGCCTCGGTTTGCCGCTCTGTTGACTAATGAGTTTGCCGACCACTGTACCAGATGAAAACAATGCGCTCAAGACTTGGGTTTTATGTTTAAACTGCAGGTCTATTTCTAATACTTTTTAGACCCAGTTCAATATAAATGGAGGCCCATATATCATAGGTCTGACCATGTAAAAGTTAGACTAAAACTATTAAGTAAAGTATGATTTATCATCCTACCTTGATGAACATAATTTCCACAATGACCTGGAAGATCAGATTAAAATTTAGAATTCTCAGATTTACTTGCCCCTGGCTTCCAACCCCTATTCCTCCATCCTCTACCCATATATTTTTTTTGCATTTTTGACTCTACTCAATTCCACCTGGGTCCTCAAGTGTGCCCTATGGGTCCTCACATGTGCTCCTGAGAACACTCCAAACTGTGTATCCAAGATTCTTTAGTGAAAGCCAAAGCTCCCACTGAAAAGTTGAAGAGGTTTTAATGGGTAGCATTAAAAACATTCCAGGCAGAAAAAATAATTAAGACTTTGTGGGTGGATGCTTCCAGGCATGGTTGCAAAATGTTGAATTGTTCAGTTTTGCTAGAGTTTCAACAAAACAAAATACTATAGCTAACCCATAAGAATAAACCTAGATCATAATGTTGAAGGCTAAAAAAAAAAAAATGTAAACTTTATTGGTAGGCAAAGAAGAGAGATTTGAAGTTTATTAACCAGGGGTGACATAATCAAAACTGTGCTTTAGGAAGATTAATTTGGCAGCCAAATGCAAAATGAGTAGATTAGAAGCAAGACTGAAGGCAGGGAGAAGAGTTATAGCAGTAGTTTAGGTAAGCAGTAATAAGACTGTTAACTAGGGCTGGGGTAATGTACAAGAAGCAAGGCCTGCATGAAAAAGTAGGGAGAAGAAATTGACAGCCCTTGATGAATCATTGGTAATGGGATAAAGGAGAGAGATAAATCAAAGAACCATCAGAAGTCTTGAGCGTCTGTGATGGAAAATGAATTTTTGGAAAACATCAGCAAAAAATCAGGAGGAGGAGCTAAATTGTGGGGTAAAAATGATGAGTGGCATTGGTATATGTTGTGTTAGCAACATTAACAAACCTTCACCCAGGTAAAAATGCCATTTAGGACTTGAAATTCAGGTCTGGAGTTTGAGAGAACTATGAGGACATCACACAAAGAGGTAAAACTCAGGCCCGGCTTTAAAAAATCCTACCTAATAATAGAGTAATATGCAAATTGACCATACCTTTGCTACATCCACAAGCCACGCCCACCAGGAAATCATGGATCGCAGGCAACTGGGGGTTGGCTCCTGGATCCATCGCAGGGATGCTGGGGTGTGGCCAAGCCCATTGGCCTTGGGCACCAGCAGGGAGCCTGCGACAGATCGCGGACAACTGGGGGTCCGCTCCTGCGAGAGGGTCTGCTCCTGTGGTGGATTGCAGGGAGCTGGGGTCCCCTGCCCAATGGGTGGTGTCTGCAATCACAGGGAGCTGGAGGTCCCCTTCTCAGGCCTAAAGCTTTGGCCTGCAATTGGTGTGAACTATAGAGGAAATACCTTTTCTGACTGCACATTGGCTAAGCTTCCTGTATGCCACTGGTAATATTCTTAGTAACATGGGTAATAAGAATCCAAAAAGGTGATCTAGGGTTTTTCCACCACACTTCTGGAGAAAAAAAACCAAGGTCTGCTACTGGAGGGCTAAGAAATGTCATATTCTGCCCTAGCCGGTTTGACTCAGTGGATAGAGCCTCGGCCTGCCCACAGCCGGGTCTGGGTTGATTCTGATCAAGGGCATGTACCTAGGTTGCAGGCTCCTCCCTGGCCGGGGCCCAGATCAGGGCTCATGCAGGAGGCAACCAATCAAAGTGTTCCTCTCACTTTGATGTTTCTCTCTGTCTTTCCCTTTCTCTTCCACATTCTCTAAAAGTCAATAGAAATATATCCTTAGGTGAGGATAAAAAAAAAAAGAAAGAAAGAAAGAAATGCATATCCTATGAAAGACACATATTGAAAATGCCTAAAGAAAGTTGTCATTTTTTCTTGGTGAAGGGACTGGAGTCGTGTTGATGAAAACACCTTGGTGGCTTTGGTGACTGGCAGTGGCTGCAGCAGCAGGGTGATGGGGCTGGTGCCTTCCCCTGACCATCCCGGTTGCCTCCCACAAAGGGAGGCCAGACTGCGGCTTAGGCCTGCTTCCCATGGGGATCGGGCCTGAGCCATCAGTAGAACATCCCCTGAGGGCTCCCAGTATGTGAGAGGGGGCAGGTTGGACTGAGGGACTCCCCACCCCCAGTGCACGAATTTCGTGCACCAGGCCCTTAGTGTATATATAAGCCATTCTTTATGCAATTTAATTGTCCACAGGTCTTGAAAATTTTTATTGGTTTAGAGTTTAGTTCCTAAGTTTGTACAGTTCCCAAAAATTTGTGTGTCATCTGAAAAGTCATTTATAAATTTTGGGCCAGTTACTTCACTTTGGCAAGACCTACTTTATAATCTATAGCATAGTGGTGTATTTTATCAAGATTTGTTGATAACAATCCAAGTTTCTTCCCAGCATGAATCATTTCTGTATCACAATGTTTAGTTCTGGGAATTTTGACTTTATCTTTATCCAGATTTAGACTTTGTGTTTTTGTCTAAGTTAATGCTTACAAACAATGAGTCTGCCTCTGGAATTACATTCCTCAAATCTATTGCTGATGGTCCAAAAGCTCTTTTCAGCTCTCAGGTGACATGATCTATTGGTTGATTATAAAAGCATTTGTCTTTGGTTCTTACTCATATTGGCCATTATTATACATACAAACACCAACACACACACACACACACACACACACACACACACACACACACACTCGTACACTTCATGATCTTAAGCAACAGTAAAGATGAGTTAAATGAGCTTATGATTTTCTTCTTGTGTCTGCTCAATAACATTTTTATACCCACTTTTCTCTTGCCCCAGATGCACTTCAATATTTGAGCCATTGGTATGGAAATCATAAGATGAATAGGGAAAGAAGCCCAACTATGTTAAGAAAATCTCAGTCTTTAGGTAAACAGAAGGTAGAACCAACAACTATGGTAGACTTCTCTTCTAGGAGGAACAAGTGATTGTATGAGGGTATATTAGGTTACTGCAGTTAAATGAATCCCTCTACTCATCTCTGTTTTAGACAAAATATAGCTGCCAAAGCCTTTCCCACTATCAATGCCTCAACTTTCAGAGTTGATATATAGTTCAACATCTAAATAAATATTTGAATACTTTATGTCTCCTCTTTAACATATATCTTTAACCCAGATAACATGGAGGAATACACAGTTAATATAGATAGTAGTCTTCTAAGTACTAACAGGTAAATGCAGACTTGCAGATGTTTGCAAAGGAATAATATAAATTGAAATTTCAGTGATGATGGCTTTCAGATAACAAAAGTGTCAAACAAAAGGGGAGCACATAAAATTTGAAAAATATTTTGAAAAACAAAATATGCAAGTGAGACAAATATAACAAAAAATATAAATAACATCAAACACATGCTATGACTTACAGGTCAGCTGATTGCATATGGCCTTCCACAGCCAACCAGGGTCTGGAAAGTATCCATGCTAAGTTCCCTAACTTCTTATGATTCCCTTGGCCCGGGGTCTTAAATATACACACATGTGACCACAAAGGTGATTTTTTAATGATTAGACAATTGTCAAAGGGACAAACATAGATGTGCCCAAAGGATATGAACCTTTTTTTTTTTTTAAAGTAAATGAAACTCAAAACTAAATTTCTAGAGAGTTAGACAGAAAAAAAAAAAAAAAAAAAACAGAGAGAAGACACTTTGGACAAGGTATTTGGATCCATTCTATTTAAGTCCAAATTATGGAATTAAACTAGTAAGTACCACTATTGATTCTGGAGTGCAGTCAATACAAGCATTTTCAAAATAAGAAGAAATCCTTTTAATAGTTCTCTTATCCACTCACCAAATGATATTTGTTTTCTGAATTTTTTTCTGTACTAATTACATAAGTAATAATTTTTGTCTCCTATTTTTCTAAACTAAGTGAAAGTAATTAGAACTATAGATCAGCATTATTGAATTGAAATGTTCATCATACTTAAATATTTTTGAAGTGCTATTAGGACTCATCGTTACCCTTGAGGAACTTAGTAGTCTGGTGTTAGGTTTGGAACCATTGCTTAAAGTATTAGGCAAGCAAAATTTCCAAAAATTCTGAGTTCAGATAAGCCACTAGAACCATAGTTAAGTCAGAGGATCTAAAGTTTATGACTAGAATTTCTTAGGCAAAAGAAGAAAAAGTGGACCCAGGCAATAAGTAGGGTTTAATAAAAGAAGGAAACCAGTTTGGTAAGAGAAGCTCCAGTGAGTCACATGGGGGAGAGAAAGACAAGGTTAAGTAATCAAGCCAAATGAATTCTCAACACATAAGACAAAAATGTGTTGAGATAATAGAGAAGCTGGTTAAGTGGACTAGTCAAGGAATCTCCCTGCAGGGGAATGGATAGAGGTCAGGTTACAACAAATTCAAATATGAAAACATTACATTAAAGCTAAACATCTTGGAAGAACTCAGGACCTCTAGGAAATCCTGGGATTGGAGAGATAAGTCACCATCTTATTGAAAGGATAATTCTTCAGGGAGATTCTCAGGGAGGCCTTAAAAAACTTGAAAAGAGAGTAATAAACAAACATGTCCTCAAGCATTATAAATTAAAAAAAAATAAAAGAATCATAGGTTTAGCTCCATTGAAATAGATATACAAGAAGCTTTAGGCATAGTATAGAAAGGTTTTCTATTAATTTAAATGGTGTAAAATGAGAAATAAAATTCAGAAGACTAATAAAATAAAAATGTAGGTTCTGAACAATCTATATATATATAAAAAGCCAGCAGCCTGAACACTGTAATGACCGAATGACTGGTCACTATAATGCTCACTTCGGCCAGAGAACCGGCCTGATGGGGGGGACCCAGCCGGTCAACCTCCCATGGTCCTCCCCTCAGCTGGCCCTGCCCCTGATTGGCCTCTCCCACCCTGATCAAGGGCAGGGCGGCTGGCCAATGCCCCCCACCATGGCCCTTCCCCTTGGCTGACCCCACCCCTGATATCCACCCACCCCAATAGGGGGTGGGACTGACCAGCCAACATCCTGAAGCCCCTCCCCAGGCCAGCCCTGCCCCCATGGGACCTCATCACCCTGAACAGCCCACGGCCCCTCCCCCAGCCACTGACCCCTGATCAGCCCCCTCACCCCATTCGGAGGCAGGGTCAGCCAGCCTACCACCCACAGCCCCTCTCCACAGCCACCCCTGCCCCCAATCATCCCCCCTCACCCTAATCAGGGTGGGCCAGCCTGCCAACCTCCCACCATCTCCTCTTCCTGACAGGCATGGTGCTGGTCCGCCTGATTGGGGCTGGGCTGGCTGGACCCCACCCATGCATGAATTCATTTACTGGGCCTCTAGTGTCAACATAAGTTTATAGTCAGGGCTCAAAGCCTCCTATACCTAGAGTCAATGGGGTGCCACCTTCATGCTATCTGCTCAGTGCCCTATTATGTTTTAGTTTTGCAAGTCTGCTCTTTAATTGTGAATTTCCTCCTCCTGACTGCACTGAAGATAATGTCTTTTGAAGTCACTTTTGCTGGGTCAATATTTTAAAGCGAGGTCTGTGTTATATATACTGCATAGGACATTTTTACCAGTTTATAGAAAAGCTTTAGCAATTACATCATATCCATAAATACTATTAATGACAATTGACAGGCAGTGATCCCCATGTATCTGCTAAAACTGCTAAGGCATAATAAACAATGAAGAAGGAAGTAAAATACATTCTAGAAAACCAGCATGAGGCCAACAAGGTTGAGAAAATATTTAAACACCTTGCTTTTTAACTTATGTGTCAATTACATGTAGTGTAAATACAATTTTTAAAAAATCCTCACCCAAGAATATGCTTATTCATTTAGAGAGAGAGAGAGAGAGAGAGAGAAGAGAGAGAGAGAGAGAAACATTGATGTGATTGAGAAACATCGAATGGTTGCCTCCCCTACATGCCCCAACCAGGGATCAAACCCACAACCTTTTTTGGGGTACCAAACAATGCTCCAACCAAAAGTGACCAGCCAGGTTAGATAAACCTATTTTTTAAAAAATCAACATCAGCCCTAACCGGTTTGGTTCAGTGGATAGAGTGTTGGCCTGCGGACTAAAGGGTCCCAGGTTTGACCCTTTCCACTCAAGGGCACGTACCTTGGTTGTGGGCACATCCCCAGTGGGGAGTGTGCAGGAGGCAGCTGAATTGATGTTTCTAACTCTCTATCCCTCTCCATTGCTCTCTGTAAAAAAAATCAATAAAATATATTTTTTAAAAATAAAAATAAAAAATCAACATCAAAGTATAGATGCTGAAACTAATATTTTTGAAAAAATGTGTTTACTTAAAACTTTTATATTCTTTTGTTTTTTAAATTTATCTTTATTGTTGAAAGTATTAAAAATATCCCCCGCTCCACCTTGACCCTCTTCCATGCTGCACATACCTCCCCTCCAGGCCTATTGCACTACTCTTTATGACCATGTGTTATGCATATATGCATATAAATTCATGGGTTTTTTATTTTGTTTATAGTCTAGTGAAAGGTTGAAGTACAACTAAAATTGGTAAAATATGTAATAGATAACAATTAAGATGGAAGAATTTTCTATTTCTAAGCTATGATGAGCACACTTCATAATTGTTAGTAGGTTAAATAAGTATTACAAATACATAAAGATTGATAATGTATAAATTCTTATAGATTTAAGAGATAAAGTAGGTTTTAAGAACATCATAAATTTTCTGGTAATATCCTATCTAATAAAAGAGTAATATGCAAATTGACCATACCTCCATTATACCCATAAGCCACACCCACCAGCCAATCAGGAGCAAGTATGCAAATTAACTCAACCAAGATGGTTGCGGCCATGGAGAGAGTAGGAGGCATGAGTTTCCCTGGAAATGGAGAAAACCAAACTTTCCACCTGACCTGGCCTGCCTTGGCCTCTGCTTAAGGCTATGAAGTTTCAATTATAGAGATAAATAAATCCCAAAAATATGGCAGCAGCCACGGAGCTGGAGAGAGCAGCAGGCTTGGCTCTGCTCAAGGCTACAAAGTTTCAATTATAGAAGATAAATAAATCCCAGATACCAGGGCCTCTGCTTGGGTTGCCTCGGGGCATGGCTGGCCTGCAAACTATCCACAGGCTCCTCACCCAGGCTTCCCCACGCCCCAAGGGAACCCCAACCCTGATCCAGGACACCCTTCAGGGCAAACCATCCAGCCCCCACCAGTGCACCAGGCTTCTATCCTATCTAATCCTATCTAATAAAAGAATAATAAGCAAATTGACCATCACTCCAACACACAAGATGGCTGCCCCCATGTAGTCAAAGATGGCTGCCCTCATGTGGACATAAGATGGCCACCACAAGATGGCCAGCAGGGGAGGGCAGTTGGGAGGGACCAGGTCTGCAAGGGAGGGCAGTTGTGGGCAATCAGGCCAACAGGGAAGGGCAGTTGGGAGGGACCAAGCCTGCAAGGGAGGGCAGTTGGGGCGATCAAGCCTGCAGGGGAGGGCAGTTAGGGGTGACCAGGCCAGTAGAGGAGGAAAGTTGAGGGTGACTGGGCCTAAAGGGAAGGGCAGTTGGGGGGGACCAGGCCTACAAGGCATGGCAGTTAGGGGTAACCAGGCCTGCAGTGGAGGGCAGTTAGGGGCAAACAGGCTGGCTGGGGAGCAGTTAGGCATCAATCAGGCTGGCAGGGTAGTGGTTAGGGGGTGATCAGACTGGCAGGCAGAAGCAGTTAAGGGCAATCAGGAAGGCAGGCAAGCGAGCAGTTGGGAGCTAGCTGTCCTGGATTGGAGAAGGTGCAGGCTGGGCTGAGGGACACACACCCCCATGCACGAATTTCGTGTACTGGGCCTCTAGTTATATGTATAAGAGCCAATGTAATTATTGTCAGTTATGACTGATCTTATCATTAACTAAGTATAAAAATATTGAAGAACAAGATCAATAGATACTTAAGTTTTAAAAAACAAATAAACATAAATAAAATTAAGATGAAAATAATAACACCTGTGAACAAACACTTACAATATAGCTACAAAGCATTGAGAGTCGTAAAAGCAAAAGTCTTAAAATGTTGGAAAAAACA
The DNA here is from genome assembly GCF_027574615.1 of Eptesicus fuscus. Classification (NCBI taxonomy): domain Eukaryota; kingdom Metazoa; phylum Chordata; class Mammalia; order Chiroptera; family Vespertilionidae; genus Eptesicus; species Eptesicus fuscus. The sequence continues at coordinate 28,566,635 of NC_072480.1, forward strand.
GAATAGAGAAACGCTAAAAATCTGAAAAGTCAATTTCCAAAAGAAATAAAAATACAGTCTAGTAAAATGTGAAAAATGTCTTCATAGTTTTTGTTACTAAATAAATACAAACCTAAATCCAAGGTAACGTTTGATTTGAAATTAGTAAACATTTAAATACGTACTAATACCCAGTGTAATGAGGAAATGGAAATTATACACCTTTTGTATACTTTTGTTCAAAGCAGAATTTGATGCTTATTTTGTCAATCTTAGTGATTCTTAATTATTCATGAATTTTAGTCATATAATTAAATTTATAGAAATTTACCTAGAAGATAATTCTTCAGAATGTGATTTTAGAAGAGGAAACAACTGCACATAATCTCCATTTCTATTACTTAGAGGATTACTACATAAATTGTATCCATAAAATATCATATTACAAGTATATATTTAATTTACATTTTCAATATCCTATTTTCAGATAACAAAACAAAAATTGAATTTCCCCTTTCTGTCCTCGGATATTACAATGTAAAGTAAAAACAAAACAAAAATATGAACTTTAATATTTGTGAAGCCAAAACATATCTGTAACCCCAAACTCAGTGAAGGTCAAAGATGAGTGCAGAAACATGCTGAAAGAGGATATTGAGGTTGTAGATTTTAGACAAATTCAGCAAAGTAGTTTTCAAAGGTACATGGGAGAAATCCAGCAATCTGTTATTTGCAAAATAGGAACAAGCTGGTGTCAGGAAGATTTCTGGACCTAAATTGGCAACAAGTTGATGCCAGAGAGGTCAGCTTGAATGAGGAGTTGTAGTGGAAAGACAATTTGCTGGAAGCAGCCTGTCAGCAAGGCAGAGAAAAGGAAGATTTGCAATTTTGGCAGCCCTACAACTTCATATTTCTGTGGGCTGGCTAAAAATAAGTGCCAAAGGAATTGATACACCCTAATGCTGGTGTAAGGAAACTAAGTTCATTATGGACCAGGATGAACACCTGATAGTATGAAACATGGTTCTATCCTAATTCCCATGTGATCCTCCTGCAAATACTGGTCTAATAATCCTATCTAATAAAAGAATAATATGCAAATTGACCATCACTCCAACACACAAGATGGCTGCCCCCATATGCTCAAAGATCCTGCCCCCATGTGGACAAAAAATGGCTGCCACAAGATGACCAGCAGGGGAGGGCAGTTGGGAGGGACCAGGCCTGCAGGGGAGGGCAGTTATGGGCAAGCAGGCTGGCAGGGGAGCAGTTAGGCATCAATCAGGCTGGCAGGGGAGTGGTTAGGGGTGATCAGGCTGGCAGGCAGAAGTGGTTAGGGGCAATCAGGAAGGCAGGCAGGCGAGCAGTTGGGAGCCAGCAGTCCTGGATTGTGAGAGGGATATTCTACAGCCCATTTAATGGGCAGTTGGACATCCCTCAAGGGGTCTCATATTGGAAAGGGTGCAGGCAGGCCTGAGGGACATCCCCCATGCACGAATTTTGTGTACCGGGCCTCTAGTTTACTTCTATAAAATATGTGTAAAGTTTTAAAAAGAAACAATACAAAAGCAATATAGTTATAACACAAGAGAAAAATACAAATGGTACAAGAAAACATATTTCAGGTGAATAAAACAAGAAAAAAGATACTGGCATTGAAGAAATAAAGATTATGATCAAACAGCATAATAAATTAATATTTTAATTAATAAATCAACTTTAAAAATAGAGTATCTCTAAGCAGATATAAAAGTGTAAAAAATACAGTAAAACAGCAGAAATGAAGCACACAAATAAACAAAAATATAAATTGGAAGATATTAAGAAATAATTTAGAGGTAAAAAATAAAATATAATAAAAATAATCTTGGGGAAACCAAGATGGCGGCATAGATAAATACCTAAATTTGCTGCCTCTCACAACCACTTCAAAACTACAGCTAAAAGAGAAAATGGATATCATCCAGAACCACTGGAAGGCTGGCTGAGTAGAAATTCTACAACTAGAAGGAAAGAGAAAAGCAGACTGAGACTCGGAGGAGGTGCAGAGGTGTGGAAGTGAAGTGCGGAGGTATACAGGCACACATGCACAGAAAGGGGCTGGCAACTGAGTACCCTGTTGTCTTTTTCAGTTGGGAGGGAGACGCAAACTCATGACTGCTTCTAACTCGAGTTCTGGGCGAGACTCTGGGGACCCAAACTCATAAGGAGAGAAACTGGACTGTCTGGCATCGGGCCGGATCACGAGGGCGGCTTTCTCTCAGAGGTGCTTGCAGTGATCATTGTTCCTGTGCGGTGCCACAGGACACAGAGACCCGGGGCCTCTTTGGGGCAGGGCTGGAGGTCAGCCACTGCTGTTTGCTCCACCCTGGTGATTCCCTGAGACCCTGCCCCACCCAATTTACAACACCACCCAAGTTGTGCACAGAGGCTTTTACATATGAATGGCCTGGCCTTTTGCAATCTAAAATTACCTAACAAACTACAGCTGGGTCAGAGAGCCCCAAAACTTCCAAAAGAGGGCCCTAGGCAACAAAACAGCTTGCATTGCTTCACAGCTGGGTCTCATCTAGGCACCTCTAAACCCCAAACAAAGAGGAGGGATCTGCAGATCTCTCTGTAGCTCTTGCTGGGTGGCCTCAGGCAGTGGCTGACTTTGCACCTTCTTGGAGATCCAAGAGCCAGTGTACCCAGAGGTCAGAGTGAGACCATCCAGATTACAACTCTTCACATCCATTAGAGACACACTCAGGGAGCAGACTCAGTGAGCACCAAAGCCCCACTGAAGCAAGTCTTTCCCCATAAGGGTGTCCCCAGCACAGAAGTTCTCCCATCATAGACAGAACTGATCCTCACAGCCAATTGGCCTGGAGGTCAATTCCTCCGAGTGATACCAACAGCAATCAAGGCTTAACTACAAGAAGACTGTGCACACAGACCACAAAGGGGTGCGCCAAAGTGTCCACCTCAGGTATTTGGGGAGGCTGAGCCACTGGGCCCTATAGGACACCTAGCACACAAAGCCACTCTATCAACACAGGGAAGCAGCCAAAATGTGGAGACAAAGAAAGAGGTCACAAATGACTGAAATGGAGGAAAGCAAACTACTGGATATAGAGTTCAAAACCACGGTTATAAGGTTTTTCAAGAATATTCTAGAAAAGAACAATAAATTTAGTGAGACCCTCGAGGATATGAAAAAGGACTAACTAGAAATTAAGCATACACTGACTGAAATAAAGAATAATATACAGAGATCCAAGAGCAGACTAGAGAATCCCAAAAATCAACTCAAAGATTTGAAATATGAAGAAGCAAAAAACACCCAACCAGAAAAGCAAAAAACAAAAAAGAATCCAAAAATATGAAGATAGTGTAAGGAGGCTCTGGGACAACTTCAAACATACCAACATCTGAATTATGGGGGTGCCAGAAGAAGAGAGAGAACAAGATATTGAAAACCTATTTGAAGAAATAATGACAGAAAACTTCCCCTACCTGGTGAAAGAAATAGACTTACAAGTCCAGGAAGTGCAGACAACCCCAAAAAAGAGGACCACACCAAGACACATCATAATTAAAATGCCAAGGGCAAAAGACAAAGAAAGAGCCGAAACCGGTTTGGCTCAGTGGATAGAGCGTCGTCCTATGGACTCAAGGGTCCCAGGTTCGATTCCGGTCAAGGGCATGTACCTTGGTTGAGGGCACATCCCCAGTAGGTCAAAGATCCTGCCCCCATGTGGCAGCCCTACAACTTATAGGCTAGGGGGTGTGTAAGAGGCAGCTGATCGGTGTTTCTCTCTCATCGATGTTTCTAATTCTCTATCCCTCTCTCTTCCTCTCTGTAAAAAATCAATAAAATATATTTAAAAAAAAAAAGACAAAGAAAGAATATTAAAAGCAGCAAGAGAAAAACAGTTACCTACAAGGGAGTACCCATACGATTATCAGCTGATTTCTCAACAGAAACTATGCAGGCCAGAAGGGAGTGTCAAGAAATATTTAAAGTGATGAATAGCAAGAACCTACAACCAAGATTACTCTATCCAGCAAAGCTATCATTCAGAATTGAAGGTCAGATAAAGAGCTTCACAGATAAGAAAAAGCTAAAGGAGTTCATCACCACCAAACCAGTATTATATGAAATGCTGAAGGGTATTCTTTAAGAAGAGGAAGAAGAAAAAGGTAAAGATAAAAATTATGAATAACAAAGTGACAACAAATATGTATCTATCAACAAGTGAATCTAAAAATCAAGTGAATAAAAAATCTGATGAACAGAATAAACTGGTGAATATAATAGAATCAGGGGCATAGAATCAGGGACTGGACTGACAATTCTCGAGGGGAAGGATGTGTGGGGGATGCGGGAAGAGACTGGACTAAAATCATAAACCTATGGATGAGGACAGTGGGGGCGGGGTAAGGGCAGAAGGTGAGGTGGAAACTGGGTGGAGGGGAGCTATGGGGGGAAAAAAGAGGAACAATTGTAATAACCTGAACAATAAAGATTTATTTTTTTAAAAAAATTATCTCACAAGATGCAGTACAGAAGAAAAAGACACAACTGATCAGGAAGACCTAACACAAACTCACCAATTCAGCAACAACTTATGGACAATTTTCTTTGTGAGACATCAAGAAATAGAAAGGTTCCTGTACCCCAGGCAATGTGAAACCAGATTCACTGAAACTTCTAGGGAGATTTGTGACACCCTCTCACTAGAATCTTCACCCCTGGCACAGTTCCACATAATCAAGAAGACTTCTAACTTCCAGCTTCTCCCAAGAAAGGGAAAGAGTTGGTTCATACAATCAGTGGCCAATCATTCTGAGAGGATCTTTGATGGAAAAGGCACAGTCTAGTCATTTGAGGGAGAATGGAGACAGTGGCGTGGACTAATATGCACCATAGATCTTCCACACTGTTCACCATATGGCAACTGGACAAAAATAATAAATAAATAAATAAATAAATAAATAAACAAATAAATAAATAAATAAATAACAAATAACCCTCAGCTTCCTCCTTAGGAGGAAAAGAGTTGATCCATGCATCCAATACTTCAACTTGTATGGGGCTGCCCAAATAATGAGCATCTACCTTAGAGCTCTGACAGATCCAGCATAATCTTACTGTGTGTAGGAGAATGAAGATAGTAGTTTGGATTGTGAAATGCCATAGCTTCTGCTCCAACCCCAGTTCAGCAAAGAATTAGTAGATAAAGTGTACAACTGCTTGCTTCTCCCTGGAAATAAAAACGGTTGGTAGAAGCCTCCAGAATCTCTGGCTGAGCTTATCTGTGGTAGATTACACCCAAAAGGCTAGTCTATAAAATTTGGAGAGGCGCCTGCTTTGTCTAATGTGCAGACACCAACACAGAGAGTCAAGGAATATAATGAATCAGTCAAAAATATTCCAAAGGAAAAAGATGAATCCCAGGAAACAAATCTTAATGAAATGAAGTTATATGATTTACCTGATAGAGAATTCAAAATAACTGGCATAAAGATGCTCACCAAAGTGAAGAGAGTAAGGCATGCACAAAATGAGAATTGCAACAGGAGATAAAACAACAACAACAACAAACAAACAAACACAGAAATCACAGAACTGAAGAACACAATAACTGAATTGAGAAATTTACTAGAGAATTTTAACAGCAGACTAAATCAGGCAGAAGTAAGGACTGGAAACTTAATTACAGGTTATTAGAAATACTTCAAAGGAGCAAAAATTGCCCAGATGGCATGGCTCAGTGATTGAGCATTGACCTATGGACCAGGAGGTCACAGTTCGATTCCTAGTCAGGGCACATGCCCTGGCTGCTGGCTCAATCCCCGTTGGGGGTGTGCAGGAGGCAGCTGATCAATGTTTCTCTCTCATCATTGATGTTCCTCTCTCTCTCTCTCTCTCTCTCTCTCTCTCTCTCTCTCTCTCTCTCTGATATCAATAAAAATATATATTTTTTAAACAGGAGAAAAAATGTTTAAAAAGAGTAAAGAAACATGTGACACTATCAAACAGACAAATCGAAGCATTATGGGGGTCTCAGAAGAAAAAGAAAAAAAAAAAAACAACAACAAAAAACCCAGAAAATCATTCAAATAAATAATGGCTAAAATATTTCCAAATCTGGGCTAGAAAATGAGCACACAGATCCAAGAATCTTAAAGGACTTCAATTTTGATGAAGCAAAAGAAATTTAAACCAAGATGCTGGGGTTCTTGTCCCAGCATTACAAAGGGTGCAGCAATCTGGAGAAAGGCTGTGCATAGTTTCAATAAGGAGTACAAAGACGAAAGATAGTTTTGAAAGGCATTGGGGGTCAGAGGAGCTTCAGCTAAAGGAGCTAAAGACTCTCTCCGTGACTCAGGACACTTACTTTTTATTAACACAATTTGTCCTAAGACAAGGTGGAGATAATACACTTCAAAGGGTAGGGTTTCAAAGGGTAGGGTTTATAGAAGCATTGTCAGATTGGGGAATAGCCTATAGCTGTTCAGGTGTTTGGCCAACAGGAGGCAATAACATGTAGATTAAGATGCCCTGAGCTGTCTGGCAGCAAATGATTATCCTCTTCAGGTTTGGGGGAAATATTTTTAGCTGTTCCAACAGATGATTACATATGTGGCTCAGCCCTTATTGAGCCCCCAAGCTTCATCAACCTTTTGATGAAACTCTTGTAATTATGACATGCTGAAATTTGTTCCCGGTACCAAGACACTTTATAATTATTTTCAAAAATCAAAAAGAGAATTTTGAAACCATAAAGAAAAGAACAATTTGTCATATACAAAGGAGGCCCTCATAACATAATTAGCAGATTATTTTAGGAGAAATCTGGCACGTATAAAAAGAGTGGAATGATATATAGAGACTGCTGAAAGGTAAAAACATAAGCCAAGAATATTATAAGTGTCAAACTGTTATAAAATACTTTCCCGTAAATACAAAGTCTGAGGGGATTCATCAATACTAGACCAAACTGTAGGTAAAGGTAAATATATAGACAAAGAAAGAATCCTGTATTATTGTAACAGTGGTGGGTAAATCACTTTTAATTCCAGTATAAAAATTAAACAACAAAAGTATTATAAATAACTATAACTAAAATATATATTAAAATATACATAATATGAACAGATATAAATTCTGACAATAATAAAGCAAATGGTGAAGAATGTAAAGTGTAGAATATTTGTATAAACTGAACTCAGATACTATCAATTTAAAATGGATTACTTATAAGATACTTTATGTAAGCCCAACAGTAACCACACACTGACACAAAATATCTACAAAGCAAAATAATAATAAGAGTAAAGTGTATTGATTTTTTAAAAAATCAACAAAACACGAAAGAAGACAGCAAGATAGGAAAAGACAAGTGAACTATGAGACTAACAAAAAAAAACACACACAAAACAGTGAGAATAGTACATCCTTATCTAAAAACAATTACTTTTTAAAGTATGTTTTAATTGATTTGAGATAGAGAGGAAAGGTGAGAGAGAAATATCGATGTGAGAGAGAAACATTATTTGGTTACCTTTCTCTCTCACACACCCTGTCTGGGGACCAAAACCAAAACTTGGGCATGTGCCCTGACCAGGAATTAAACCAGCACCCTTTTGATGCACAAGACCATGTTCAACCAACTGAGGCACACAGCCCAGGACTATGGATAATTGCTTTTCATCTAAATTGATTTAACTCCCCAATTTAAAAATATGAAGTGACTGAATGGATTTAATAAAAATAACACCTAACTATATGCTAGCTACAAAAAATTACTTTAGACTTAAGAACACAAATATCCTGAAAGTAAAGGAATGGAAAAAGATATTATGTGCAAATGGTAACCTGTAACCTAAGGGAATTGTATGCAAGTGGTATCCAAAAAGGAAAAGGGATAGTTATACTTACATCAGACAAAATAGACTTTAAGTCAAATTGTGTTGAGACAACGAAGGACATAATATAATGATTAAAATCAGAATTTCAAAGGAATACTAGCACTCCCATGTTCATTATAGCACTACTCATAATAGCCAAGAAGTGAAAATAACTTAAATCCTCATCCACAAAGAATGGATAATGAAAATGTAGTATATTCTTCTAACAGACTATTATTCAGCTTTTAGAAAGAAGAAAATTCTGCATTATGAAACAATATGGATGAAAACTTGAGGACATTACACTAAGTGAAATAAGCCAGTAATTAGACCAATATTGCATGATTCCACTTGTATGTGGTATCTAAAATATTAAAGTTAATAAAATTTTACAGTGGAATGGGGGTTGCTAGGAGCTAGAGATAAGGTAATTGGGGAGTTACTAATCAAGGGGCATAAAGTTTGTGTTAAACAATGCTGCTATACAACCCTATAGCAAACAATAATGTATTGTATAGTAAAAATTAAGAGAGTTGATCTCATATTAAGTGTTCTTAACACCATGGTAAAGTGAAAATTTAAAAAGAAAGAAAAGATAGGAAGAAGGGGAAGGAAAGAGAAAAGAGAGAAAGAAAGAAAGAAAGAAAGAAAGAAAGAAAGAAAGAAAGAAAGAAAGAAAGAAAGGAAGGAAGGAAGGAAGGAAGGAAGGAAGGAAGGAAGGAAGGAAGGAAGGAAGGAAGGAAAGGGAAGAAAGGAAGGAAGGAAGGAAGGAAGGAAGGAAGGAAGGAAGGAAGGAAGGAAGGAAGGAAGGAAGAAAGAAAGAAAGAAAGAAGGAAGGAAGGAAGGAAGGAAGGAAGGAAGGAAGGAAGAAAGGAAGGAAGGAAGGAAGGAAGGAAGGAAGGAAGGAAGGAAGGAAGGAAGAAAGAAAGAAAGAAAGAAAGAAAGAAAGAAAGAAAGAAAGAAAGAAAGAAAGAAAGAAAGAAAGAAAGAAAGAAAGAAAGAAAGGGAGAAAGGGAGGGAGGGAGGGAGAGAGGGAGGGAAAGAAAAAGAAAGTTTCCAGATGTCAATGTGGCTCTTTTATCATTAACTCTAGAGACAAGCTTACAGCACGCTATACCTTACTGTGTTAGTTTTCTAGTGCCATATTAAAGTGTCACCACAAACTTAGTGACTTAAAACCATATCTGTTTATTATAGCACAGTCAAAAGTCCAGGTGAACTCAGCTACGCACTCTCCATAGGGCTGAAATCAAGATGCCGACTGGACTGGACTCTTACCTGAAGTCTCAGGAGGAAGAATTTACTTTCAAAATTATCCAGGTTGTTGGCAGAAATCATTTCCTTACAGCTATCATTCTGAGGTCCTTTTTCTTGCTGGCTGCCATCCAAAGTTCACCCTCAGCTCCTAGGGGCTGGCCACATTCCTGACTAATGGCCCTCTTTATTTTCAAGACAGGAATATCACATCAAATCCTACCCATGGTTTAGATTTCTCTCTCTTCCTATTTTGCCACTAGAGAGAGAAAGTTCTCAGCTTTTAAAGGGTCATATGATTGGATTAGATCCATTTGGATTATCTCCCTTTAGGTCAAATGTGCCATGTGTTATGGGTTGAATTATATTCCCCCAAAAAGATATGTTGAGGTTTTGACTCATAGTACCTCACATTGTAATCTTATTTGGAAATAGGGTCTTTAAAAGGTAATCAAGTTAAAAATGAGGTCAAAGTGGGCCCCAATGTAATATGACCATTGTCCTTGTAAAAAAAAGAGGAATATTATCCTTTGAGATAGCATGGAGACACCTGGAGAGTATTATGCTAAGCAAAATATGCCTGTCAGAGAAACACAAGTATCACATGATCTCACTTATATGTGGAATCTACTTATCAAAATAAACTGACAAACAATATAGATTCAGAGACATGGAAGCATGAAACAGACAGGAATCTCAGAGGGAAGGGGAGAGGGAGGGGGAAAGAGATTAACCAAAGAACTTGTATGCATATATACATACTAGTGAACCGGTGCATGAAATTTGTGCACAGGGGCTGGAGGGGGGGGTTTTGTCCCCCAGCCCAGCCTGCACCCTCTCCAATCTGGGACCCCTTGGGAAATTTCCCATAGGAATCGGGCCTAAACTGGCAGTCAGACATCCTTCTCGCAATCTCAGACCGCTGGCTTCTAACTGCTCACCTGCCTGCCTGATCACCGCTAACCACCCTGCCTGCCAGCCTGATCAATCCCACTGACCCCCCCCTTCTGGCCTGATCACCCCTAACTGCCCACCCCTGCCAGCCTGCTCGCCCCCAACTGCCATCCCCCACTGGCCAGCTCACCACCAACTTCCCTTCCGCCTGCCTGCTCACCCCCAACTGCCCTCCCCTGCCAGCCTGATTGCCCCTAACCACCTCTGCCTTGGCCCCACCACCATAGCTTTGTCCGGAAGGATGTCCAGAAGGTCTTCTAAAAGGTGTCTTGGTCTAATTAGCACATTACCCTTTTATTAGTATAGATCCCATGAATACAAAGAATAGTGAGGTGAAGGCCTGGGGAGGAGGTGAAAGTGGGGTCGAGGAGGTCAATGGGGGCAAAAAGGGACACTTCTGTAATACTTTCAACAACAAAGGTAATTTTTTTTAAAAGGAGGAATTTGGACACACAAGAACACACACACAGAGGGAAGTAATGTCAAGACAAATAGAACTCCCTGTGAAGAGAGAAGCAGAAATTGGACTAATGCATCTCCAAGCCAAGAAATGGATTTCCCACCACCAACAGAAGCTAGGTGAAGTCAATGACAGATTTTACCCAGACTCTCAGAGAGAAATTTACCTCTCCGAAATGAGGCAATAAATTTCTGTCATTAAAAAATTAAAAAGACATATAGTGAGAACTTAGAAAAGGAGAGCTAATGAAAAGCAAAATATATAAGATTCAAAGGAAAATGTTAGCCAAGAAAGAACATGGAACAAATAAAATTTTTAAATAGTTCTAAAAATAGTTTTATAAGATAATATTTTTAAAATTTTCAGAAATCAAAGATGACCTGAATAGACAGACTGGAATATTATATTACTCCTCAGAAAAAGCTGATCTGGGATCATCAATCCTGAGTGAGCCACACACTGGTAAAATTTCTGAATTTCAAAAAGAATGAGGGAAAATCACTAACATTCAATTTTAGAAAGAGTAAAAACTTGAGTGGTTGTATAACAATTTAAGAAAGCAAAAAGGTCTTTATTTTACTGAACTTAAAAAAAAAAAAAACAAAAAAAAAACAGAAAAAAAAGGAAAGGTTCCAAGCCCAAAATAAAGAGCTAACATAAATCATATTCCAAAAGCTGTTAAATGTACCACCTAAAAAGAATACAATAAATTAATTATATTTATAAACCAAAATAAAATATTAATAAATTGTATATAAGTGTATTTAAATAATAATATGCCATAACCCATATAGTGAACCCAGAATATATAGAAAGTTATACTAGGAAATCTATGAGTAAAATTTTTGACATAGCTGGTTAAAGAAGAAAAGTAATAGATTAAGAAAAAGTAGGCAACACCAATTTTCTGATTCTAAAATGAAGGGGAAGTGAATAGGATCAGATAAAAGTTATCTATTGCCATTTATGAGGTAAGCATTATAACCCCAAAGAAATAAGAGTAATCCTATTAAGATTGAAATTATCGCCAGGCCAGCATGGCTCAATGTTGTGTCACCTATGAATGGGGAGGTCACAGTTCTACTCCCAGTCAGGGCACATGCCTGGGATGCAGGCTTGATCCCCAGGTGGGGCATACAAGAAGCAGCTAAACAATGATTCTCTCTAGTCATTGATGTTTCTATCTCTCCCTCTCCCTTTCCCTTCCTTTCTGAAATTTGTAAAAATGTATTTTTAAAAATTAGGGTTGTCAGTGCCATCATTTACTAGTTTAAGAACAGTTTTGGAAAGCACAATAAAACTTGAAAAACAGATTATCAATATGATTATTAAATAAAAGGGACTTTCATTATACACAATCAAGTCATATAGATTAAAAGCCTACAAATACCAAATCATAAACATATTAAAAATAATCTGTGAACTGCAAATTAGAATAACGGAAATATTGGAACAGAAAACATTTTAAATTCTATTTTCTAAAATAAAGAAAAAGTTTAGTGTGTATATCAAAGGGAATAGTATCTCTTGGAAATATATAAGCCGAACAATCAGCATTGTGACCTAACCTGGTGATGTTACTGGATTTTATATATTAAACTAGAGGCCCGGTGCACAAATTCATGCACCAGTGGGGTCCCTCGGCCAGGCCTGCAGGATCAGGCTGAAACCATCTCTCCATGTAAAAACAAAAAATCTATATATATAAAAGCCTAAGTGACTGTTCTAACTGAATGACCAGAATGACCAGTTTACCAGTCACTATGACACATACTGACCACTAGGGGACAGACGCTCAAGGCAGGGGCTGCCTCCTGGTGGTCAGTGCACTCCCACAGCTAACCTCCCACAGCCAACCAACCTCCCATGGCCCCTCCCCCTCCCCTTCCCCCCCTCCCGCCCCCGCGGCCGGCCCCAATAGCCAGCCAGGCTGAGAAACCCCACCCATGCACGAATTCGTGCACCAGGCCTCTAGTAGTTTTATAAAGTAATAAAACTTGAACAGGCCCAAGCCCTCAGTCAGGTATCCCCTAAGGGTTCCTGGACTGCAAGAGGGCACAGGCCAGACTGAGGGATACCCACTCCAGTGCACAAATTTTTGTGCATGGGCCTCTAGTAATTAATAATATGATAAGGTAATTTGTATATGTGTGAGTTTGTGTATGGATATATGTGTATTCTATTTTCAAAAACAGGGCAATGTGCCAAAACTGGTTTGGCTCAGTGGATAGAGCGTCGGCCTGTGGACTAAAGGGTCCCAGGTTTGATTCTGGTCAAGGGCATGTACCTTGGTTGCGGGCACATCCCCAGTCGGGGGTGTGCAGGAGGCGGATGATAGATGTTTCTCTCTCATCGATGTTTCTAGCTCTCTATCCCTCTCCCTTCCTCTCTGTAAAAAATCAATAAAATATATTTAAAAAAAAACACACAAACAAAACAAAACAGGGCAATGTATGATCATTTGAAAGATATAAATATTTGATTAAACTATAAAAGGGTTTACTTTCAAAATTTGAAAAAATAACTACTTTCTCTAATTTTCCAAAACTAAACATCTAAAAAAGTGTATCTGTTCATTTCAAAATGATATACAGATATTATGTGATGTATTCTCCCAAGCTGCAGCAAAGTTTTATATATATATATACACATATGTATATATGTATATATACACACACACACACACACACTAGTATTTGTGTGTGTGTGTTTGTGTGTATTTATAATTTTATTACAAGTGTATTTCTGGTGATCTTTGGTTGTTGGATTTTAAGACCTGCCTCAGAAAAGTTTTTTAAAAGATTTATGTTCATATTTAATATGGAATATTCTGCAACTTTAAGAACACGGACAGATCTCCAAAACATATTTTTATATGAAAATGCAAGTTGCAGAGCAATATGGAAAGTATGTTCCAATTCATATTTCATAAATAATTCCATATGAAAATGTACTCAAATTTGAATATCAAATTATTATGGGGGAAAGAAGAGTAGGGAGATTTGAATGAAACTTAAATGTTTTTGTCCTATTTCTGAAATGTTTGAATCTTACAAAAAATGGATTTTCATGCATTATGTGTTTAAAAATAAGAAGGTATTTTTGAAAGTCTTATCTGACAAAAACCTAAGTAAACATTCCCAAGTGCTACTTTCTTTAGTGATTTGTTAATTAACATGATTATGAAATTTTCCTGGTATTTTGTTTTTGCAAAAGGCAAAGTAAATGGTATTCTATACATTTGGAAGGAAAGGGATAATCAGTGATACCAGAAGTATTAACTCATCTAGTAACTGATGGCTGAAATCATACATACCTTTAAACTTATGATTTCATTAAAAGGTATAATGACCTAAAGTGTATAGCACTTTAAATAATTATTAATTATATTTACAGATGAATGATTTTTGGTTCCTTTCTTAGGAAAAGGAAGACACTGGAAAATTTTGAAATAGAGTGAGAACATCTAAAAAAAGGAGGGAGAATTGCAAGTCCAAAGATAAGCTCGTGTACTTGACAAAAATACCTAGCACCCAAGATGTAATATAACACAATCAGCAGGTCTTCAGAGAAGGAATATGAGTGCATATTCATTAGCTAATTTTAATATTTTAAAATATACCACTGAGAATTTGGATTTGGCATTGCTAAGTCCAAAGAGGAAGAACAGAAAGAACAGTGATTCAATACAGATGCTGTCATAGACTTCAGTAAGACCCTGACACCCAGGGCTTCTCTATCCTTTACATATTTTTTATTTCTGATATTGTCCGAACAATTTTGGCTCTCTAACTTTGGCAAACAACTAAAGACTAGATATTTAAAATATCCCAGGAATGACTAACCCAAGCATCTAAGGTTCCATAACAAAATAATGTTATGAAGAAGGAAGGGTGTTAAATTTAAATTCAACACAATTACCTTTTGATTAAAAAAAATAGACCAAGGAATAATTATGTGTAAGTTTATTTTTGATATAAAACAAAGAGAAAGCCAGTTCCAGCTAAACTATCCAAGCAAAAATCCACGATGGTCATAATGCTGTGTTGTAGTGAGTTTTATGAATGGTTCATCTAAGTATCTTCCTACTGATATATTTTCATTTCCTTTGGGAAGTGGGATATACTTTTTAAAGTGACAGATTTTATTAACTTTTTCAGGGGGGAAAGAGGTTGTGTCTAATAAAAACACAGCATTTTTTCTCATTAATCTAAACATACTCTTACTTTTTAAAATAATATACTTGGAGAAATATTAACATATTATTCTTGGCAAAAAAGGTGAACAGGAAATTTAAGCACTGAAAGGTGAGGGTAATATGATAACCTTTAAGGTCCCATTCAGCCCTGAGAGTCTATGATCCAAACCAAAGGAAGTTAGAGATAAAATGCAGACACTGAATCTAAATCATCTACTAGTATCAGATAACCCTTATAAGCTGGATTTTAGGTTTATATTCTCTTTTATTCGATTTAATCAAGAATGAGTTTGCATTTTGAATAAAAAATTAATAAAAAGCCTATTGAAAAACAAATGGTTTTATTCAGAAGAGACAATTCACAACTGGGAAATAAAAGGGTTCTTTATTATAGCACTGCTATTGAATTACATAGTCATCCAAAGAAGTACCTTCTCTTCATCATTAATTTGCTTTTACTTGCTACTACATATCATGCTCAACTTTTTCAGCAAATAATTATTATTTGAAACTCATTGGCTTCTGGTGATTGGTTACTGGCTTTGTAAAAGACAATATATTTATTTTTATATTGATTAACCCTGGTTTTATTTTTATAACTTTTTCTTTTACTACAGTATCAAACAGAAATTTATGTTGAGCCATAACCGGTTTGGCTCAGTGGATAGAGAGTCGGTCTGCAGACTGAAAGGTCCCAGGTTCGATTCCGGTCAAGGGCATGTACCTTGGTTGCGGGCACATCCCCAGTAGGAGGTGCACAGGAGGCAGCTGATCGATATTTCTCTATCATCGATGTTTCTAACTCTCTCTCCCTCTCCCTTCCTCTCTATAAAAAATCAATAAAATATATTTTAAAAAAAGAAATGTATGTTGAATAGTACAAGGATATTCCATAAAGCTTTTACTCAGATCCAGTAAACAATTCGGCCCACTTGTTGCTTTATCATTCTCTCTAAACACACACACACACACACACTCTCTAAACACACACACACACACACACACACACACACACACACACATTTTTCTTTTTTATGTACCATTTACAAGTTCATTGGAGGCATTCTGCTTTTTTTATTCCTAAATATTTCAATGGGTATTTTCTAAAAGCAAGACACTCTCTTTCATAACCACAGCACAGTTATCATTTATCCCCTCTTACCTTTCTTGTCCCTGCCCCCACTCCCCTTCTCCTCTGGTAATCACTATACTGTTGTGTGTCTATGAGTATTTGTTTAATCACTTCACCTATTTCACACAGCCTCCAACCCCCTTCCCTTCTGAAAGCTGTCAGTCTCTTCTCTGAATGTATAAGTCTGTTTCTATTTTGTTTATTTGTTTTGTTCATTAGATTTCAAATATAAGTAAAATTATATGGTATTTGTCTTTCTCTGACTGGCTTATTTCACTTAGCATAATACCCTGTAGCTCCATCTATGCTGTTGCAAAAGGTAAGATTTTCTTCTTTTTATGGCCAAGTAGTATTCCATTGTATAAATGTACCACAGCTTTTTTATCCACTTATCTACTGATGGACACTTGGCCTGCTTCCAAATCTTGGCTATCTTACCTAATAATAGACAAACATGTAAATTGACTATACCTCCGCTACGCCACCAGCCAATCAGGAATCATATGTAAATTAACCCAACAAAGATGGCGGTTAATTTGCATACACAGGCACCGAGTGACAGGGGCAGGACACTTGCATCATCGCCATGGTGACAACACAGGTGTTCTGCCCCACCCCCAGTCTCTCAGGGCCTCTGGGCAGTGTGGGAAGGTGAGGCTGGAGGGGAAAGAGGCGGCCCAGCCAGAGTGGAAAGGCGGTGCTGGCAGCCAGGGAAAGAAAAGACCATTCTAGCATGAATCTTCATGCATCAGGCTTTTAGTTATAAATAACACTGCAATGAACATAAGGATGCATACATTCCTTTGAATCAGTGTTTCTGTTTCTTTGGATATATTTCCAGAAGTGGAATTGCTAGGTCAAAGGCTATTTTTAATTTTTTGAGGAAACCCAATACTGAAAACAGTGGCTGCATCAATCTGCATTTTCCACAGTGGCTGCATCAATCTGCATTCCCACCAGCAGTGCACAAGGATTCCCTTTTCTCCACAACCTTGACAACACTTGTTGTTTGTTGATTTATTGATGATAGTCATTCTGACAGGTGTGAGGTGATATCTCATTGTGGTTTTAATTTGCATGCATTTGATGTCTTGTGATGGTGAGCATTTTTTCATATTGGCCATCTGTAACTCCTTTTTGGAGAAGTATTTATTCAGATCCTTTGCCATTTTTAATTGGATTGTTTTTAGTGTTGAGTTGTATAAATTCCTTGTAAATTTTGGATATTAAACCCCTATCAGATGTATCATTTCCAAATATGTTCTCCCAATCAGTGGGCTGTCTTTTCATTTTGTTGATGGTTTTCTTTGCTGTGCAAAAACTTTTTAGTTAGATGTAGTCCCATTTGTTTATTTTTTTTCTTTTGTTTCTCTTGCCATAGGAGATATATCAAAGAAAATATTGCTATGAGAAATGTCTAAGATTTTACTAAGTTTCCTTCTAGGTTTTTTTAATTTTTTCCAGTCTTACATTTAAGTCTTTAATCCATTTTGAGTTTATTCTTGTGGTTGGGTGTGGTCTGTAACATAATAATAAATTGTGAAGTAGCTGGTAGATATTTAAGATGTCTGCATATTCTATAAAGAGGTAGTCTAATTTCATATATTTGCACATATCTGTCCAGTATTCCCAATACCATTTATTGAATAGACTCTCTTTACTTCGTTTTGTGTCCTTGCCTTCTTTGTTAAATATTAATTGACAATAAAGGTGTGGGGTTATTTCTAGGCTTCCCATTCTCTTCCATTGATCGATATGCTAGTACCATGCTGTTTTTATTCTATGGCTTTGTAGTATATACTTTGATATCAGGTAATGTTATTTATTTCAGGCTATCTCAGTAGACAGTGCTAGGACATATATCTTTTAACCCATGTATATCTATATCTATAGGTATATAGAGATTTAAATATAGGTACAAATATGTGTATTGATAATGTGTGCATGTATATATTATATATAGTTCATCCTATCTAATAAAAGAGTAATATGCAGATTGACCATCACTCCAACACACAATATGGCTGCCCCCATGTGGACACAAGATGGCCACCACAAGATGGCCAGCAGGAGAGGGCAGTTGGGAGGCACCAGGCCTGCAAGGGAGGGCAGTTGAGAGGGACCAGGCCTGAAAGGGGGGGCAGGTGGAGGTGATCAACCCTGCAGGAGAGGGCAGTTAGGGGTGACCAGGCTGGCAGAGGAGGGAAGTTGGGGGCAAACAGGCTGGCAGGGGAGCAGTTAGGCATCAATCAGGCTGGCAGCGGAGTGGTTAGGGGGTGATCAGGCTGGCAGGAGAAGCAGTTAGGGGCAATCAGGAAGGCAGGCAGGCAAGCAGTTGGGAGCCAGCAGTCCTGGATTGTGAGAGGGATGTTCGACTGCCCGTTTAAGCCTAAACGGGCAGTCGGACATCCCTCGAGGGGTCCCAGATTGGAGACGGTGCAGGCTGGGCTGAGGGACACCCCCCCTCTGTGCACGAATTTCGTGCACGGGGCCTCTAGTATTAATATAATCCATAACCACAGGATCCATTTTTGTCTTCCACATTCGGCAACTT
The DNA here is from genome assembly GCF_027574615.1 of Eptesicus fuscus. Lineage (NCBI taxonomy): Eukaryota > Metazoa > Chordata > Mammalia > Chiroptera > Vespertilionidae > Eptesicus > Eptesicus fuscus. Next base: position 28,585,065 of record NC_072480.1, read on the forward strand.
TCTCCTCATGCAGTTATTTTCTCAAGCCTATAATACATAGACACCATTTTCAGTATTATTAATCTGTAACCCTGCAAAATACAAACCTGCAAAGTATGGCTCAAAATTTATTACAGTCCTTGTTGTTGTTGTTTTTTGTTTTTGTTTTTTTTTTGGGGGGGTAAAACATATTCAGAACAATGCACATATCTTAAATATACAACTTAATGAGTTTTGACAAATACACACTCCCATTAACTGCCAAGCATTCATAAGATACAGACCATATCCATTATCCCAAAATTTTCCTCAGCACCTTTCTCCTAAAATGTCCCCTCCCACTAGTCAAGATAAATTAGTTTCTTCTGCTATGAAAACACATATAAATATGAAAATAATCTGTCTTTATCATTTTTGCTCATCAAAAAATCTATGAGATTCATACATGTTATTGTACCTAACCAGTAGTTTTATTTTATTACTGAGCAGTATTTCTCTATATGTAAATAAGTACTGTATACGACAGTTTTTTACCCCTTACTTGATTGATAAACATTTTAGACATATCAAATTTTTTACTATTATGAACATAGTTTTCAGGAACATTTATTGAACATTCTCTTTGTGGTAATTTATTATTATTTCTATTAAATAAATAGAGCCAGTTCTACTACAATGTAATATATATATATGCTCTTAAAATTACTATACTATGAAAAAATGTTCAGTTAAAAAAACACAAGGCTTATGGGGAAAATTAGGTTAAGAGTACAATACTCAAAACTTTTGTCAGTGAAACATAAACAAAATAAAGCAACATTATGAAAACGGTTATATTGTTTTACGTGTAGTTAATGGTTAAGAATACAAATACTGCAATAAATATGGCTCTTTACCCTGAGAAAGAGAAATTTGGCTTGTAGAAGTGGGTATTTGAAGGGTTGCAACTTGAGAGTTATTTTGAGTGGTGGAATGAAATGTTTCTGATATAAAAAGAAAAGTTATAATACCAGTTGTGGATGGGTGTGGTTTGTAACACACTAACGAATTGTGAAGTAAGTGGCAGATGCTTAAGATCTGTGCATATGTACTTATATATTACTACATAGCTCGATTCAGCTGAACTTAGTGCTTTCTGCACTCAGTGTTTATCATAGATAAAATTGCACATACACAAGTAAAATACATGTTATAATCATATTGTTCCCTAAAATATCAATAACATTAAAACATGTTTGAATTTTTAAAACAAGCATCATAGCTGAAATGACAATACATAGAAATGCATTTGCTGAGTCCCAAGGTAAATATATACCTAATTTTATAAGAAACTGTCAAATTGTTTCACATGTTGTTTGTACTGTTTTAGAATCACACTAGCTTTGACTTCATTAATATTTGCTCTTACCATTTCATTCTTTCTACTTATTTTGCATTTACTTTGCTCTTCTCTTTCTAGCTTCTTAAATTTGAAATATAGATAATTCAATTTAAATTTTATTAAATGCCACAAAATTTCTTGTAAGTACTGTATTAGTAACTACCTACATGTAGTGATTTTGCATTTTCTTTACCATTCAGCTTGAGATTTTTTCTAATTTCCTTTCTTTTTTTCATGTATATGTTATTTATGTATATGTTATTTAATCTCCAACATTAACTCAGTCCCAAATATCTTATTATTTTATATCTTGTTTTTGGTAATATAGCATATGTGTAATATTATAATCTTTTAAAGATATATAGACTTTTATTAGAGCCCAAAATATGGTCTGTTTTGGTGAAAGTTTATTTTATACTAATAAATATGCCTATCCTATCTAATAAAAGAGTAATATGCAAATTAACCATCACTCCACAACAAAAATGGCGGTGCCCATGTCCACAAGATGGCTGCACCCAGTCCTCTCATCCCTGCCTGAGTCCCCCCATCTGCCCAGCCTCGGCAGTGCAGGTTGTCCAGCTCAGAGGCGACCATGCCCTACACCACGATCCCCACCCAGCGGCGGCAGCCTGGGGTGTCCGATTGGGAGGCGCCCGCACCCCAACACCGTGATCCCCACCCAGCGGCGGCAGCCTGGACTGGGTCTCAGCCTGCGAGGGGTGCGCACCCCAACGGCACGATCTCGATCCCAGCGGCCATAGCCTGGGCTGAGTCTAAGTCTGCAAGGGGTGTGCACCCCAACGGCCTTAGCCTGGGCTGGGGTCTCAGCATGCAAGGGGCAGGCACCCCCACGGCGCGATCCCCCTCCCATCGGCCATACCCTGGGCTGAGTCTAAGTCTGCGAGGGGTGTGCACCCCAACAGCGCGATCCCCTTCCCAGTGGCCATAGCCTGGACTGGGGTCTCAGCGTGCGAGGGGCACGCACCCCCACAGCGCGATCCCCATCCCAGAGGCTGTAGCCTGGGCTGAGTCTAAGCCAGCGAGGGGCGTGCACCCCAATGGCAGTAGCCTGGGCTGGGGTCTCAGTGTGCGAAGGGTGCGCACCCCCAAGTCATGATCCCCCTCCCAGCAGCAATAGCCTGGGCTGAGTCTAAGCCTGCAAGGGGCGTGCACCCCAATGGCAGTAGCCTGGGCTGGGGTCTCAGCGTGCAAGGGGCGTGCACCCCCACAGCGCGATCCCCCTCCCAGCGGCTGTAGCCTGGGCTGAGTCTAAGCCAGCGAGGGGCGTGCACCCCAATGGCAGTAGCCTGGGCTGGGGTCTCAGCGTGCAAGGGGTGCGCACCCCCAAGGCGTGATCCCCCTCCCAGCAGCAATAGCCTGGGCTGAGTCTAAGCCTGCGAGGGGCGTGCACCCCAATGGCAGTAGCCTGGGCTGGGGTCTCAGCGTGCAAGGGGCGCACACCCCCACAGCACCATCCCCCTCCCAGCGGCTGTAGCCTGGGCTGAGTCTAAGCCAGCGAGGGGCGTGCACCCCAATGGCAGGAGCCTGGGCTCGGGTCTCAGCGTGTGAAGGGCGCGCACCCCCAAGGCGTGATCCCCCTCCCAGCAGCAATAGCCTGGGCTGAGTCTAAGCCTGCGAGGGGCGTGCACCCCAATGGCAGTAGCCTGGGCTGGGGTCTCAGCGTGCAAGGGGCGCACACCCCCACAGCACGATCCCCCTCCCAGCGGCTGTAGCCTGGGCTGAGTCTAAGCCAGCGAGGGGCGTGCACCCCAATGGCAGGAGCCTGGGCTCGGGTCTCAGCGTGTGAAGGGCGCGCACCCCCAAGGCGTGATCCCCCTCCCAGAGGCTGTAGCCTGGGCTGAGTCTAAGCCTGCGAGGGGCGTGCACCCCAATGGCAGTAGCCTGGGCTGGGGTCTCAGCGTGCAAGGGGCGCACACCCCCACAGCACAATCCCCCTCCCAGCGGCTGTAGCCTGGGCTGAGTCTAAGTCTGCGAGGGGCGTGCACCCCCATGGCACAAGCCCCCTCCCAGTGGTGGCAGCCTGTGGTCTCAACCACTGAATCACACCAGCCAGGCAGATATGGAGAAGTCTTAAATGTTTCTTTTTTTTGTTACATATATGTTATTGATTTTTTACAGAGAGGAAGGGGAAGGGATAGAGAGCTAGAAACATCTATGAGAGAGAAACATTGATCAGCTGCCTCCTGCACACTCCCCACTTGGTATGTACTCCTAACCAAGGTACATGCCCTTGACCAGAATCGAACCTGGGACCCTTGAGTCTGCAGGCCGATGCTCCATCCACTGAGCCAAACCAGTTAGGGCTGTCCAATATGTTAAAGAAAATACCCTATCTAATAGAGGGAATATGCAGGGGAGGGCATTTGGGGGTGACCTGGTTGTCAGGGGAGGGCAGTTGGGGATGATAGGGCTGGCAGGGGAGCAGTTAGGCATTGATCAGACTTGCAGGGGAGTGGTTAGGGGGTGATCAGGTTTGCAGGCAGAAGCGGTGAGGGGCAATTAGGCAGGCAGGCAAGCAGTTGGGAGCCAGCAGTTCCGGATTGTGAAAGGGATCCCAGATTGGAGAGGGTGCAGGTTGGGCTGAAGGACACCCCCTCCCCCAGTGCACGAATTTCATGCACCGGGCCTCTAGTTATAAATATTAGGGATGTTGTGTACTATAAATATAACTATGATCAAGGTGGTTGAAAGTTTGTTCACATCTATTCCATTAATGACTTTGTCTAGTTTTTCTAACAAATGCTCTCTATCAGGTTGGGTAATGTATTTTGATCCATCTTCAAGTTCAGTGATCCACTCTTCTGCTGTCTCCAATTTACAATTGAGGTTATCCTGTTAATTTTTCATTATCAGTTTTGTACTTTTAAGTTCTAGATTTTTCATTTGTTTTTTTTTTTAATAATTTTTATTTCTCTATAGAAATTCCCCATCTGTTTATCATTTTGAGTATGTTTCTCTCTAAGTCCTTGAACATATTTGAAATCACTGTTTTAAAATTCTTTTCTGCTAATTCCAACATTTGATCATCATAATCAGTTTCTACTTACTACTTTTTTTCTTGACAATGAGTGACATTTTCTCATTTCTTCTCATGCCTAGTGATGTTTGTATGTTGAACATTGTGATAATATATTGAAGAGATTCTGGATTCCATTAATATACTATAAAGATGTTTTTTTCTTCTTACCAGTCAGTTAAATTGAATGTACTAAAGCTTTAAACTCTCTCTACCTTGCCATGGGCATCAGCTAAAATCTTTGCTTATATCGTCCAGCCTCCCTGCTGTTGCTTTTCACCAGTGAGTTGGAGTGTTCCTTGAGGGTTTGTGTAGATTGATATGGAGATCATATACAGATGTTTAAGCTGTCCTTTTTAAATGTCCCTCATTTCTAACATTTTCCTCCTTACTTTTCAGTTGTCCTGGATGTCCCACACTACCTCTCAAAGCTATTATGATTGCAGCTTTTTCCTTCAGTTCTAGCCTCCATCAAAAGAAAATCTATATAATTTCAAATTACCTATGTAATTTCCTTGTCTCAAGTCTCAACTCCACTCTAATTTTTGTCTATTTTAATCACTCTCCAGTGCCTTCAAATACTTTTTGCTATTCTTAATTTATTCAGTTTATAATTTTTATCTTCGAGACCATCAGTCAGATACAAGTTAGTCTACCATTACTAGCATCAACCTTGTCACTGAATACATTTTAACTCATTTTTTAATTTAGTCAACAAATATCTACTACCCTCCCACTATGTTTCAGATATTGTTCTGGGCACTAAGGCTACAAAGGATATAAGACCATAATTTAGCAACTTGAGGTAGTGAACACATAATACAATATACAGTTGATGTATTATAGAATTGTACACCTGAAACCTGTATAATTTTATTAATCAATTTTACTCCAGTAAATTAAAAAGACTATAACTTAGCTCTTTGTAGCAGAGAAGTCTTTATTCTGACACAGTGTGGTAAGATAAATTCAGGGACTACTATGGGAGCATAGAAAAAGAGAACTTGTAGGTTTATCTCTATTTCCTATCTTTCTTCAAATCCAATAACACATTCCCAGTTCAGATAATCATATGTCATGTAATTATTGAGTATTTTATTTATGCAGTAATGATTAGAGAATCTCTGAGCATTGAGTTGATCAAGGTATACTCTCAAAAAACGTTTAAGTACATTACTTTAAGAAGTTGCTATGATTGAGAGTGGATTTTTTTTTCTTTATAATTAACCATTTTAAGGTCTGGTGTTGGGGGAGGAGGTGATTACCATGGATGTACACTGTAACTTTTTTTTTAGAGCACACAACTATTTATAAAAGCAAACAAAATGGAAACTATGTAAACATACAACAAACTTAGATCCATTGAAAAACTCTTAAGGGAAATTTAGGAGACTCTATTCACAACCTTAATATTGAAGAGATTTTTCAAGAAATAAATACAAATATTATAAAAATATTTTATACAAAAATAGCATAAGGTGGATAGAGATATGTCAGTTTAGAAATATTGCAATGCAGATAAAAGACTATCTGCAATGCATAAAGAGATTTTGCAAAATAGTTACAATAAGTTCAACAGCCTGAAAGACAAAAGGATATGGGTAGACAATTCACACAAGAGCATATTCAAGTGGTTGAAAGACATGAAAACATAATCAGTCTTTATTCATTATGGAAAATATGAATTAAGTTACAAAGATAGCACCTAAGCCTGGAAGAATGAAAGAGGTTCTCATATATTGTTGTAGAAAATTGTGTAATTGTGTAAGTAATTCTGCAATATCTGATAAAATGCACATGGTCTTCATTCCAACAATTCAATTCCTTGAATTTGACTCATAAAAGTATCAGTATGTAAAGATAGGTGCACAAAAAATATTTGTCACAGTATCTATAATACTAAAAGCATAATATGCTAATTAGACTGGGTCTCCTTCCAGATGACCTTCCGAACGAAGCCGGGCCTGCGAGGGAAGCCCGGGTCATGGGTGCCAGAGGGAAGCCAGTGCTGGCAGCTGGGGAAGGAAAGCCTACTCTTGCATGAATTTCGTGCATCAGGCCTCTAGTTTTATAAAAAGACACCAAAATTCTGAGGTTTTCTTCTGCAAACTCAGAACATCTAAACCCAATACATAAATAGATGACATCAGATAACGGATTAGGTAGATTGAAGCTAAATAGGGAAGGAAGAGCAAGGCAGCAATATTCTACACCTTGGAGAGGGCTGTGAGAAGCTCTGTTTGAAAGCCATTGCATTATCTGATCATTCCCAAAATTAGCCTAAGCTGATTTCTCCTATAGCTCTAGTGTCCTTAGTATATATTAAACTTTTCTTCAGTAGGGACTGAGTTCCTCTGCCTACCCAGGATTTATAACAATGTTGCTGCCACATATGATATTAATAAGTGTAGGTTATTTTTTGAGCTGAGGAACTTTCTAGTCCATGTTATTGTCTGAGATGCTCGGCTCTAAAATATGTTTGAGTATGACAATTGTCAATCAATTTTAGTGTGAGCTCCTCAAATACACTTAGATATATAAATATAGATACTTTTCTACAATTTTACAACAGCCATGGGAAAAGACATCACAAATATATGTGAAACTTTTAGAGGGAACTCAATGAAGTTCTGTGATAATTGGGGGTTTTAAATCTCAAAAATAAAATATTCACTGTCCTCCAAATAGTCTAATTTTTTGGTGTCTTTTCTCATTATTAGGTCACTGAAGAATAACAATATTTAAAAAATGCAGTTCTTTGAAAATGCTTCACAAGAAAAAGCATTAAATAAAAGGACTTTAACCAAACACACTGACAAGATTATAATAGCTCTCATAATCTAACTTGCTTTTACTATGTAATTACCCAGAAAAAGGTGCAGAAGTATAATCCACTGATGTTGAAGAATAGCAAACACAGAGATATGTGGTGAAACTGTGAACTAATAGGTAAAATTAGTCATTCCTACTCTTGCTCTTTCTGATGACACCAACACTACCCAAAGCAAAGGCAGAATCATTCATAGCTTCACTCTCCACATGCCCTTTCCTATAACACCTGATCCCTCAGCTGCTCTGTGAAATAATTGTTCTTCCTACCAGCATAAAGAATGCATGTGAATTCATTGCAAATCATAGAAAGCCTTGTATGTGTGTGCGCACACACACACATACAGGTTTGAAATTTCAGCAGCACCATTGTAATGCTTTGAAGTGCAAGATAACAATTTAGGTGGGAAAAAAAGAGGGAACTTAGAATTAATCAACTGGTGATCTTATACCTTGGAATAATTAATGTTTGAATTCAAATTAAACCATCACCCATAAAGGTTCTTATTCTTTCACAATTATATTATCTCATATTAAATTTCAGTTAATTTCAGTGAATATCTTTTTGCTGACTTTCATGTTTAATGAGACTGTGTTCAAAAAAATTTAATGAAAAAAACCCAACCCAATTTAGATTTCAACACGTTCAAACATTCAGAAATGTCACATAAGACAACAATTTTGACTCTCTGAATCTGTTGTTTCATTTGTAAAATTAGGGAAATAATATCTACATTATAGGTGTTAGAAATAGTGAATAAGATAATGTATGTAAACTAATGCACTCAGTATTTAAACCTTAATATGTGTTCATTAAGTTTTAATTCCCTTTATAATAATTTGGGTGGTTTGTTTGCATTGCCATATTTAATATAGTTATAAAAATAGTATTAATATATAAAATTTAAAAAGGTTGTGCATAGAAATATTTCTAAAAATTACTTTTTGAATCATTGAAACTTGGAAGTACATTGTACTATAGGTATCCAAACAGAAAGTGTGAAATCTACATTGCTCCTCATGGATGATCTGTTTTCTTCTCAGACCCCAAGTAGTAAATATCCTTCCAATTAAAAGTGAGAAATAATGCCATCATTCTTATTACACAAGAACAGAAAGTACAAGGGCAGAAAATAAAGCCAACTGACTTGAAAACAATGCATTTAGAATACAGCATTGATGCTTAATCAAATATTTATTCCCAGCTCTATTCTATACATATATATATATACATATATATATATATATATATACATATATATAATCATAGCGGAAGGGCGAGGGAGAGAGAGAGAAACATCATAATGAGAGAGAATCATTGATTGGCTGTCTCATGCACGCCCCACACTGGGGATTTAGATGCAACCCAGGCATGTGACCTGATCTGATGGGAATCAAACCCTGACCTCATGGATTATAGGTCAGTGCTCAATCACTGAGCTATGCTGGCCAGGCAACTCTCTCCTTCTTGATCAGAATATCTAATAATTGAGGGAAAAGGGATACAGATATACATCTTTTTACTTTGTGTATTGGTGAAATTTTAAGGCACTCTTAAGCTCACAAAAAAGTTCAAAACTTTTTTGAGATATGGACCCATAGAAAAATATAATGGAAGTTATGATCACTCTCCCATAAAAGGAAAATGATATTATATAGGTTCAGTGAAATCATAGACCCTCTCAAATCTATCCAAAAATTCTTTCTTATTGTCCTTGGTTTATGAGCTCTTGATATACAAGAAATTATTCAAATATTTGGGACAAAAAGACATTTCAAATCCCCCTAATCCTCACACTTGAACTCCTAGAGGTTCATGAAATACAAATTGTATATCTTTGTTTAGTTTTAAAAAGTCACATTTTGCTCCAAATAAGTATGAATAATTTATAAATATATTCTTGTTGATTAAATAAATGAATGAGTTATATATCATATCATTCTATTTTTATTGACTCAAGATTCAAGTAATTGTCCTATTCTAAAGATTATAACAAAACTAAGTAATTACTATCCAAATCAGTTCTTTAAAAGGAAGAACAATTGAACATTGTGACCTTTATCAAATTTGTTTTCTGTGACCTTTGAGTGAATGCATAAGTGACAACCAAACATTTCCTGCAAATAGTGACACAAAGAAGTGACATTTCTTGCAGACAGTGGCAGTGCAAGCATAACGAGGCATACATAGAAGAAGAGCATTCTGTTTTCATAGTATGAGATGTTTCATTGGCTAAAACAAACTGAAAATATTTTCCTAGCTCTGCTCAGTATGGTATTCAGTAATCCTTTAGTGAAAAAGAATTCAAAGGTTATACCAGAGCCCACTATATACTTAGACATAAATATAGATGTAAACTTAGACTTAAGCACACACACACCGAGAGAGAATCCATTAAGAATCACTCATGTTACTATTTGGAATACTTTTTAAAAGAGAGAACAAGGATGAAAGAACTATGAGATAAAGTTCAAGGTGGAGGAAAAGAAGATGTTATTGCAATTAAACTAAAAAAATGTGAGAAAAAATGGGCCTAGATGTACACTTTTGCCCCTGTTTAAAAAGATGGAGCCATGTATACCAGGAACGAGACCATCTGGTTAGAGAGGCATACTAAGCAAGGTTGAAATAAAATGACCCTCAAGGATTGGCTTGTCACATGCTTTTTTGAAATATGTAATTATGTTAAATAAGTGTTATCCAAAACTCTTCCTATTTCTATCATCCAAACTACACTTTGTTTCTGCAAACATGGACTCCTAGGATACAGATGTTGATACCTCCATGTAATAAAAACTAAAAAGGCTTGAGATACTTTGATGTGGAATTAGATTTAAAAAAAATAACACAGGCTTTTATTCTGCAGAATAAAGAAAAATAAAGGCCGAAACCGGTTTGGCTCAGTGGATAGAGCGTCAGCCTGCGGACTCAAGGGTCCCAGGTTCGATTCCGGTCAAGGGCATGTACCTTGGTTGCAGGCACATCCCCAGTAGGGGGTGTGCAAGAGGCAGCTGATGGATATTTCTCTCTCATCGATGTTTCTAACTCTCTATCCCTCTCTCTTCCTCTCTGTAAAAAATCAATAAAATATATTTAAAAAAAAAGAAAAGAAAAATAAAGTATAAGCATCTGATTAGTATGAAACAGGAAGATCTTGAAAATTTTCTAGAAAATGAGGAATAGTAAACAAAATTTTTATACAATAACTATTAATATTTATTTATATTCTTTATTAAGGAAAACAATTTTTCATAAGGTAAAAATCATTTTGTACCTATTAGCCTCTTATTCCTAAAACCCCCATAATGTTTAAAATTCCTCAATGCCCAATTCTAACACCACCAATAGCTAGAGTGAAAACCAGGAAAAGCATGGTTGACTACTAGTAATTAATCCCTGGTCTGGGTCAACATTGCCTCATTATATATTTGAAGATTCTGGAGCTTAAGATGGGGAAAATTATGTTGGCATGCTAGTTCATTGGTTGGCACTCTAGTTCATTCAGAAAAGGAATGGAGGGCCATGGAGAATTGGGTAACATAGGTCCCCTAGGGGCTAAGAATTGGCTAGAACTAATAGGTCACATCGCTGGCAGGTATGTTTCCACTGCCCTTTGGAAACACCTTGCTCCAGAGCCATCACATAAAGAGCATGATCCCTACAATGATCGCCCCTCCTACACCTGCCCCCTCTGCACCATTGCTTGTGTAAGGACAGCAGCAATGCAGAGCACTCCTGGATGTTCCATGTGTCTGACTTGTTGAATCTAGATCATAAAACTTCATCCCAGCTGCCCTGGAGGGTGGGAAAATGAGGACTATCTAATAATGTAGAAAATTAACAAAATACAGAGAAAGTAATTAAAAGCTGCTAAGTGATGAATTATGGCAAATACCGACTACTATCAAGCTTAACAGAATACTGCTCTCACAAGCCTAGTTTTGTCCATGTTCACATCAGTTACCTCTCTAAAGGGTGTTATATTAGGAACAAAGGTAAGCCAAGCTAGAAAAAAAATAGTTCCTTATTGACATGACTTCACTTAACATTCTTTTCTCAGCAGTCATTTCATTATCCCCTGTTACAATGGCTCTTTCCCTCTGTGTTTAAACATGTTTATTTCTCCCTCTTTAATTAACCAACATGTAATTTAGTAAATAATCCTTTATTTGACTGATCTACTGCTGCAATCTACCTTTCTGTTATTCTCTATATCTTTCACCAATTGTATTTTTAAATTTTCTGCTATCATTCTTTTTATGTTTCTCTTTCTAAGAGTTCCTTGGCTCCTGTCCCCACTATTCCACAGTAGCTGCACTCCTGGAAATCACAAATGACCAGCGCCTCATGAAGTCCTTGACATCTCTGATGCACATGGTGTCATAAATAATCTTCTGGAAGCTCTTCCCGTATTCCTTTTCTGGAATTCTTCCTATTCTCCCCACTTGATCTTTGCTATCTATGTTTGTACCTTTATTACTTCATCTCTGGTGGCAGCTCCTAAAATTCTGTTTTCAAGCCTCTCTTTTCTCTTATTTATATTATGGAGAATCAATGATTCAATTTTTTAAAAACTAGTGGTCTACCAGGTAATAGTTAACTGACTGGCTTACTAGATGGTAGGCACCCTGCTAGGACCTGGTAATAAAAGGTGAATGAGAGGCCCTGACCTCAAGGAACTCAGGGTCTCATAGGAAAACACACATAACAGCTGAAAGTATGTAAATATGGCTATGCACGGCTTTGGAATCATTTAAGGGATGGGTGATGGAAAATGTAGTCAAATACAAGAGAGAACCCTCTAGAAGAAATGACAATATTACTTTCATAAGGATTCTCTCCTTTATAAAATGTTTATAATTCTTTTATTTATAGTAGAGTTGACATATAACATTATATTAATTTCAGGTATTTCACACAGTGAATTAGTATTTATGTACCTTATAACAGGATACCACAATTTGTCTAATAGCCATCTGTCACCATACAAAGTTACTACGATATTGTGCACTATTTTCCCTGTGCTGTACATTACTTCCCCTTTACAACTGGATGTCTTGCACTTGTGTGTTTTCATTACTGCCCTAATGCAAGTTAGTTCCACATTTCTTCCTCCCTGCTGGATACCTGCCCCTCAATACCTTTGAATAAATGATGTTTAAAACCAAACTTTTTATTCTCACTCCTACATTTATTCCCCTCAATATTTTCTAATTTATGGTGATAGTGTCAATGTTTATTTATCCAGACTAGCCCTAAACCTCTGCCTCACTATGAACTTGTCTCTCTGCCTCACTCTTGACATCTCTTTCACCAATGATTGTTTTCTTTTTAATCCTCAACCAAGAATATGTTCATTGATTTTAGAGAGATGGGAGAGAGAGAGAGAGAAAGAGAGAGAGAGAGAAAGATTGCGATGTGAGAGAGAAACATCAATCCGTTGCTTCCCTTCCACACACCGACCCGGGATCAAACCCAAAACCTAGTTGTGTGTCCTGACCAGGAATCGAACCCACAACTTTTTTGGTGTATGGAATGATGATCCAACCAACTGAGCCATCCAGTTGGGGAATCAATGATTCATTTTTTTTAAAACTAGTGGTCTACCAGGTAATAGATAACGTAACTGTGCAGCTGTAGGCTGATTATTTTTGTCCCAGTTTCCTCCTTTTTAAAATGAGGACAGTGATTCCTACATCACAGGGTTGTTGTCAAAATAAAATGAGGCCGTTTCCTGGAATATATCAAGCATTGATTGCATGTCATTTATTATTACTCATAATTCTTATGTTGCTTATTTTTACTTTTTATTCTTACTACCTTAACTGTGGCTTGAATTTTAGTCACTCATATCTGCATAGTCATTGTACTAAATGAACTAAATCCAACAGAAAAAGCTCACAAAGTCCCTTGTTTCCTTTATCCTACTGTCTCTTCACACTCATTCTGTAGATCAATTACATCCTAGCCCAGTGATGGGCAACCTTTTGAGCTTGGTGTGTCAAACTTCGCCAAAAAAAACTGAGCATAACTCGGGTAGTGTGTCACTTTGAGGAAAAAACATTATTTCGCAAATGTTTCATCCTCAGGAGCAGCAAATGTTTCATCCTCGGCATGTGGCCGCCTCAGTGGCCACGTGTCATCAGAAATGGCTACGCGTGTCAGTGCTGACACACGTGTCATAGGTTCACCATCACTGTCCTAGCCTCTCAACGAAATCTGTCAGGTTAAATAGCTTCTCAGTTACTCTGATTCATAAGAACACTTAATTTGGTAATAATAACTCCATATTTACTACTACTAATAATAATAATTCCAAGGTCTTTTCCCTCCATAGTCTTGACAGTACAATAAACCTGTAAACATGTGGAGTGAGGGATATGGCATGGGGGGCTTCATTGTTTTTTAGTTGGCCTGCTCCTCCCTCAACTCACATGTTGCTATTGCAGACCCCGCCAAGGTTAGCCCCCAGGGAAAAAAGAATTAGGGCCTATACTGTGGTGGTCTAATGTTTGTAGGAGAAGGCATTCAAAACTGATACTCCTTTGCTGTTGTATTCAGCTCTTCTGCAATGACTTTAACATAAAGAGCCTCCCTGGGAAGTCATCCATAACTTTCTCCTCCAGTCCCTGGGCCTCAGGTGGCCTCACTCCTCTACCGGGTCACTTCCTTCTTCCCAGTGGGACCTCAGGCATTCTAAAAGCATTCTTGAATTTACTTTTCTGTCTCTCTCTTTTTCTATCTCTGATTTATTTTCATTTCCCTCCTCTCTTCTCTTTCTCTCTTTAAAAACTCTGCCATTTTTTTATTTTGCAATTAAATCGACATACAATACTATATTGCTTTCAGGTATACACCTAAATGATTAGACATTATATAATTAATAAGTGATCTCTCCGATAAATCTTATACCCATCTGACACCATATATAGTTATTACAATATTATTGGCTATATTCCCTATGCTGCACTGTACTTCACATCTCCAAGACTATTCTGTAACTACCAATTTGTACTTCTTAACCCCTTCACCTTTTTCACTCATTCCCCAAAACCACCTCCCATCTGGCAGCCATCAAAATGTTCTCTGTATCTAGGAGTTTATTTCTATTCTGCTTGTTAGTTTAATTTGTATTTTAGATTCAATTGTTAATAGATATGTATTTATTGCCATTTAATTGTTCATAGTTTTAATCTTTTTTTATTTATTTTTTCTTAAAAAAGACCCTTTAACATTCCATGTAATACTTTACTGGTTTGGTGGTGATAAACTACTTTAGCTGCTTTTTTTTTTTTTTTTTTGTCTGTGAGGTTAGAGTAATCGTGGTTATAGGTCCTTGCTTTTCTTTTTCTTTTTTTAATACATATTTTATTGATTTCAGAGAGGAAGAGAGAGATACAAACATCAATGATGAGTGAGAATGATTGTTCCTCTGCCTCTTGCATGCCCCCCGCCCCCCACCTCCACTGAGGATCGAGCCTGCAATCTGGGATGTGCCCTGACCAGGAATCAAACCATGACCTTCTGGTTCATAGGTCCACACTCAACCACTGAGCCATGCTGGCTTGGTGCTTTTCATCACTTAGAATATTTCTTGCCAATCCCTTCCGGCTTGCAAAGTTTCTGTTGAGAAATTAACTGAAAGTCTTATGGGAGCTCTCTTTGTAGGTAACTACTGCTTTTCTATTGCTGCTTTTAAGATTCTTTGTCTTTAACCTTTTGCATATTAATTATGATGTGTCTCATTGTGGACCTCTTTGGGTTCATCTTGTTTGGAACTTTCTGTGCTTACTGGACTTATATGTCTATTTCCTTCACCAAGATAGGGAAGATTTCTGTTTTTGTTATTCCAAGAACGTTCCCAATTTCTTGCTCACTCTCTCTTCTCCTTCTGTCACCCCATGATTGAATTTTGATATGCTTGAAGTTGTCCCAGAAGCTTTTTACTCTCATTTTTATTTTTATTTTTATTTTTTATTGTTGCTATTCTGATTAGGTGTTTTATCCCAAATAGCTGTTTAGATTTTTGGCTTCTTCTACTTTACTATTGGGTTAGGGTTAGGGTTAGGGTTAGGGTTAGGGTTATGGTTAGGGTTAGGGTTAGGGTTAGGGTTAGGGTTAGGGTTAGGGTTAGGGTTAGGGTAACTTATTCTTCGTTTCAGTTAGTGTATCCTTCATTGTGGACTGGTTCTTTTTTATGGTTTCCATGTCTATGTTATGCTATTGAAGTTCTCTCTAAGTTCATCTACTCTTTCCCTTATAACATTGTTTTGAACTCTGCATCTAGTAGGTTTCTTGTTTCTATTTAGTTTAGTTCTTTTTATGGAGTTTTGTTCTTTTCTTTCATCTGGGACATGTTTCTTTGTTTCCTTAATTTGGCAGCTTCCCTGTGTTTATTTCCATGTATTAGGTAGAGTTGCTATGTCTGCCAGGCTTGGCAGAATGGCCTAATGTAGTAGGTGTCCTGTAGTGTCCTCATTCACCTGAGCTGGGCTCTCCAGTTGTGCTGTCCTCCTCATGTGGGCTATGTTTATCCTCCTGTTGAGCTTTGATTGCTATTGGCTTGTCAATGGGAGGGACATACCCCCAGGCCAATCAGTTGCAAGTACTGTCTGCGACTACTGTGGAGGTTCAGCTGTGCAGTGGGCTTACTTACAAAGAAGGGCTTACTTCCGTAGGCTCTGGTTCCCACTGAGTTTGCCACTTGTGTGTGTTGCTTGTGGAGGTGGTTGGGTGGTGCTTTGACATGGTCTGAAGCTGTCCACCAAGTGTGCTGACTCTGCCCAGGTCCACCCCGAAAGAGCTATAAAGTAACCTAAAGATGGCTTCTACTTGTGTTGGGCTCAGAGGTGCCCAGTAGAGGCTAACTATGAACCAAGGCCAGCTGCTACTAGCATTAGGCCTTGGGCCACTTATTGAGGGCATGCCAACACCAGATGTAGCTTGTTTGAAAGATTTTAGAAAAATCTGAAGCATTAGTCAAGATAGGCGATTCATATGGAAAAACCACTGGAAATAGCTTGGGTGGGCCCAAACCTTGGGAGGTAGGTCTCAGGGAATCATCAGGGCAGGGGGAACAATCATAACTAGGTTGATGGAGACTTGGATATGTGCCCGCTTGCCAGCTCTGTTGGGGGAGGGCTCAGAGAAGGAACAACGGCCTCTGACAGTACTTCTATCTGGGAGAAAGCTGCCCCTCCAGCTTGCCCTGATGCCAGACAGTTTAATTCCTCCCCATATGTCCCTGGTGCCTTTCCAGCTGCTGCCTCAGTGCTGAAGCTCAGAGTGAGTGAATCTGAGTTAAGTCCATGCCTTACTCAGCATTGTAAGAGAAACTACCTGAGACTCCTACAGTCCTCAATCTCGTTACAATTCCTGCTGGTTTTCACAGCCAGAGATTATAGGGATTTCTTTCCCTGGAACTGGAACCCTGGGCTATGGGGCGTGGTGTGGGGCTGTGACCACTTGTTCCTCAGGGGGCACCTCCACAGCCAAGATACCCTCCCAATTTTTATCCGCCACATGTGGGTGTGAGATTAGCCCCTTCCACATTGAGTCTCTGCCCCTCTACCAGTCTCTATGTGGTTCCTTCTTTACATCCTTATTTATAGGACTTCTGTTCAAACGGTTGGTATGTTTTTTAGTTGTAATTTTGACAAGGTTGTGGGAGAATGCTAGTACCATGTTTATCTACATGCCATTTTGACTAGAAGCCCAAAACTCTGCCATATTAAGTTGCTAGCCCACAACCTGTCATCTTAAGATTTCCCAAATATGTATAAGAACATTCCCCTATATACCTGACATTAGGACCTAGATAATAACTACAAAGCTTTTCAAAGTATTCCCTTGAAGCTCTTCACATTTGGTTTAAAGTTGAATGGTAGAACCTCAGAAGCAAGAAGAAATGCTCCAGAGTTCTAGCAATTCCTCCAGAAAAATCCTACGCATTAGCTCCATTGCCCTCCTGACCAGACCCTAGCCCTGCTTCATTTATGCCTGAGAGAAGCAACGGACCTCATAAGGCTGTATGGGCATGGTGCCTTGACAAGTCCTACAAACAAATCTTGTAGGCACTTGGTACCCATTGTTCTCAATCTCAGGCCCTTATGCCAAAAGGGAGAAAGAAATCCATCTTTAATATCCCATTACACTTGTATTAGTGCATTCTCCATGAAACTCATCTCTATGTCTACAATTTCCCCCCCATCAACCAGACAGAACTCCCTCAGGCATTGCTTTATAAAGCTCCTCAGCTTAAAAACTCCCAGTGAGTCCCACTACCCGCTGAGGAGCTCTGCTACTTGAATAGGTCTACAGACATTTCATGCTCGGCTCATCTTTAATACTTAAAAATAAGATCCTTTCCCAAGTGGTTCTCAAATCATTACCATTACTTTTTAATAACTAAGAGAGAACAATCTATTAACAATTAATTAGAGTAAATGAAAGGGGACTCTCCCTGCATAGATGAAAGCAAACTGTTCACGTTTAGGGAAGATTTACTAAAGTACTTCAAACTGAAAGATAGGCAATCAAAAAAAGGTGGAAATATTTTCATCAAACTGTGACCAGAAATGATTAACAACTTCTCCGCAGATTAGAAGCGCAAATAAGGAGCAGCACCGGGCCTTGAAAAAAATTAATTATAAGTATATATTATTTTATTCATAAAGAGATCTATTATAGTCTCTCTGTAGATTAGAAAACTAGAGTAATATATAATTAGACTAGTTACATTTTTATTTTATAAATCACTGTCATTTTCATAATGTCCCATTTTTTTCTAACCAATTATTTGTATGTTACACTTATTGGAAAGCACCATACAGATGATATATTTTAAATATAGCCATACAGAAAATGTTTCACTAATGAAGACTAACACAGTATATTAATATGTTCAGAAATAGAATTTTAATCAATTAATAGATTTCAAAAAAAATAAGATGGTAGGAGTTTCTCAAGCCTTTTTAATTCAGTCTATGGCTTTTTAAATTACATTATGGCAGGGGATTGACAGAAGGGGAGGGGTGGAAATGTGGCTTGTGTTCTTATTCCAATAAAACCTAAAAATGCAAAAGTCTGAAATTAGCTAAAAACAGATGAATTGTGATTTTTATTTTTGATGAGTCATAGTACTCAGGAGGAGGGGTGTCTGAATATAGAATGAGGCTGTTCTAATTTCTTGAGGCCTTTTAATATATTGCTTATATCTTTTTTTTTCCACTTGAAGAGAGAAATCATCTGACCTCTAAGAGGCACATTTTCAATAAATTCCATAAAACAGCAGGAGAGAATGCAGATTGAAAATGCAGTTCCAGCATCTTGCACTTTAAAAAGCTTTTAAAGGCTGTCTCATGCATTTATCTTCTAATAAAGAAGGATGCACAAGACACCTCGCATTCTACTCTGGTTGGTAAGTCAGTGATAATGTCAAATCAATGGCACAATGATCAAATATGAGAACAGGATCAATATTCTGATCAATTGAATTGCCTTAGATATTAAAAAGTAATTATTCCAGGACAAGTCTGCATTGGCAAAAATAAGAGTATGTCTGCCTTGTCTAATAACTTTCACTTTAAATATCGACAAACTCAGTTCACAAATAAAATAACAAATTTTGGGGAATTGTATTGAGCACAAAGTTAGCAGAAAATGTGTCTGGTACAGATAAAAATACAATTATATTTTTTCACACATAACTCTGTAAGGGAGGAACCCCCCGCCTCCCCAAATAGAAGCAAGTCTAATTTATTATTACATTTTATAATACAAAGCAGGCATTTGGGTAGGGGGATAAATAGGAAGAGGGTCTATCCTTAGCACCAGACATAAATCAGAGCTGCTCTGAGGCCATCACAAGGCATCGATCTATAGCTGCAAGTGAGTGGCACAGTAGGTAAAATGAGAATTGGTTCCTGACATTAAGGAACTTGCATTCTGGTTAGAAAGACAATCCTAAACATATGAAACAATGTGAGAAGACTTACAAGCAAAATAATGTAATGAAAGCTAACTTTTATTGGCAGTTTACAATGAGCCAGATACAGTTGTAAGCACTTTGCATGTTCCAGTGAATTCTGTTGGTGGGCTGCCCAGAAGTATGGTAGTGGCTTTCTGCAGCCAACACCTACTTGCCATATGCTTTTGCTGCAAACTGCTAAAAGCTGGCCAATTCTAAAAAAACAAACAAACAAAAAAAAAAAAAACACCAAACAAACAAACACTGCCCTTTATAGAAATAAAGCCAACAAGCCTTGGAGTTTATGTACCACCACTTCCCTGGAGCAAACTGCAGTCAACAACTAACTGACACAGGGATATAAAAGGGCCACCTCTCACCTAAGTAGGACCAACTAGGTGCTGCAATTTGTGGTTCACAGCTCCCAGCGGATCCGGCTAGCAATAGTCTTTGGCTGAGCGCCCATCTTTGCTTCCTTCTCCACCTCCCTAACCCTCCCACAGCTTTCCTTAAGATCTCTCTCTGAATAAATCACTGGTACAATAAACTCTGCCTCGAGATCTGCTTCTAGGGAATCAGAGATAAGACCCAATACATGAACTCATTAAATATTTGCAATCACCTTATGGGGAAATAACAACTATGATACCCATTTCACAAATTAGTAAACTGAGGCATAACAGGATTAAGAACATGGACAAGGTCACTCAGCTCATACATGGTAAACCTTTGCTTTGATCCCAGGAACTGCTAGCTTCAGAGATTATGCTCTAAACCTTTACATTCTATGCTGTGAATGTTTGCCAAGGGAAGGCTGTCTCTATGGGTGGCAGAGGGAATGCAGGATTTAAAATAAGGAGATTGACTTTAATGTGAGCGCTTTAACTTCATAGCCTTGTGATTTTGAGTTAATCACTTAATTTTACAGTACATATTTGTAAAATAGGAATAGTAATATGAAGCTATTGGGAGGATAAGACGAGATCAAACATGTGAAGTACCTGGCCTAGAGCAGGCTTTCAAGAATGTTAGTAAAATTTTGATTTTATGAATACCAACATTCCTTTGAAATTGTGTAGCCCTTTACAACTTGTAAAATGTTTTATTCAATCATCTCTTTTAGTCTTCACAATAGCCTTGTAATAAAAATATTATTGGATATATTTTATTGATTATAAAAAGAAGTTGGAACTCAGAAAACCCTCAAAGTTAACAAAACTAGGACTCAAATGTAAGATATCTAACTACACAATAATATTGTAATAACTATGTATAGTGCCAGGAGGGCATTGGAAATATTGGGGGGAACACTTTGTAAAGTACATGAGTGTCTAACCACTAGTTGTACACTTGAAACTAATACAAAGCAATATTGAATGTAAACTGGAACTCAAAAATATAATTTAAAAAATAAAATAGGCATTGATTAAAAAAAGAAGATATCTGACTATAATTCCAGTATTTTTATCTTTATACCACAACTACATTAATTAATAAGTAAAATTTTAGATTACTCAAGTGATTACTAGAAATTTTATTTTATTATTTTCTTGACTTCTTAAGAAAATAGTAGCATTTTGAAAATGGTGAGTGCTGTTAGCTCTACAGGAATTCACAAAGGGGAGAAAATAGTTTCAGAAGACAGTTTATGAAGGATGGGGCATTTGAGCTCAATTTTTACTTCTTCAACAAGCAAATATTAGTTGAGATTATTTGTATTTCAAGCACTGTGTAAAATTTGAAAAGGCAAAATGAGGTTAAAAAAACAAGCATTTGTTTATTTTTTTCCCCTTTGTTTTTCTTGCCCGAGGTAATATATCAGTGAAAATTCTGCTCCGTGAGATGTCTGATATTTAGCTGCCTATATTTTCTTCTAGGAGCTTTAAGATTTCACATCTTACATTTAAGTATTTTATCCATTTTGAGTTTATTCTTCTATATGGTGTAAGTTGGTGGTCTATTTACATTGTTTGCATGTATCTGTCCAATAATCCCAACACAATTTACTGAAGAGGCTGCCTTTACTCCATTGTAGTTCTCGCCTCCTTTGTCAAATATTAATTGAGCATAATGGCTTGGGTCGATTTCTGGGGTCTCTGTTCTGTTCCACTAATCTATATGCCTGTTCTTGTGCTAGTACCAAGCTGCCTGGATTACAGTAGCTTTGTAGTTTAGCTTGATATCCAGCATTGTGATCACTCCATCTTTGTTCTTCTTTCTCAAGATTGCTGCAGCTATTTGGGGTCTTTTTTGGTTCCATATAAATTTTTGGAGAATTTGTTCTAGGTCTGTGAAATATGCTGTTGGTATTTTAATAGGGATTAACTTGAATCTATAGATTGCTTTTGGTAGTATGGACATTTTAATGATGTTGATTCCACCAATCCATGTATATTCTTACACTTGTGTATATCTTCCTCTATCTCTTTTTTCAATGTCCTGTAGTTTTCTGAGTATAGGTCTTTTATCTCCTTGGTTAAGTTTACTTCTAAGTATCTTAATTATTTTGTTGCGATGGTAAATGGGATTATTTTTTTTTTTTTTAGTATCTCTGAGAATTCATTATTGGTGTATAAAAATGCCATCGATTTCTGGGTATTAATTTTGTATCCTGTTACATTGCTGAATTCATTTATTAAATCTAGTAGTTTTTGGTGGAGTCTTTAGGGTATTCTATGTACAATATCATATCATCTGTCAATGACAGTTTTGCATCCTCCTTTCCAATTTGTATAACTTTTAATTTTTCTTCTTGTCTGATCACTGTGGCTAGGACTTCCTGTACTACATTGAATAAAAGTGGTGAAAGAGGACAACACTGTCTTGTTCCTGTTCTTAGGAGAAATTATTTTAGTTTTTGCCTATTGTGTATGATGCTGGCTGTAGGTTTGTCATATATGGCCTTTATTATGTTAAAGTATGATTCCCCTATTCCCAGTTTGTTGAGAGTTCATATCAAAAATAGGTGTTAGATTTTTGTCTAATGCTTTTTCTGCATCTATTGATATGATCATGTGATTTTTGTCTTTTAATTTGTTTATGTGATGTGTCACGTTTATTGATTTGCAGATAAACAAATAGGACTACATCAAAATAAAAAGCTTCTGCTCAACAAAAAAAAAAAGGGGGGGGGGAACCCACTGTATGGGAGAATATATTTGCCAATGATACATTTGATAAGGGGTTAATTTCCAAAATATATAAAGTACTCATACAACTCAACAAAAGGAAGGCAAACAATGCAATTAAAAAATGGACAGAAGACATGAATAGATACTTCTCCAGAGAGGACATACAAATGGCCAAGTGAACAAAATTCAACATCACTAATCATCAGAAAGATGCAAATTAAAAGGACAATGAGGTAGTTGTTACATCAGACCTGCCAGAATGGCTATCAGCAATAAATCAACAAACAACAGGTGCTGGCAAGGATGTGGAGAAAAAGGAATGCTAGTATACTATTGGTGGGAATGCAGACTGGTGCAGCCACTATGGAAAACAGTGTGGAGTTTCCTCAAAAAATTAAAAAAGTAACTGCCATTTGACCCAGTGATCCCACTTCTAGGAATATATCCTAAGAAGCCAGAAACACCAATCAGAAAGAATATATGCAGCCTTATGTTCATAGCAGCATTATTTACAGATCTGGAAACAGCTCAAGTGTCCATCAGTAGATGAATAGTTTAAAAAACTGTGATACATTTACACAATAGAATACTATGCAGCTGTAAAAAAGAAGGGTACTTTACCCTTTCAGACAGCATGGAGGGACCTGGAGAGTATTATGCTAAGTGAAATAAGTCAGGCAAAGAAAGACTAGTATCACATGATCTCACTTATACTAGTATGTGGAATCTAATGAACAAAATAAACTGATTTAAAAAAAAAAAGGATCCAGAGATGTTGAAGCATGGGACAGACTGATATATTTGGGGAGGGAGGCGTTAATCAATGACCTTATTTGCATATATCCATAGCCCATGAACAGACAATAGTGTGGGAAGGACTGGGGAGGGGGTGGGAGTTGGGTGGAGGGTGTCAATTGGGGGGAAAAATGGGGACATCTGTAATGCTTTCAATAATAAATATAAACTAAAAAAAAAAAAGAAAAACAACAAGCAGAAGCACAAAGTCAGAAAGAAAAAAGTATCTTCAAGAAATAGGAGTAACATATTTTAGGAGTCTGAAAAAGTATCAGATTTTTTTCCCTTATGTTTATAGAACATAAGGCTGGAAAGTTCATTTGGGGCAGATATTTGAGGACAGGGAAAGTCTGGATTAGAATATTGAGTTTCAAGTGTGCATAAAGCAGGTGTGTCTGGTACGTGGTAGGTATTCAGTAAATAGTAGCTATTGTCATTTGTCATGGTATTATTTAAGGAATAATGGATACTCTTTCCATTTCTCCTCATTCTCTCTAGAATGCTATTCCAGAATAGAATTCCTAGGATATTCTAGACTGAACAAAGTCCTGAAATGACCATTTTTAATTGGGGCCCAAAGATAGCCTCCAAAGGATTCATGGATTTCCTGAAGTTGTATTTTAAAAAGTGTAAATAGCCTACTAGTGTATACAGAGCCATAGGTTGCATCACTTCTTAGAAGGGGCTCAAAAGAGGCTTACTCAATAATAGATTGAAAATTAGCTTGTTTCAACTAGCCAATTTAAATTTGCCTGAAAACTTGACTACTATTTTACTGTCAAATTTATTACTCTAACAACAATCTTATTTTACCCTGTAAATATTAGTGGAAGGGATTATTTGCCTTCTTGAGTAGGTCCTGAGCATTCCTGGTGGTAGGCGAGATTTAGATATCATAAACCCACTTCCCCACACCATGGGTACAAGACAACTCAAACAATTCTTGTTGGAGTGAGAGGGCAGCTGCTGTCGGCCAAGTTTCTGTTGGTCACCTGGGCCCTGATCTGAGCTGGGCATGGGAAGCTAAGCAGCCATGGGGGCAGGAGACCTCCCTCAGAAGGTGCTAGGGTTCAGGCCCCTGCAATGTTGGGGGGGGTGAGGGTCTGTGCCCCACCTCTGTTGACCCCCAAATTCTCTCCTGATAGCCCCTCTGCGACTGTGCCTGTCTTAGGTTGTTCCTTCCTTGAGGAATCTTACCCGTCTCTGGCTAACCAGCCATCCTCCGGGGCCAAGCAGGGTGACGTGAGGTTCAGTTTTGTCTCCTTGGTAGCCTATGCCCCCATGGCCTCCATGCCCAGCACCTGCCTTGGGATCCCCTCACCTGCTGGCGGGGTCCCAGCACTGATCACATATCTTGGGGAACCCGGGTTTCTTCTCCAGGGAGGGCTCAGTTCGCCCCACTGGGTGAGAGACAGGTCCATGGCACCAGTCATCACGAGACTTCAACCTCGACATGAACAGAGAGCTCATGCAACAGCTGTGAGCAATTGAGTTGTGAGAAGAGGGTCTCTCTTGGCCTAAAGGGTAAGAGGGACCAATATAGAATGCTCAGGTGCCTTCCCAGGAGGCCCTCTACACAATGAAAAGGATTAAATCCTTACATGTCCTTTTTAAATTGCTGCCAGACATTCAAAGAATTAGTTTGTAAGTTTGCTTGGGATAATTGTATATTATGTTGTTGTAATTCTAAAGTATCAACAGATGTGTTAAGTTTGTCTCCAAGCACCAAACAGATGATTTTTTTTTTTTTTTATCCCCAAGGGTGCGAGGAACTATTATAAGTACTGGGTGGGGGTGATCCAAATCTGGGAAAATTTTTAATGACAGTGTAGAATAATATCATGTAAGGATATTCTTTGTTCTAGTCCATGGCAATTCCCTTTCAAACTGGCTATTCATTTCTTTTTATATAGACAAGGTCTTAGTTACATTTTCTGCACCTCTACCGGGGGCAAGTAGTGATAGTAGTGACACCCTTTCTTTGGTGTCCACACAAGCCAGAAACCTCTCTTTAATTGTACACACAAAGGGGCATTGTTTTGATTTTGTGTCATTCCAAAGGGAAGCTGGGTGGAAATTAGCACTTAGAAGCTTCTTTACTTGGTAAGATTACTGTAAGTAGTTAACTTAAATAGTTAAGGAAAAATGCTTTAAGGAGTTCAGCAGGAAAAGAGAAAATGTTTATTATGAAGTTATAACATAGGTGGCCTGATGGAAAGAAAGCCATCTCAGCATTACAGGAGTGATGGTAGCTTTTTTTTTTTTTTTTTTTTTTAATTGATTTCAGAGAGGAAGGGAGAGGGAGAGAGAGATAGAAACATCCACAATGAGAATCATGGATCGGCTGCAACCCGGGCATGTGCCCTTGACCAGAATCGAACCTGGGACCTTTCAATTCATAGGCCGACACTCTATCCACTGAGCCAAAATGGCTCGGGCTGATGTTAGCTTTTGAAATAGTACAGAAAACACCTCTTCAAGAACTCTCCTCAAGGATCTACTGACAAAGGTAAGCTTCTTTCTTTTTTTCTTTAATATATTCTATTGATTTTTTACAGAGAGAAAGGGAGAGGAGAGAGATAGAGAGTTAGAAACATCGATGAGAGAGAAACTTCGATCAGCTGCCTCCTGCACACTCCCTACTGGGGATGTGCCTGCAACCAAGGTACATGCCCTTGACCGTAATCCAACCTGGGACCTTTCAGTCTGCAGGCCGACGCTCTATCCACTGAGGCAAACTGGTTGGGATTAAGCTTCATTCTTTAATGAATCTCAATTCCCAACTAAAAAGAAAAATTGGAAGCTGAATGCAAGACTTTCCCCTTTCCAAAAGAGTGAATTTGAGTCTCCCTAGAAAACGCTATCTAAACAATTACATTAAGAATATTTGATTCCATAAAATAAGAACAAATCTAATTTGGATTGAATTTACCAGGAAAGAATCATGCTTTCCTGCCTAATGCATTGGCCTGATTGTTATGGATTTAAGTATTTAATATAATTGATCACAAGCTTTAGGTATCCTTCAAAAATATTGTAAATATCTCATTTTAAGATAAAATTGTCCTTTGAAGAGCTAATCATTCTTCCTTTTATAAATCTGTCTTTGGGAAAACTATACTTTTGTTCAGAAGAAACTATGGAGAGAAATGGTCACAATTAATAAGACAATGAAGAGAAAAGCAAGTGATCAATGGTAGAAAATGAATCTAGTCTTGTGGATCTCCTGTGAATTAGCTGTCCCATCACAACAATAGTACCTGGAGAGGGTTACTTTATCTTACAGGGAGAAGAAAGTTACTTCCAGAAAATACTTTGTTCACCAAGGCTAAAATAAATGAAATTGATTTATGCATGAAATTAAATATATTCGTTGATATATTAACACAAAGTGCCAATTTGAAAAAAATAGTGGAGTATCAGAAACTCTCATGCTATTTTCCAGGATTTAATCCAGTTATCTGGCATGTACCTTTGCTACTTATTACTTTGCTTTAAACAATGGAACAGCCTGTTCCCTGCACCATTACTCCGACTGAGACTTGTAAAAATCCCCCTAATATTACTGAAGGTCATTGTCAAGTATCAGAGATTCTAAGTTTTCTTAGATTTGCAAGCAGAGATACCTCAGGAATATTAACTGACTCAGCCCTTCAACAACAATTATCCTTATTAAATAAAATCTGTATCAGCTGAATCGTTAGCACAAAAGAAATTAGAACTGCTATGGCAAATCTGCAGTGTAAATCCATGGCAGTAACTGATTTTCGCAAGAGAATATTAATCAAGAAAAGTTTTAACTTTATCAACTCCACTAATGAAAAGACATTTTCTGTTACATATCACACAAAGCCTGATGGGGTGAGGAAGTGCAAGCCTTAATCCTCTAGATTTCAGCTGATGTATTACTTCTCCAAATTCACAATGCTTTTGAAGTGCCTCAGATCTTAAATCAAGGAACCGGCTGTACAAAGAAGAGAGCCGCAGTAAAATTAACTTTTTCCTCTCCCTGTAGATGGTATTATATATATATATTGTCTTAGCACCTTAACATGAAAGATGTATAATACTGAGAGAGGCAGACATTTTCTATAAAGACCTGAATGGCTAATTTAGTGAGCAAATAAATCGTGACACAAATCTTCCTGATCTTTTAACCCATCATCAGCAATTCTAATCAAGCTAGTCTGTTCAGAAACTAGAATTTCATAGTAGCTGCGTTTTTTTTCCCTGCAGTTGCATTATTTTCTTTAAAGTAGATACCCAAAAGATAGCAGAATAAGCATATTGTCAAAATTTAATTTAAAAACAAATCAAATTTCAGGGTTAGATCCTCTCCTCTTCCTCTACCACTGTTGCATGTTTCTCTTAATCTCACTAAGCATCAGGCCCTTCATTTGTGAAATGGGAATCCTAACACTGCTCTCCTTAAAGGCTTAGTGTGTTTATAATATGAGACAGTCTGTATAAATCAGCTAGCACACAGTGCCTGACATATAGCAAGTGCACAATAAACATTAGTTTTTATTATTGTTATTTTCTTGCCCAGATTATTTTGAGGGGAAAAATTATTATCTTCACAATTTTTTACTGTGATCACAGTATTTAGTTACATGTTGTGAAAATAAACTAATCAATGTGACACTAGAGAAACAATGGATAAGGATTGCTAAGAGAGTCATTTAAAATAGAGTCAGGAGGTCATTGAGGAAGTGGGGCCATTGCAAGTCTCATAGAGTTCTCAGAAATGCTAGTTACTAGCTAACTTACAGTTAAACTCAGCTCAAGGCCAAACCATAAACATCCTGGATAAACAACTATTACATGGACATGTACTGACTCTACTTCCTCCTTAGCATGGCAACTTGGACCATCTACAGTCTCCATTTTGAAAGGAGCTAATCGTTTTGCCAGCCAACATCCTTCCTTTACATATAGGACCTAATTGAGAACATTAGCTATAGTTTTCACCTCTCTTATTTGCATACTGGGCCTAACCAATCCCTGTTAATTTAGCACTCTTCTTTTGCATGCAGAACCTAAATAGGAACAGCATGTAAGATTTTCACCTGTATAAACCTGCATTTTTCTGTGCTCCTCAGAGCACAATTTAGGTTTCTGTCTGAATCTGTGCCTCCAGCAGTTTATTGCTCAAATAAATGCTCTTTTTTTGTTCTTTATAGCCTAAATCGTTTTTGGTCGACAAATGAGAAGAGGAAATAAGTTGTATCTACATGTGTTTACTGAAATACATTGTATATGTGCTAAAGTTCACAAAAGAATAAATTTAAAAACTGTTAAGGTACTTCTGATTGCTTCTAATGACCTGAATTGCATAACAGGTAAAAAAAAAAAAAATTAAGGTCTGCTTCTCTGCCAGGGCAAAATTTCTTTACTAGACTTATCCCTGTCACTACCAACTCCCAGTTAGGAGAGATTTGGCAGGTCGGTGATAAATGCAAGTTCTGGCAATTGGGGAAGCTCTCTGGGAAGCTTCCAGAAGCAATACCAGATTGATACAGTAATATAAGTAAATGAAGGAAGATGCCAAGGTAGTCAGTGAGGAAAGTCAGAGAGAGAGAGAGAGAGAGAGAGAGAGAGAGAGAGAGAGAGAACACAAAGAGTGCATGGGGAAGCTCAGTATACAAGTGTTCAACACATACTTAGCAAACATTTTAAGTAAAAATGGAAAGAAAAAGATTCCAATGAAAGAGAATAGGATGAGCATGGTGGAACTGGACGTGGTATATGCAGGAGTAACTGAAAATCAAGCTAGAAAGTCTGGGTGGAGCCCAGAATTTTGAAGTTTTTTCTCTCATGCCACAGTGTCAGGCCTTCATTTGGTGAGCATTGGGGAACTAAAGAAGATGTTTTAGCAATGAAGTGGCATGGTTGTCCATACGCCTTGGGAAAGTAGTTAAGCAGCTATGGGGAGAAATTAAAAAGAACAACACTTGAAACAAAAGACAATCTAGAGTCTGACCATAGTGGTCCCAAAGAGAAATATGGGAGCCTAAGCTAAGGGGAAATATGTGAGAGCTACACAGGATGAAAAAAAAATAAAAATGGATTCAATGGAGATCAAGAGTCAGGCCCAAACTAATGAATGATAGCAAAGCCAAATCATCCAGGTAGACATACTGACATTTGAATGAGAGGTATATAAAATGACTCACTGAACCTTTGCAAAGGCAGAATGTCTTTTCTTTTATGAAGTAGCTTAAAAGCACATCTGGCTTGCTCCCTTTGTTTTTGATTAATTCCTTCAGCAAGTGCTAATTACATGGTAGGTAAAGCGGACAGAGCCCTTTATTTACAAATAGCCTATCTCTCGTTATGTGCCAAATACTGTACAGAGTTTCATAAATATTAGTGACTGGGCCAGGGCCAGGAGGTGCTCAGACATTTGGTCAAACATTATTTTAAGTGTGTCTGTGAGGGTGTTTTTGTATGAGATTAACATTTGAATCAGTAGACTGAGCGGAGCAGATTTGTTTCCTAATGTGGGTGGACCTCATTTAATCAGTTGAAGACCTGACTAGAACAGAAACACTGAGTGAGAAGGAACTTATCCTTCCTGGTGGTTGGAGCTGGAGCACCAGTTTTCTGCCCTCAACTAAAACTTACACTTTTTATCTCTCCTGGTTCCGAAGCCTCTGATCTCAGACTAGAACTACACTATCAGCCCTTCTGAGTCTCCTGCTTGTTGACTGCAGATCTTGGGGCTTCTTAGCCTCCATAATTATGTGAGCCAATTCCTTATGGTAAATCTCGTGGTTCTGGTTCTCTGGCTAACCATAACTAACACAATTAATCTGTTTATTCCTTGTAAAAATCATTTAAGCAAAGTCCTGTCATCCTGATGTTAACCCAAAGAAAGTGAAGAACAGAGGGATTAAGTTACATGTCCAAGGACACAGTAGGCAGGAGCACAAATTCAAACACAAGTACCCACCCTGAGCCCCAGGGCCTCTGCTCCCAATTCCTACACAGTATTGCAAACCACTGTCTTCAGTATGTGCATTCAATGGCATTGGGGCGGGAAGGACAGCGTTAGCTTTTGAAGATAAATTGGCACAAATAATTATCTAAAGTTGTGACAAGAGCCACAAAAAGAATCTACAGGGTGATATGAGACCATAGCAGAGTGGGATATTACCTGTTCTGGGACTTTCTCAAGGGAATGCCCACTCCAGGTGAGCAGCAGAATTTCTAAAGACCCCAAGAGGGAGGGCCAGGGTGGCTGATGTTGGGTGAGAAGGGAAGTAGGGTGTAAGAAGTCTAAATAAGTAGCCCAGAGGCCGGTGATGCTTGATAAGGAGTTCTGATTTCTTGTTAACATCAATGACAGGTAACTGAGCAGACTTGAGGGGTCCTTGGAAGCCCTCAGCTCCAGTGAGGTCTGGACCAAAGTGTGGTAAGTGGGGACATTAGGAGGCACGGCTGTGGTTGCAGAGAGAGTTGGCACCGATGTCCACCAGTGCTCCGCAGTGCGCAGGAGTTACATGCCCAGGTTCTGTTTGTTCATTTCTGTTCATTAAAATTCAGCACAAATCAATGATTTTGTAAAATACTATAATAAGCGAAGGACTAGAAAAATGTTCACATGCTGGAATATTTCACAACGTCAAACTTCCATTAAATTTTTCTAAATGGTTACTCTAATTTCAATGTTTATCTCCTTAAGAATAAGACACAGTTTGTGGGCTGGCATTAATCCATGAACCACACTTTGAGTGGTAGACTAGGCTGGTAATAACAAAAGTGAGAGAAGTGGATGGATTTGAGACCTATTTACATAGAGACCTATTTACATGGATAATCGGATTGAAGGGTTTATATTGCAGCAGAGAGAATTGGCAACAATGACAATTAGATTTTTGGCATGAGCTATTGAATGAATCATGGAGCTCTGTTCTGAAAAAGGAAAGATTAGAGAAAATCACGTTTAGGCCAGATATAGAAGGTATAGAGAAAAGAGAATGTATTCAGGACAGGGGTGTTGATTTTATAATGACTGATGATTTTACATGGGCAATATAATACATGCTTTTGAAGCTTAAAGCACTGATATAAACCAAAAATTAATAATGAATAATAAATATTAATAATAATAAACATTCTATATAATAAAGAGCTAATGTGCTAATTAGACTGGACAGCTGAATGACCTTCGGGCAACCTTCCAGAATGACCCATGGGTGGGGCCGTGGGGCCGTGGGGCCGGGAGGCAGCCAGGGCCAAAAGGCAAGCACCAAGGCAACTGGGGCTGTGAGGGCCGTGCCCCTTGCACGAATTTCGTGCATCGGGCCTCTAGTTTATAAATAACACATTAATAAAATACTAATAATACCACTGTGTGCATAACAATTATCTAAGAAATTTAGACATTTAATTCTCATCATGGTATGGGTACTATTTTTAGCTCCAGTTTATGGATGAGAAAACAGAGGCACAGACAAGATGAATAAACTGAATAATTTATTCAGAATGTCACAGATGAAAAGTGGATGCCTTGTAATATAAAGTAGTGACCTGAACCCTACCCATGATTTTGCCTCCAAAGCAAACATCTATATTAAAAAATGTAAGTTTAAGATATAAGATTGGTTACTAAAAGAGCTCCCTCTTAGCTTATGGACAAATCACATAAGCTATACCATGTTGTTCAGATTTGTGGTTTCTGGTCTTCAGGAATGAAGACTAATCAGACAGGATTAGTCAGCCAGACACATAACATTTATAACTCTTTCTCTTCATGGAGCAGGTGCCTATAAACTTTACATGTAACATTTTGAAGAAAGGAAATGAGAAATAAAATATTTCCTTTCAATTACTTGTCATTATTTTCTCTCTCACATTCTATTTTGTGAAACCTGTAAGTGACAATGCAAGAGTTATTGACAAAAAGTATTGTTAGACCTATATTTGATATAACTTTGCCACTTTGTATACAATAATGCTAGCACTCTCTTTTTAGTAAGCAATAATAAAAAATGTATAGCAATTATCAATGGATACTGGTAGCAGGTTAGGATGCTGGCGGTCAGAATCATTGCTTAAGCAATAGCAGATGGACCAGGCTAGGCAGAGGGCAGGTGTACAAGGCCCACGTAGGCTAAGGGTCCAAACTAAAGGGCAAAGGTAGGAGAGCTTGACTCTGGGTCTTGACCAACATGGGCGTGAGTCCAGAAGAGCATCCTGAAATCTGTTCAAGGGAATAGGAGGTCAGATGGATGCACACATCCTGAAGCTGAGAAGAATTAAATATGAGATATATCAATCCAACCAAATATAGCATCTGGAAGATCTGAATGACAGGAAGTCATCCTGAAGACAAGAACAACAACTAAGGATGGCATATGTCAGGGAATGATTTCTAATCTCTTTAGAAAGGCAGTGGTTATCAACACAGGATTTGCATTCAAAGAACCTGGATTGAATGCAAGGTTGGCTACTAGTTACCTGTTTAACCTTGGAAAATTTACTCAAGTTCCCTAAACTTCCTTTCTTCTTCATAGAATTGGTATACAACTAACAAAATAATATCTGGAATCATTTCCTCAACTAGAAGCCCAGTGCATGAAAATTCATGCACTGGAGGGGGAGGTCCCTCAGCTCAGCCTGCCCTCTCTCACAGTCTGGGAGCCCTCAGGGGCGGGAGGCGACCCGGTGATCAGGGGAAGGTGACGTCCCAATCACACCTCTGCTGCTGCCACTGCCAGCAGCACAAGCCTCAGCCAGCCCTGGTTACCTGAGCCTTGGACGGCCCTGGGCAGCTGGGCAGCCGCCATCTGAGGCTTGCCTGTGCCTCGGGCTGGCCCTGGGTGGCTGGGGGGCTGAAGGTACTGGGTGCTGCCCTCTTGTGGCTATGGGCACCACCATCTTTGAGGGCATGGCAGTCAATTAGCATATTCCCTCCTTATTGGCTGTGGGTGCCGCCATATTTGTGAGGGTGTGACAGTCAATTAGTATATTCCCTCTTTATTAGATAGAATAATTAAGAAATGTTATTTCATTGAGGATGCTATTCAGACAGGGTCAGGTAGGTCCCCTGCTTGTGAATATCACTGCGCTGTCAATAGGTATACATATAAATATGTCCTATTTTTCTCTAATCATTTTAATCAGAATATTTTGGATAATAAAAAAGAAATTGAACTTTGGTAACATGAGACTGACTTTTCTGAATCAGTCCACCTATGCATACAAAATTACTGAGCCAAGTCTGACCAGGGCAAAATATGTCAGAATTTTCCACCCTACTATTGGGTAGATTGCAGTATAATTTACACTGAGCCCTCAGATCTGGTATCCCATGTGCACTAGGTGCACCCTAAGTCCCTAGCTCTAATTTACCTTTAATAACTTACCTGCTTTGGCTGCAAGGTATACTGGGGATAAAGGAGGAATTAACTTGTGGAATGAAGTGCAGGACCTGACAAAAATGTGAGAAAACAATGCAAATTGAAGGCCAGAGGAGCTGAATTTTACAACTGACACTGTGAGTCAGTGTTGGCAGTGGAACTCTAGGGAATGGAATGTGTGGGAAAGTCTTTCAGGGGCTTGAGACAGACAAGTACTGGGACCCAGCAGGCCTGGCTCAGCAAGCTCTCAGGGGATAGAAAGTGGACCCTGGAAATGGATGGAAAAGCTGGAATGCTCATGGATTCCAGAATAATTTGTAGAAATGTTAGCCAATTTGTGGAAATAATCTGACGCTTCTAAGCTAATTTAGAGTATAGGAGAGACAAAATAATTCTTAACCTTTCCTGGCCTCTACAAGGAGTTTAAGATTTACTAGTTTATTAATTTCCATACAGAAACAATATAAGGGCAGCAAAACCTGGAAATTTCTGGATATACATTTCAAGTATTAAAATTGGAGTATGGCAGGATCAAAGGTGATTCTTACTAACTCCAACATTCTTATACACCCATACACACATGCACATTCTAATACACTCACACACACACACACACACACACACACACACACGCCCTTTCTGATGTGTGTGTGTTTATGATGATTCATATAAAATGTGAAGCCATTACATCCTGTCCCTGGCTTTTTCTTCAACTGTCAGCCTCCAAGATAGATTATATTTACATTATAATTATATTTATAACTTTACATTTATATTACTATAAATTACAGACTGTCAAACTATTTTTGCAGTTATTAAAATTGTGATTGCAAGAATGTGATGGATATAGTACATCACTAGTTATCAAGACAATTGACAAAGATTCTCACACAGAATTATAGACGGATGGAGTGATAAAGTTCTGTGAAAGAAAAAAGCAAACAAATTAGCAACTGGTTTAA
This sequence comes from Eptesicus fuscus, assembly GCF_027574615.1. NCBI lineage: Eukaryota > Metazoa > Chordata > Mammalia > Chiroptera > Vespertilionidae > Eptesicus > Eptesicus fuscus. The sequence goes on from NC_072480.1 coordinate 28,619,518, forward strand.
AACCATATCCAGAAAAAAATGACAGAGAACATCACAAAGCTTAGGAATCTGACAGAAATAACTAACCTAAAGTAGGAGCTGTGGCATTTATTAGCCTTATGACCATGGACAACTTAACTCCTCTGAGCCTTTGCTTCCTCGACTCTATAATACAAATAAAAAATACAACAAGTAAAATAACAATACCCCTCGTCATATGTTGGTTCTGAAGATTAAATGAAAGTTTACTAAAAGTTCTTAGCATAGGGATCTACTTGGCTCAACTAAAAAGAAATTTTTTGAGCTTTTTTTCTCAAAGATAAAATGTATCAGCTTAAAAAGATGTGTATTGTCCATAACAGTGTGGTTCAGAGGCCTTTTCATGTGGGAAAAAAAATCAAATGTCTGATGGGTGGTTGGATGAAATGACATTAAGGTCTCTTAGCCTATCAGTCTACATCCTGCACCAAATTATTAGGCAGTTGGGTTAGAGGGATCTTTCTGCAGATTCAGGTGTCCTGTCACCAGGGCTGAGGAATCAGAGTGCTGCACAACGGAGCCATGACAAGTGTTCTGCTCAAGCAGCAAACCCCTCCACTTAACCTGGTTCAATAAGAAAATATAATTATTTCAATCTCAATAGTTCAAACATAAAAAGTATAATAGAATTAACTGATTTAGTGCTTTGGAGGAACTATTCAGGAATTTTTTTAAATTTTTTTTTCTTTTATCAACAGTGTCAGTTTCATCCTAAAGAAGGTTTCCTCGTGGTCCTAAAACAGCTGCCACCCACAACTAGAAAGCATGCTTTATGATCCATAAACTCCTCCCAGCCCTGTATCCATCTCTTCAGTGCCGTGGGCCATCTAAGGATACAAGCTCACCTCCAGGAGGTTAACAGTCACCAGGGGATTTCCAGGCACTGATGGCATTCCCCAGCTAAGAGGCACACGGATTAATAAATTGGGTCAGCCTTGATGGAAGCAGTGACTGTAAGAAAGAGATGTGCTAAAGCATGTGTTCTAAAGTAAACAAATATTCTTAGAAAGAAATGAGGATACAGGGCATAGAAGCAGGGTAATTGTGCAGGTATTTAAATAATTTTTTCAACCCCATGCTATTTTTATAAGAGTAAAAAGATTATGGAATATTGTAAAGAAATAATGCAAGTTAAATAGTGGAAGATAGCTCCTGGGTACTTAATATTTTTATTACATATTATATAATTACAATAGGAAACATTTTTTTTTCTTCTGAGTACACACTTTGTGACTGCACTAAGTATTTTGTATATATTATTTCATCATATAATTTTTTTAATCCTCACCTGAGGATATTTATTTTATATCATTTATTTTTAGAAAGAGTAGAAAGGAAGGGGGAGGGAGACAGGAAGAAAGAGAGAGAGAGAGAAAGAGAGAGAGAAACATAGATGTGAGAGAGACACATGGATTGGTTGCCTCCCACACATGCCCCAACCAGGCCAGAGATCAAACCCATAACCCAGATACATGTCCTTGACTGGGAATCAAACCCGCAAACCTTCCGTACACAGGACAACGCTTTTACCACTGAGCGCACCGGCATCATCATAGAAAACTTTTGACTGACCAAATAAATAAATGAATCAATATATTAACAAAAGAACATTTATGTGAAAGAAATACTATAAAATCATATGCCATTCAAATTTCACCTTTCTGTAAGATTGGTCTAGAGAGGTTATTAAAGATAAACTAGAACACAAACTTGGCTGTAGAGTAGCCAAACAGAAGTTCTGGGAAATATGACTCAGTTTGATAGAAACACAACTTTTAAACCAAGATGGAGAGTTAAAGGTAATTTGGGGACATAGAAAATACTAATGTTCTAGAGTATTTTATAATACTTTCCCCCAAACTGGAAACTTTCAGATCAGTTCCCATAATGATTGTTAAAACAAAAGAAAAAGAATATCCAGTTGAAAGAAAAGTTTCATTTAAATATATAACTTTTCTCCTTGGAAAAGTCAACAAGACTTTGTAATGGGACCTTAGCTGTCCTCAATGGCTGGGCCCTTCTTTTCTTGATTTGGACTTGAATCCACCTTATAATGCACTTATTATACCAAGTTTGGGGAAAAGATAGAATATTAAATTAAGGTTGTATATATATTATTTAGAGCCCACAACTTCTGTTCAACCAGCTCTATGGTTCTCCTGCCATTTCTCTCAAAATTATATTCGCTCACTGTCAGTGTCCACTGGGCGGTTGACAAAGTGCTGACTCTGCAGAAACCAAGGCGTGCTGAGCAATAGCTCCCAGGGCAGATTGCTGACAGACTTTCTTCCCCTGCAGTACTAGGGCTTGTACTCCATTTTGTGCAAAGGGGCACAAATTAGTTAGTATTTCTAAAGCGTTAAGAAAACGAAAAGAGCCATATGCATCCTAAGTTTTACTATTAAGTTCTGTTGCTCTCAGGATCAAGATAAGCACAGAAACACATTAAGCTCTACGCACAGAAGCATGAACATGCTGCTAAGATTGTCAGGATGCCTGACAGTGACAAAACATTGCGTTGCCCTCACATTTGACAACATTTGATAAAATGGACAAATCAATGTCCTGGGGAAAAATTTAGACATTTATTGCAGTCATTATTTATTTGAATCCTAGATAAAATGCTAACAAGGACTTTGCATATGTTGACAATATTATGGATAGTCCTCTGAGAATTGCATACCACAATCTCAATTCTGAATTCAAAATCCTTTCACTCGAATGGGCACTTCCCTTCTGTAAACTGTTTTCTCTGCCACAGATGAGACTTCACTTAACCCAAAGTTCCCTCCTGACAAGGACAGACCCAATTACTAAGAATTTCTTAAGGCCTAGGTTAAAAATACCAATTCTCTCTTGGCCACTTCTCGAAGTACTAAATCAAAGTCCTCAGGGATGAATTCAGAGCATTTGTATTATTAACAAGAGTTCCAGCTGCTGCTGCTTTTTTATTGGGGTTTAAAACCACCATTAGCTAATGCCTACACCCCTAGAAGAATCTTATTTCCTACAGCCATGCTCTCATTCTTAGACAAGATTTTAGTGGTTACCTTGTTCCTAACGTTTAGATTAAATTGTTTCAAACTATAGGAAATACAAATCTGTAACATTTTTGAAACTTAGGTTTTTTTTTCTTTTCACTCCGATTAAGTTTCCAGCTTTTGAAAAAATTCTTTCTCTTCTTTGTGCCTTTTCTATCTCCATCCTCACTTGCTGCAAATGTTTGGTGATATCAGATTAGAAAATTCCACCTATAGTCTTCAGCACAACCCCACCCTTTGATTGCTCCAATAGCCCTCAGCCTTGTACTGGCAGTGCACTAAACTTCTTGCTTTTAACTATTTTAAATCTAGACAAAAGTCTTAATGTAGGCCTTTGAGGATATTCTGTCTGTTCAGTTGAATTTTGTATTTTTACTTTGTCTGCTTTTACTGTTTCATCTCATTTTCCTTTAAAGTACTATCTGTCAATGTAGCTTTGTTTTATTTATTTTTATCCACCTTTTTATTCTTTTCTTTTCAAACGTGAAACAGGAGGTGCTGTCATTAGAGGAACTGTCAAGTTCATTGCCAGCATATGTCAGAACAGTACAATCAGCCGTCACAAACTAGGATCCTGTTGGTACAACAGTGTCACCTCATTATCTGAACAATTCAGATATATCACAGTAAAGGTAAAAGTATATATGATCTAGGATAAGAAAGTTTATTTAATACCTGTTTAGACCCTAATTTAACTATGACCTCAAACAAGAAATTAACTGACTTAAAATGAGGACAATGATAACAGCTGTACCTATTTTATGGGATTTGTGGCAATTACTTATACCAGTATATGTATGTGCATAACCAATGGACACAGCCAATGGTGTGGCTAAGTCTGGGGTGTGGCAGGGGCTGGGAAGAGGAGGCTACAGGGGGAGAAATAGGGGACATCTGTAATATTGTCAACAATAATAAATAAATACGAAACCTCAATTAAAATTGGAGTTGGAAAGGCCTGTAGAAAAAGCTCTCATACTTTATCACTTATCATCAATTACCCCAAACAAAAAGAAATGTCAATTACAAGATGAGTTAATTCAGTTACAGGCCCCAATTATAACAGACACAACTTGCACTCCAAAACAGTGCTTTACCACTCCAACAAGAGGCAAGATTTTCTTCCAGCCCAGCAACAAGCCCAGCCAATGCAAGCATCACAGCTCAACCAATGAGAAGCCATTGTTACCTAAACTCTTACTTTCCTCCAATGAGCTTTCATTTTTTTTTTCTTGCTGATAAGCCTCTTGGCTTGCCCTCCTTCCTATAAAAGCCTCCCATCTGGTATAACACCTCAGAATATCTCTCTGCTTGCTAGATGAGATGCTGCCAATTCACAAATCATTTAATAAAGCCAATTACATCTTCAAATTTACTGAGTTAAATTTTATTAACAAATGGTTGTCAGGATCAGCTGAATCATGGATCTAAAAGTGCCTTGAAAGCTGTCAAGTAACAGCTTGTTCATTTGGGAAAGACTATAAACTGAAGTCATGGATTAAATGTAGAAAATCACTGAAAACTGATTAATTATCCCACCATTTGTCTCTGGATAAAGAAGAGACCAGGTAGAAAAGTATGCAGAAGAGCAACACCTCCGTGGACAAGAAGTGGGACTCTGTGAGGACCCAGCTGAAGCCAACACAACAGAAAGCAGAGGAGAAAGAGAAAGCTTTCATTTGAGCCACTGAATTAGGCTTGACCTGACATTAGCCACACCTTGGAACTTCTCAGATATGTGAGCCAATACATTATTTGTTGCAATGCTGGTTTTAGTTGGATATTTCCTCACTCACAACTCAAGGAATCATAACAGATAAAGTGCATCTGTTAATTGTGGATACTAAAGCACTGTACCAAGTTCTAGTATTTAGATAGAGTAATCCAAATAATTTGATTTGAGATTTGTTTTGAGAGGAGAGCTCTCTTTTCTATAAGCATATTTAAAATTTTGCAAATATTTAAAATGTTCAGACAACTCTTAATTTAGAAAGGATGAATAAGGGAAGAATTATACTTTGGAATGCTGTAGAACTGGGTCCCTCAACAACAAAAAAAAATCCCTTTGTAAAAGAAATGTGGGTCTCAGAAAAAAGGATTCCATTGTTGACCATTGCTAAACATCTACTCTACTTTCACCTTGTGCTTTGTGGAGAAATTTTTTACCTTACCGGGAAAATATTTGAGAACAATGTACGCCTTTGTCAGCTGTATTGATCTACAGTTAGACTTTGATTCTATAGACAGGAATCACTATGGGACAAACTATGTGATCTTAGCACAGATCTCAGGCTATGAAGGTTCCTTCAAAGTCTGAACCATAATACCACTGTGAGAATCAGAGCAGGTAGGAATGGACTCTCAACGTTAAATTCCAATCAAAAGCTAAGAAAGAGACTTGTGCCCTAGCCCTAATTCCTTTTAATTTATTTCAAAATAATTTGATACGGCTTTAAAATGATCTGAATGAACACCTCCCTGCCACAGGAAATAAGAAGACAAGCACCTACTTCTGTGCTGATGACATGGATTTCTCATTAACTTCCAGGAGCTGCCTTAATAAGCTACTAAGCCTGCTGGCTAAACACTGTCAATTTAATATCTACTGTGCCAAAACCAAAATTATTTTAGACAGACACTCCATCACGCAGATGAAAAATAGGAGTGAAGTCCACCAACAGGATTATTAATTTAGCTACCTGGGCTAGGAGTAGGGTGACAAAACTTGTAGTGAGCAGCCCAGGAAGCTCAAAATATGAATTTATTACATTATTATTGAATAAGTAGATTTCAAGTGCCAGATGCTGTACTAGGAAGAATCTGAGACTCCTTAAGTGATTAAGATTCAGTCACTGCCCTGCAGAATCTTACTTTCTGAATTGGAATTTCAAGATTCTATAAATTCTATGGTGTCATACTATGATATAGAAACTAAGGCAAAAAACAATACTCAAACTGCTGAAAACTTTCTTTGATCAGATAACGAGTAGCAACAAATGATGTGTTTTCGTTTATTGTAATGCACAAATTCAACAGGTGTCCTGAACTCACATTAATTTGGCCATTTAGTAATTTTTTATATGCTTCTGTTTCTAGTATCCTCACATTTTTATGTCATATTAAATATTTTGAAGAATGAATAACATATTATATATCTTTACTTAACAGTCTCACCTGCACAATAAGATCACCACTTCCATGACTTACATTCCATTCAATCCAATTAAAAAATGGGCAAATGACCTGAAAAAACATTTCTCCAATGAGGATATACAGCCCTAGCTGGTTTTGCTCAGTGGGTAGCATGTCAGCCTGTGGACTGAAAGGTTTCAGTTCGATTCAGGTCAAGGGCACGTACCTCGATTGCAGGTTCCATCCTTGGCACGTGTTGGGAGGCAACCAACCTATGTGTTTCTCTCACATCAATGTTTCTCTCTCTCTGCCTCTCTACCTCTCTGTCTCTCTCCCTCCCTTCCACTCTCTCTAAAAATCAATGGAAAAATATCCTCAGGTGAGGATTAACAAAAAAAAAAAAAAAGAAAGAAAGAAAGAAAAGAGAACATACAGATAGCCAATAAACATATAAAAAATTGCTCAATGTCACTAATCAATAGATAAATGCAAATTGAAACCACAGTGAGATATCACCTCACATCTGTCAGATGGCTATTGTCAATAAATCAACAAACAACAAGTGTAGTCAAGGATGTGGAGAAAAGGGAACCCTTGTGCACTGTTGATAGGAATGCTTATTAGTGCAGCCATTGTGGAAAACAGTTTGGAGTTTCCTCAAAAAATTAAAAATGGAACTGCCTTATGGCGGTTCCAATCCTGGAAATTTACCCAAAGAAACCTGAAACACAAATTCCAAAGAATATATGCACCCTGATGTTCAATGCAGTGTTACTTACAATAGCCAAGATGTGGAAGCAGCTTCAGTGTTCATCAATAGATGAGTAGATAAAACAGTTACTGGTGCATTTACACAATGCAATATTACTCAGCCTTAACAGGAAGAAAAATTTACCCTTTCCAACAGCATGAATGGACCTGGAGAACATCATGCTAAGTGATATAAGCCAGTCAGAGAAAGACAAGTACCCTATGATCTCACTCATATAAGAAATTAATGAACAAACTGAACTAACGAGCAAAATAGAGGCAGACTCATAGATAAAGGACAGGCAAATAGTTCTGATGGGAGTTGTTGGGGTGTTGGGGGGGTGGAAGAATTGAGTAAAAAGGAAGAAAAAGAGTAAGAACTCACGGACACAGTCAACAGTGTGGTAATTGTGGGGAGGAAGGGATAGGTGGCAGTGGAAAAAAGTATAGGGTGGATGAATGGTGATGGAAAAAGTAATAAAATGGTTAAAATAACAATAACAATAATTTGAAAAATAATTTTCAATATTTTGAGAAAGGACTGACTGGGCCTTTTTCCAAATTGATAAGAAAGTCTGTGAGACAGTAGTTTTTTTATTCCAATAATCCCTTTGATATTTGACCTATTGATAGTGCACAGATACAACCAATTATTTTATGTAAAACAATCCATGCCCTTGTTTTTTTTTTTTTTTTTTTACTTACTTCTAGGATTACCTACCTAAACAAAGGTTCCATATTCCCCAATACTTAGTAAGTATTACAATTACTGTCAAAATCCAAGTCCTATACTCTGGAATACTCTCTTCCCCATTGTTCTCCATCTGGCAAACTCATCTTTCATCTGTGAAGTTTTGCACAGCTACCACAGGTGGAAATGTCTATGCCAGCTTTCTCACCATAACTTTCTTCAGATCTCTTATAGCTTTGTGATCCATTATTTACATGTTACTCTCACACCTAGAATAAGGATACTTTCCAGGAAAAAAAAAATTATTTTCAACAAAAACAGTGAGTAGAAATGACGGAAGCAATACATACAAGGGATGAGCAGACACAACGATTCAGTAAGAAAATCTCCCTTGTAGGAATTATGAAGTTAAAATTATAGCAAATGTATCATATGTGAAATAAATACAGACCTGAGGAAATATGGTAACAAAATTTCTCTGAAATAGAGCTAAGATTCAGTGCTGTAGCATTATCCCTTTCTTATAGCAGTAGACATTAAGTGTATATTACCACCTATGTTATCTTATTCTTGGAGGATGTTCACCTTAAAAATTGTACAGAAAATAAAGTTCAACTTGTTTTATGTGTCACAATTTCATTTCTCTTCCTAAAAGAAGATTATGAACAAAATGTAGCAATTCTTAATTATTTTAAGGTCAAAGATGTGTGTGCTCATTTTTGCATCTCACTTCATTTATGTAGCAGAAGCACAACTAATATTTGTTAAATGCATTTATTAATTATTATAAATTCTGTATAAATTTACTCTCTCATTCTTTAGCTAGCACTACTACTATTAAAAATGTTTTACATAACTTCCTCCTTCCAATTACTATCTTTCTAGATAAAATATTAAATAAGCAGTTCTGTTAGAATTATCTGTAAACAAAATCAAAATAATCTGAATTATATGCCCTCCAATGTATTAATATTGGTGCTTTACTTAGAATTTTTCTTTATGGTTAGTAGCCTATATTGCTTAGTTTTTAGTTATAACTGTCTCTCTTTTTGTCTGATATTGGTAAAATATAAACCTCCAGGTTACTGAAGGATAAATGTTTTAAAATGTCTATTGCAATCATGTATCTAAATGAGGAGAATGTTGTAGTTCCTCAGGCAGAATATCCTGATTTGTACACAAAGATGAAGTTCTTAAGTACTGATATAACAAAACAAATTTAACTCCTTATATCTAGATTTGAAAAACAACTATTTGCTCTTAATAAATATTAATATATTTGAGCATTTACAAGTTCACTTGAAAAACAAGATCTATATATAAGGGACAACAAAGTTTATGTGAAATTATTGATTAAAATTTCACAAATTTCACTGTAAATATGAGCATTATTCATTAATAGAGGCCCTGTGCATGAAAATTCATGCACTGGAGAGGGGGTCCCTCAGCCCGGCCTGCCCCCTCTCACAGTCCAGGAGCCCTCAGGGGTGGAAGGTGACCTGGCGATCAGGGGAAGATGATGCCCCATCACACTTCTGCTGCTGCCACTGCCGGCAGGGCAAGCCTCAGCCAGCCCTGGTTACCTGAGCCTCAGGCGGCCCTGGGTGGCTGGACAGCTGCCATCTGAGGCTTGCCTGCACCTTGGGCTGGCCTTGGGCAGCTGGGGGGCTGAGGGAACTGGGGGACTTGGAGGCAGGCACAAGGAGCAGCTGGGTCCACCTGAGGGTGGGCCTGACTTTGCAGCACGCCTGCTGACCCGGCGGGGCTGAGGGGACTGGGCACCACAAACTTGTGGCTGTGGGCACCGTCATCTTTGAGGGCTTGGCAGTCAATTAGCATATTCCCTCCTTATTGGCTGTGGGCACCGCCATCTTTGTGACAGCATGAGGGTCAATTAGCATATTCCCTCTTTATTAGATAGGATGGGATCATTATTCATGAAACTATGCTGCACTTGTGCATATTTGTTTATGTGGGTCTTTTTCCCCTCAATGAAAATTCTGCCTAAACTGTATCACTTAACAGCACAATGGTGTTATTTGAAATGTAAAAAGTAGGTGCTATATGAGGCTTCTTGTTGAATTGTACACAATCTGATTTAAGAGTATCTTAATCAGTGAAATGTATGGAGCAGCAGTATAACACCTTTATGATACTGATGCATCAGTGTTATTCAGGCAGTGGTATTGTTGTACACTTGTTGATTACTGAAATGAGTGGAGAGCCAACATTATGTGTTACTTTCTCAGTAGCTGAAGAACACTCTGTTATACCAAAGATGAAATATGATGTCTCCTGAGCAAATCACATGACTATCACTTTCCTAACACTTATAGCACATGTCACAAATGGATTTCAACTGTATCTCACACTTCAGATTTGCTTTATAATTTTGTTTATACATTCAAACCGTAAGGTGTTATAAAACAATGCTTATTAAGATTACTTAGATAACTCCCAGTTAAAGAAAAAACATGGGCAACCCAAAAACTTATCTCTATTCCATTGTAGGTGTGAAGTTGGAGTCAAAGAATAAAGTCTTCATCTGTAGGTCTTCTTTATTTTAATGTTTTGCATGTGCATTTATTCCTATGCCATTGCACTATGCTTGCGGATTTTAGTACTTGGAGGTGGGAACTCATGTGCTTGAAATGCTGTGCCAATTTAGGATATAAAGTTCAGAGCAGGGAAATTGACAACACAATTAACAATAAGAGCTATGTTCTTAAGTGACTTTATATGTACTAAATGCTATGCATTTCTCATCGACTGAATCCTCATAAAAAGTCTGTAAGGTGTGTACTGCAGCCTCTAATCTACATATAAGGAAACTGGGACTTAGAGTGGTTGAGTGGCTTGCCTAAAACTACACAAAGTAGTACAAGGACCTCAATCAAGTCTACTGTCCCCTCTGTCATAAGGTTATGCTTACAGCCCAGTTCTAGGTCTGAGGAGAATATAACAAAGGTGTGCCAACGAGTATTCCCTTCTAGTGCTATTTAATGTTAATTTAAATAAAAGAATAACAATATGCTCAGTTATTTATGTAACTGTATATGTATAAGATTGTTCCATATTTATTGACAGAAAAACACAGGGGGGAGAAACGGTGAAAAGAGAGACAGTAAAAGGTAATCTTGGACCTATTATCATCTTGAGACAATACTTTGTCTAGTTTTAAGGTCTTTTGAAAATTTTAACAAAGAAGAATGACACTCCACAACCAAATTGACAGTGTCTTTCCTGAATCATCTTGTTAACATGTACTTGAAGGATATCCTGACCTGTGTTGCTCCAAATGTCCAATAATTATCAATTTTCTACCTTGAATTTTTCTGATTATTGACAATTTTCTCTGCTATGGACTGTTTGGATGATGAGACAAAACTCAATGTGATTGGCCAGGTTAACAAACTGAGAGCATTCCAGTCAATTAGTATTTACCTCATTAGCATTGTTCTCTCTTGTAATCCATAAAAAGGTATCTTAAAATATACAAAAGAATTTTCTTTACAAGCTAGAAAACATTTTCTTGTTTGATCTTAGGCACATTGAGACTTGTAGTATTTGATGATAAAATCTAAAAGACATCTTTCTCTGTCTCCATTACCAAGTCCCTTTCTAATGTTTTTATTATCCTTTTGCACTAGGAAGTAGCAGTTTTTATTGCATCAACCAACACTAAGTATTTAATATTGTAAATCTTTTTTGGTTATGAATTGCTTAAAAATGAGCAGCCATAAAAATCTTGAAAGATAATTTCCAAAGTACAGGCTTCTAATTTATTTTCAAATATGATTACTTATTTGTCAATAAAATTAAAAACTATATTTATAATTTAGGATAACTAGTAGAAAATATTGTAATTTGAAACAGCAGAGTGTGCATTTCATTGTAAATTTTCTAATGTTGGCAAGGATCTTGGTCTTAAAATAGTGTTGAGATTGGAAAATGACCAAGAATGTATTTAAAACCATAGGAATATAAAACCTTAAAACAGATAATAAAGCTTAATGCAGACTAATGCTTGGCTATTTAGTCAAACTAGTAAACTGTGTCTCTGACATAAAAAGCCATTATTCATAAAATGGCTACATAAGTCAGGTTAGAACAGTGGCAGATAAATGGCAATAAATAAAATTTTAAAAACAGTGAATTTCTTTTGGCAATTAATGACAAGTTTAGTCTGCCTACAAAAGAAAACATTTAAAATAGCATACTCTTGGGTGCTACCACTGCCCCCTGTTTTTCTTCAAAAATGCAGTTATTAATCAGCTTGTAATAATGCATTTATTAATCAGCTTCTACTACTCATGAAAAATAACTGTGCATATTGCTTTTTTTTTTTTACCTATTTAGATATTACCTAAAAGGATTCTGGGATTTAAATAGCTAAAGAAGGATACATTTGATATAAGAGGTCTTCATAAGAACTATTATCTAGAAAATAGTCTTCAAATAATTTTCTGATTTTTAATTGCATTCTAAACATTTGACATAAAACTTATTTTTCTCAACTATAAAGTTCACCTAATAAATTGAATGTTGAACCAAGAATCAGAATGTCTATATTTTATTAGGATTTCTATCTATAACCTTTTTACTAGATTAACTCATATTTAATTGTATTATATACAAAATAGTGTTGATAATATTCATGAAAATTACCTTTATATCTTAATGTACATTTTGATATCTAAAAATTCTTAAATCTTTATAAACTGAGAAGTTTCTGTTTGTATTTGACATTATTAATAATTATAGAAGCCATATTTTGGAGATGGTGAATTTAAGGATATGTTTTAACATGGTGTCTCAAGAAGTAATACTTGCAAAATAAACACTAGTTTGCAAGCCGACATTAACACATGAATTGAAAAGCTCTTTGAGAAGTTACTAAAGTGTAGTGACAAATGACAGTAGATTGTTGATTGGAAGTGTGGTATAGGTGTCATTGAGGCCAATGTCAGGTCCTTTTAGGCTCCTTAAATGCTTCATCAATGATTAGGAGGAAAGAAGAGACATGTTAATTAAGTCCCTGGAGCCATTAAATCCAAAAGTCAATCTATAAAAAGTGTCAGTCCAGAATAAAAAGTTGAAAATGGCCAGAAATAAACCTTAAAACAAAAGACTTCTACAGAATTTATTTCAATAAAAAGGTCATGAGATAATGTTTTAAAATTTATGCTGCAAGGATATCACTTCCTAAAATTTCAAGGAAATTGGACAAAGGTGAATTCTGTTTAAATTTCATCAATACAGTATTCTTAATGTTTTATCCAAAGAGAATAAAGCAAAATTTGTATTAGGTGGACAGAACATTAGCAGGCAAATAATTCATTTCAGGATTAGGACATGAAACTCATTAGTCCATACATAACTATCCACTTTTCTTTACTGCTCAGCACTTTGAACTCTTACTGTAGAGCCAGCTTTGCTTCAGTCTTGGAAGAACACTCCTGTGACTCTAGCCTGTGGACCTGGAAGAAGCTCCGTCCAATACTCCAAACAAGATCTACAGCCAGGATCCCGCTGTTAATTGGGGTCTAGCCTTGCAGCCGACTTGTGTAATTTTCAGTCCTCTTCCTGAGTCTAACTTGAAGCTCTTTTACCACTTTTCATCACTGTGCTGGCTTTAGTCCCATCTTTACAATTTGAACAGTTCTCCAATGACTGTGGCATGAGTTTTTCTTCTTGCTAGCCATTCATCTTCTTCTCACCCTGGGAACTAGCAAATTTTGTTTCTAAATCCAAAATTCTGCTTCATGCTGACAGATATCTCTGACACTGCTTACCTGGCTATCTATCTGCTTCCCTGAGTATCAATATTTTTAGCTGCAGCATTCTATATTTTTGTGTTCTAACTCTGTTGGAAACCCTATTTTTCAATCTAACAGCAACAGTTTGCTACCACAAAAGATAAGTAATATATACATAGCTGCAATTAATAAACAAAATTACAACAAAAATGCTTCTCTAATTTTAATAAGACAGCAGTATGAAGTTAAATTCACAATTATGACTAATAGTACATATGAAATTAAAATAAAATACCCCACACTAAATAAAATAATTTTAAATGACTGTAGCATATTTATTTGCTATTAGACAAATTGCATTTACTAATTTACTTTCACTAGGGAAATAAATTCATTGATTTTTTATTATTTTATTCTGAACTAATTAATATTTTAGATTTTTCTATTTGGGGCAATTTTCTGTTATATTCAGGTTTTCTTTTTAATAATAATTGGAAGTTGGCACTCAATACAATAAATCTGCTATTTTTAAAATGATGATTTAATAGTAATAATTTTGCTTGTTAGGGAAAAATACACAGAAGAAATATTATGTTGCTCACCTGTTCATGCTCCACATAATTATGCTTGGTACTTGCCACTGTATTCTCACACTTTAGCCAAACACACCTACCTAAAGAGGCCATTTCTGGCCCTGGACATGAGGTGTATAGTACATCTTCAGTCCTCTTTTAAGTTCTATTCTTGGCATCCTTTGTCTATTGTTCAAAAGCTTTATGAGGCCAATGCTTTTCCTTTCCCAAACATATCACTTCATTATTGATCTTTATTTCCCATATCTACTTAAAGAATTCCAGTTCTCTGACTTCCAAAATTCTTTATTTTGTATGCAGTGGTGTGCTAGTAAATATTTAACAACCAGCTCTCCAAGGTGAGTAAAACCCTGAGTTACAGCATTTACCCCTTATTTTTTAAAATAAATCTTTATTGTTCAGATTATTACAGGTGTTCCTCTTTTTCTCCCCCCATAGCTCCCCTCCACCTGATTCCCCTCCCCACCCCATGCTCTTACCCCCCGCCTCTGTCTTCATCCATAGGTATAAGATTTTTGTCCAATCTCTTCCCGCACCCCTCGCACCCTCTTCCCCCTGAGAATTGTCTGTCCCCTCCCTTTCTATGTCCCTGATTCTATTATATTCATCAGTCCATTCTGTTCATCAGATTTTTTATTCACTTGATTTTTAGATTCACTTGTTGGTAGGTATGTATTTGTTGTCATTTTGTTGTTCATAATTTTTATCATTACCTTTTTCTTCTTCTCCCTCTTCTTAAAGAATACCCTTCAGCATTTCATATAATCCTGGTTTGGTGGTGATGAACTCCTTTAGCTTTTTCTTGTTGTGAAGCTCTTTATCTGACCTTCAATTCTGAATGATAGCTTTGCTGGGTAGAGTAATCTTGGTTGTAGGTTCTTGCTGTTCATCACTTTGAATATTTCTTGCCACTCCCTTCTGTCCTGCATAGTTTAGTCCCATATGAACAATGTTATTCATATTACTAAACTGAACCAATTTTGTCTTTGTGGTTTTTGACATATAGTTTCTGGTTATTTTTAGAAATTAGAAAATACTGACTGAAGATCTTGTTACTTTCCTGTAAATCATATGAAAAAAAAAGTCATATGTTATCAGAAATGGTCATTTTTACCATTTTTAATGGCAAAAATGTCCACCCTGGACAATTTCAAGCTATCAAAGAGGCTGCAATAAAAGTGGAGTCAGGAGGCATATTAATTATTTATTGCTGCATAACAAATTATCCAATAAGTTAACAGCTTAAAAAATAAACATGTATTGACTCACAATTTCTTTTGGTCCAGAAGCCAGGCTGGCCTCACTGGGTCTTCTGCTCAGGTCCTCCTATGAGGCTGTCAGCCCAGCTTCAACTGAGCATGTATGCATTTCTAAATTCATTCACATGCTTGTTGGAAGAATTTGGTCTTCTTAAAGACAACACCCTTCCTGTTCATTTCCAACTTGATGAGTCCTTTTCACTGGAACCCTTGCCTACCTGAGTTAAAGACCGATCAGGAAGGGCAGTTTCTGGCACATGCTGAACCTTCCAGTTGGAGTTGTCCAACTTGCTCTCATTGCACCTGAGTCTCAGTCAGGTGACAATGAATCCAGTAGCAACATAAGAGTCCCAACCGCAAAAAACAAAACTTAAAATATAGGTATAACATTTCTGAAGGCAGTAGCCTAAACCTAAAGATACCTTGATTCCCAACATTAAATTTTTTAAATTCATTTCTTTAATATGGATTGAACTACCCAACTATGCTCACCATTATTAATTGTAACTTGGGTTTTGCTTCATGAGACATTCTCTGCATCTCTTTCTTTTTAAAAATTGTTTGACCTCTTATAACTCTGCCTTCTGGGTTTCTGTGATCCAACATTTTTTATGGTGAACACTACATCTCACTATTATCCTTTCTCTGTCTCCTTCAGGGACTCTTCTTCCTGTCTGCCTTTTAAAAGCTGATTTTCTGCAGTACAATTTACAATTGCTAAGATCTTGAAATAACCCAAGTGCCCATCAGTAGATGAGTGTATAAAAAAGCTGTGGTACATTTACACCATGAAATACTAAAAAAAGAAGGATCTCTTACCCATTGAGACAGCATGGAGGGACCTGGAGAGTACTATGCTAAGGAAAATAAGCCAGTCAGAGAAATACAAATATCACATGATCTCACTCATATGTGGAATCTAATGAACAAATTAAACTGATGAACAAAATAGATCCAGTGACATGGAAGCATGGAACAGACTGTGGAATCTCAGAGGGAAGGTGGAGGTGGGTGGATGGGTGGGAAAAGACCAACCAAAGAAATTGTATGCACACATGCATAACCCACGGATACAGACAATACAGTGGTAAAGGCCTTGGGCAGGGGACCGGGGTTAACTAGAAGGGGTCACTGGAGGAAAACAGGGGACATATGTAATACTTTCAACAATAAAGATTTAATTTTTTTTAAAAAAAGCTTATTTTCTAGGGATTTCTTTTGTTGAGCTTTTACTCATTTTACTCTACACATACTTCATAGGTTTTATGTTTTTCACATAAGCTTATAGGTAGCTCTTAAAGTTTTAATAAGCCCAGATCAAGTTTCTTTTCTAAGATTAGGCCTTTTCATGAATGTTTATACTATAACCACTAAAAACTGAAAAAAAAAAACATAAATATTAACTATAGAAGGAATAAACAAATTGTAACCTAAATATATAGTGAAATATTACTCATCTCCTAAAAATGCTGATACAGCATCCATAGGTTTCAAAAGCATCATGCTCAGTGAAGGCAGTTAGACACAAAAAGTTGTATACTTTATGATTCTATTTTTATGACATTCTGGGAAGACGAAAGTTTAGGGACAGAAAACAGTTTAGTGTTTTCCAGATGTTGAGTGACTATAAAAGGGATTTACTATAAAAGGACATAAGGAAATATATCAGGTAATGAATGTCTTCTTTAACTTGATTTTAATAGTGGTTATATGACTATATATTTGTCAAGACATAAAATTGTACACCTCATAAGAGAGTCATTTTATTTCATGTAAATTATACCTTAATACCTTGCTGTTTGAAAAGAATCAACATATCAAGTATTGAATTCATTATCTTCATTTCCTCAATCTTTTTCTATACCTATATTTTAAATGTAAACTTATATCAATTACTCAGTTAGATAAGGAAAAATATAAAGTCATTTTTTAATTCCTCTTCTTTTCTAACATCCCACATCACCAACTCTTGACAAAGTAAATCTCTAAAATATACCTTTAAATTTATTCCCTTCTTATAGTAAATGATCAAGTGTAGACCTCATCTTTTCTTGCTTAATTAAAGCAAAAATTTACTGGTCACCCCATTTCTACTTTTATCTCTAGTACTCATCCTGTATTACCAAAACTTACCACAATTCACAACCTTCTATTTCCTGACAAAAATACTTTTACATTTTTATATCTATATTTATTAATATTACCCTAAATGTATATGTAAGTTTTATGAGACAGAATAGATTATTACTTATTAAATAATCCTTACATTTTGATTGAATTCTAACCAGAATATTTTTTGAAGTCACTATTTTTTTTAGCCCTTTCAAGTACATTATTTTTTTTTTCAGTCTCTATAAGGAGATGTAGTAGCGTCCTTCTTGCTATCCTGATGCTTCTATATCATTTCACCTCTTCCTATAAAACAAAATTCAATTTCAATGAAGTAAGGCTATTTTAGCTATTATATCCATTTCCCACATTTAATCCTGCCATTTCTTGACCTACCAGCTATTTTTCTTTTTTTATTATTAAAATATATTTTTATTGATTTCAGAGAGGAAGGGAGAGGGAGAGAGAGATAGACACATCAATGATGAGAGAGAATCATTGATCGGCTGCATCCTGCATGCCCCCAACTAGGGATCAAAGAGACAACCGAGGGATGTGTCCTGACCAGAAATTGAACCATGACCTCCTGATTCATAGGTTAATGCTCAACCACTGAGTCACACTGCCAGTCTTTCCACTGTGGCCGAAGCCACTTTCATAATTTTCCTGGAATACTGAAATAAATCCCAACTGACTTTTGTTCTTCTGCTCCTGTCCTTTCCAAATCACTCTCCACACAGAAGTTAAAATGTCAATTGTTCACTACTGAAAACTCTTCTGTGGCTGTTTCTTGCACTTAGAAATTAATATACACTGGCCACCTTGAACTAAACCCACTGGCCAGGCTCTTGATCACCTTCTGCCTCAGTACACATTTGCTCCCTGATCTCGAGCTCCAGGTCAATGTGTCACAGGCTACAATGGCCTTTCAGTTATTATAGTATAGTAACCTCTTTTCCTGTGCTGAACTTTAAGCTTGCTGTTCATTCTGAACACATTTTTCCTATGGATTTTTGTCCTTCAATTACAAGAATAGACATTTTTTCTCCTTAAAAACCTTTTATAAAGAAGTCCTCACTTCTTCCCATTATTCTCATTAACAATACTCTCATTATTCCTTTCATTGCATGTATCACAATGTGAAATTTTACTTATATGAGTTCACTTGTTTATTATTTATCTTCTTATGAAGATGCAAGCCCCATGAAGGCAGATGTATTAAAATATGTCATAGGTGTGGCAGTAGCTGCATGTTAATTAGCATATGGTGACCCTCAACAAATGTCTGTGGGATAAACACATGGTCTCTCTATTTTCTCAATCCTATCTCCATTGAGCCAATGGAGGGATAATATTTTTTAAATGGTTCCCAAAGATCAATAATTTTTTAACCTCACCATATTTCAAAAATCCTTTATGTTTAGAGGCATAGGTAATTTGACTAAATCCACCAACTAATTCGGAAGCATCACCTTCTACCTTTATCTCACACTAGCCATACTGTGCTAGAATCAGGAATTCTGAGCAAAATTTACTTTATTACTTCCCTATTGAAAATCCCGTTAGTGGCTCCTTAAGATGGCTATCAATGATCAGATCTATGTTTATGTAAACAATTTCAACTCACCACTGCCTGCTCATGCTGTACCCTACAGCATTACAGAGCTGTCTTCAGTATACACACATTCATACACACACACTTGCCTGTAATTTAATGGTTTTGAGTAGTTAAAAATAACAATTATTTGCTTACAATGTAATTTGATTCAGTTTCCCCAATAGTTGTCTTTATATTTTATTCATTGACATATGGATTACTTATCAGGCCACCCTAAAGCAATAGATTTCTCAGTCACTTCCCATATTCCCCACCTCATTACACCTCACAGCAAGATTACGTTATTTTGTAGGGGCATGGATAAGGGAAAAACTAAAAAACTCCTCTACTTATTCTTTATTATTCTGCCCTACTTAAAAATCACCAATATAGACCCAACCTTAATGGACACTGATATATTGGAACAAAGTAGAAAAAGCCAAAAATCATTTTGCATCAGGAGCTGAATTTATTAATTACCTTTTCTTGCCAGCTAATTTTTCTTCCAAATTAGTTTACCTTAATTTAAGTAGCTGACCCTCTAATTTGCATCATCTTCTAAACTAATTTATTAATGATAAAAATATTTATAGAATGTCTATATAATGTAATGGCCCTTATGCTATGTGCTGGTGATAGAATGATGAGCACACAGACAACATCTCAGTGGGAGGGAGATGGAAAAGGGTATGGGGGATGCTAAATGGTGATGGGGGGAAAATAAAAGCATAAAAAAGTACACAGTAGCTATTCTCAATGAACCAAAATATATTAGAGAGTCATACATTAATCATATAATCACAATGATGATATATAATTATGAATGGAGATAGACTTACTGAGGGAAATAATCACAGTTATGTGAGGAATATATCACATACCGCTGATTGATACTGGAAGTCAATGAAAGCTTCCTGAAAAAAAAATAATTGGCTGTAATATTAAGAATAAATAAGTTAAGAAGGAGGAATAAGGAGATGTGCCTTCCAGAGAAAAATAGTGTATGCAAAACCTTGTGGTTGAAATGAACAGGCAGATCCCAGGGTATCAAGGTCAATTTAGTGAAAACCAGAAACCCAGGTGGGAGGCCAGAGACTGCAGGAGTAGTAAGGAGCCAGACTATTGGGGTTTTCCCAACTATTATAAGGATTTGGGTCCCTTTTTTCAAAGATCAATGATATCTCATTAAAAATTTTAAGCTTAGTAGTAAGTGTCTCCTGATTGGTATTTTAAAAATTTAGGTTGCAGGGGAAAGACAGGATATGGAGAGAACAGTTATTATTGGTCACTTATGTATTCTAGGATGTGTTGGTTAATTTCATGTCCCAACTTACCTGGGCTAAGGGATGCCAGATAGCTGGTAAAACATTATTTCTCAGTGTGTTTGTGAGGGAATTTATGAAAGAAATTAGTATATGAATTGGTAGGCTGAGTAAAGAAGATCACCCTCACCAATGTTAGTGGGCATCACACAATTTGTTGAGAGACTAAATAGATTAAAAATCCAGACCAAGGACAAATTTGCTTTCTGTTTGAGTTGGAACATCCATCTTCTCCTGCTCTCAGATATTTTTATTCCTGGCTGTCAGGCCTTTGAATTCAAACTGGGGTTTACATCATTAGTCACCTAATTCTCAGGCCTTTGTACTTGGATTGAGATTTACATCATTAACTTCCCTGTTTCTCACATCTTTTGATTCAGACTGAATTATGCCCCTTGCTTTCCTGGTTCTCCATCTTGCAGATGACATGGCAGATCCTCAATAATAACATTAATCTATTCCTGTAACTATATATATATACTGATTGTTATGCATTTAGATATATATATATATATATATATATATATATATATATATAGAGAGAGAGAGAGAGAGAGAGAGAGAGAGAGAGAGAGAGAGAGAGAACCCTGACTAATACATAGGCAAATGAGAAGGTTAACCTGGATTATCATGGTGGAGATAAAAGAACTAGATTGATTCATAAAATATTTAGTAAAATAGATTGGGTTTGATATTGCAGTTGAGGGAGTGAAGGAGTCAGGGATTGCTCTCACTGTTCTTTTTAACAAATAAATTAAGATGTCATTTTTCAAAGTGGGCAATAATTTGGGATAAAGAGTTTAGTTTTGTACCTTATGAATTTGAGATGTTTTGAGACTGTCAAGTAGCTATGTTAAGTTAGCAGTCAGTTAGGTCTAAAATTCAGAGGAGAGGACTGAGTTGGAGATAAATATTTAGGGTTATCATTTTGTATGTGGCACTCAGGCTATGGAATAGATGAGGTTGTCTAGAAAAAGAATATGGAGTAACAATAGGAGAAATGCTAGACTAAGCTTTAAGAAATTCCAACATTTAAGAGCCAGGTAGAGGAAGATAAGCCTGACAAGAAAGAAAATGAAGAAGGATATAGGGAGTAAAAACTATCAAGCAATATTTCCAGGGATGACAATGCAAAAGTTTAAAAATACAATAGGTATAGTTTGAGTCAAGGGTGAAGAATTCCAAAGCATTCTGGAGATGATGATGAGAAGGGGTAGTTTAGTATTTTGGGCAGTGGCAGAGGAAAATTTGGATAAAAAGAATGATGATTTTAACTTTAAATGGCAAATTCTAACTCAAGTTTGGAGGTTAAGAAAAAAATTAATGGCTCCAAACTATACCATTCATGGTGGCTATAGATTGCTTCCAAGAAAGTTGTCCAGGGATGACACCATGACATAGATATGATTTCAAATGATGAAGGGCAGAAAGTTCGAAATAAGATGAAAAGTGAACTTTTATTTAAAGGAGAAACAATTAGGATATAATAACCTGTTTATTACAAGTATTATTCTCTTAAGAGAAATATAGCAAAAATAATTAAAAGACTTGAATATATACATCTTTAATTTTCAAAAACATTAAACTTTAATTTTTTAAAAAGAATTATGTATAGTTACACCCTTTTTTCTGTCTATAGTTTGCCATCAAAATTTCATCTAATTCCTACTGACACAGGGAGAAAAATCACACACAAAAAAACTGTCTATCACATCAGTTTTGTTTGACTTTCAAGAAATAGAACATTGCTCTGAAATGATTTAAACGTTACCAAGACATCTGAACACAGAGCAGCATTTTAAAAAACTAAATTGCATACCAGAGGTTAGCAAAGAACTGTAGATGATAACTAGTATCTCTACTGGAAATCATAGTCTAGTGTCAAGGCAAAGAGTTTTAAGTGCATTAACACCAGCATATTTTCTCAGAGCCAAAAATACAGCATTTTCCATATTCATTGTTATGATCAAACTATTTCAGAAAACATGGAGAAAATACTTTCCATTCCTATCACTATTTTCTGCACTATTCTCAAATATCCATAGGTAGAATTATATACAATCATTCATGACAATTGTTAGGATTTATTTAAAAGCAAACCCCAAGTTCAAACGTAAAGTTTGGGAGAAATGTTTAACAATATTCATTTGCTTAACAAACTAAGAGGCGATATTGAAATATAAAAGAAAAAACATCCCTGGAGATCAAGGTAAATTACAGCATGTACAACTTCTGTTTTGAAAAGTAATTTATGATGATTGCTTCATACACATGGCCTATGGCCTGGAGGGTTTGTTGATCTTGCCTGCAGTCCTCTTCTCATATATTAACATAAGGAAATAAATAAACAGATAAATAAATATCATTTAAGATACATTAATTCTATAAAATTTGTTCACACAGAAATATTTTACTAAAACATGGAAAGTGATAACTAAATAGAGTTTGTTTTTATTCGTCTCTAAATGAACTATAAGCATAAACAAAAAAAGAAAACAAAATTCTAAAGCACAGTGATAGACATTAAACGTAACCAATTCCCTTCTTAAATGCCCACTGACACTCAAACAAAATATTGTTCAGAGGGTTAAACAATATATATCAGAATTTTAAAAATATATCATTGAGCACACTGTCACCAAATATCAGGACATAACCAATTCTATATGTGTATTATTAGGAAATGCCATGATGTATAATTCTAATTTCTCAGCATCCTAGCTCTAGTTTTCTTATGACTTTTCCTATGCTAATCTCTATTATAAATGAAAAACAGTATGGATGTTCTTCAAAAAATTAAAAGCAGAACTACCTTATACCCCAGCAATCCCACTTCTGGGTATTTATCTGAAGAAACCCAAAACACCAATTCAAAACGATTAATACAACCCTATGTTCATTACAGCATTATTTACAATAGAGAAGTAACCTAAGTGTCCATCAATCAATAATTAAATAAAGAAGATGTGGTACATATACACAATAGAATTTTACTTGGTCATAAAAACATCTTATCATCTGTAACAACATGGATGGACCTAGAGGATATCATGCTAAGTGAAATAAGTCAGGCAGAAAAACACAAATACCATGTGATTTCACTTATATGAGGAATCTGAAAAACAAAATTAACAAACAAGCAAAATTGAACAGACTCATAGACACAGAGAACAGACTGATGGTTGCCAGAGAGAAGGGGAGTTAGGGGACTGAGTGAAAAGGGTGAATGGATTAAGAAGTACAAATTGGTAGTTACACAATACTCTTGGGTATTAAATTACAACAGAGAGAATAGTCAATAATATTGTAATCCTGTATACCTGAAACTAATATAATATTGAATGACAACTGTAATTTTGAAAAAATTCAAAATAAATGGAAAAATATTTTAGATATTTTCAGGATAAAGCAGGGGTTTCATTTTATATATAGACAGAGAGACACACACACATACATACACACACACTGAGTGGCCAGATTATTATGATCTCTGAACGCATAATAATCTGGCCACTCAGTGTGTGTGTGTGTGTGTGTGTGTGTGTGTGTACTAGAGGCCCAGTGCATGAATTCATGCATGGGTAGGGTCCTGCCAGCCTGGTCAGGGGGAGGGGACATGGGCGGTTGGATGGCCTGCCTGCTGGTGGAACTCCTGGTAGAGGGGACAATTTGCATATTAGCCTTTTATTATATAGGATATACACTGAGTGGCCAGATTATTATGCGTTCAGAGATCATAATAATCTGGCCACTCAGTGTATATCCTATTATTATAAAATTGTTTTACTAAAGTTCAGCAGTAAACACATCCTAGAATGATTTTAAATAATTCTAGCTTTTCTATAATGCCCTCCCTTGGATTATAGGTGGCACCTATGATTTGCTTCTAACCAGTAGAATATGACAAAGATAAGATGCCACTCCTTTGATTAAGTTACCTTATATAAGCCCTCATTTTATTAGACTGGACAAATAGACTTTCTTACTGGCCTTAAAGACATAAGCTGTTACGATGTGAACTCTCTGTGGAGAAAGCCATGTATCAGGGAACTGAGGGCTGCCTCTAGGTGCTAAAAGCTCTGGCCCAATCACCTCAAGAAACTGAATTCTATCAACAACATGAATGAATGAATCTGGAAGAGGACCCAGCTGAAACCTTGTGAGACCCTTGATACACTCCTGACCCAGCCACAGAAACTGTGAAGTAATAGAAGACTGTTGTTTACATCACTAAATTTGTTATGCAACATAGAAAACCAACAGATTTTTGTTGCTTCAAAATGATGTCAGCTATCTAATTATTCTTTTTCACTGGAGAAAATCAAAGCAGTCAAGCCTTTATCAAAGTGTGTAACTCACAGCCCCTACTGAAACTTTTCATACTGTGGCATCTTTTAAAATTTGCTTCTGCTTGTCTCCTGATGACTTAGGACAGTGGTCAGTAAACTGCGGCTCGCGAGCCACATGCGGCTTTTTGGCCCCTTGAGTGTGGCTCTTCCACAAAATACCACGGCCTGGCGAGTCTATTTTGAAGAAGTGGCATTAGAAGAAGTTTAAGTTTAAAAAATTTGGCTCTCAAAAGAAATTTCAATCGTTGTATTGTTGATATTTGGCTTTGTTGACTAATGAGTTTGCCGACCACTGACTTAGGAAGTAATGACTCACGTACATATACATGTATTTTTAACCCTGTAAAATTGTAAGGTATAGAACATTTTAAGAACTCCTAAACTTCAAGATATAATAAATTTAAAACCCAGATGAAAAAAGTCATGTCGCCCTAAAATAAAACAGAATGTTGGAAATATTAACATAAAAAGTTTAAGAATAATACTGGTAAATCACTATGGTATTTGAAAACTGAAATATCTCCAAAGTTAAAGATAAATTCCAAAAAGCCCAAGTGTACAAGACTAAAGAAAAAGACACTTGCTAAGTGCTAAATAGTCTGAATGTACTGTCAGGAGTGTCAGCTGAGGTGTAACTGCCGTTTATCAGTATTTGCTATGTGCCAGGGACTTTATGCCTTTCCTTTCACTAAATTCTTCCTATTAGGACTATATAATATAGATGTTTCCATTTGTAATTTATAAAGAAAGAAAAAATCTTTAAAAGGTTAAGTAACATTTTCAACTTTACCTATATCCAGTAAGTAACAGAACAGGGAACTAAACTTATAACTCTATAATTCAGAAGTTGAATTTTTAAAATATACAACAAATATATTTTAAAAATCCAGCTCTGCATCAGCTTATGTTCACTGTGGAACCTCCGTGGGACCTAGGTGGCCTCAATCTGAAACCCTGCTCATTGGCATGGCAGAGGGACACATTGTGAGCTAGCACACATGGTTTTCAATTAGAATAACTTCCACTCTTCTCATATTTCATTACCAAAGCCAGTCACACGATCACATATATACTCAACATAGCAGAGAAATATTCCTCCGTCAGGTAGGGGATGGAACTATTGGTAAACACTAAAACACTCCATACAAAGTGCTCATATATTCTAAGTCTTTGACTATTTATAAATGTTCATATATATGAAGAAATGCAAAGAAGAACTTCAGTAGTTATAACATATGAAACAGATTCAAAATTTAAAAATACAAAAATCAATTTCATTTTTAATAAACTTCTATAATTTTAAAAATAGCTAGCTTAAATAGAGAAAACACCAATAAAATAAATTAAGAGCAAATATATCTACATATGTATATTTCTATTTATCTAAACATAGTTATAGATATCTAGTTATAGCTATATGTTCTCAGTCACTCAGGAATCAAAGATCTCTAAAAGCTATTTTGTACAACTCTCTAATAGAAATTTTGAACACCTGAATAAAAGGGATGATTTCTAGAAAAACAAAACAAACTAAACCTGACTCAAAAAGATGTAAAAAAACCAATTATACTAAGAACTTTGAAAAACATTGGGAATATATAAGAGAACTATGCCATCCAAACAAAACACTTCATGGAAATAAAATTATGAGAAAATTAAATTTTAAGAATATGTAATTTTTATGAAACATAAAATGCTCTGGAGCACACAGAAATAATACATTATCCCAATTGTTAAATATAAACCCAGCATAAAGCCAAAACCAAAAAGTTTTGCCAAAGATGGCAAAAAGAAAGAAAACATGAGAAGAAGTATGGAAGGAGGAAAAGAGGTAAGAAAAGAAGACAGAGGGCAGAGAGAAACACTGACAGGTAAGAATGAATATTCTATCCATGAAAGTATGAAGAAGAAAAGAAAATTTATTGCTAGCTTTGAAGTTGCATCTCAAATTGAAAAAGTTATGGCAACAGTACATGATACATGCTTAGCTAAAATGGAAAAGGCATTGAATTTGTTAGGTGGAAACATGAACAAGAAAAGTATTCCAATTAATGGCAACAATGTGTTGCACCAGAAAGCACTCTAAAAGCAGGTCCATAGGAAGACTTCAACAGGAGATCCCCTAAACTGAGGGATCCATATAACTTTCATTACAATATAATATTATACTTTCTTCTAATTTATTATTAGTTATCTACACTAATAAAAGAGAAACATGCAAATTGACCTTACCTCCACTACATCCACCAGCCACACCCATCAGGCAATCAAGAGCGAGTATGCAAATTAACCCAACAAAGATGGCGGTGACCATGGAACTGGAGTGAGCAGGAGGCTTGGGTTGCACCTGGTGATGGAGGAGTCCAAGCTTCCCACCCGCCCTGGCCAGCCCTGGCCTCCGCTCAAGGCTACAAAGTTTCAATTATAGAAGATAAATAAATCCCAGATACCTGCTTTCAGCCAGCCCTGCCTCCACTCAAGGAGGCACTGAAAAAAGAAAAGAAAAAAAAGGAGGGGCTGGGAGCCTGGATCACAGGGGGGCGTGGCCAGCCTGAAAACAGCCCTCAGCTCCTCACCCAGACTAGCCACACTCCCATAGAGTGAGGGTCCCCCCTGGGGGGCTTGGCCAGCCTGAAAACATCCATCAG
Organism: Eptesicus fuscus; assembly: GCF_027574615.1. Taxonomy (NCBI): domain Eukaryota; kingdom Metazoa; phylum Chordata; class Mammalia; order Chiroptera; family Vespertilionidae; genus Eptesicus; species Eptesicus fuscus. The sequence continues at coordinate 28,646,786 of NC_072480.1, forward strand.
CCCCTCACCCAGGCTGGCAAGTCACCCCAGTGGAGACCCCCATCCTGAAGGGGGCTTGACCACCCTGAAAACGGCCCTCAGCCCCTCACCCAGGCTGCCCCATGTCCCAAGGGAACCCCCACCCTGATCTGGGGCACCCTTCAGGGCAAACCAGCTGGCCCCCACCCATGCACCAGGCCTCTATCTTATCTAGTAAAAGAGTAATATGCAAATTGACCATCACTCCAACACACATGATGGCCACCCCCATGTGGTCAAAGATGGCTACCCCCATGTGGACACAAGATGGCCACCAAAGATGGCCGGCAGGGGAGGGCAGTTGCGGGCAATCAGGCCAGCAGGGGAGGGCATTTGGGAGGGACCAGGCCTATAAGGGAGGCAGTTGGGGGTGATCAGGCATGCAGGGGAGGGCATTGGGGGAGACCACACCTTCAGGGGAGGGGAGTTGAGGGGGACCAGGCCTGCAGGGGAGGGCAGTTAGGGGGCAACCAGGCCTGCAGGGGAGGGCAGTTGGGGGTGACCAGGCCAGCAGTGGAGGGTAGTTAGGGGCAATCGGGCCAGCAGGAGAGCAGTTAGACGTCGATCAGGCTGGCAGTGGAGTGGTTAGGGGGTGATCAGGCAGGCAGGCAGGTGAGCAGTTGGGAGCCAGCAGTCCTGGATTGTGAGAGGGATGTCCAACTGCCCATTTAGTCCTGATGTCACTCAGATTGGGCCTAAACGGACAGTGGGACAACCCTTGAGGGGTCCCAGATTGGAGAGGGTGCAGGCTGGGCTGAGGGACACACACACACCCCCCATGCATGAATTTCATGCACCGGGCCTCTAGTGTCTAATAAAATCTCATGATCTGATATTGATAATTTGATTAGTTATATTTTATTTTTTACTAGAAGCCCGATACATGAAGATTCCTGCTAGAATGGGCTTTCCTTTCTCTGGCTTCCGGCACCGCCTTTCCACTCCAGGCCAGCCCCTTTCTGCTCAGGCCCCGGAGCCGCCTCTTTCCATTCTGGCTCTGCTTTCCCATGCTGCCCAGAGGTCCTGAGAGATGGGGGTGGGGCAGAACTCCTGCATCGTCGCCATGGTGACCACGCAAGTGTCCCACCCCCATCACTTGGCACCTGTGTATGCAAATTAACCGCCATCTTTGTTGGGTTAATTTGCATATCACTCCTGATTGGCTGGTGGTGAAGCGGAGGTACAGTCAATTTACATGTTTGTCTATTATTAGGTAAGATTATGACTAACATAGAGTTACTGAATGCGAGGGCTGACCCACAGACCCTGAACGACGGATGAATGATTACCCTAACACACATTTCTGTGAAAGAGAGGGCTAAGGCACTACTTGGCCATCACTGCCAAGTCGCCCTGTTTGCCTGCCTCCTTTGGCTTTTATTGTCAAACAGCTTGAACTAAAATTAACCTCTAGATACAATCAGCAGGGTAAGCATCCTTGAGAAAGTATATGCTTCTACACGATCAGGTCTTTAAAAACTAAACACAGAGATTCTAACAAAACACCCCAGGGGATCAGACTTGTTGGGAAAAGTCAAGGTAGGAGCTGCCACCTTTGGCAAGGTCCTCTCAGAGGCCCTCGACCTTTCAAAGAATCCTCCTTACAGACATTCCAACCAAGTCCCATGCTTCCCCACAACTGAAACTTTAGGCTAGCCTGAAGTTACACATACATACATGATCTATTAAAAATAATAGACTTAGCCCAGCTGGTATGACTCAGTTGATTGGAGCATCAAACCGCATACCAAAAGGTTAGAATTTCAATTCTGGGTTAGGGCATGTACCCCGGTAGGACTTGTGTGGAGGGCAACCAATCAATGTTCTCTCTCACATCGATGTTTCTCTCTCTTTCTTTCCCTTCCCCTCTCTCTAAAAGCATATCCATGGGTGAGGATTAAAAACGATAGACATGGGACATTAAGTTAAATTGATGAAAGGAGTAAGTGGTTTAATGTATATTAAAAGCAGAAATCATCATTTGAACACAATGTACTAATTACAAATGTAATTAGAAGTTTGGAAATATAATCAGAATCAGAACAGTTTTTCTATAGAATAATAGAATTTTAGGTCTTAAAGAAACCTCAAGAGATTATATTATTTACCTCTTTCCTTTTACATATAAATAATCAGGGTGAGTGACGGTTATTAACTAACCCAAGATTACATAGCTAATTAGTATTGAGCTGAATCTGGATGCTGGGTCTCCTATTAGACCACTGGAACTTTACTCTATTTATCCAAATCATCTCGAATCTATATAGGCAGCAAAATGCACCTAGCAGGGCCAATGAGGTTGCTTTAATAGTTGAAAGCAATAAATTTAATTTTTCAACAATGAATATGTAATTAAGACTTTTCATTCAGTTTATAATAATACAATTTTGCTTTACAACCAAAAAGTAAATAAATTTCCCATTATCATAAAACAGTAAATGTGATGGTTAATTTTGAGTTAACTTACTTGACTGGTCTACTGGATGCCCAGATATAGGTAAAACATTATTCTGGCTCTGTCTGTGAGAGTGTTTTCGGAAGCAATTATCATTTGATTCAATATACTGAGTCAAGATATTCACTCTCACCAATGTGGGTGGGCATCAATCAATTCACTGAAGGGCTAAATAAAACAAAAAAGCAAAGAAAGGGAAAATTTTCTCTCTCATCCCTTGAGGTGGGATATCCATCTTTTCCAGCCCTCTCACATTGGTACTCCTGGTTCTCAGGCCTTTGGACTCCGACTGAATTACATCCCCAGCTTTCCTGGTTCTGCAGCTTGCAGAGGGAAGATTGTGGGGCTTCGTGGCTTCCATAACTGCATGAGTCAATTCCTGCAATAAACCACTGTAGGTATCCTATTGATTCTGTTTCTCTGGCGAATGCTGACTTATATAGTAAACTTTTGAAATTTTCTTATGACTCATTTGGCACTCTATTGCATTGTTCAGACAATTTGTGTTGGGAATCAGAAGTAAAGTGGTATCATAAAAGCCAAAATATAGAGGTCTTGAGGAACAAAAGTATGAATGAATTGCAATTTGAAGAAAACCTGAACTTCTAAGCATGTAGACAAGTACCTTTGAAAAAATTTCTCTACTACATATCTTCTTAGTGATATAGCATTTTATTTTCTGAATTCTCTACTATTGTGCCAATAACAAATCTAGTTGTAAAATATAAAATGATGTCTTCAATTTCTTTTGAACTTCACAATGAAGATAGGCCCTGAGATTTCTTCAGAAGCAGAGTGACTTTAAAAAGAAAGAAAAATAAACTCATAAGACTTGTTAGTGAATATAGTTATACACCCTTCTCTTACTTCTCAGGTGCACTCAGACAATGTTATTTAACTCATCTTGTTCTTGGGGGTTCCAGTCTCCTGTTTCCTATTAGAGACTGTCAGTATTGTCAGAATCCAGTGTTCTTTGTGCTGGGGTTTTAATACAGTTCTAAAATTATGTTTCAACCAGATTCTATCTCAGTGATGATTACCTCACTTGTAAAAAGATGTTTAAGACAAATAGAAACATTTTCCTCTAATTCCTAAATTGGTGGTTTCTCTTAACATCAGATTTTAGATAAACAATTTAAAGATTGTTTACAATTAATAATAAATGCTACCATATGATTACATCGAATAAATGTTGAAGGAATCAGAAAATCACCATTTGGCAACTTCCAAAATAATAACTGCTTTAGGTACAAATCATCATTGCATAGTAAAACTAGTGGAGAAACATACTGAACTCCAGGGCATTTGCATAATCTCAAAAGACTTTATCACAAGAAACTTTCTTATTACAAAGGGAGAATAAGTAATTCCACAGTGGAAATGTTGGGCACACCACCTTCATCTAGTGATCAAAATTAATATCACCATTAGTGGTGATATCACTCTCATGTGTTTTCTCTGTTTATTTGTTTGTTTGATTGATTGTTTTTGCCAAAAGGGTATAAACTAAACTTAATTTTGAGAAAAACTTGGCCAAACCAAAACTAAGGAACATTCTACAAAATCACTCGCCTATATTCTTTAAAATGTGAAGATTGTGAAAGACAAAAAAGAGAGAAGATTTTTGTTGTGTTTTTGTTTTGTTTTTTCAGATTGAAGGAAACTAAAGTAACCTCACAACTAAATGAAATGTATGATTCTGGATTAGATTTTGGACAAGAGAACGTTTTTTTCCCTTTTTCTATGAAGAACATTAATGAGGTAAGTGATAAAACTTGATTGAGATCATAGATTAGGTGATAGTGTTATATATATATATATATATATGTTGGTTTCTAATTTTGATAATTCTACTGTGGTTATATAAGAGAATGTTATTATTCTCAGGAAATACATGTCAAAGTATATAGGAGTGAAGGGAATTCCTGTCTACAACTTTCAAATGTTTCAGAAAAAATATATTATGAGTTATTTATTTCAGAATAGTATATAGTATAGTTTTAGAATTATAGTGAAAATTATATGAGGATATGCTGTGCTATTTTTGCAACTCAAGTCTTAAATTATTTAAAAAATAAATAGCTGAAAAGTGATCATATAGTTGGCATCTAATAGATTGTTTTGATGATAATTTATTTGACTAAAATCACAGTTATTGAATGCCTATTATGAAGCAGTAATTGTGTTGGGTTTCTCATGAGGTATTTCAGGTAATTTTCAAATGATCCTGTAACTAGGGCATTGTTATAACAATTAAATAGATAGTTATTATATTAACTCATGCTTAGGGAATAATCACTTAACTGGGAATTGTTCAAGTCACATAACCAAACAATTGCAGAGATAAGATTTGAGCTGGGATGGCCTAATTTTTTAAAAAAGATTTTTATTGATTTTTGGAGAGGAAGGGAGAAGGAGAGAAACATCTATGTGAGTACAAAACATTGATGCCCTGCCTTCAGTACACTCTCTACTGGGCATTGAGCCCACAACCCGGGCATGTACTCTGACTAGGAATTCAGTAGGTAACCTTTTGGTGCATAGGAAAATGCCCAACTGACTGAGCCATGCCAGCCAAGGAGAGATGGCCTAATTTTATTTCCAGTATTCTCTCACTATACCAGACCATAAAATTACATTGTAGCAAATGACTTCACCTTTCAAGAGTAATGGGTAGCTTTAGAGATAAATGTATGAAGAGATATATCAAGAAATAGTTTTAATCTCCTAGGTCATAATGTCAACACATCATTAGAATTGTAGATCCCAAAGGTTGGTGAGTTCCTTGGACAGAAACTTGATGCCTGTTTTTGAAGCATCTGGAAGAATGTGCACATAGTAGTACTTAGTGGATGTTTGTTTACTAACTAAGTGAACTTGAAGAAAAATTTTTAGATAAGAAATGTGAAAAAGTGTTGAAGAACAGGGCAGGGAGATTATCAGAGTACTCTGATCATAACAAGATAAGAGTTAGGGAAAGTAGATACCAGATGCAGATTTCATTTGCAGTGACTAGAAACCATATCTCCCTCTGGTCAGTAAGTACTGAGGTTGCTTTGACACTGTGTATCACTTGAAGGAGGAATAAAGTAAGACAAACAAACCCACCTTGAGACCCATCGCTTTTGAAAGGTAGGACTGGAGGCAACAATCTCAACTGTGGTGGGGAGTCAAGAGGAGACATCAGTTTTGAAGTGAAAGTTGAAAGGAATTGCTATGTGCAGTGGAGTCATGGAAAATTCTGGGAAACTGAACACAGATATAAAGGTCACCCAATGGCTTCAATTTTTCAGGATAGCAGAAAACATCATCACTGGTTGCCAATGTGATAAATGAGTTCAGAAGTCAAGAGAACTCAACAATTTTCGTTATTTATTTGCATTCTCTTCCTTATATGTCTGACATCTGTGCAATCTATTTTATTTTTTGTTATTTAGATAAAGCCTCACGATGGTTTTAAGAAATTAATCATTCAAATATTTGACAAGGTGGGATGAAGCAGACATGGTTTGCCTGTGGAAACTTATAAAAGGTTGAATGCAGGGATGAGGCACAAATGAATGAATTTTAATCACATTAGATTTAGTTTAGATTTTGGCCTAGACCTAGGTGCAACTTTTTTTTTTTTTAATCGTTTTTAGGATATTACTCTGTGGCCAGTGTGCAAAATAATGAATATACTTCTTATCACTCTTTCAGGACTGAACAACTATAATGAGCACAAAATCATTTCCCAAAGCAACCAATGAGGTGGCTCCTATGTCAGGAAAATTTCCTGTGGTTATCTCATGCATGCCAAGTGTAACCCTGAAGCTCAAGGTAGCACAGTCCTGGCAACCCCCAGACAAAGTATGCACAAGATTTCAGACATGACAACTTTGGTCCAATTGGATCATGTAGCTGTCTTATTATTTTCAATATCAACTTAAGTGAGGAAAAAATAGACTTTTCAGTCACAACTGAAACTAAATGATCAATTCATGATAAGTAATGCAGCAACCTGTGATTCAAATATTTAGAGATTCCATTTATTTACTAGTTTTCAAGTATTTCTGTTGGATTTTTAATCAATAGGTACAATACTTCAGCAAACAAAACTTTTCTAAATTTGAAAGTAAAAACCCACTGAAATGAGCTTTGATTACATCTAGTATTGTTAGAAATAAAGTGGGAAGTATTACCACCTTAAGACAACATTTTCATGAAATAGCAATGCAATATTCCTTTCCAAGTTGATGAAGCATAGTGTACTTTTGGATACCAGTTCAGTAGTGCAGATACAACTCAGTGATATGGGCTGATTATAACATTGCTGATATCATTGACATTAATAGGTTTATCTAATGAAGAAAAAAGAAGAACAACAGATTATGAGGTATGTTGTGATTGAGGTATTGTGCTTGTGCTTTTTGTTTTCATTTTGTTAACTGCCCTCCCCAAGAATTTTATAAATCAAACTAAAGGCCAGGTATACAAAATTTGTGCACTTTTTTGGGGGGAGGAGGGGGTGTGATCCCCTCAGTCCAGACTGCACCTTCTCATAGTCCAGGACCCTTGGGGTGTGTCCGACTGCTGGTTTAGGCCCACTCCCCGGGATCAAACCTAAGCTGGCAGTCGGACATCCCTCTCACAGTCCGGGACCCCTTGCTCCTTACCGCCTGCCTGCTCGCTACTTCTTACTGCTTGGCTCGCTGTTCCTTAGTGCTGCCACGGAGGCAGGAGAGGCTCCCACCATAGCCGCTGTGCTCGCCAGCCATGAGCCCAGCTTCTGTCTGAGTGGCGCTCCCCCTGTGGGAGTGCAATGACCACCAGGGGGCAGATCCTGAATTGAGCATCTGCCCCCTGTTGGTCAGTGCATGTCATAGCAACCAGTCATTCTGCCAGTCATTCCATTGGTCGTTCCGCTGTTCAGTTGATTTGCATATTAGGCTTTTATTATATAGGATTACATTTAAAATAATAGAGAGAATATTGCTGGTTGAATTTTGGATATGTAACCCATGGTAGTAATAGTTAGGAAAAGTGTTTATGACTGTCTACTTTGAATCTCACTATAGGTAGGCTGACTGTGTCCCCTATATTTGTAAGGATATCCTTAATTTTTACTGTGTCCATGGCTTTGCAACCATGTCTACTTACTGTTTGTCTGATATAGCACTATAGGAAAATAATTCTGCTTTCTTCTTATTGCTTAGTTTATTATTTCACTGTGATATTTGTCAAATGCCACTGAGTTATAAAGACATTTACTACTAGTACTAATATTTTCAAGACAACCAGAAAACTTCAATTTAGTAGATATAAACTATTATTCTTTCTTATTTTTTGTGATGGTAAATAATATTCTTCATTTAAGAAAGTTAAACAAATATGAATTAATGGAAATCAAATATGAATTCTTTTTTATTAACAACTGACTCTTTCCCTTTGGTATTTTCTTCTGAGTTCTCATTACAAATTTTTAGCCTAAGGTCTATTGAATATCATTCAAACCCTTTAGAAATTTAGGTGTCAAATTCTTCTAGGTGTATATTTTAACACTCCAGGCTTGTTTGAAACATTTATTCCCTTTGGATCTTTCAGTGCCATGCTTTTAATCACTTTGCCTTGAAAAACTTACATTAAAAATTCTTTTCACGAAAAGCCTTATATTTTTATTTTATTCTCTTTGCCCTTCCCTGTACAAATTCACTTCTGCCAGTTTCTTTTGATATCAAGGGGATAAACACTATATCAAATGAGTTCCTTTCCCCCTTATAATACAAGATGTTTTGTGAGGGGGTGGTGATGGCAACGAGCATTGAGACTTATGAGGCAATATGAAGACAGCCTCTGGGTGACTTATCACTGATTCCTTTCAGGTGTAAGATTTGTATAATTTTATATAGAAAGATAAATTCTTACTTTTTCCACATATATGTCATAAAACAATGGCTGAGTTGGGCACATCTTTTTAAAAATAGTTTATTCTTTCTTGTTATTTAACTTATTTTGTATTCAGCTATCAAAATGCTCACTCCATAGATGTATTTATCAGTACTGTTCTCCCTTTACCCAAGTGTAAAAATCTTTTGTCTTATTACCCTTTTTTCTTTAGATATCAATATATTAGGTGAGATAACTAGTCATTTTGCCACTTTCCAGGTCTTACTTTGCTCAATTATTATTTCCATTTACAATTGCTCTGGTATTTCAAACCAGTTACTTTGCAGTGTTTTCCCTGAACTTGTTGTTTTCCCTTGGGTTTGAATGCAGTCAGTTCCTCAGCGCAGATGCACTTGGGCTTGTGCAAGCTCTGGGTAGGGCATGCATGAAGAAGATGACAGTCGGACACTTAAGCAGATGCGAGGTGGCAAATGGAGGAGGGAGCCTTCAACTAAGTGGCAGAAGGACACCGTGAAGCAAAGCTCAAGCAGCGAGGCATGGTTGTGAACCCCTGGGACATGTCAGCAAGACCCACTGCAATAGGAACTCAGGGCCTCACCTAGTAATTCCAAAATAACAGCCAACTTCACTGTCTCTGAAGGCAAGTCTTTTCAATACAAGCACATAACTGCTTGGTTTGGTGTAAAGGGAGATCTTCTGTTCACTAGATGAGCAGTGTTTGCTGGTTGAGTATCAGTTTTCTTAACTCTAATGGTAATATTTAATTCAAACTATTTTATATCTAAAACGTTTAGTCTACTGCATGGTGACAAAGTCATTTAACTTACACATGAAATGCTCTTACTTTCCCTCGGTTAGTAAGTATACATCTGATAGAATGATGTTATCGCCTTAAAGACAATTTGCAGAAAGATTTGGAAAAAAATCTGAAATTCCCACTGTGGAATAAATAGTTCAAAGATACCTACAATCAGACAAAAACATTGTGTATACAAAAATATTGTGTATACTAAGAAATTTGGCATTGCAGAAATATTATATTTAAAATTTAACATTTTATTAGTCTAGGGCTAAAACATAGAGATTGACATTTGAAACTTAAGCTTCAGAAACTTAATGTTTCCTAGACTGTCTGTAAACAAACATGTATTTATTCATTAAAGCAAATAGTTATTGAGTATCAAATTTGTACATAGCAGTGGACTGAGCTTTTAGTGGGATAGCATAATAAACCATGCTGTTTCTTATGATGCTATCCATTTATTAGAAAATGAAAAAAACACACATTAATATAGCATGGAGTGAAAGGGGACAAATGAAAACACTACATTTGAGATAGTAAACTCAGCAGCTGTATGGGGGACAGATTGGGGTTGAAGGAGTGAATAAAAATATCCCCCTCATGAGAGTGGTCAGCACCATTAGGTAGTGGCATGACTATCCTGATGTCATGAAGAGCTTCAAAAGTGCCTGATTCCATGCTGTTTTCTGAATACTATGCACAAATGGTGCAGAGTCCTGGATTAATTAGATCACAATATACAAGGGGTTCACCTTCTAGAAAGATTCAGAGAACTTCACGAACCTGATTAAATTCTTCATTTTTATGAGGAAGCATGTTATTGGGTAAATCAAAGCAGAGACAGATGGAATAAGTTATAGGTTAAAGCCAAGGAAACATAGGGAATTATTATATATATATATATATATATATATATTTGTTGGACTCCCCATGCAGGCTTTCAAACAAGTCAGCTGCCCAGCATTATGAGAATCCATGGGTGTTCAGAACTTGACCTATGATTTTAATTCTTGGAGACTGAACATACTCATATCAGGTTTGGTGATGCTGCAGAGACGTAAGAACTGCCTTTCCTAGGAGAATGGCTGGGATCTCAATAGTGTCATATGGACATCATGATATCCATGCTGATCAAAGTTGCTGTAGTTCCATTCCCTGCTTCATGACCTATGGATAATGTTGTAGGAACTTGGAGGTTTTGTTTATAAAGCCTTCTCAGCTCAATAATACTAATGATCATTATGCAAAGTGTCCCAAAAAATGTATACACACTTTAACAGTGATAGTTCAATTTTGAAAATGAATTGTATTTTAATAAATGCTGCCTTTATAATTATTAAAAAAATGTGTTTCTAAATTTTTGGGACACTCTATCCTACCTAATAATAGACAAATATGCAAATTGACCATACCTCTGACACACCCACAAGCCTCGCCCACAAGCCACATCCACCATCCAATCAGAGCGAGTATGCAAATTAACCCAAACCAAGATGAGAGCAAGGTTTCCTAGGTAACAGAGAAAGCCAAGCTTTCTGCCTGCCCTTTCCAGGCCTAAGCCTCCACTCAAGCTACAAAGTTTCAATTATAGAAGGTAAAAAAATTCAAACAAATGGCGGCAGAATGGAGCTTGAGAGAGCAGGCCAGGGTTGCCGCTGGCAACAGGGAAAGCAAAGCTTTCCACACACCCTGGCGGGGCCCACCTGCTTAAGGCAACAAAGTTTCAATTATAACCCCAACAGAAATGGCTGCCGGCCTCAGAGGGAGGCCCAGGCTTGGCTCTGCTCCAGGCTACAAAGTTTCAATTCTAGAAGGAAAATAAATTCCAGATACCAGGGCCTCCGCTTGGGTTTCCAGGGGGTGTGGCCGGCCTGCAAACCACCACAGGCACCTCGCTCAGGTCGCCCCACGCCCCAAGGGAACCCCCACCTGATCCAGGACACCCTTCAGGGCAAACCAGCTGGCCCCCACCCTGTACCAGGCCTCTATCCTATCTAATAAAAGAGTAATATGCAGATTGATCATCACTGCAACACACAATATAGCTTCCCCCATGTGGTCAAAGATCCTGTCCCCATGTGGACACAAGATGTCCACCACAAGATGGCCAGCAGGAGAGGGCAGTTGGAAGGCACCCGGCCTGCAAGGGAGGGCAGTTGAGAAGGATCAACCCTGCAGGAGAGGGCAGTTAGGGGTGACCAGGCCAGCAGAGGAGGGAAGTTGGGGGCAAACAGGCTGGCAGCAGAGTGGTTAGGGGGTGATCAGGCTGGCAGGCAGAAGTGGTTAGGGGCAATCAGGAAGGCAGGCAGGCAAGCAGTTGGGAGCCAGCAGTCCTGGATTATGAGAGGAATGTCCGACTGCCCATTTAGGCCCGATCCCACTGAGATCGGGTCTAAACAGGCAATCGGACATCCCTCGAGGGGTCCCAGATTGGAGAGTGTGCAGGCTGGGCTGAGGGACAACCCCCCTCCGTGCACGAATTTTGTGCACTGGGCCTCTAGTATTTTAATGTTAGAATTGTTATATATATATATCAAAATCTATGCATATGTCTATCTATCCATCTATCTATCTATATCTATCTATATTCATCTATCTAATCTAAAAATCTTTGCACAATGATTCTATTATATTCTTAACGATAAATAACTAGATTCTGAAGAGGGTGGGCATATTTAAACTTTGATACATACCATCTAATATCTCTATAGGAAATTTTTATCCATTTATATTTCAACCAACAATGTCTAAAAGTGTCTGTTATCTACACACTCATCATTATTAGTTTTTTATCAGTCTTTTTAATTTTGGAAATTTGATAGGTAGAAATACTAGTACTCTATTATTATTGCTTTAGTTTACAGTAATCTCCCTCATTTGTAGGAATACATTGCAAGACCTCCAGTGCATTTCTGAAACTGCAGATACTACCAAACCCTACCTGTATGATTTTTCCTATACATAGCTATATTAAAGGTTAATTTATAAATTAGGCATAGTAAAATATTAAAACAACTAGAGGCCCGGTGCATGAAATTTGTGCACGGTGTGTGTGTGTGTGTGTGTGTGTGTGTGTGTGTGTGTGTGTGTGTATGTCCCTCAGCCAAGCCTGCACCCTCTCCAATCTGGGACTCCTCAAGGGATGTCCAACTGCCCATTTAGGCCCATGGGCAGTCGGACATCCCTCTCACAATCCAGGACTGCTGGCTCCCAACTGCTCACCTGCATGCCTGCCTGATTGCCCCTAACCACTTCTGCCTGCCAGCCTGATCACCCCCTAACCACTCCCCTGCCAGCCTGATCGATGCCTAACTGCCCACCCCTGCTGCCCTGGTTGTCCCTAACTGCCCTCCCCTGCAGTCGCTCCCAACTGCCCTTCCCTACAGGCCTGGTCCCCCACAACTGCTCTCCCCTGCAGGCCTGGTCCCCCACAACTGTTCTCCCCTGTAGGCCTGGTTGCCCCCAACTGCCCTCCCTTGCAGGCCTGGTCCCTCCCAACTGCCCTCCCCTGCTGACCTGATCGCCCACAACTGCCCTCCCCTGCTGGCCATCTTGTGGCGACCATCTTGTGTCCACATGGGGGTGGCCATCTTTGACCACATGGGGGCGGCCATCTTGTGTGTTGGAGTGATGGTCAATTTGCATATTACCTCTTTATTATATAGGATAGTCTGCATGTTTTTCCTTTATATTAGCAAAAGTTTGCATTATTCAACAAAATCTTTCCCTTTTCTTTTCTCATCAGACTACCTTCTGACTATAATTTGCTTCCTTGAAAATTTGCTTTTATACAGGGATTGCACAAGCATTCTAATCTGCCTGACAATCCCCACAATATCAATAAAATGAATTTTGGTGAATATTTTGTTTTCATGTGAGTTTTATTAGTATGAACAAAACGTTTCACGTTTTGTTGTCTCTAGAATACTGACAAAAATCAAGTTTCTATACCACTGGATTAGCAAAACTATCATACTTAGGCCCCAGTAAATTCATTAAGACACTGCAATCTGACAATAATTGTCAGCAACCTTGTCCAGTGATAACTGTACTTCGGCATAAATTTCTTTTAAAATATGTTATTTCCTCTTTCTACATTGGCCATTTCTATAAGCTTCAAGCCAACTTTTGGAGCTATTCAGGTAAAATGGGTTCTAGTATCTTTGGACCTAATTTTTAGAAGTTTATGTGACAGAAAAATAGTATTAGCTAAAAGCCACCAAGAATAGCACACATGTACAATATAGACACATTCCATATAAACACCCATATATTTAAATACATATGTAGCTATCATCATTCATTTGGTTTCTATGTTTTACCCTCTCTGCTAAGCCCTTTGTCTCCTTTAAAATCAGTTAAAGCAACTATCAAATTATTAGCATTATCCCTACCTAAATCCTAGGGTTTCTTGACCTGAACCATAATGGCATGATCTTCTAAAAGTTACAAGCCATTGAACTTCCTTACATGAAGGTCAAACTGCTTGAACCTTGGACTTCAGATTGTTTTCCCAAAATCCTTTTTCCTGGTGCCTAAACTCACTTCTTGTTGCTGCCAATAGCAGGAACCAGGGCAGACATATATTGATTGTGTCTAGGTGCCAGATACTTTGCAATGTCATATAAGTTAATTAATATTAGTAACAAGCATGCCAAGTGATGAAAATTGTTTATATTTTACATGGGAAGATACTGGAGATGAAAGAAAAATGGTAGCTGTCCAGTGTATCACAGCTGATCTGTGGCAGATTCTGATTTGCCTGACTTCAATGTCCATGCCCTTCCACAGTAACAGAGTATCTCACAAATGAGAGTTCCATTTGCATGTTTGAAGTATACCTGAGCTATCTAAGAAAAAAAATTGATCAGAGTCAGCAGTACCCACAAGACTTCACTTTGTCAGTTTGAGTTTTAATTATTTTTCAACACATTGTACAGTATAGGCAAATAGTAACTATATAGGATGTGTGTGTGTGTGTGTGTGTGTATGTGTGTGTACATGTGTGTGTGTTTGTGTGTAAAAGAAAATCAAGCTTTGTGTGGGTGGGAAGAGATCAACCAATGAACTTGTATGCATATATCCATAACCCATGGACACAGACAATAGGTGGGTGAAGGCCTGGGGTGGGAGGCGGGGTCAGGCTGGGAGACGTTAATGGGGAGAAAAGGGGACATATGTAATATTTTCAACAATAAAGACTTTAAAAAAACAAGGTTTGAATTTTTGGAATGTCCTTTTTAATGATTACTTTGAAAAGCTTTGTCATAGAAGAGGTTTGACTGAGTTTAGCTAAATTCATTAGATGCCAATCGAATTAGCATAGTACACAAGTAACTGTGATTTGAGATGGTTCTGGAATCTCCTCTTGATTTGGGGATTGCCATTTACCCACGCTAGCATGAAAGAATGATGGCTGAGGTGGTTGTGATAGACAATGACCTCGTTAATCATTGTGATGGAGATACGGGTTGTTCCTTGCAGTGACTCATTATAGAGTGCATCAAATAATAAACACTGACAGCTAGCTAGTAGTGAGTGAAGACTGACAGATGGTCAATAAATTCAGAACTGGCATATTTTTGTAAATTGATTGTAGGTTTGAAGGCTTGCAGTGCCTTCTCCACATCTTTAAATCACCAAAACTGCCTTCCAGATCACGCAATTAAAATTTAAATACGGAAAGTCCTAATATTTGAAAACGAGATATTCCTTACACTCTTATGCCATTGAAATTTACCCAATTGTTTTTACTAGGAAAAGAAAACATTTTTAGAATTTATGCAAAGAAAAAATACAGTGGCTAAATTGCAGATACTGTTCTATAAATGCCATGAAAGACTGATGTGAAATAAAATTATATCCATGAGATCCATAAAAGTTTTTCTCTGTTGAGAATTATTGTATCCAATCTAAATATGGATGTTAAAAAAGAAAACAAATATAAAGCTTAAGTAATGTGTGATACTTTATAAAATGCATTTCACAAGTCTAGATATTCTGCCAGATAAGATGTAGTTACTACTGATAATGTAGTTCCCTGTTCCCACAACTTTCAAAATGGCATAAGTCTTATTTTAGGGGTTGTGGGAGATTTATAAAAAGCACGCCAATTTCAAAACTCAGGGCAATACATTCAATAAAGCAACAAACCTGCCTTCTGTGTCTCTCATGTTCAGACAGCCCACACTGGCTACTATCCTTTGATAGCTCCTTCTTCACAAAGCATAGATTATAAAATAATCTGTCCTCAAAAATAATGAGGAAATGTTCATTCCTTTCATTTTATTAATGGCAAGCTTATGTTAAATATCAGCCTCATTCATAAATACCCAAAAATACATTTTCCCCATGGAGCCATGTGCTAAATCTTTTCTATTTGTCCTCTAGACATACACTGTCTGTCATGGATTGAATTGTGTCCCCTTGAAAAGATATGTCAGGGTTCTAATCCTCAGTATATGTGAATGTGGCCTTATTAGAACTAGAGGCCTGGTGCACAAAATTCGCGCACTTGGGGGACGGGGTCCCTCAGCCTGGCCTGTACCCTCTCGCAGTTCAGGAGCCCTGGGGGGATGTCCGACTGACGGCTTAGTGGGCCTAAGCTGTCAGTCGGACATCCTTAGCATTGCCACGGAGGCAGAAGAGGCTCCCACCACTGCCGCTGTGCTCACCAGCCATGAGCCCGGCTTCTGGCTGAGCGGTGCTCCCCCTGTGGGAGCACACTGACCACCAGGGGGCAGCTCCTGCGTTGAGTGTCTGCCCCCTGGTGGTCAGTGCACATCATAGTGACCAGACATCCCACCATTCGGTCATTTGCATATTAGCCTTTTATTACGTAGGATTAGGGTCTTTGCAGATGTAATCAAGTTTAAAATAAGGACATACTGAATTAGGGTGGGTCCTATTCCAGTATACCTGATGCTCTTATAGGAAAAGGACACGGATACAAGAGAGGAGAGCATCACGTGATGACAGAGGCAGAGACTGGAACACTTACAATCCAAGGAACATCAAGGATTGCCAGCAAACCACCAGAAAAAGGTAAGGCAAGGAAGGAGTCTCCTCTCCAGGTTTCAGAGGGAGCTCGGTTCTGCTGAATCCTTAATTTTAGACTTCTTTCTAACCTACAGAATCGTAAGATAATGCATTTCTGTTGTTTTATGCCACCAAGTTCGTAGTACTTAGCCCTAAGAACCTGATGTACGGCCCAGCCTGCCGTGTGCACAAGAAGATGATAGGCTGCAACAATGGGGTTTCTCTCACATCTGCTAGTAGTTCAGTTTGGTCAAAATAAAGTACTAGCAGGGAATTCAAAGGCAGTGGGAAACTGAGGACAGGTGTTTATTCCCCCGGCCGACCTGCTGTTTGCTTTGACTGGTTGTTTCTCTCCCAAAGGCCAAGCCACGCCCTCCGGGGTCCAGTAACTGCCTTGTCCCCTGCAGGCTTCTGATGGTAGTGGCTGACAACTTTTACGTCTATACTAAATACCCATTGCTGCATGAGAAGTTGTCCTGAACTTAGTGGCTTAAAACAACATATGTTTACTACATCAAACTTTCTATGGATCAGAAATCAGGCATGGCTTCGCTGGTCCTCTAATCCAGGTCTCCCAGGAGGCTGCAGTCAAGGTGCTGTTCAGGGATGGAGCTTACCTGAAGGCTCAACTAAGGAAGGGTCTACTTCAATTCATTTGCATAGCTGTTGGCTGTATGTGTTTCCTGTTAGGCTGTTAGACTGAGGGCTGCAGTTCCTTGCTGGCTATTGACCAGAGGCTACCCTCAGTTCCTTGTCATGTGGGCCTCCCCTACTTGGCAACTTACTTCATCTAAGACAGTCATGGAAAGCGTTTTCTATCAGTCAGGATGTTTTGTAATGTAATCATAGCATTGGCACACTCTCAAAGTTGAGATATTGTATTGGTTATAAACAATTTAACCAAGGGGAGAAGATTACATAAGGCATTGAATATCTCAAGGTCAGGATCACTGAGAATCATTTTAGATGCTGCTGACCACACCGTCTCCTGCTGGGGTCCTTAAATCCAGATCTCACCTTAGTTACTCGTCTCCTCTTTGAGTGTGCCATCTGTTTCCTGCCTTGATACTAACTGATGTGGAAGGCGATAAACAAAGTGTAATCACTCTTCTTTCTGTTCATTGTGATAAATAATTTTCACCGTGAATAATGTGCTGGTTTCCAAGATTCACCCAAACTAACGAGAGTTAAGTAGATTTTCTTACAGCAAGGGAAATCAGTGCTGGACATTCTCAACATATTCAATCATCCAGGCCAATATGATCTACAAATTTAACAATTTATCTAAGGCCTGGAATAAAACATTTTTTTTCTGAAATGATTTACATTGAGATCAAAGAAGAATTAGCTCATAAGAAATGGTGTAGGACATTAAGGACCTGGGTATATTCAACAAGTCTGTGACTAGAACAAATAAAAACAGAGTGATCAAGATCAACATTAAACATGATCGTAGAGAAAAGACAGAAGTCAGAGTTGGAGGGGCAACACAAAATCTCACTTCCAAGTGATAAAAAAAAAAAAAAGACTGTAAACAAGTAAACGGGTCAAGAAAGGAGAAGATGAACATGTCCAGAGAAGCCTTGGAATGGGGAATACTGAGAAGTGTGTAGACAAGGTTGTCAGCACAACAGGGAAAGAAGCCCACTTACATTTGGAGCAAGGGCAAGCTAGCTCTTGCAGTCATGTAAGCTCTATGTGGGAGAAGCAGGCATATTTTTAATTCTCTGTTACAGAAAACAGGTAAAATGTGATTTCATTGTCCTTTTTTTGTTTTTTTTTATATCTCAAATGAAAAACAAACAAAAACATTTCGGATCAGACATAGTTTCGAGGAAAGAATACCAAATTAGAAGCAGAATCAGGGAATACATGTCCTTTCTTGCTCTAACCCGAACCCTGATTTGCCATGTAATACAGAGCAACTCAATTATCTTTAACTTTAATTTCCCAATATATAAAATGAGATAATAACATCAACACTGTCTACATCACTAGATTTTTGTAAAGCTTAGATAAGATAATGAATTTTGGAAAAAGTACTTCTATCCCAAATTGCTTTAGAAGTAGCCAAAATAAATTATGAACAACTTCAGGATAATCTATATCCTGGCTGAATACTACAAATATTTTAATTTTTCTGAAAATTCATGTGTGGTAAGTCACATTTATACCCCAACATTTATAGCCCTTGAGTAGCAGTAATTTCTGTTTCTACCACTGACTTACATAAAGCCTTGACAATTTCTTTCTTTAAAAAAAAACACCAAAAAACAAAAAAACATTGTTAATTCAACATGCTGGTTCTGGCAGAAAGGTAATTCACTCCCAATTATTTTTTTTCTCCACACTTAGTATTCATGAAAGAGATTGATTAAACAATTGGTATGTATATGCATTATCCATTGCCAGTTGACTTACAAAAAACAAAAAACAAAACAAATATTACAAAATCAACAGTGTGATTAAACGTAGAAAAGAAATGAGAACATCCTGATCCTCCTGAAAACCATATTCAGCTATGCAACATAATCAAAAAAGTGAGACACAATATCTCTGGAAGGTAAATCTGTTGTATTTTGTTTAATACCAAATAACTTTTCCTCTGCTGAAGAGCAGTCTCCCATCTTGGTCACTTCCTCTTTTTACAGTTGGTGACCTCATGAGAGCACCAGTGACTTGTAGGAGGTGAAGAAGGAAGAACAGGAATAAAGTATATTTATGCTTTATTATTATCAGACAGTTCAGTTGGTAATTAGAATTTTCTATAAATATTTATATTTTTAAAATATTCCTTTTCAACTATAATTTCATCACCTATGAGTTTTTCAGCTATATAAAATTATATTAAAAATGCCTGTGTATCAGAAATTCTGTTTTGTATTGTTACTGTTGTCTAGCCATTGGGACATATAAAGTGGAAGACAACTGGTTAAAATCAAGATTTTTTTTCATGTAATAAATTTACCTCATATCCCTGAGGAAATTAGTGTGTGTGGTGTTTTTGTTTTTTTTTAATTCCTTGTTCTCTCCATTTGTTAATTAAATATGAAAATAGCCATCACTTTCAGTAGAATGTGGTGTGATTTTAACTGGTTAATTAAAAAAAAAAAACCACACACCATGCAATACTAGATTATGTAGTCAGGGGCACTGACCTTTTTCCCTTAGATTGTCAATTTAAGAAATGACAACAGCCAACATAACAATAGCTGTTCTGTATGAATGAATCAAAATTATATTTTGTTGTTGTCGTTGTTAGATTGGAAAACGTATATAAGATACTAGTGGCCCGGTGCATGAAATTTATACACATTAAAAGGGGATTAATTAGAGGAAATATTTTATTATTGCTATTTGCCCTTTCTCTATAATAGAAGTGTCAGAGATGAAAGAAAATTAGTAAAATGTATATGAAAATCTTCCTCCTGTCAGAATCTGGGGTGTGCAGCTGGACCCAGAGTCAAGTCCCCGCCCACCTGTGGCACCTCAAAATTGTGCGAGATCCAGACCCAGCCGGTTCCATCCCCATTGGGCGAGATATAGACCTGGCCAGCCCCACCCTTGTCAAACCCTGCTGGGCAGGGGGCGCAGCCTCAGGTCTCCCATCAAGCCCTGCTGTGTACAGGGTGCAGCCTCAGGTCTCCCATCAAGCCCTGCTGTGTATAGGGTGCAACCTCAGGGCACCTGTCAAGCCCCACAGGATGGTGGACACAGCCCCAGGTACCCCGGCCTGTCGCCAAGTGGGGGGCGCAGCCTGAGGTCCCTCGTCAAGCCCTGCCAGGTGAGGGCACAGACTCAGGTCCCCCGGCCTGGTGCTGGGAGGGGGGCACAGCCTCAGGTCCCCCTTCAAGCCTTGCCAAGTGGGGGGCACAGCCTCAAGGCCCCTGTTAAGCCCCACCTAGTGGGGGGCACAGCCTCAGGTTCCCCGGCGCCAGGGTATGGGGCACGGCCTTAGGTCCCCGGGCCCGGAGCCGGGGTGGGGGACACGGCCACAGCCCAGTGCCAGGGCAGGGGGTGCAGCCTGAGGTCCCCTGGCCCAATGCCGGGGAAGGGGTTGCAACCTCAGGTTCCCTGCCCCAGCCCAGTGCCATGCAGCCTCAGGTCCCTGCTGATTGCTCATTAAGGCTCCTTACAGGAACTCAGCCTCTGTTGTGGTGCAACCATCTTGTGTTACAGAAACCCCGTCTCCACTGTGGGTGCCTCCATCTTTGTGATGGCATGATGGTCAATTTGCATATTCACTCTTTATTAGATAGGATATTTTGGTGTGCTGCAGAATTTTAATAATTAGTTTATAAGTGCCATGAGAAGCAAATGATTAAAAATCGCTGTTCTATTGTATTTCAATAACTATCCTATATAATAAAACCCTAATACACAAATCAACCAAATAGCAGAACGACTAGTCGCTATGATGTACACTGACCACCAGGGGGCAGACACTCAATGCAAGAGCTGCCCCCTGGTGGTCAGTGTGCTCCATAGGGGGAGCACCACTCATCCAGAAACCGAGCTCACACTGGCAAGTGCAGCAGTGGTGGCAGGAGCCTTTCCCTCCTCCACTGCAGTCAGGCAGTAAGGAGCGAGGGGTCCCAGACTGCGAAAGCCCTGGACTGGATGAGGGATATCTGCCTGCCTGCTTAGGCCTGATCCGTAGGGCCTAAGTGGGCAGGCAGAAATCCCCCATGGTGTCCCGGACTGCGAGAAGGCACAGGCTGGGCTGAGCCCCACCCCCCACCCCCAGTGCATGAATTTTGTACACCAGGCCTCTAGTTCAAAATAAAGGTCTAAAGTAATGGTTCTAAACCCCGAGTAAGCACCAGAATCACATGAAAAGCATGTTAAAATAAAGAATTCTATGCCTCATCCTTAAAGTTTCTGATTTAGCAGGATTGAGATGGCATCTAATAATTTACATTTCTAACAAATTCCTAGGTGATACTGAGAAATGCACCACACTTTAAGAAATACTGATCTCTTGCCCTAGCCATTTTGGCTCAGTGGATAGAGCATCAGCCTGCAGACTGAAAGGTCCTGGGTTAGATTTCAGTCAAGGGCACTTGCCCAGGGTTGTGGGCTTTGCCCCCAGTAGGGAGTGTGCAGGAAGCAGCCAATCAGTGATTCTCTCTCATCATTGATGTTTCTCTCTCCCTCTCCCTTCTTCTCTGAAATCAATATATATATAAAGAAAGAAATGCTGATCTCCTGGCTGGGTGGCTCAGTTGGTTAGAGCATCATCTTAATATGCAAAGGTTCCAGGTTCAACCCCCAGTCATGGCACATACAAAAATCAACCAATGAATGCATATATAAGTGAAACAACAAATTGATGTTTCTCCTCCTCTCTTTCTCTCTCAAATCAATTCAAAAAATTAAAAGAATGACTGATCTGAAGAATAGCTTTGTTCTGTGAACACACATAAAATATGTAACCATAAAATATATAAAGGTGACTAAAGAATAAGATGCAAATATTTTGAAGCTTGGCTAAAAAGTGGTTCAAATCATAGCAAAAAAAGACATACAGCCTGAGTCGCTTAGATGAATTGCATGCTTAACAAGAGAGACGTCTAGCTACATTAGATCATTGTACCATAAACTGTATTTTCTTGAGCACACAATGGCTAGTAGTCCAGCTAACTCAATAAAAACAATATTAACACTGTTACATTACCAGACAATCACAATCCCATTAGCATTAGCCTCTTGAAAGGTATTCCCAAGCTGGAAGTTTGCCAAACTCCTTCAGACAATTTCAATTTAAAACACAATGTAATTTGAAAATGGCCATATGGCAATAAATATGGCTACAAAATATTGCACAAGCCTTTGCTCAGCCTTCTTGGGTGATAGAGAGACCTGAACATCTAGAGATTGCTTTAATAGTACTCTCTCTATATGTGAAACATATATCCATAATCCTTGGCTCTGTAACCACATAGGAATAAACATTCTTTCTGAAATTGAATAAACAAACATTTTATCACTCTAGTCACTTTTAATACACGAATCCTTGCCTGTGCTCAGTAAGACATAAGTGGTAGGGATAAGAGAGAGTATTACAAGCATATTGCATAAACTGGTCACGTTTTCTTCCACAAAAGAGATTGCTTGCACCATTTCCTATATTTGGTGAAACTAAAGAACTAACTGACAACCTTAAAGCAGAAATATTTAAAACCTGATTGGATCTGAAGGGAGGTCTGTTCCCATTTTTTTCCTCTGCTGTGTACATCAGTTAGGAAACTAAAGTGAACTTCTCATAATAAGAACTGGCTGTTTTATTCTTGCCGTTTAGCATTACCCTTCAAGTACAGCCACCTGCTCAGACAATCAACATGACTTTCTATGACTTCTCAATAAATGAAGCTCAATGCACGAACCCAAGGGTACTGTCAATCTAAAATATCGATATGAAAGCCTGAATTGCACATTTTATGATCAGCCAACTGTACTTAAGTGGCAGCCATATTTAGAAGAGAGCCATTTTCTTATCTTTTAAAATCATATTTTACTTTGCCCTGTCACCAATATTAAAAAACCTATCATTTTGCATATTAAGTGCAACATTACTAAAAATTCAGCATCATAATTTTGGAGCTCTACTTCTACCCAAAGGAATTTCAGAGTTATTATTTCTTTCTAACAGAAATTTCCAGAAAACAGCATTAGGGAGTTTTAAAGTGTCTTCTTAGAAGTGTGTCTAAAGAATATGAAATTAGCACCTGTATATCCCATGCCACTAACTCTATGCTAATTCTGTCAACTGTTCCTCTTTGTTAAGACATTTATGTTCCTCATATGTTTGGGTGGAGGGGATTCGGAAACTATCATTTGACTCCTTTCAGCCTTTTGTAAAGTTTTATATATATATATATATATATATATAGAGAGAGAGAGAGAGAGAGAGAGAGAGAGAGAGAGAGAGATAATATGCAAATTAGCCAGGATGCCTTAAGGCGTCACAACTGGCTCAGGAGGAGGTTGCGCACAGATGGGCAGGAGGGGACTACGTGCCGCCCCCCCCACCCCCCGCCATCCCCAGTGGCTGCGAGGAGGCTGGGGCTGGGGGTGGGCCAGAGCAGAGACATAGCACACAAGGGCGCCTGCTCTGAGCCACCACAGCATGGTTTGGAGCACGCCCCACCACAGTGGACACACACAGGGGCACCTGCTCCAAGCCTCTGAGGCATGGCTCGGAGCATGCCTTCACCCCAGCGGACACACACAGAGGAAATATGTGAGCTGCAGAGGGTACACCTTTTTGACCACTCATTGGCTAAGCTCCCTGCACACTGCCACTCACAGTGTTCTTGGTAACTTGGGTAATAAGAATCCAAGAAGGTGATCTAGGGTTTTTCCACCACACTTCTGGAGGAAAAAATTAAGGTCCGCTGCTGGAGGGCTAAGAAATGTTATATCCTGCCCTAGGTGGTTTTGCTCAGTGGATAGAGCCTCGGCCTGGAGACCACAGGGTCCGGGTTCGATTCTGATCAAGGGTATGTACCTAGGTTGCAGGCTCCTCCCTAGCTGGGGACCAGGTCAGGGCTCATGCCGGAGGCAGCCAATCAAAGTGTCCCTCTCACATTGATGTTTCTCTCTGTCTTTCCCTCTCTCTTCCATGCTCTCTAAAAATCAATGAAGACATATCCTCAGGTGAGGATAAAAAAAAAAAGAAAGAAATGTCATATCCTATGAAAGACACATCTTGTAAATGCCTAAAGAAAGGTGTCATTTTTTCATGGTGAAGGGACTGGAGTCTGCGTTGATAAAAACACCTTGGTGGCTGCGGCGGCCAGCAGTGGCAGCAGCAGTGGGGTGATGGGGGTGGCCCAATCACCTCCCACAGAGGGAGGCCAAACTGAGGCTTAGGCCTGCTCCCCGTGGGGAGCGGGCATAAGTCATCAGTAAGACATCCTCTGAGGGCTCCTGGACTGTGAGAGGGGGCAGGCTGGGCTGAGGGACCCCCTCCTCCAGTGCACAAATTTCATGCACCAGGCCTCTAGTATAAGATCTTATTGCATATTTCTCTGCCATTTACCTAGCCTTTGTGAACATGAGAGTTTGTCAGATAGAACTTTTTGACTCGATACCACTGGATGAACATTAAGTCAGATAGTGCTATTTTAATTTATATTTTACGCTTTACCTACGTCAACTTTTTAAATATCCAACCTGCTACTATAAGAGAGGCCTAAACAGAAGCTGAGTCAAAATGGACTACAGTATGGTTAAGGTTGTATTTTCCACCATCATAAATGTGTAATGATTCTGTTCTGACCATGTCAGTTGAAAATGCCAACTCAAACTACCTGGGGCAATGTTACTGCCCCCCTGTAACTAAGTTGCTATTTCTTGCCTGTCACAATTCTGACCTTAGAAAGTTTCCCTTTGGTCTAAATGAAAGCACACAAGGAGAGAGAATTTTACAACAATGTCATTAGTAAAACAGGTGTGTGAGATAGTAGATGAAATTAGCTGTGTGGTCATAATGCAGTTCTGATAAAATAAATTAACATTAAAATTTAAAGGCAGTGGAGACCAACTTGGGTTTGTGACTAGGAACTATTTCTTGCTCTTTATTGAAGTCTCTTGACTTATGTGAGCTTCAGTTCTCATCATAAAAGGAGCAAGGTGAGCACAATAAAGCCTCCTCAAAATACTGTTATGGGCATAAAAAATGTATTTTAAAATATTTTTTAAACCTCTACATAAATATTAGGCTTTTGACCTTCCCTGCCTCAGTTTTCCCTTATTGTCTTGGAGAAACAGTCCTGTAGACAATCTTGAAATTCAATTATGGCTCCAATGGCCACGCATGTCCTGATGACTCCCGTATTTTCATTTCCTCTTTAAACTTCTATCCCATTCCAGACTAGCTGGCTACCACATATCTTTACTCTAGAGTCATTTTAAGGCTCCTCAAGCTCTACATGTCAAAACCAGAATCCACTTTTTTTCCTCTTAAAATCTACCAATTTTCCTGCAGTCCCCTTCTTGGTGACTGGAACCACCTTTCATTATTATTCAATTCTCTCTTTACTCCATCTGTACCTAACTGTTCACCATCCCTGTTAATTCTATATCATTAATATTGCCCAGTGCCATATTTTTATATCTTCTGCTATTGACACTGTAGGGCAGGGGTGGGGAAACCTTTTTCTGCCCAGGGCCATTTGGATATTTATAACATCACTAGAGGCCCGGTGCACGAAATTCGTGCACGGAAGGGGGTTGTCCCTCAGCCCAGCCTGTACTCTCTCCAATCTCGGACCCCTCAAAGGATGTCCGACTGCCCGTTTAGGCCCAATGGGACATCCCTCTCATAATCCAGGACTGCTGGCTCCCAACTGCTTGCCTGCCTTGCCTTCCTGATTGCCCCTAACTGCTTCTGCCTGCCAGCCTGATCACCCCCTAATCACTTCCATGCCAGCCTGTTTGCCCCCAACTTCCCTCCTCTGCCAGCCTGGTCACCCCTAACTGCCCTCTCCTGCAGGGTTGATCACCTCCAACTGCCCTTCCTTGCAGGCTTGGTCCCTCTCAACTGCCCTCCCTTGCAGGCAGGGTGCCTCCCAACTGCCCTCCCTTGCAGGCCGGGTGCCTCCCAACTGCCCTCTCCTGCTGGCCATCTTGTGGTGGCCATCTTGTGTCCACATGGGGGCAGGATCTTTGACCACATGGGGGCAGCTATATTGTGTGTTGCAGTGATGATCAATCTGCATAGTTCTCTGTTATTAGATAGGATAGAGGCCTGGTACAGGGGTAGGGGGCCAGCTGGTTTGCCCTGAAGGGTGTCCCTGATCAGGGTGGGGTTTCCCTTGGGGTGTGGGGCGGCCTGAGTGAGGGGCCTGTGGTGGTTTGCAGGTGGGCCACGCCCCCTGGGATGCAAGCAGAGACCCTGGTATCTGGAATTTATTTTCCTTCTACAACTGAAACTTTGTAGCCTGGAGCAGAGCCAAGCCTGGGGCTCCCTCCGAGGCCGGCAGCCATTTGTGTTGGGGTTATAATTGAAACTTTGTTGCCTTAAGCGGGTGGGCCCCGCCAGGGTGTGCGGAAAGCTTTGCTACCCCTGTTGCTGGCAGCAACCCTGGCCTGCTCTCTCAAGCTCCATTCTGCCGCCATTTGTTTGAATTTGTTTACTTTCTATAATTGAAACTTTGTAGCTTGAGTGGAGGCTTAGGCCTGCAACGGCTGGCAGAAAGCTTGGCTTCCTCTGTTACCTAGGGAACCTTGCTCTCTGTGGCTGTAGCCATCTTGGTTTGGGTTAATTTGCATACTCACTCTGATTGGATGGTGGGCGTGGCTTGTGGGCGTGGCTTGTGGGTGTGTTGGAGGTATGGTCAATTTGCATATTTGTCTATTATTAGATTAGATTCTCAAGCCAAACAAAATTATCAACTTAACAATTAGTCTGCTCTATTTGGTCAAACATTTAATTAACTCACTCCTAATCCCTTGGCAGGGCAAGACATTCCCCACCCTTGCTGTAGGGGATCAAAACCTCACCTCTTCTCTCCTGAATTAAAGGAAGAATTGCTCATGGATCTCCTTACTCCCCATTCCACTGTTAACCTCAGCAGTGCTGTCAAAGCGCTCTTATTCCACACACATCTGATTAGATTATTCTTTGCTTAAAATCCTCCATTAACTGGCAAGCATCTTGAGAGTGAAACATGAATTCCTGCAGGCGACTTCAAGCTCTAGCTTCCTTCTAGAGCTGCCTCCCCTCCAGTGAGCTCCTCACCATTCACGCCTTAATTTCCAGGCAGTTGGAACGGGGTGTTCTCCAAATGCACATCAGAGTTAAACCTTCCTTTCTAAAGGCCTCTCCACTCCCTTACCCTTGGCCTCTTATTCTTGATGAAACATTAGATCTATGTTCTTCCCAGGAGGTGCTGCCAGGCCGCATCCTTAGCATTCAGACACATTCACAGTTTTATAATTCCTGCTTTGTTCTTTGTCTCTCTCAATTCATATCTGAGGATTAATTTTTCTTTTAGTATTTACATTACCATTGTCATTGTTGTCCAGAATATTATTGATGTTCAGTATCTGATTGCTGAAGAAGTACATTTTTACCCAGTCATTTTTCTCCCTTATTCTTTAATTTGTTTAAAAAAAAAAGTCCCTAGATTATTTTAAGCAACTATGTTACTGATGTTTGTCTACTTAGCAGAAATGCTACCTATATATTCCAAAATAAAATTTTGCTATTAAAATATTGCATACATATTTGGAGTTAGAAATTCCAATCTTAGGGATATAAGTCGAATCTTTATTCAGTTGTATCATGATTCCAGTTAAAGGAACAACATCTGATTTCCAGAACATCGAAAGGAAAATTACCAAATAGCCTTATCTCATTCTAAGCAGCACTAAAGGTTGAGAAGGTCTTTCTTTAGAGAAAAATGACTCAATGTGCTAAAATCAAATCTGACACTTGAGATTTCTTTGATGCTTAAGAACATTTATCTTCTACCCATTAACTTTGCAAGTCTAAATGATGATAAATTTAAAATGGGATGAAGGTTCTTTTATTTAAAAAGATGCATTTTGTACTATAATATGCCTATTTCTTTTCATATTTATTCAGAATTTCTATACTACAGAAATTCTTGGTTTTGTTCTGTTTTATTTTCTTTAGTTGGTGCAGTAAATGGTGACAACCTCTAAGTTATTGTTTAGGGAAAGTAGAACATACTATCATAAAGAAGATGCTTTTTAAAGTACCTCCCTTATTCTATAAAATGATTTTAAAATGAAGCAAAGGAAGCCAGATAATATGAAAAATTCCTCTTCAATGTGCACAAACGTATGAGCAAGACAGAAATAGGAAAGTAGAGCATAATGAATGTGGTCCACAAAGCATGTCGTAATTGACATGAACAACTGGAGGTCAAGGCTCAAATATATTGATTGTTTTCTATACCTAGTTTCTATGTTTCATCCTCCTTTTCATCCTGCCTCACACTAATGACATTCTCCTACAAAATTCTGTCCTTTCCAATGAAAAATAAATATGTTTATGCAAGGAATCCTGAAATTCAATTCATTCTCTTTAAAGATCCTTTGGGGGGAGGGGTGGAAAGAAGAGTTAACTCTACTTTTTTTTCACCCTTGGAAAAATAAAAGCATTTTAAATAAGTTATTTTTCTGTCATCATAAGTTCAGGACTTTGCCTTCATATACAAACACAATGAGTATTTAAATTTCCTTTCACACATTTACTGGTTAATTTAACATCTGTCTTTTTTTTAAATATAATATCATGATTATTCTCTGTATGAAATCAAATATGTTTTAATGTATGAATACACATTCAGACATACAAACCAAAGCCCTTAAATTCTTTTTTTTTTTCTTTGTGTTTTTCCCTTATGAAGGAAGGTCCCTCTGAGGTGCTGGGATGAAATTCACTGGCGGTGATGGGCTCTGATATCAGCACCAGCTCGATTCCAGCAGCCAGCCGCTGCCCGGCTGGCCGCTGTTGGAGGAGCATATGCACCTTCATGCGTGGAAAGGTGGCTTCGTAAACCTCCCCTACAATCAGCACCGAGAAATTGACAGGACTACTATCATTGGGCTCCTTCGAGGTGGCTCTTTTTCCCTACTGGCCTTTAAACCCCAACAGAAACTGAAAGGGGAAAAAAGAGAGAGCAAAAGGAGGGAGGAAGGGTAAGAGAAACACAGTTGAGGAAAAGGAGTGTGGTAGTTTTTTCCTAAACCATCAATAAATAGCCAAGGTTACTTTTGGCAAAGAGAAAAACAGAAAAGGACAGACTGTGCCTGCTGGAAGCTTTTGTACTTCTGCCCAGACGGAGGAGAAATGATAGGATTAAATAAAAATGCCAGCAATAACAGCTAGGAAATCTCCCCAATAGTTTTCCTTGCCTGGAGGAAGAACTGCTTGAAGCGCTGACCTCCCTGCCTATCTCAGGGAGGTCAAGAAACTGACGGTCACTCCTACAGTTGTGATTAACGATGCTCCTGCAGGTGCCATGTTTCTAACCAGTCTCTGGAGTGCAGCAAGACTCAGTTGCCTGGTGGTGTGTTGAGTCATTGTTCTGGCAAAAGATCTATTTGCTGCAACTACAGGCTTAGCTTTCAACAAGGCATCCTCTTGATTCTTTGCTGCGACATCCTATCATGAAAGAACAGAGAGCCCAGTACAAAGAATGGCTGCTAAGAAGGATAAAACGTTAAATTAATTTAAAAAGAAAAAGCTTTTGTTCTGAACGGAAAAGTGCAGCATAATGAATAATTAAACAATTAATTGTGTAATCCTCTTAAAAGCACAGAACTACTATGCAAGAAGATTAAGTGTTTAACAGTTTCCAGTATAATGCAAACAGTAAGGATGAGCCTCTAGCCCACCGCCCCCCCCCCCCCCCGGCTCCCTTCCCCCAACACACACACACACACACACACACACACACACACACACGCCAGTTTTTAGAGTAGTAGAATTGAAAGCACATTTCCGGATTTTAATTAAATACTATTAAATTTCAGTAATAAGCCAGCAACAACAGTTGCTGCAATATGCGAGGATTATCAAATACAAAAGTAAGTACATAATAGCAAGAAGCTAACATTGCTTGGTTCTTTTTACATAAAAAGAAGTTACTTGAAAGGTCGCAGGCTCCTTCTAAGGTTCTGTGTGGCACATCGCCAACCATCAAGTTCAGTGCTCATCCGTGGTATGACTGTAAGACCGGGATATAGGTTAAGGTGTTTCAATGGCAGTGCAATCATGGGAAAGGACTGGAAAAACAACGCAGAATTGTTGCAGAGCTATAAAACAAAGTGACTGATGGATCCAAATTCCATCCCTCCATTACATTCTCAAATCTACAATTAATACTCTCCACAATATAGTACTTGTGTTCCTATGAGAATATATTTCACTATTTCCTAACGTATTACACGTATGGGTTATCTTAACTCAGTTTCCCCAGAAGCAACACATACAAGAAAGAGTCATGTGCAACTAATTTATTAAGGAAGTTTTTCCAGGAGATAACAGGGAGGCAGTGGAGAAAAAGCCAAGCACGGTGCATTCAAGTGAACTGCAGCTCAGCCTGATCCTACAGAGAGCAATGGAGCATCTATTACACCACAGTTTGCCCTGCCACCTGGCTAAGCGATTCCCGCAGCCCAAGACTGAAAGTTCTGAAGAAGGAGCAGAACATGCAGAAGCAGCAATGCTCAGGAAAGGGGTCCCAGGATCCAGGCAGAATACCAGCAGTGTCTCTACACAGCTGTAGCAAAGAAACATCTTTGCTTATAGTTACCAGGGAAAGGGTTTAACTGTATAGTTAACTATATTCCACATTAAAAACACTGGTTAGGTGGAGCCTTATTGTAGCTACGTAGAAACTTTATTTCTTTAATATGACCTTTTCTTCTTTCTTTCCTTTTGATTCAAGCTGGTGTCATCCAGCTTGAATGACCCTGACTCACCTGCCTCCTTCTGTCTTGTAGCACCACTTGCTTAATCATTAAGCCTACGGGACAACCAGGTTCTGGTCAAGCATCATATAATCTTAGAAGCAAAGCCTCAGGTCTGCTGACCCCAAAGACGGCGTTTCCGTCAAACCAGGGATAACATTGATGTCGCAGTTGTGTTTCAGCTCCAGGCCCAGAAGAGTTACAAAACCAGACAAAGTGATGCCATGGCTACATCAGGACCAGATGAACTGATCAACTAGCCCTACCTTAGCACCAGCCAATCAGTAGGGACCACAACCCTGACCACACCCTAACTCGCTTAGTCACAGATTTTTCCTCCGTATTACCCATCCCCTGGAAACCTTCGGGAGCCAGGTCTTTGAGCACTAGCTCACCTGTGTGTCCTGGCATGGGCCACTTCCTAAAAATAAACCCTTACTTTCTATGCTGCAAACTCCTGTTCATGTCTTACTGGGCTCTAATGTGCATAAATAGAACACTTTAGTCCTGTAACATTGTTGCTACATTCCATTTGCCACCACTGCTAATGGCTAACTTCTACACAAATGAGTGTTTTTATACCCCCCCCCTCCCCTGAACCTATTCAGACATCAAACAGAAGGGTTTTTGAAACTGTTAGGGGCAGAAATAGAATAGTAGGAATGAGCTATAGTTGTAAGAAATATTAATCATGCTTTGTTAACCATAATTGTTCTGTATTAGAAAAAGCACATTCTGACTTGGTTGGGATTTATAAGCCCTGGGACATGGGAGTTAACTTCAGAATGCAGTCAGAGAACTACCTATCATTATGGAAAGACTAGAGGCCCAGTGCACGAAATTCTTGCACGGGGGGGTGGGGGGTTAGCAGTCCCCTCAGCCCGGCCTGCACGCTCTTGAAATCCAGAACCAATGGGTCC
Source organism: Eptesicus fuscus (assembly GCF_027574615.1). Lineage (NCBI taxonomy): Eukaryota > Metazoa > Chordata > Mammalia > Chiroptera > Vespertilionidae > Eptesicus > Eptesicus fuscus. Next base: position 28,678,359 of record NC_072480.1, read on the forward strand.
TAAATGTTCACCTGCCTGTCTGATCGTCCCCAACCATTCCCCTGCCTGTGTGATCACTCCTAACCACTCGCTTGCCTGCCGGATTGCCCCTAACCACTTCTGCCTACCTGCCTCATCGCCCCTAACTGCTCCCTGGGGGGCAGGGCCAGCCTAGGTGAGAGGCCATGGTGTTCTGCACTTTCCAAGCAGGAATCCTATCTAATAATAGACAAATATGCAAATTGACCATACCTCTGACACACCCACAAGCCACGCCCACAAGCCACACCCACCATCCAATCAGAGTGAGTATGCAAATTAACCCAAACCAAGATGGCTACAGCCACAGAGAGCAAGGTTTCCTAGGTGACAGAGGAAGACAAGCTTTTCTCCTGCCCTTGCAGGGCCTAAGCCTCCACTCAAGCTACAAAGTTTCAATTATAGAAGGTTAACAAATTCAAACAAATGGTGGCAGAATGGAGCTTGAGAGAGCAGGCCAGGATTGCTGCCGGCAACAGGGGAAGCAAAGCTTTCCATACACCGTGGCGGGGCCCACCCGCTTAAGGCAACAAAGTTTCAATTATATCCCCAACACAAATGGCTGCTGGCCTCGGAGGGAGCCCCAGGCTTGGCTCCGCTCCAGGCTACAAAGTTTCAATTATAGAAGGAAAATAAATTCCAGATACCAGGGGCTCTGCTTGGGTTGCCAGGGGGTATGGCCGGCCTGCAAACCACCACAGGCCCCTCGCTCAGGCAGTCCCACACCCCAAGGGAACCCCCACCTGATCCGAGACGCCCTTCAGGGCAAACCAGCTGGCCCCCACCCCTGTACCAGGCCTCTATCCTATCTAATAAAAGAGTAATATACAGATTTCCATCACTGCAGCACACAATATAGCTGCCCCCATGTGGTCAAAGATCCTGCCCCCATGTGGACACAAGATGGCCACCACAAGATGACCAGCAGGAGAGGGCAGTTGGGAGGGACCAAGCCTGCAAGGGAAGGCAGTTGGAGGTGATCAACCCTGTAGGAGAGGGCAGTTAGGGGTGACCAGGCTGGCAGAGGAGGGAAGTTGGGGGCAAACAGGCTGGCAGCAGAGTAGTTAGGGGGTGATCAGGCTGGCAGGCAGAAGCGGTTAGGGGCAATCAGGAAGACAGGCAGGCAAGCAGTTGGGAGCCAGCAGTCCTGGATTGTGAGAGGGCAGACGGACATCCCTCGAGGGGTTCCATATTGGAGAGGATACAGGCTGGGCTGAGGGACAACCCCCTCCGTGCACTGGGCCTCAAGTGTTTTAATAGGTATTCTCCATAAAACTTGAACTGGAAAACCTAAAAGTAGAGTGCTCAGATTTCAGGCATCAGGTGCTATTAGCAGGCTTTCTATTCCAATTAAACTCTAATTCTGAGCTCTCAACAGTCTGGACAAACTGCCCTTCACTATCTCCAAAGTTTCTTACTCATCACTATTCCATTTTCCTCCACTTCAAACCAAGGCAACAAACGAAACCTTTAATTCTGATCTTCCTCGCTGCTAGGGATCAGCAAACCTCAATCGAAATAATTTCCAGCCAGAAGTCACGTCCAAATACTGAGAGACCGAGGACTATAGAGCTGACTATGTACATGTGCAATAACAGGTTCACATTCTAGCTGTAGGCACCAGGTGTCCTCCACAGTCCCACAATCCTCTGGTCACATACTTCTGGTTTTTCTAGCTCCTCCTTACATGGTGTTTCCTTCAATTGTGTTGCAACATCCAGGGCCTCTTCTTGGAGAGGATTTTTCTGTTCTTTGATGTTGATAGCTGTTTCCTATTTGGAATCAGTGAAGTTTCGGGAGTACTGCCACTGCCATGAACATGTCATGAAACAACCGCCCATTCAGTCCACGGCTGGCACCGTCCTGGTTCACAATGGGAAAGGTACTGTCCTGAGCCGTTTTCCAATTGAATCTTCCTCTTCCTTCCCCAGCACACTCCAAACCTACTCCGGGCTGACCACTCCAACCCCACAGATCCTTAAGACTTTCCCCTCTATTTCTTTGACTTTCCCCCATCAAACTCACACCCTATCGCATTGCCTAGGGGCACCCCTAACTGCTCCATGGGGGGCAGGGCCAGCCTGGGAAAGGGGCCATGATTTACTGGTCTCTGGTCAATCTGGTTGTTTCACCATTTCAGTTGCTGGGCTTTTATTATATAGGATTAGGTAACCTTGTTGCAGAAATAATGCAGACCCAAGGTGCCCACGCTTTGCGACCCCACAGCCCACATTTAGTGTAACCTGTGACAATTATATCTTGCCTACTTTCCCATTCCTATAATTTGCACTTTCTTATGTAATCTGTGTCCTTCTACCCAATATAAGCAGCCAGCTTATGGGAAAGGGTAGGGTAGATTTTCATGGATGACCTGCTACTCTTCCATACTGCATGCATTGTTGGAATAAACCCTCATATATTATTCAATCTTGTCTCTGCTTAACTGGCTCAAGTAGTGACAGGCAGCTCAGATCCATTAGTTGTTTGGTTTCAAAACTAGTAGTATTTTGCCTGACACTGTAGAATTTGACCTCAAGCTACCTCGTGCTGTCTTCTGAGAACTATGTTTTACTGAAAGTCAACCTCACCCCCTCTCTGATATTTCTCTGTTTAGGATTGTAGTGCGTTGCTTAGATCTCAGTCCTCCTAAGAAGAGAGTTTCATACCTGCCGTTCCTCCTCTGACCTCTGACTCTAGACTCCAGACTTATGACCTTATCATTTCCCATTTGGTTCCCTTCCATGAAATCCCAGGGGATGGGCTTCACATTACGTTTTTGAGAAGCCAATTATCTAAAATTGTTGCTTCTCTCCACTGGTGTGGCCTTAGTTTATCAAGTTTATATTCCAGAATCCCCTTCCTCCTTTATCTGTAGCTAGATAATAGGTTAGGCTCTTGCAGATTCCAGATTCTCCTAGTGTGTCTCATCTTATATCAGTCACCTGGGCCCTACAGCTACATCCTAAAAGATAAGGTCAGTTATTGTTCTAAAGAAACCCATTTATATTTTAAAAAGAATAAGATGTTGAAATTACTCAGCAAGCAATTGTGGAGAAATGAGGAGGTCTGAATTTATATTTTTTAAATGCTTTTTTCATAACATACTACAGTATAAAAGGATATTTTAGAATCTTGTAAATGCTTGTTCTCTACAGCATCACTGTAGGGAGTAATTCCTAAGACTATACCAGATTTAGGAGACAAGTTGATCTGGCAATGAAGAATACTCATCATGTGCTGATTTTAGCCACAGAACATAATGACTATTAGAATTACTTAATCTGAAGGTGTAAATTCATAAACAATAGTTGAGAACAAGTGAAAGACTGAATCAAATAAACTAATCACAATTAATTTAAAAAAGAGTTTTTAGAAAGCATATCTCTTAACCAGTAGTAGTTAGCTTATCATTAATAATAAAGGGACACTTTAACATATCTAATATAATTTTTGGAATTGACTGGGAATCATTTGTTTTTAATTTATTTCAAAAAGCTTATTCTGAAGTAAGGTCCATAGACCTTACAGTTCTCGTCTCCACCATGTGAGGTGCAGTCCAAGACCACTAAGTTAGGGAAAATACGGTCTTCAACAGGTGTTTGAAGTCCAGAAAATGGCAGGCAAGATGGAAGACCTTTATCAGAAGCAAAGAAAGGACCAGATGCTCAAGAAGACCAATTAGAGAGGGATTCATAGAATCTATGAGATAAATCAGGCAAAAGATAAAAGCAGTGGAAATTAAGGAACAGACAGAAGTGGAGCCAAGAGGTCCACAACTGATTTTGCATCTTTCGAGCTGGAATTCTCTTTAGAGCTCATTCCCCTATGAGACATATCTATCCACGTGTTGTGGTAGAGGGTCTTAGACTATAAATGGGAAAGATCTGCATCCCAATTCAGTGCTGATACTTGGATTCATGAACCTGGGCAATTCATTTATATTACTTGAATTATAATGGAAAATACATTATGCCATTGTAAGACTATTATTAAGATTAAAGAAAATAATGCCTGTCAGGTCACGGCACATTGTTGTTTTTGGGCGACAACAATGTGCCATGACCTGCCAACCCACCCTTGAATAGAAAATATCTGGGATTCATGCAGTGGTAGTAGGAGAAAACAGACATAGGATGGGGAGTTATTACACTGCTGGAAGACATAATGCCAGATCAACCTGCAACTCCTCCTCACTTAATAGGTACTGTAACTAGCTCCAGCACCAACAGAGTCCAATACCCACTCTTATGAACAAGGGGCACAAGAAGGTCAAATCTAAGATAAGTTCCTCTAAGGTCAAGTAAAAGGAAACTCATACAAAGTCAGGAAAGAACAGAAGAAGGAGATAGAAAGCAACCAAGTCACTTATGATATTTAATTTAAAAATAAAATAAAAATATAGAGTGTCTTCAAAAAATGTATACAAACTTTAACAACTGATAACTCATTGAATTTTAAAAATGGATTTTCTTTTAATAAATACTCACTATAATCATTCAAAGTGTGTAACCATTTTGGGGGGAAACCCTGTATATACCTAGGAAAGCAAGCATTTATTGAGTAACAGAGTGTGCTGGATATTTTACAGCTCATTTGATCTTCACGACTCCTGCAAAGTAATATTAATATGATCATTTTGTAGATGAGGACATTGAACTTTACCAAGGTAAAATAACTTGCCAAATTCCAAAGTCAACAAGTGGTAGTAAGAGTTCCATTTGAATTCATATCCTCAGATCTCATTTGTGATTTGTTGCGATCTATGTTTGGACAGATAGATGGGGATGAAATGATGTAAATATTATTTTCAATGTTAAAGAAAAGCTTGTTTATTTTTTAAATGGATGATAGTAGATTTAAATTTAGATTCTACTGGATACATTTAGAAGACTGATGGAACACATTTTAAAAATGCCACAATTTATGATGTACTGGTAATCACATTCTTTACAATTGTTTATATTTGTGATATGAAATTTTCACATGTCAACCTAAAAAAAAATGTGCAAGGAGGCACATAATTTTTCATAAGAGTATGTTTTCAAATCTTAAAGGTCAGTTCTCTAGAGCAGCAGTTCTTAACATCTGATGGGCATCAGAGTGTGCATAGTGGTTATGGACACACACTTAGGAGTCAGTCTTGCTAGTTGTGTGACATTAGGCAATTTAGCTCAGTCTACTTATCTCTAAAATGTGGATAGTAACAATACGCTATCTCAGTGGTGGTCAAACTTCAACATACAAAAGATCATTGGGAGATCATTAAAACACAGGCTGATGAGCCCCTAGTCCCAGAGTTTCTGATTCAGGAGGTCTGTTCTGAGGTTAGAACTCAAAATTTGTTTTTCTAACAAGTTCCTAGGTGATACTGATGCTGCTGTTCCAGGGACCACACCTCAAGAACCCCAGCCTATCCCATAAGGTCATTGAAAGGACTGAAAATGTTAACACATAAAGTGCTTGGAATTGCACTGGGGTATAGAAGGTGCTAATGCATATTAATTGGCTGGTATCATCAGTTAGGACTGGATTCACTCTAACAGAAAATTCTACTCCAGGGGGTTAAACAGCAAGAAGCTGATGTTTTTCATGTAACCAGAAGCCTCAAGGTAAATCACCCAGGGCCAGCTCCACTGTTCAAGAATGTCATCAAGTCTCCAGGCTCCAAGTCTTCTTGCTCAATCATCTTTGCTCCATGGCTTTTGTCATCAGGGACACATAATGGCTGCTATTCCTCTAGGAATCTTGTCTGCTGTTACTGTACATGTTAGCCAGGGTCACCAGGATATTTTCAAGTCTGCATTTGTTTATGATCTTGCTTATAAATCTCTGCCCTCTACCTTGTTCACCTAAGACAACTCTGACCTATTCTGCTGCATCACCTGGTTTCCTGATCTCCTTTCTTGAGCCAGATAGAATTTATTACCTGTTTATAACAAGGATATTAAATGACACAAATGAATAGCCAGATGAAGAGGTACATGGAGTGAGGTCTGGAAGGGTACTGAGCACAGGAGCCTCTGACCTCATGGAGTTTGTGGTACATTTCCATCCCAGCATGTAGATGCACTATTTTTCACCAAGTTGAAAGCTCCAAAGGAAGGATTTTAATAAGGGGATCTTGTTACCAGTTCACCACAGATTTATCCTGGATTTTTTATTGCTGATGAAAAAAAAATCACTCTAGATTTAACTAGATAATTATCTATAATGAACACAATATTTAGGCATTGGGAGAATATGTAAAAAAAAAAATCTATCCTAGATGTCATATGTATGCATATGATGAGTCCTTAAGTATAATAAAAATTATCTGGATTTATTTATCAGAGAAAGTATATTCCTAGAGTAAGAGAAGTACTAAAAAGAAAAGGAAAAAAAAATTGGGTAAAAGACGTAATTTCCAAAAGTTCTAACACTGTCATTATACTATGATGTCCGTCATATAATGTTGACATTCTCTATCTTCATCCAAAGTTTTCAATTTCTTTTTATTTTCCAAAGGAAATGCAAATCCAATTTCTAATGATAACCTGTGGAGAAACCTGATTTGCTTTAAAAAAAAAAAAAAAAAAAAAACACCTATTTTCCCAACCAAGTTTGCTGGCTTTCATCTACACACTAATGAAACATAAAAGTTCAGTTCTCAACATTTAACTACTCCATGTTGACATTTGAAACCACTTTAAAGGAAAAGGGTATCATATCTGAACGTGAAGAGAATAGAAACAGGTGTGAAAAGGCGAAGACCTCAGAGCCTCTTTTCTTAAGGAAATTAGCATTGCTCTTGACATTCACTCTTTAAAGAATAGAGTAGAGGATGAGTTGTGAAATGAAATGTGTATATCAGATAGCATCAAGAGCTTTGAAGTTATTCTAAGTAAACCAAATCTGAATGAGATAAGGAGAAGAACCAAAATATATGTTATTATATCTGAATTATACCAGGCTTCCCAAATTTCAACCAAAGTCAGAAAAAGCCAGGAAGTTTTATTACCAGTAAAGGATGTAAATATTTTTGCTAGGTAGGGCTGATTAAATTCTGTCCCTGAGGAAAGACTGATATTGCGAGAAAGCTAACGCTTTGAGGCCAGTAACATAAATAACAAATTTATTCAAGTAACACTCTTTATTAGGGACTCCATTTGGTTCTTTGCACCAGTGCACACGGGTGGATGCACTCATGCACGGATCCCTGAAAGCCAAACCAACAACAGTACCCACCCAGCAGCTCAGGCACAGGAGCCATTCCAGGAGGCAGATAGCTCTGGGAAGGGCAGCCAGTGGGAGAAAAGCCCATTGTTTCTCTTGATCCAGCTGCTACTCACTTTCCAAACCTAAACACAAAACTCACTTAGTGGCTGTTGAATTCCATTTTAAATAACAATATAGACACCTCAATCTCAGCTAAATCTAATTTTATGCTCATTTCACTTTGCAGCAGCATTTTTTCTTCTTCTGGGTGGCATTTTTTCTTGAACAATCACCTAACTGGCAGATTCTGACTAGCTTGTCAGAAAGGAAAAGAAATTTTGGTTTTGTAGGAAATTAATCTAATCAGCAGAACATTTATATGACCAAGCCAGTTTTACAAATGAACAATACCTGAAGGGGAGAACTTTTTATCTCATTATAATATGACCTTCCAACACCTTGGACACAATTGGTTATTTATTTATTTTTTTGTTAACTCATTGTGTTTAAAGTTTAAGGTGTCTTTTGGTTTTCAGGGAAAATAAGGAAGCTGCAAATCTCTTTAATTTAATAAAATAGAAAGCAGGAAGTAAACCAATAATAACCTTTAATACTGTGATGAAAATAGCCTTCATAAAACAAGGATAAACAACATTACAGTCTAACTTACCTGTGCATAAAATGTAAGCTAAAATTCAATGTGCAATAAAATATTAGTATCTTTACTGCCAGCCTGATCTTAACTAATCATTTCTTACGTTATTTCTGTAGTTACAGTAAGGCATCTGCATGACATCTGACTGAATAAGGTTAGCTCAACAATGGAAACTACTATGGTCTCCCCTTCTCAGATTCACAAAATCTTTTTTCATTAATGTGCTCACACATTCCTAAACTACCCCTCAAACAGGACCAGCCTCTACTCTTTTCAGAACGCCACCAACCCAAAGCAGTTTACATCCTAACAATCCCCTTCTTTGTAAAACATAAACACATTCTTCAGGGGCACTGTAATTATCCAAGATGAGCTTTAGTGTTGCAAATTACTTTAGCACCCCTATGATTTATCTGTAGTAAACACACTTTATAATATTTATATTCCCATTAAAACTGCCACTAATAATGAATCGACAATAAGTAAGCATTTATACGATACAGCATGAACCAATACTGGATGCCCCTATACTGGTTACATTCTGTGCTCTTCCTATCATGTTGGGAAAAAAACAAACTGGCATTTTGCCTGTTTATGAAAATACCTTTGAAAATGGCTCAGCACATTGCACTTCACATTTGCAACCATTTCCTTTAAAATATGGCATTTGTCCGTTCTTATGAGGTCTGGGTTATTGCATTTTCACATTCTGCATCATTACTCCGAGTAGGTGTCTTATCAGCAGCTCCAGTTGCTGTGGAGAAGATTGGAATTAAGCACTGGAAGCTTTTTATTTATTTTACATGTTTTATTCCTACAAGATTTTCAGCATATAAGCTTCTTTGTTCAGTTGAGAATTGGATACAGTGCCAAAGCATTGTAAAATTTACATCTTGCTTTTTCTCCTGTATTCTTTCCAAAACTAGATTGAAAACAAGTATAGTTTTTAATTAAAGCTCTGACCAACAATAGACATCTTCCCCTAAGCATTGGCATTTCTGATCAGTGGTGTGGTTTTATAAAAGCCTAATAGGAGATGTTCACTACGTAACCACAATCAGTCTTCAAGCAGTTTATGTGTCAGCTAAAACCTGCGGTGTTCCTGACAATATTCATTTAAAGATAACCATCACCCAAATTGATCTAACTGTTACCGGCGAAATGACGAGACCTCAGTACTTGTTTTCTTGAAGGAAAAAATTCAGTCAAGAGACAAAGTGCAGCAAGGCAAGCAAGAGCTTACTGGCAGTGTGGAAATACACTCAGAATGGACTGAGGCGGGCCTCAGAGTGAGAGTGCCCCCATCAGTTCAGGAATTTACAGACTTTTTATTCTTGGACTTCTCTGCTCCAGTCTCTGCAGCTCCCCCTTCTCGCTAAGCTGTCTGTGCATGTGATATGTGACTGGAACTGGTGACCCCGGAGGCTGAACAATGTCCTGAAGGTGAATCAGAGATCTGGTGACCACAAGTCCGGGGGTGGTGAAGCTTGCTTACCTTTAAAGATTTACCTTTGGCCCTGTAGACATGCAGGAATGCTTGAGGATCATCTGTCCCCTTTCCCTTCCTTTGTCTGCCCCTGCTCATCTCTAACTAGCTACCTATCCTAACATAACTTTGATCAACAAGGGTATGGGGAAATCTGAGGCAGATTTACCTTTTCCTTTTAACATCATGTAATCCGGACTGATTCTCCTTCTGGCTTTAACAGGGAAAAACTGAAAGAAATTATTATTCTTTTCCAAATAATTTCAGAATAGATTTTCTTATTTGTTTGTTTTTATCCTCATCTGAGCATATGTTTTACTGATTCTAGAGAGGGGGTGGGGGAGGAGAGAGTGAGAAACATCAATGTGAGCAAAAACATCCATCAATAGCCTCTGATTCATACCTTAACTGGGGACTGAACCTGAAACCTAGGTATGTGCCCTGACTAGGAATCGAACTGGCAACCTTTCAGTGCAGGGGACAAGGCTCCAACCAACTGAACTACATTGACCAGGGTCAGAACAGACTTTTGATTGCCATTTTATTCCTTGTTTCAAATTATCATTGCCCAAAAAACATATATGCATAGCCCATGGATACAGACAATAGTGTGGTGAGGGCCAAGGCAAGATGAGAAACAAAAAGTATCAATTGGATTTAACAGCATGCATGCCATTCATGTCCTGAGCAAGATAAATGACTATGTCTAAGGTCTCTGATACATCTTTGAATTTTAAATGACTGAAAAATTGATCTTAAGCGGAAGACAGGTCTTGTTCTCTCCACAGAAATGTATTTTTCAAAATATACTTCCTTGAAAATAAATTATATAAAAAGACCATTTCATATATATTTATATACACACACTAACACTTTTCTTAGGCAGCAAACATTCTTATAGTAGAAGTTTGATTTGCAGTAAGTTATTTATCTGTTGAAGTTCAGTTTCCTATTCTGCCAAGTAGGGAAAATTATATACAACCAATAACTAGCATAAAGCACCTACAGCTAAATAACTTGTGTTCTAATTCTGTCCCAGGAGGACTCCCTTCTCTCACCACTGTGTCTCATTCCCCTTCTCTAAACCATCAGGGAAGATTGAGTCTAAAGATTTCTCCTTAAAAAAAAAAAGAAGAGAGAGAGAAACCCGGCCAACGTGGCTCAATGGTTGAGTATCAACCTATGAACCAGGAAATCACGGTTCAGTTCCTGGTCAGGGTATATGCCCAGGATGTGGGCTCAATCCCCAGTGTGGGACATGCAGGAGGCAGCCCATCAATGATTCTCTCTCATCATTGATGTTTCCATATCTCCCTCTTCCTTCCTCTAAGAAATCTATAAAAATATATTTTAAAAATAAAAATAAAGATTTCTCCTTCAACATCACACACCGTAGGGTCATACAACCCATTCACAGAGGATCTGTGTTTGACTACAGGTTAGTCTGTTTTGTGTCATAGAATTCCAAAAGTTATCAAGGCTCGATAAAACATCTTTAAAAAATATAGGCAAGTAGCTTACTTCTTTAAAAAGACAGATCCCTTAAAATAAACAGCAGATCCATGAAACTCATAAAATTATATTTCCTAATATTAACATTCAAGAAAGAGGTGCTTGATGTTACGTAAACATTATTTAGAAAATTACAGTTACTTTAAACTTACTCTTTTTAGAATAACTCACATTTACAGAAGCACATTTATAGAAGGCTTGTGAAGACAATGCCTTGTGTAATAAATGAAATTGTTTTTGCTCTTGACAGTGAACACATTGAACATCAGCTAGGTACTGAAGCTAATAGAAATGAGTATGAATTAACACATTTCTTCTTCAAAAAGACATTTTTCAGTGACTCAATTTTTTTCTCATATTTGGTGCTGGCAAAGAAAATATACTATATCGCATTAGAGATCAACCAGTTATCAAATGTAATTTTTCGCAACAGCAGATATTTTTGTTTCTTTTTTTGTTTTTTAATCCTCCCTCACCAAAGGATGTGTTTTTATTGATTTTAGAGAGAAAGGAAGAAAGAGAGAGAGGGAGAAATCTCAATTGTTGCCTCCTGGACTCATCCCAACCAGGAATCAAATCAACAACTTAGGTATGTACCCTGACCTTTAGGTTTACAGGATGACTCTTCAACCAACTGAGCCACCCCACCAGGATGCAACAGCAAGCATTTTTAGATTATACCAGCAATTTCAACCTTTTTCATCTCATGGCACATATAAACGAATTACTAAAATTCTGCGGCACACCAAAAGTATATATGTTTTGCGATCTAACAAAAAAATAGGTATAATTTTTATTCATTCACACTAGACAGCTGTTGTGTTGGCTATTGCCTTTTCTTTTTTGACAATATAAGGGAAAATAGGTCAGTGCCCCTGACCAAATAGTAAGGTATTGCATGTTTTGAAAATTCTTTTGGCACACCGGTTGAAATTTGCTGGATTATATGTACAAACTACACATATGTGTGCACGCACGCACACACACACGTGCACACACATGCGCACACACGCACACACAAAGCCTCTAAAGTAGGGTATCTTTTATTATTCTAAATGTACTTCCTGACTGAGACCTGGTGTGCCAGCCTAAAACTAATTGTCATAGCCTAGCTATTAACTCCTAAAAATAGGGAGCTCTAATGAAAACACTTGGAGGTCAAAGAGTGTGCAAAAATACTGTCTCAATAATGCTACAACAACATCAATCTGTTGCTTCCCATACTCATCAGGAGCGGGGATCTAGCCTGCAACCTGGGTATGTGCCCTGATTAGGAATTGAACCCACAACCTTTTGTTGTATGCCTGATTGGGAATCGAACCCACAACCTTTTGTTGTATGCCTGATTGGGAATCGAACCCACAACCTTTTGTTGTATGCCACAATGTTCTAATCAACTGAGCCACCAAGCCAGGGCCAGGGCCAGGGCCAAAATGTACCTCTATTTTAAATTCAAGTATAATTTTCACACAATAGAGTGAAGAGAGACCTTAAGTGTTATAGTTTGATAAGTTTTGATAAATGGATACATTCTTGTAAACCACAAATCTATTATAATAAGGAATACAGTCATCCTTTGTTATCCACAGGGAGGGTTCTAAGACCACCTGCAGAAATCAATATCTGTAGATAAAATGCCATGATATTTATGTATAACCTATGTACATCCTCCCATATACCTTAAATCATTTCTAGATTACTTAAAATACCTATTATAATTTAAATGCTATGTAAGTAGTTGTTATACTATAATGTTTAGAAAATGACTACAAGAAAGAATTACACATGTTCAGTATAAACACAACTATTGTAGGACTAACTAGTTAGCACATATCAGCAACGTCATAACACTTTTTAAAAATATTTTGAGGATTTGGGTCAAGATGGTAGTGGAGGTAAATGCATCCTCCCACAACCATATCAAAATTACAACTAAGCCACAGAATAACCATCATTTGGAACTACCTGAAATCTAGCTGAACAGAAGTCCTACAACTAAGGATATAAAGAAACCACATTGAGACCGGTAGGGACTGAGTGGAGACATGAAACAAGCTGATCACAAACCTACATGTGGAGGAGAAAAATTGAGAGAAATATCTTGGATGCAGAAGATTCTCATGAGGAGTGAGGAATCAGGAAGAGAAGTCCCCATAACTTCTGACTAAAAAAACCCACTGGGGATTGTAGCTGAGTGAGATGGAGGGATTTTGGAGTCCCAGATATTCCTCTTAAATGGCCCACACAGACTTACTTGGACTTGCTTTCTCTGAGATCTAGCACTGGGGCAGCAGCTCAAAAGACATTAGGAACATTTGGCGGGGGGTGGAGGGGACTGAGTGGTCTGGAAGTTGGATGGGAGTTGGAGGGGCAAATTTTTCCACTGAGAAGTGCTGGCAATGACCACTGTTCCTTTTCTGAGCCCTCCCTTGATGGAGCCAGGAGGTGGACACCATAACTTAGTCTTCATAAACCTGGCTATCACTGTTCACTCTTCCATGATGATTCCCTGAGACCCCTCCCACCCAACTTGCAGGCCCACCCAAGCTGTTTCCAGTGGCTTTCCCATGAGAATGGCCTCTCTTGGTTCATGCTTCAGACTTTCCTAAAATCTCTCAAACAAACAGCATCTGACTTCAGTGCGTCCCAAACTTTTCCCTAAGTTATTGTAGCCAGCCTTGGTTAGAAGATTAAACTATAAAGTACCTGCAATCTCAGCACAAGTAGCAACCATCTGCAGATCACTTTGTAGCTGGGCCAAATACAACTAGAGGCTGACCCTGGCCTGCACCTCCCAGGATGCCCCAGAGCCAATACACCTAGTAGTAAGCTTCAGACCAAATTAAAGCACCATCCAACCACCTCCACAAATGATAAACCCAAGGGGAGTACTCAGAGGCAACCAGAGCCCCATTTAAGTAAGTCCTGCTAGATGGGGTGGGTCCCTCTTCAGCTAATCCTTCAATATGGTCACAGCCAGTCCTTGCAGCTGATCCATTGGGGGTTAATCCCTATAATTTATATGAAAACAGCAAACAAGGATCAACTACAACAGAAGGGTGTACACAGCCCACACAGAAGAGTGCACCTGTACTGCCCAGCTCAGGTTAATGGGAAGGCTGCACCACTGAACCCTATGGAACACATATTATATAAAGCCACTCTACCAATCCCAGGTAGCAGCTCTAGCTAATGCATAGAAATAAACACTGGAAGACTGCCAAAATGAGAAGAGAAAGAAAGATGTCCCAAATGAAAAACAAAACAAAACTCCAGAAAAAGAACTAAATGGAGACAAGCAATTGACCACATGCAGAGTTCAAAACACTGGTAATAAGAGTGCTCAAGGAGCATAGGGGAAGAGTAGATGAACTTAGTGAGAACTTCAACAAAGAGTTAAGCATAAAAGAGAAATAGAAAACATAATAAAGAATCAGTCATAAATGAATACACTGAGAGGAAGACTATATTTCAAGGAATCAATAAGGGAGTAGATGAACCACACATTCAAACCAGAGATTCAGAAGATAAGGAAGCAGAGAACACTCAATTAGATCAGCAAGAAGAAAAAATGAATCCAAACAAACAACAACAAAAAAATGAAGACAGTGTAAAAAGCCTATGGAACAACTGCAAGTGTGCCAACATTCATTTCATGGGGCTGCCAGAAGAAGAAATTGAATAAGAAATTTTAAACCCATGTGAAAAAAATAATGACTGAAAACTTCCCTAACCTGTTCAAGGAAATAGAGATACGAGTTCTAAAAGCTCAAGGAGCCCTAACCAGTTTGGCTCAGTGGATAGAGTGTCGGCCTGTGAACTGAAAGGTCCCAGGTTTGATTCTGGTCAAAGGCATGTACCTTGGTTGCGGGCACATCCCCAGTAGGAGGTGTGCAAATGTTTCTCTCTCATCGATGTTTCTAACTCTCTATCCCTCTCTCTTCCTCTCTGTAAAAAATCAATAAAATATATTAAAAATAAATAAATAAATAAATAAATAAATAAATAAATAAAAGCTCAAGGAGTCCCAAACATGATGAGCCCAAAGAGGCAACACCAAGACAGATCATAAATAAAATGCCAAAGGTTAAAGACAAAGAGAGAATCTTAAAAGAAGCACAAGAAAATCAGTTAGTTACCTACAAGAAAGCTCCCATAAGACTGTCAGCTAATTTCTCAACAGAAACTGTACAGGCCAGAAACAACTGACAAGAAATATTCTAGCGGGTGAGTGAGGGCTAAAATGGGTAAATGGAGATAAAAGGGGAACATCTGTAATACTTTCAACAATAAAGATTTTTAAAAAATATTCTAAGTGATAAAAAGCAAGGACCTACAACCAAGATTATTCTACCCAGCAAAGCTATCATTTAGAATTAAAGAACATATAAAAGGCTAAGAAAAGGCTAAGGAGTTCATCACCACTAAACCAGTATTACATGAAATGTTAAAGGGTCTTCTTTAAGAAGAAAATAAAAAATATGAATAATAAAATGACAATAAATACATATCTATCAACAATTAAATCTAAAAAAATAAATGAAAAAGTGGAACAGAAATTGATTCATATATACAGAGAACATTTTGATGATTGCCAGGTGGGAAGGGATTAGGGAGCTGGGTAAAAGAGGTGAAGGGATTAAGAAGTACAAATTGGAAGCTAAAGAGAAGTCACAGGGATATGAAGTACAGTATAGGGAGTATAGTCAATAATCCTACCTAATAATAGAGAAACATGCAAATTGACCGCACCTTCGCTATGCCCAGGCCACGCCCACCAGCCAAGGCATGCCCACCAACCAATCAGGATGAGTATGCAAATTACCCCAACAAAGATGGCGGCTAATTTGCATATCAAGACAGCACAGAAAGAAGCCAAGAGCTGCAGAAGGGAGCAAAGCTGCAGAGAAGCAAGCAAGCTGGGGGTGGGGGGGAGGAGAAGGGAGGAGCGGAGGCGGGGCCTGGGGAGAAGGGAGAAAAGCAGGTGGGCTGGCGGAGAAGGCGGGGCGGGGGACAAGGGAGGAGAGCAGGCAGGGCGGGGTAGAGTGCAGCAGGAAACCCTATTGCAGGATTTTTCCTGCAACGGGAACGCTAGTATTATAATAACAATGTATGATATCAGATGGTTACTAGATTTATTGGGGTGATCACTTAGTAAATTATATAATGTCTAATCACTAGATTGTACACCTAAAGCTAATATATGTTATATGTTAACTGTAATTAAAAAATAAAAAAATAATTTAAAGTAAAAAATAAATAAAGAAAAATATTTTGAGTCAGTGGTTTGTTGTGGATGTGAAGCTCAATTACAAAGGGCTCTCTATTGTTATCATCACACAAAGTTTTGCATGCTCCTTACCATCAGTCATCTCCAAATTTCTTCCCACTAGACGTAACCACCATTCTGATGTTCCTGTCATAGGTCAGTTTTTCTTGTTCTAAAATTACACTAAAAAGTATAAACGAACACTTTTGTGATTGACTTCTTTCATTCAACATAATGGTTTTTAAAAGTAATTTATGTGTTTACATGTATCAGTAATGCTTTAATTTTACTGCTGAGTAGTATTTTATTGTATACTAGTAAATTAAAATTATCTAGCCATTCACTTATTACTGAGCATTTGAATTATTTCTTGTTTGAGACAGTCATAAATAAGACTGTTATGAACATTTTTGTGTAAGTATTTTTGTTCATGTATGTTTTTATTTTTTTGGATAAATACCTAGGAGTAGAATTTCTGAATCATAGGGTAATTGTAACTTTAAAACATACTGCCAAATGGCTTTCCAAATTAGTTGTATAATTTTATACACTTATTTCCAATGCATTCAAATTCCAATCAAGCCCGGCTGGTGTGGCTCAGTAATTGAGCATCGACCTATTAACCAGGAGGTTGTGGTTCAGTTTCCAGTAAGGACACAGGCCTGAGTTTCAGGCTTGATCCCCAGTGTGGGGCATATAGGAGGCAGCTGATCAATGATTCGCTCTCATCATTGATCTTTCTATCTCTAGCTTCCTCTCTGAAATTAAAAAAAACACAAAACACTTGTCAATATTTAATCTTGTTAGCTTTTTAAAATGTAGTTATTATAATGAGCGTATACTGTTATCTTATTCTGGTTTCAATTTTCATAAGTTTAATGATTAATGATATCAAACATTTTTTCATGTGCTATTTGTTTATTTCCCTTCATAAATGTTTGTTCAGGTCTTTTGGTCATTTATTAAAAAGTATGTTGTTTTGTTTTTAAATTGATTGATAAGAGTTCTTTACATAACTGACATAAGTCTATTGTCAGATATATGAATTACAAATATTTTCTCTAAGCCTTAGGCTTTTGATGAGCAGATTTTTAAAAAGTATTTATGAGGTATAAATTACCAAATTTTCATTTTAGTTATTGCACTTTTCTGTTCCGAATTTCTGACTCTTTAAGTTTCTATTTCTCTACTGGGTTTTCCATCTGACTATATATCATGTCATTCTTTCCTTTAAATTCTTAAACATATTTAAATTGCTTTTTAAAACTCTTTGCCTGCTAATTCCAAATTATCTCTAAGGTCTGTCTGACTCTGCTACAATTTTTCCCCTGGTTATGGAGCACAGGATTTCTTGCTTCTATGCCTATGTAGTAATATTTTAAGATAAACATTGCAAATGCTATGTTGTTGAGAATAATTTTTTTTAAACTTTCTTTAAAGAATATTGAGTGTTATTGTGGCAGCAATATACTTAATAGTGGATCACCTTGATTGTTAGAGTAGGTCTTTATTATTCCTTATTCTAAACCTAGAGTTGCCCTAGATTCTTAGATATAAGGTTTCTGGGACCTTTATTGAGTGCCCAGAGTTCAGCAAGGTTTCAGCTGGTTGCAACTCCTACTTCTCTCAGAAATGTGTGATTTCCACAGCCTATATTTATTTCGCAGTTTATCTATGCTCTACATTTACTCATATTTACAGCCCCCAGTTTTCACTATGTGCTCACAGCTTAATATTTGGTACAAAACTTAAAAACAATTCCTTAGCAGTTTTCCTTCTTTGCACAGGTCCTTGGAGTTCGGGGCTGCTAAATTCCAATACATTTAGCATCCCTGAACTCCAATCTCTGCCTCCTACACTCAGCAAAACCATCATGCTTTGCTTGGCTCCTCCTTCTCACTCTCAGAGAATGTAATGGCAGTTTCAGGGTTCACTCTGTGTTTTCTTTCTCTGAGAAATCAGTCTTGAGTTGCCTCTTGTCAAATGTCTAAAATGGTTGCCTCTTATACTGTGTCCAGTTTGATCACTGTTTATAATGAGTGGGCTAGTACAGTGCCAGTTACCCTGTTACACTATAGGAAGAGTCCCTCAAGATTTGTTATTTATGAAAGTTAATATACATCCATAACATAAAACATGGATGCTAGTCAGTAAAGGTCAAGACATATAACTTCAAAATTTTTAATAAAAACTCCATTTAAAAATCCCTGCTTCCATAAGAGTAAATATCCCAGTTTCATCAACTCCAATGCATAAGAGATTCCTTTGTATTATGCCCTTCAGTGAAGCAAAATTTCAAATATAATGTAAGTAACTTTAAAAAAGCCATTAGTACTTAAGAAGAGTCAAATACATTTATACACTTGGGAAAAAAATATGAAATGTGATTTTTGGAAATCATATCTGAGCTGAGCTATCCATGACATTTGATTTTACTCCTTTTCCTCCCTCAACAGTCAGAGCATTTCATGTAAGGGCATTTAAATATTCAAATGTGAAGGTGGATTCTGGACTTTTTACCCTGTAGAACTTAAACTAAATATATGTCAAGTTTTCCTTTACTGAACTCAAGCTGTTTTACATCCTGTTTCTGTGTATTTTCACTCCTAACCCTTACCACCTTCACAATGAGCAGAAGCAAAAGGGCAGCCAAGTAGAGCACAAGAAAGAGATCCAAGAGTGAGGAGTTTCTTCATTTAGTGTAAAGTCAAAATGGCCCATGGGATAGAAGACCTTCAAGTTTAAAGTAGTGAACTCAAATTTTTTGTGTAGATAAGGAAAAGGGAGAAGGCTTACATTACAGTTAACTCTCGGTCATGTAAGCCTGATCAGCCCACTAAGAATGGCTAAATCAAAGCCCTTGTCTTTCCTTTGTTAGTAAGCGGTCTTGATTTCAGGTGGTATACCAGATATCCACTCAAATCTGTGGCCCATGATCTGTGCAGGATATCTCCTGAAGTTCTTCTCTGCTACTCCAGCAAGGTAAACAAGTGCAGGCCATATATGTCCTACACAGAAAGGTTGAGTGATATCATTTATATTTCAATTTACAAATAAATAAAAACTTAAAAGTTAAAAAAAATCAGAAAGGTGGAATAAGGAAAAAATTAAGAAAATGATGTTACTTTCTATACTCACAGACCAAGGAAGTGGTAAAGACAGAATTCAGACCAGACTGTACCTATTGCTCAAGGTTGCATTATTTCCACTGAACCCTATTCTCTTCCCTCAAGTTCTGACTATTTTGGAAGGTGAGCAGGGCCTCTGTAGCTTACCCTTTCAAAACTAAACATTGGTATGTTTGTTCAAATTGTAGTATATGACATGGAAAAATGTCACATTTATTTTTTATTCATTAGACAGCCTTTAATCAAAAAATGAGATTAGACGAAATTAAGGTTAACAGCTTTTACTCAAAAAAGATGGAATCAAATGAAATTGAAGATTAAATTATATCCTGTCAATAAAATAGCTAATACTTTAATGTCTAATTCATCTTCAAGTGTCCAAAATTCCATAGAGCTTTTTAAAATTATTAGTGAATAAAACATTGCCCCTAATGCTCACCTCTTGGCACCCATAAACAGCTAAAATCCCATCATTAAAAAACCAAAGACCTTGAAAAAATCGAAAAACATAAAAATCTGAAACAATGTTATTTATCACTGCAAAGGCAGTATTGTCTAAGAGGTGTCATTGACCTGGTTTTACACTGAGGGGGCCCAAATCTTAATGGTAATATTCATCAAGGGTGGATCCAGGGCTGAAGTTAGCCAGTACACACTGCTAACTGTGGCAGTACCGATTGTTAAAATATTTAAATACTTCCAGTCAGATTGGTAAATAGCAGCTGCAATAAGCAGCAACATGAATTAATAATATGAATTCCAGTACATGTGGTTTATTTTAGAAATCCAATACACATTGTAATTCTAGGCATTTTTTTCCTGTATTAGGTACTATATGCAGAGTCAGGGGCATGTTCCAAAATTTTACCATTTATTTTAAATACTAGCGTTCCCGTTGCAGGAAAAATCCTGCAATAGGGTTTCCTGCTGCACTCTACCCCGCCCCGCCTGCTCTCCTCCCTTCTCTGCCAGCCCGCCTGCTTTTCTCCCTTCTCCCCCGGCCCCACGCCCCGGGTTCCTCCCTTCTCCCATGCCCCGCCTTCTCCGCCAGCCAGCCTGCTTTTCTCCCTTCCTTCTCCCCCGGCCCCTCCTACGCTCCTCCCTTCTCCTCCCCCCTGCTTGCTTGCTTCTCCGTAGCTTTGCTCCCTTCTGCAGCTCTTGGCTTCTTTCTACGTTGTCTTGATATGCAAATTAGCCGCCATCTTGGTTGGGGTAATTTGCATACTCATCCTGATTGGTTGGTGGGCGTGGCTTGGCTGGTGGGCATGGCTTGGGTGTAGAGAAGGTGCGGTCAATTTGCATATTTTTTCTATTATTAGGTAGGATTGGAGAGTTATATCATGGTCAATATGAGATGGTGAATCAGGTGTAGTCACAAGAGGAGACAGAAGAGAGGCTCAGAAAAAACACACAGATTCTAGAGACAGAAGGCATTTCATGCCATACAGGGCCATATGTGAAGGCACCAGGGTGTCAGGAGGCAGGGAATGGGAGTAATGGGAAGGTAATAACCAGAGTCTTAATTGAAGTTTCTGTGGGAAAGGAAAGGTAGGGCAGGGTGAACAGGTTAAGATTGACTATTCTGGGTAATTTCTTCAGTGAGCTTTGGGATATTGGATGGTCTCCAGTTGCTTGGCACCTGTTTTGGGGAGACTTAAAGCAGAGAAATATTGCTTCCTGGGCTGCCTGGGGCACAGAGAGTTGTGGGCTCTTGATTGGTTTGTTTGTATATTAAAGACATGCACCTTAGGTTTTTGCTATCTCTAAGAACTGGCTAATCCTGAAGTAGTAGTTTCTTCCCAGTCAGAAAGTTGTGTTTTGTGTGTTTTTTTTAATGTCAAAGCATTGTAATATACAGGGAAAAAAATATTTACAATAAGTGGGAGAGAAAATCTTGAAATCAAATTAAGAAGAACTTAGTTTACAAACCTTCACAAGTATTAGCTGCCCATAATCTGCCCAAGTGGAGAAGCAGGGACCATGTTCATGTAGTAAATGGGGAGTCTGCTGGGGCTATTGTCAAAGACACGTGCTGCGATGGACTCTCCAGTGGAACTTTCAAAGGGCATTGTGGTTTTGGTGTTTTTGTTTTTTGGACAACTTAATTCCTGGTCGGAAGTAGCCATTCTTGTGAGATGGAAAAGGTCAAGAGGGTGGTTCTCTCAAAACACATTGAAAAATTGGAAGTTCATGTACCTCATGTAGACACAGTGAAGCACTAGATGTCACACTCTCCCAAATTTGTCTGCTACCACTCTAGCCCTCCTCTTCTCCATGCCTGTCAATCCCCATATTTCTGAGAACATGTCAAGCCTGCTTGTCTCCTGGCATCATAACATCCCCTTAACCCCTGCTTATCCAGGGAAACTGCCATTTGCATTCTCCTCCATTGTCTTCTCCATCATAGTTTTCTCACATGGCCTCTAGCAGTCACCACCTCAATTGCTGGTGCTAGATTTATTCTTATTCACCAACATGGTCTACAGCTGTCTGATGCTCCTGGGGAAAAGAAGACAGAAGTCCAGGGTCCTGGCTCCAAAACCTCAGTACCAATCAATCCCTATCCACTTTCATGCTCTTTCATTCCTTTTTGTTCTTTCCCTGTGGCTCATGTTATTTAAGCATTGGTTAATTGACTATCCCACAGAAGGAGGAAGGGAAATAAAAAATTAAGGACAGACACTTGAAGAGCAATGTGGGGAATTAAAGGCAAGATGGGAGGCAGCCTCCATGTCTCTGAGATAATTCCCACATGACTGGACAACCGAATGGGGAAGTCACTGGGACAGATTGAAGTATAACTCTGACAGAGATGACATTCAGCTAAGAACCGTATGAAAACATCACATCAACAATTACTGACTCCAGGATTACTTCTGATGTGTTTCTTTGTCTGACATTTGCCTCTCTAACATCTGTTTTCTTGTTCTTTTATCTGTATCTTTGCCAACAATTAGAGAAATATTTTCAACTCCAATGATGGAAGTGATCAGTTTCTAATTAGGAGTCCTGTTGAGAATCTATTTGGTGAACTTTAGTGTTCTTGTAATTCATTGAAGATACTTTTGTCCCCAGTAGTTATTTCTAGCTCTTTAGTCCTGTGGACAAGCTCAGGGAGGCCTTCATGGTGGGCCTTACAAACTCAGAGGCTGAAAGTAACCACATAAGATGGCCACACAATAATTTCTAACTAAAAGCGGGTCATGGCAGTAGTCAATGTCCTAGGCCTATAGCTTCATGGACAAAGGTCAATCTTTATCCTAAGTGAGCCTGTCTACTATCATTTTGATGGTGTGGCTCAGTTGGATGAGCATCATCCCATGCACTGAGAGGTCACCAGTTTGATTCCTGGTAAGGGCACATGCCCAGGTTTTGGGCTTGATCCCCAGTGGGCAGTGTACAGGAGGCAGCTGATGAATGGTTCTCTTTCATCGATGTTTCTCTCTCTCTCCCTCCCCCCCCCTCTCTCAAGTCAATAAAAAAAGATAATATGTCTTTGAAATGTCAGACATCTCAGGGAACAACCTCCATACAAGAGAAGGAGACCATAGAACCCCTCATTATTATCCTGTTTCCCATATACCATCTCTATGTGCTGTAAATGTTAATTATTAGCTACCCTATTACTCACCAATGTAAAAGAAGTATGTCTCAACATTTTGCTTTTTATCCAATTAAAGAGATTTCCCTGTTTTTCTTTCTCCAACCCTTCTTAATCTACCACCAATGAATTTTATGTTGCCTTCTTTGATTCTAGTATATTAAAATGAGCTACAAAACTGCCATTCTCTGGAGCATTTTTTCAATCCATCCATTGAGATTTTGCTTCTTAGCAATTGTCAGTGTGGCTCAGATAAACTCTTAAAAATTTTCTATGGACTTAGATGTTTCTAAAGTCAACATTCCTTAATTTCAAAGCCCTAAAGTTTGAGGGTGCAGATGCTAGAATCTCAATGGAGTTCATTTTTTTTTCCTGGGAACTACTACAGATCCATAGGAAGTGTACTTGGGGTACCTGGAAACATTCCTCTCTCAATAAAAACCTATGTAGGATAAAAGCTTCAATTCTCTCTCCAGCCTCCATGTTCAAACTCTCTTCCTATTTCTGATACTTTGTAGCCTGAAGACTGAGCCTTGAAGCCACTGTAGACTTCTGACCAAGAAGGCCACCAATGGATGGATTATGGATGACAAAATAGAAAGATAAAAGAGCTCTGGGTCTTGAACTCTGAATCAAGGGGAAAACGCTACCTATAGATAGATTTCTTGTTATCTGGGACAATGAATTTTCTTTATCTTCAATACACTTTTTTTTCTTCCTGGTGTGTAGTTATTTGTAGATGAAGTTACTCAAATTTAAACTAATGTGCCTGGAAAGAACCTCACACTGTGGTGTGGCATGGCATATCATCTTATTTACATTCCTTCTCAGTCATTAACCTCTCTGAATACACCTGTAATGGGAGATAACAGTTCTCTCAAAGTGAGTTGTAGAATTGGAAAGTATGGAGGAAATTTGGAAAGGGAATAGATACTTACCTTCTCTACCACCTCATCAGTATTCTTTTTTACCATGTTGCTTCTGGGATAACCTGGAGCTTTTGTTCAAGCTTTCCTAAGAGAATTCATAACCTAATGAAGCAGCTCAACTTTTCCATTCTTCTATTTTTATATTATTTAATTTTACTACCAGACCAAAGAGCAGTGCATTATAAAAAAGAAAAAAAAATTGGTTGCATTAATTCTTTAATTCACATTTGTAAAATGCACTGGGCTACAGTGAAAGCATTTTGAGACTTGGGAATATAACATTGCATCATTTTACAATTTTCTTGTATTTTTATAAATCACTAACACATTTTAATTTATTTAAAAGTAAAGAAAGTAAATTAAGATTAATATATTATACATAATACTACTAACACAATCTTATTAGTAAAGCAGCCTAGTTCATTCAAATTGTTAATTAATGGGATGTTAACAATAGAAAACAAAAATAAAAATCATTTATAACAGGATGAAGGAATTAGAGTACTATAAAAACATCTAGGAAGAAAACTGCAGGAAAAGAACTGACTACATATTTTAAAATGTATATAATAATGTAATATTAACAAAAATATTTGTTTAAATGTGTATTCAGAGCTTGGATTCACCCAATAATTTATAGTCTTTGAGGATTTATGCATTCATTTATTTTTATTTTTATTTTTATTTTTTTTTAATTTCTTTATTGATTAAGGTATCACATATTTGTCCTCGTCCCCCCATTTCCATCCCACCCCCCCTCCCCACACATGCCCCCACCCCCCTGTTGTCCTTAACCACTGGTTGGGCTCATATGTCTGCACACAAGTCCTTTGGTTGATCTCTCCCTTTATCCCCACCCTTCCCTACCCACCCCCAGAGGCCCGACAGTCTGATCCATGCCTCCTTGTTTCTGGGTCTGTTCTTGTTCATCAGTCTATGTTGTTCATTATTTCCCCTAGATGAGTGAGATCATGTGCTCTTAGAAATACACTTATAAGAACCGAAAATGAGACAAGCAATAATGGTTATGGTGACAGGCAAATGAATCAGTCTGTAGTGAGTTTCTTTCTGGGCCAACAGTTCTTTTGAGACCCAATTTCAATGTCCAACAGTTCCTTATGTGTACATGTCAGCACTGACATTTCAGTTCTGGATGGTGGACAACTGGTGGTAATGCAGGTCCGACTCTGTCTGGTTTGGTCCTGGGCAATCTGCAGTGATGCACAGCTGCTAACTGCTATTATGGGAAGGCCACATCAGCGTCTTAAGTTGGTCCGACGGTTGTGGGTTATTGTTAAGCTGATTAACATTCATTTATTTTTAAAGTGTTTCCATGTTCATATTGACTCAATAAGAAGTTCAAAATAAAATTCACTGAAAAAATATTTTTTGGTTACAAATTTTACTTTTGGCATTTGCTCCAAAGGCCATTAAAATATGTTCAGTGATCAATGGTCTGACTTGGAATTTCTTATGTGCCTATAATGTCATATTGAGATATTGTATTATTCTAAGATTCCAAAAAATTTTAACAAAACTTAATAGAACTATTTCAGTGTTATTCCATCAAGTGTGGGATCAAAAAATTACAGTATATCTTTAGGTGGTAGACATGAACCTTACTGTATGAAAATAGAAAACAGGCTCAGGAATTGGATAGTATGGTCATTGATCTTACAAAAGTTTCTGTCTGCCAGAGGAAAGCTGAATCTTGCACTCCAAAATAGCCTTACCCTTATTTAGTGCTCTCTCAATCTTCTAACTCACAAGTACTCATCTTTTAAGTCTAGAGTAAGATTATGTCATTCCAGACTATAAAATTACCTCCAAAATACATCTTGGGAGTTATGTTTTGGCAAAGCAATAAACAAGGTAACTTGTATTGCATTTTTCTTTCATTCTTTGCATTTAATACATAATATCCAGTTGAAGTGGGATGAGGGAGAAAGCAAACAGCATATTCAAGATTATGTCTCATTAAGAAAAGTTTATTTTCTCAAGCAAGATGGAGGTTTGTAATTTCACCCATGTCCATTAAGTGCTGCAACATATATTAAGCCATCTTTTCTCTTTATTGTTTTAAGACAAAAATTTTAAAGCTAAAATTTGTTTCTAATGTCCTCTAATTGCAAAGTACCAATTACCATGGTAAGATTTAGTATGTTTACAAACAATTTATCTTTTAGGATTTCATAATTCACTTGAGTAGAGACATACTTGATTTGTCACAAAGTGTGTTAACTTTAGCTTAGAATTTATAAAAAGTGACATCTGTGAACTTTTGTTTTTTTTAAAATATATTTTATTGATTTTTTAGAGAGGAAGGGAGAGGGATAGAGAGTTAGAAACATCGATGAGAGAGAAACATCGATCAGCTGCCTCCTGCACACCCCCTACGGGGGATGTGCCCACAACCAAGGTACATGCCCTTGACCGGAATCAAACCTGGGACCTTTCAGTCCACAGGCCAACGCTATATCCACTGAGCCAAAGCAGTTAGGGTATGTTTTATAAGTACTAGAGGCCTGGTACATGAAATTCTGGCACTGGCGGGGTGGGTCGCTCAGCCCGGCCTGCTCCCTCTCGCTGTCCAGGACCCCTCGGGGGATATCCACCTGCCTGCCCCCTTGGGCCCGATCCCCCTGGCAGTCAGACATCCCTCTCACAATCCGGGGCTCTAACAATCCAGGAACCCTCGCTCCTTACCTCCTGGCTCCTTTCCTCCTGCCTGCAGCGGAGGCAGGAGAGGCTCCTGCCACCACCGCTGCGCTTGCGCGTCATAGTGACTGGGCATTCTGCTGGTCATTCCCCTGTTCGGTTGATTTGCATATTAGGGTTTTATTATATAGGATTCTATTTTCAAAATTTTGCTTGCCATTATTTCAAATGAAATTAATGATCCCTGGTAAACATAAAGTAGGATGCTATGTGCTATGTAATATGCATTTTTTGTTTGTTTTGTTGTCCATACTATATGAAAACTAGAAGGTTAATTTTTGTAGCTAGATACTGGCCAAACCAACTTTGAAAAATGTCACCTCCAGGAATATTACTTTTCTCTGGTTGATATCATTTTATATCCTAATCTGAAAGTCAAATGAGCATTTCTAGGCAAAAGAAATAAGAGCTACAGTGTGCCAGTAGGTTTATTTTTAATTGGAAAAAGAATTTTTCTTTCTTAAAAGTCAGGTAATGATTCCAATGTGTTTCTAAGCAAGACCTGAATAAAATATTAGGGAACCATGCTCAAAAATGATTAGTGGCTTTCTATTCTAATACAAGTTGTGAAAGTAATGGGAGACCTGGCCAGGTGACTCAGTTGCTTGGAGCATCACCCCATACACCGAAATATGGCGGGTTCAATTAATGGTTAAGGTTCATACCTAGGTTGTGGGTATGTGATCCCTGGTGGGGACATGTATGGGAGGCAAACTGCGTTGAGCAGATGTTTGTCTCTTGTATCAATGTTTCTCTTTCTCTCCCCCTTCCTCTCTCTCTAAAATAAATTTATATATATATATACCCCCTCAGTTGAAGATTTAAAAAGAGATTAAAAAGAAAGTAATTGAAGTTTTCCTTATTTGTAACTATAGAATTTGTGAAAAATTTATTAAATGTACCATTTTTTTGAAATTTTTTATCAGGCAAAGGACTGAGTTTCAAGTTCCTTATATGTGAGAAAAATATTTCCATATATTAACTGATAAATAAAGCACATAGAAAGATTCATAAGATAAAATCTAGTCCTACAGATATAAGAGATATGCCTTTTTATTCTATTTCATTTATTCAACTAATAATAATCTGTTATTCTAGAACAGGATTTTGTAATAATTTTTATATTTCTGGAGCTAAACTCGAAAGGTGGAGTCTAATATGTTCCCAGATAAAGATATTTTAATTGAATTAATCAATGGAAGCATGAATTTGTAATGAAATTTGGATCTATGTTTTTTCAATTCTGACTAAAAGTCTTCATTAACCACACAATTTGCTTGACCATAATACAGTACATAGAAAATGCTTGCACAGGAAATTACTAAGCTTGGAGAAATAGGTAACTGTGATTAAGAGAGATTTGTCTGACTTGGCCAGAAAGCAAACAATTGAATTATGTTGTATGACAGCAAGTGGCCATGTTTTCTCTTCTGAACACTTTCATATGAAATGCAGAATTTCCTTGGTTATGGTGGATGCATGGTATATTGATTTCATGTTTTTAGTTGATAACTTTTGACAGCTGTGCTAAGTTTCAAGATGAAGGAAGAGAATCAGAAAAAGTGCTAAAATATATAAAATTCTAACCATGTTACCCTTACAATTAAGCCTCTGATTTCCCACCAAAGTAAAGCTCTTTCAAGAATATAAATCCAACTGTGCTCTCAAACTGAAAATTTTGCATGGTAGAGGCTCAATTAAGGAAGAGTAACTAGGATTTATTTCATCAGCATACAGAAACTCCATTCCAGGAACATTTAAATGGTGATAAAAGAATTGCTTCCCCAGCGCATCTTCAAAAGGGCATTGACACAGTAATTCTTGTCCTGCTGATAATCAGTTTTTTTTCATGCTTATCATCCATTCCCCACTTTTATTTTTACTTTTTATTGATTTCAGAGAGAAAGGGAGAGAGAGATAGAAACATCAATGATGAGAGAGAATCATTGATCAGCTGCCTCCTGCACGCCCCATACCAGGGATCAAACCCACAATCCAGGCATGTGCCCTGACCAGAAATAGAATTGTGACCACCTGGTTCATAGGTCGATCTCAACCACTGAGCTATGCAGGCTGGGCTATTCCCCACTCTTTTTTAAATATATATTTTTATTAATTTCAGAGAGGAAGGAAGAGGGAAAGGGATATAGAAACATCAATGATAAGAGAGAATCATTGATTGGCTGCATCCTGCACCCTCCCCACTGGGGATCCAGCCTACAACCTGGGCATGTGCCCTTGACTGGAATCGAACCTGGGACCTTTTAGTCTGCAGGTCGATGCTCTGTCCACTGAGCCAAACCCGCTAGGGCCTATCCCCCACTTTTAAAGACTAAGTATCTTCTTTCTTTTAAGGAAACAGACATGAAATATTAAAATAAATACTAATTACTCAACCTAGAGACAAATTATGACTACTATTTTAAATATTATAAATATAAATATAAGCTAAAAAATAAGAACTTGATACATTCTAATGTGCATTTATATGCAGATGTAATACAGTTGTATTTTTCAACATTGTCAAGATGCATTATAGTGAGTTCCCTTTAAGAGATTTCAAATCATTACCAGTTATGTTTCCCCTTTGGTTTTAAAGGCAGAGCTGACAGTGCTCTATGAATAAAAATGAAAAGTAAATTCCACACTCAGAAAGTTTAGTGGCTGTGAACCCTTGTTCCAAGGGACTTGAGATTATACACTGGGCAAACAGCCTGCTGATTCAACCTCAGTGAGTGACAGGGTGGTTAAATTGGGGGGCGGGGGGGGGGGGGCAGGGAGCTAAAAATACATTGGGATCTGGCTACCAAGAGTCTTATAAGCCAAATATAAAAATCAATATAAAGCTTTTGAATTCTCAATGTAGGGATCTTTAAAGAACCTATAAAGGGAATATTATTACTCTTCCTGTTCATCAATTAAAATAAAATAGAGGCTGGAGCTCTCCTCCCCTTCTGGCTGAGAACAGTATAAGAATGGAGTTTGGGCAATGCAAACGCTGCTTCAGATCCTTAATTTCTGAGCAATTCTTCATTCATCACCATGTCAGCCACTCAGTTAAAAGTAAGATTATGTCTGAATTTCAGAGCTGGAAGAGGTCTTAGAGATCATTCAATTAAATGCCTAATTTTATAGTTGAGTAAAGAGAACCAACATAGTTTCTCAGCTATTTAGTAGTATAACCAGGAGTGGAACTCAAATCTGATCCTCTAGTCACAGTTTTGAGGTTTTGTTTTTTCTCCCATCCATAATAATCAATATTGATTTTGTTTTGTGAACCAAAAGTCAGTGGCTTTCAAACATTTTTGAAGATATGGTAAGAAATATATTTCACCACACACACACACACACACACACACACACACACACACACACACACACTTGAAACAAAAGTTTTTTGAAACAATATTATTAGATATTTTGCACCAAGACATTCTTGGTTCTTTTCTCTCATATGCTATCCTTTTTATTTTTAACAGTGATAAAGGCCCAGTAAAATGATTTCACAATTCACTAAGGAGTCATGACATACATTTTGAAACAGCAACTGCCATCTAACTTTCCTATTTTGTTGTCTTCATACAGACGTAAAGAAGTTTAATTGTAATTTGAAGAAGTTATGCCAACAATCAAAGAGAAAGCAAGATAGGGCAGGAATATGTGGAGGAATATGTAAGCAAAAGTGGCCACTCTGATTTTAGTCAGTATGCACACCATCCTCATATCGATATTCTCTCAGTTCTGCTTGTTCAAGAAACACTGGCCCAGCTGAAACTGGTTTAGCTCAGTGGATAGAGCGTCGGCATGTGGACTGAAAGGTCCCAGGTTCGATTCCGGTTAAGGGCATGTACCTTGGTTGCAGGCACATCCCCAGTGGGGGGTGTGTAGGAGGCAGCTAATAAATGTTTCTCTCTCATCGATGTTTCTAGCTCTCTATCCCTCTCCCTTCCTCTCTGTAAAATATCAATAAGATATATTAAAAAAAAAAAAAAGAAACACTGGCCCTTCCCATGAGGAAGAAGAGGATGATCTAGAATTGAAGCTTTATTCCCTATTACTGCTTCCACCTTCTCAATTTCTTTTTCCTGGGCCCAAATATTTGCACTCCAACCACATATTATAGAGATGTTGGAAAAATCAAAATAGTTTTCACCATAATTACTTTTCCTCTCATAAGTAAATTGGATTTGCCACATTTTGCTGGATAATTCCATTTGAATAATGCTTAACTACATGTCCATGTCTTTCTTTTAATTCAGTGCTCCCTTTCGTGGATTATGAGCAAGCCACTTTTCTACCCAATTCCTCATACTAAACAGATAACGAGAAGTCCCATGAAATACTTATAAGTCGCTTGACTCTGTCTTGGTAGTAAGTTGTCATCTCTGTACCCCACTCTGCTTCCTCCCACATGTTCCCAACTCTGTCTCTCTCAGTACTCTTATTCTGTCTGATACACAAGCATACATAAGAGTTATTCAATGATACTTGGCTCTTCAGATGATACAGATGTATGCACTACCCCCACTGCCACACACACAAAACCCCTGTCTGCCACATGCAGGCTTCCACAACTACCACAGGCCAGTCCAAGGTCAAGTGACCTTACATGGCGAGTTCTTTCCATTGGCTAGTTTCACCATTTTTTTCACTTGTTTTTAACCAAAACTTAAGCAATCCCTAATAGGAGAGAGAGAGAGAGAGAGAGAGAGAGAGAGAGAGAGAGAGAGAGAGAGAGAGAGGAGGAATTCTTCTGGTGAAGGGGGTACTGAATTAGGTACTAGTACACACTGGTTTTGCCCCTTATCTACGTTCCACCCTCCACCCTCCATCCTTTACCAGTACAAAGCTTACAAAGCTAGGTCAGCAGCCTGGAACAGATTAAATACAGCTTAAAGACCTGAGTGCTCTCTCCCAACCCTCTCAAATGTTACCAAAGGGTGAAAATACAATAGGCTGATCATCTGAAATGGGAAGGTAAAGGAGAGAATAAAAAGAGGAGAAATGGAGGAAAATAAACTCCCACTGGGTGTTCGACAACACCTGAAAGAGCAAATAACAAAGTTATGCTGCAGTCTTCACCACAAATAGTATTGACTATTTTGTGTGTATTCATCCTCACGTCAGTTTGTTTTTGCTAGCGTTCACACAAGTGGTGAAAGGGTCTTCAGAAATATAGTAATTTTTATTTTGACAAATATCCCTCATGGTTAAGCCATGTCTATACCCTTGAAGCATTTACAGGCCCTCAAATTAAATTAAAGAGGATAAACACACACTGGACCACAATGCCCCGTGGCAAACAAGGCATCCTTCCCTCCTTAGCTAAAATCATTTTTCAGCCAGGAAGGGAGTAGACTGGTGTGAGGCTCTGTGCTCCATGGAGCCGTTGCCGAGATGACAGATGATGCCATTCCAGCTTTCAGCAAGGCCAGAGAAGAATTTCTGCTCCTTCACATTTGACCTAGGGAATCCATATCAGATGTAACTGCAAAATAAAAGCCATCAGCCTCACGATTGTCCTACGGCTCCATTTACTCAGTTGATCATCCTGGTGACCTTGACCACAGGCGCTCCGGAGTTGAAGTAGCACAGCTCCCATAGCTTCCACCCTAGAAAAGAAAGAGCGT
The DNA here is from genome assembly GCF_027574615.1 of Eptesicus fuscus. Taxonomy (NCBI): domain Eukaryota; kingdom Metazoa; phylum Chordata; class Mammalia; order Chiroptera; family Vespertilionidae; genus Eptesicus; species Eptesicus fuscus. The sequence continues at coordinate 28,710,499 of NC_072480.1, forward strand.
AGTTAACCCAGATGTACACTTCTTAGCACAGACTTGTCATTGCAGTGAAAACTATGCAAGCAAAGACATGGGCAAACAGGTTTCTTGGAAATGTTCTTACCGCTTATATGCCTTTAGCTCAATATGGATGGAAATGTTTGAGGCAACTTACAAAGTCAAACCATTCCTAGGGTGGCTTCTTCTCTTTGAACATGGAGTGAAAGGTTAAGCAATAAGAAATTTGGCAAGTCTTCTTGGCCAATCTCCTTCAACAATCTGTTTCAGAAGGCCTTTACTTATCTGTGTTATGCTTTCAGCTCACCATTTGTTTGAGGGCGAAGATGCACAATTGTGACAGTTTAGATAAGGTTGCTGTCTGCCGGTCCTCAAACTCAACTGAGTTTAAAACACAACCACAATCATGTCTGTCAATCTGGGGTGCTTCAAATGAGTGACACAGAGGCAGCTGTGCCCAGGCAACAGAGATTTAATTTGGAACTAGGAGCACTTAGAGAAATATTGAGCAGTCTCCCTGAATCATAAATTGTTTTCTCTGAACTGATCCAATAAAATACTTTGTATTCTTAACTATGGCCCTATTAGTCCCCTTACCCAGCAACGTAAGTGCTTTGGGTATGTTACAACAGCAAATTGCCTTGTACTACATACCTGTAAAGACTTCTAAATATCAAATCACTTCCACAAGACCAGCTACATTTTAAAACCAAAGCTTTTATGCAAACACTTCAGAATGTGTGCGTTTAGTGTGGCAGACATAATGCTATCACTCTGAGAGTAGCAATGTAATTTCCTCTCTTTCAAATGTATGCTTTACACATAGACGGGTCATATGTTTGTGGTAGGTTTGGTTCCTGAGCAATAACTTATTGGAGAGTAGTCAGTTGATGTATCATTGCTTGTGGCATTTATGGCTAAATAAAAAATCCTGAGCTGAGCAAGGTTTCCTTTCTGTGTGGCGTAATCATGCCGATGCAGAAGGTAACAACCACCTGGAAATTATCCTCATACTGGTTTCCAGTGACACAAATTCATTTTCTGTAGGTATGACTCAGCATCATGGTAGAATGTGAAGACATTTACTAATTCAAGAAAAACATATATGTATATATGTGTTCATTTGTTCGCTCGTGTGTGTATGTGTATTTTATGCCAAAGAGTACATAACTGGCTTTTAAGTGAGTTGATACAATGGATTAATCAAGACAAAATTATATAGGAGCCTCTTTACAAGTTCCAATTTCATTACAGTTCCCATATGTGTAAAGCCTAGTTCGCTTTAACTGATGGGAGTCCTGTCATTTAGAGAATCCTACAGGCTGTGCTTCTGCAGCTTCTGAAGCCCGGACAGCCAGACCTGGATGGGTGTAGAGTACAGAGCTCCTGGCATTGTCAAAACCCCAGCAGGATAAACTGATAGCACAATTGTTAGAATTGGCATCAATCCAAATGGAGCCAACAGAGCTGAGTCTTTCAGACTTTGAAAAATGTTAAGTTGTGAATAAATCAGTTATTTCCCAACCCTGTATGCATTAACCCAATTAGACTACCAAATTCCTCAGGATTTGAGGCTATCATTTTCTTTCCTTTGTATATTAAGCTCTAACCTCTCACCCTTAACTGGTTCCTTCCCAACAGCAAGTAAGTGGCCTAAATGTCTCTCCCATAAAATACAAAAATTCATAAATGTAAATTTTTGTATTGACTTCACATTATCTTCAAGCAAATACTGGATCTCTTTCTTCACTTCACACACACCAAAAAATTATCAAGAGACATTTCTATTGTTCCTGAATGCATTTCATTTCCTCCCAATCACTTTTCAATCCAGTGACCTTTGTGTGCTAAATCCAAGAAATATTTTTAGTACCTATCTTTCTATATAGTTCTTGATATCTACCCTTGATACTTACTCTCCTCTTATCCCCTTTTTTGGAAACACTTATGCCCTCAGCTTCCATAATTTCCAGTTAAGCTCCCTAAAGTGTGCCATTCCTGTTTTGTTTCCTTTATGTAATCTAACTTTTCCACCAGATCTTCAAATATTGGCTTGGTCTGGATTCTCTGCTTTTTAAATATAATAATCCTCCCTAAGGTGATTTAATTGATGCTGATGACTTTGATTATTACTCTACAGAATTAGATCAATTTTTACTCAAGCTCTGAGTGCTTTTCTGAGTACAACTTAACACCTTGTAGAGGCTCAGACTCTATTATCAATAAATCAACAAACAATAAGTGCTGGCATGCACTGTTGGTTGGAATGCAGATTGGTGCAGCCACTTGGAAAACAGTATGGAATTTCCTAAAAAAATTAAAAATGGAACTTCCTTATGACCCAGAGATTCCATTTCTGGTAATTTAACTAAAGATATCCAAAACACTAATTCCAAAAATATATGCACCCCTATGTTCATTGCAGCATTATTTACAATAGCCAAGAGTTGGAAGCAGCCCAAGTGTCTATTAGTAGATGATTGAATAATAAAGCTGAGGTACTTTTAAACAATAGAATACAACTTGGGCATAGAAAAGAAGGAAATCTTTTTTTTTTTTTTTGAAGGAAATCTTACCTTTTACAACAGCAAGAATTGATCTGGAAAACATTGTGTTTAATGAAATAAGCCAGTCATAGAAAGACAATGTGGAATCAAATGAACCAACAAGAAAAATAGACAGACTCATAGACAGAGAGCAGACTGATAGCTGTCACGTGTTGGGGGGTTGGGGACTAGGGATTGAGGGATTAAGCAAAAACGAGAAAGGAAATACTCTTGAACACCAAAAACAGTGTGGTGATTGTTGGGGGTGGGGGTAGTGGAGGTGGAAGAGGGTAGAGAGGAGATAAGTGATAATGGAAGGAGACATGACTTGGGGTGAAGAAGACACAAAATACAGTTACAGATGAAGTGTTGTGGAATTGTGCACCTGAAACTTGTATAATTTTGTTAACCAGTGTCACCCCAATAAATTCAACAACAAGGGAAAAAAGATACCTCAGAACTATACCAAACTCATGACCTGCCACACCTACCCCACTCATTACCAGTACCCATAACTTCACTCTAATCTTGTTTTCTATCCTATTGAATGGTATCACTTCATTAAGTTGCACACACCATATATTAAAGCATCATTCATAACACACCCTTCTTTAACCAACTCAATATCTATCTGGCTAACTTTTGCCTCCAGAAATATATCCATTTCTTCCTACCAAATTTTGCCTAGTCTCTCTGACCTCACTCTTTTTAAATTTAATTTATTGGGGTGACACTTGTTAACCAGATTACATAGAATTCAGGTACACAATTCTACTACACACCATCTGTAAACTGTATTGTGTGTTCGTCACCCCAAGTCTTTGTCCAGCACCACTCTGTCCTCACTCTTGCCTCCTTCCAATCCGCTTTCCATTTTGCAACCTGAATGATATTTTTAAATGCAAGTTTAATAATGTCATCCTCTGCTGGAAACCCTGCAAGCGTTTTCCATTAGTTCATAAAACATCTGTTACATGTTCTAAAACATCATTCACCTCTCCATTCCCTCTCTCACCATCTCCATCTGCTCTCTGTTCTCAAGGCATGTTAACCTTCTTCCACATCTTAAAGAAGACATGCTTCATCCTTCCAGAGGACATGCTGTTGCTTCCATAACTGAAGGGCTCTTCACCAAGACATATCATTGTCATTAACTTGCACTCAACTAGTATACCTTTAGTGCAGATATCACTTAGTTTCATATATCACTTATGCTGCCTTTTAAAACTAAATCTTCCCATCATAGACCAAGTTTTTATAATACTCTGACATTCCTTTCAGGGCAATTCTCATTGTACCTACAACTTCTTTACTTCAGAAAACATATTATAAATGAACACATAAATAATTAATCAATTAATATGTATGAGGTACTGAGGTGGCAATAGAAATTTTAAGATAAATAAATCCTGGTTCCTGCTCTCCTTGCTAATGGGAAAGTAACTCAGGGAAATAATTAAAGGCATAATGTAGCATGATATTTTAATAAGGAAATGTACCATACAAGCTTGTGGACAGGAAGATCCAATTATTGCTATGTGGGAGGAAGAGTGCAGGAGGTCTCAAAGGAAAGCTGAAATTTGTGTTGGACTTTGAAGGATGATCCAGAGTTCGTGAGGTGAAGACATTGAAAAAATATATCTTAGGCAAACAGTATAAGCAAAGTCAAAAAGGTACTGGCATGCATGTCAGGTACAAGGGACTTGCATGAATGCTTCAATAGCTATAACATGTGGTGTATGGAGGCGAGTGATGTGTATAAGGCAAAGAGGTAGACTGGGATAAAAATCCTCCAGTATAAAACTATATGCGAAGAACTTTAGACCACATTTCCTGAACACAGTAGGATCTTCTTCTCTCTCTTTCTCTTTTACATGATATGAGGTACTTGCAAAGAAAATAATGGGAGTAATGTAGAGAGTGGAATGGAGAGAGATAGTAGTATTAGAGTCAGAGAGACCAATAGATACTTATCATAATCATCCAATGGAGTTGTATGTAATTAGAACTGTAGCAATAGAATGTTTAGAGAATTTTGAAGACAACCAATGATATTATTTTTTTTTAAAGGTAGATCAAGCTGGCTGGTGTGCTCAGTGGTTGAATATAGACCCATGAACCAAGAAGTCCCTGGTTCACTTCCTGATCAGGGCACATGCTCGGGTTTTGGGATTGATCTCCTTTGGCGGGGGGTGAAGGGGGGGGTGTGCAGGAGACAGCTGACTGATGTTTCGCTCTCATTGATGTTTTTGTCTCTAGCTCTCTCTTCCTCTCTCTCTAAAAATCAATAAAAACATTTTTTAAAGAGAGATCAAAGATGTTTAGCTTGGGTAATGGAGTGGATTACAAGAGAACTTACTGAGACAAGGCACACAAGAGAAAAAAATGTGTTGTGGAGATCAAAGCTACATTTTTCTGCTTTTGTGAAACATAGAAAATCTAGTAAGTCTAGTAAAATAAAGACATAGTATAACTACCTATACCATGATAACAATATGCAAACAATATGCAGGAGAACCTTGTTTTTCCTAGCAGCTGGATCGAGCATCTTAATAAGAGCCCATAATTGGTTCACAACATAGTTTAATAAGTCAGTCTAGAGTCTGGGCTGACAACTAGAATTTGCAGACCTGACAACCAACTACGTACATGGAACTTTAATCCAACACAGGAAGGAAATGGAGGCAATTTGAGGGTTGGAGAAATACTGAAACAGAGGGAGACATAATAACTGGCATCAGAGAAAAGATAGCCAGTGGGTTTTTGGCAGTGAAATGTTTTTGTTATGTGTGGTATAGAACTCTTCCTCAGTTTCTCCCACATATTCTGCAATCAATCCCACATATCTCACTAATGCCATCTTTGAAAAGAATGCAAAGAAGTGCTCAGTGTGTTCTCATGCTTGATGCATGGAGAAATCAAAGAAGAGACTTTTATGGGTTTCAATAGAATTTAAAAACCCTATAAAGAGAGTACAAAACAAGTCATAGACCCATAGCAGCATAGTAGGTTAAAGCTCCTGTCTGAGATTTCCTGATATGGAAGAAGACTGTTTTTCGAAAGGGCAAAGCATGAGGAAAGGTAAAAAATGGTAAGTAACCTGATATGATTAGTGGTGTAAAGGGTGGGAAAAAAAACAACACAGGAGGTAGTGGGGAATGAATAAAATAACAATTTCAGATAAAAATTTTCAGTTCAAATGTAGAGTCTACATTCCATTTTTCCCACTATCACTTAAGATCAGGTTTATACTACTTGCTGTCTAGTTCCTATAAATATTTTACTTCGATTTCTTACAAAAATGCATAAGGAATGAAACAATGACCATATATGAGGCAAACAGAAGTTCAGGAGTTCTTCATTACTCTATTGTTGAAAAAAAAGGTTTGAACTTTCTAAACCTCTTAAATATACCATTAAAGAAATTTTTAAGACAGTGCAAATAAGAAACAATCATGTACATGAAATCACCATCCCCTCCTTGCATACACAACATCACTAATTACTTCCTGTAATATTTCCATGAAGAAAGCCATGTGCTTGCTAAAAGCCAATGCTTAGTAATTAAAAGAAAGTCTGTCTCTTAGCTGAGAAATAATTTGTAGAATTTGTAGTAAGAGTACTTGCAAATGTGGATTTCCTCCCCCTTCATTCAGCATTGTGGCTAATGCTAGTGTCTGCTTAGACTTCCAGCTTAGGGCCAAAGTGCAGTCTCACTCACCTTACCGGGTAGATGAGCAAATATGCATGACTAATTCTTGAAAGCTCTTACAAAAGACATAAAGATTTGTATCATTACATTTCCATTATTCTCTAATAATTATTTTAAAAAAGGAATGCCTACTGTAAATGGCTCAATGGACCTTGTGTTCTCTTCCTCTGCATCTGTAATGAATCGAACAGATTTTATATTTCCAACAAGTCAATTGTCTATCCCCTAACCTACATTATTGTTCACTTAGAAAAGATGAAACATTTACTCTTCTGGGCAAGGTGTGACGACACACTGAGTAAATTCAGGGGTTTTATGCAAAGTATTCATTGACACTGGTAAAACAGAAACATACCACTTAATATCAAAGTTAAATTAGCCAAAAAAATTCATCATTTAAAACATTTTCTTTTCTCAGAATTTAATGTTAAAGCCCAAGGTTATGAGCATACCTATGGTTCTTTCTGCATACAAAGCATATTTAAGGGAAAAGCATTGCTCCATCCACAATTCTATCAAAAAATAAATATATTTTACTCTTTTCCTAAACATCAAAAAGAATGATATTAATATTTTCTCTTTTCTATAGCATGTTACAGGACTTCTTGGCTGCTGTACAGCATTTTGGCAGTTCCAACGCATTGAATCTAGAACCATTCAAAAATCCTTAGTGAAAGTGAATAGTGGCTGTATAGGAGTATTGTTCTCCAATTTCCTTTTGAGCCTTCTCTGGCTCACACTAAGATGTCTTTTAGAATCATTTTTACTCACATTAGTTAACCATGTTAAGGAAAATCACTTTTGGAAAGAATTTAGTTCACCCACACCAAGCCTCTGGGAAGTCATTTAGTCAAACTGTCAGACCAGGCTAATCATGTTAAGTGCCTGTAGCCTTGTTTAAAACCTGAATGCAATGGAAACAAACCACACCCCCTACCATTAAACTTATTGCTGTCATGAGACTGGCTAGCTCAAATACCTGGGAGATAAATGTGAAGCTCACAGCTCTCACCAACCCTTCATTCATCCCACAGTTAAAGCCAGACAACTGAAAAGACCACATTAAAAAATAATAACAAGACCTTCTTGAATGATGATTGGTCATTCCTGCTGCTATTTTTAATTTCATTTATAAACTTCTTCTTATTGCTATATCAAGATTTATGACTTTCAAGCATTAAACATATCTAAAGTTAAATGGCAGTGCTGTATTCAAAAAAACACTGTAACCCTGGTTCATGGTGAGGCTGCATTAGTTCAGCAAATCTACCCAAGATGTTTAGATGTGATGCCCTATTTCTCAGTAGTAATATGTCAGTTCTCATTAAGTACATAATAAAGTTTATTGCAAGACCTTTTAAGTCAGCAAGCATTTTGACATTACCTGATATCAGGATGAACAGCTGTTGCAAAGAAGTGATTCTTCAGGAAAATACAGATGTAATCAACCACTATTAAACAAGAAAAAATTATAATGTAAGTACATTTAGCAGGCATAAATTTTCTTGTGTTTTTGGGTAGCTGGTTAACTCTTCTATTTCCACAAATATTAGCAAATGTCTGAGTATAGTCACCCATGTTCTAATAGCTAATGTTCTTTTAAGCCCTCCTCCCACTGCCTTCTTAATGAATTTTTGTCATCCAAAATGCAGTGAAAATGTTAACAAATATTTTATTTCTCAGACCAAAAGCAAAAGTGTGAAAAAGTAAAATGAAATTAAAATAGAGCCAGATACAAAAGTTTTTAACTTCTGAATCATAGCATCAGTTTTTTAAATTGGTTTTTAGAGAGAGAGGAAAGGAGAGGGAGAGAGAGAAATACTGATGTGAGAGTGAAACGTCGTTCACACACCCTACTGGGGATTGAACCGGCAACCCGGGCATGTGCCCTGACTGGGAATCAAACCAGCAACCTTTTAGTACATGAACAACATCCAACCAACTGAGCCACATGGGCCAGGGCATCATTTTTTTTGGTTGTTGTATTTAAAAGTTTTCTATACTAATACCCTTAACCATATATGTCCCTAAACATATTTGAATAAATATAGCAAAAGATAGTTAAGCTACACAAAGTGTTAAGGAAAATGTCCCACACACACAAAAAAAAAATACATAAATATAGTAGAGAACTAAATGATGATGAAAGAAGAGAATAGGGAGACATCACAAATTATCTTCATAAAAACAACTGCGTTCATTGATCTTCAACAAATATCAATATTTGCAATTATTTCTAAATATATACAATATAAAGATAGCACTTAAATCATAACTCTAAAAATATTATTATGCAATTAATTCTCACAAACTGTTTTTTAAATAGGACATACTTTCTTACTGACAAGTTTTATCATTTATACTCAAGTGACAGCCAAGCTACTAGGGTAACCTTCTATTTATTCAGAAAGCATTTTTGAAAGCCTTGTATGTACCTGAATTTGTGCCAGGCATTCCTAGCAAAAGAAATGTGAATAGCTACTTTTAGTGTATATTTTCTTGAAGATTAAGTTTTGCATATTTGATTTCTTAAAGAGGACCCAGAATACATTAATATGAGATACACCAGAGATCACATTTGCTGAAATGGGCACGCAATGTGTGGATTTATTTCTTGTGAATAAGAAGTCATAAGATCTAAAAACATCAGCCTGGCACCAAGAATCAATAGAGGCAAAAGGACCACAAGAGAAACAAGACAATCAGGGAGGGAAACTGTTCTCCTCAGGTAGCAACACCAGGCTGGAAAAAGACAGAGCAAAGCGTTTTTATAGACATGAAGATACAATCCCATGCTAAGAGAGACAGCATTGTAATTATGGCTGTTTTGTTTAATGCTGTTATAGGCTTTTAATCTCTTGGCCTGTGCTGCCAAAATTATAATATTAGAAAGTTGAGTCAAATAGAAATCAACTGAGCATCATAATAGTCATTGAGTAAAGTATTTGTGTTTCTTCAACAACCACAAGTAACTCTTAAAAAGTATTTCAATGAATATGATTGTTAAAAGATGTCTAACTCTCTTCACCCAGGAAAATTTGACCATCCCCTTTCTACCTCATTCAAACTTCTCTCAGAGAACATAGCACTTTATTGCATGTCTTTATAAATTTGTCTTATTTCACATGTCATGATCACCTGAAGAGTAAGGACCTTGTCTTATGTAGCTTAGTAACCAACATGGTACATAATTGGATGTCCTAAATGAGGAAATTAAAAATTTATATATAAACTTAATGTTTAAATGATAAAATCAAAAATAAAGCCAGGAATATTACCAATATTTTGTTTTGGAAACATCAAAGTTTAATATTAAAATGTGATCTTTTTTACTAGTATTGCTATAGTCCTATTGGATAATATTGTAAAGCCTGTATCTTTAAATTCTGTCTATAAAGTTAGCTTTCAGCATGACACAGGACAAGTCACTCAACCTCTCTATTCCTTAGTAGTAAAAATTATTCTACTTTACCTTACAGGAAGGTTGGGTTATACCAGCTATAAAGCAAAGTATAATATAAAAATCTATATAAAGATTAATGGTGAAGACATTTATAAAAAGGGATTATAGTGAAATAAAATAACTATGGATTCAACAGCAAATTATATAAGAAACACAGAAGCTGTAGAAATAACTTTGAAGTTATTTCACTTACTATTTATTCTAAGAGCATTACATACAGATCATAGTTGATATTTATTTGTGTAACACCTGAATACATTTCTGAGATTACCTGTTTAGTATGCCCTTTGTTGTAATAATTAATAAGTCATTGAAGTTATAAAGCTTATTATTTATTTTAAAATCCACAACTCTTAAATAAGACAATGAATTTATAAGCTAACAGAGAGATATTATTTAAAGTGAGACATGTTTGGAGAGCTATAAAAAACCAAGGTTCTGTGAGTTGCAAAGATTCTTTTGTCTCAAGACATCTTCTGCCCCAACTTTTGTATTTTGAAAAAATAGTAAGCTTACATAAAAATAGTAAAATAAATACCATACTCTTTTTACCTGGATTCATCAGTTGTTCATATTTTATCACAGTGTTTTATGCCTATACACACACACACGCATGCGCACAAACACATACACACACACACACATTTTTTTGTTTGTTTGTTTCTTTTTGGCTGAATCACTTGAAAGTAAGCTGCACATAGCATAATATTCACCTCTAAATACTAATATTCACCTCCAAAGACTAAATGACACCACTTTGTAACTCCTAAGAAGCAGAAAACAAAGACATTCTCCTACCTAGCCAAATATCATTATCACACTCAACAAATAAAACAATAATAGTTAATATTGTGTTTCTCAAGTTATCTGTGGAGAAGGACCAGCATTTCTTACTTCCAATCAATTGAGAAACAATACTTTAGCAAAATAAAATAAAAATGAATTACTAAAAAATGAGCTAGCTCCTATCTATACCACAATAAAGTCAAATTACTATAGAATTTTCTAATTGCTTATTCTCAATTGTTGAACTTAACACCTTGTGGAACCATAAATATCAATTCACTGGGTGACCACTGAGTTAAGGGCCACATTTAGTAGCACTATTATGATACTGAGTAAATATTCAAGTGTGCCAAATCACTCCTCCAAGTACATTTATGATGTGACCCATTAAAAAATTACCTCTTGCCCTGGCTGGTTTGGCTCAGTGGATAGAGTGTCGGTCTGCGGACTGAAGTGTCCCAGGTTCGATTCCGGTCAAGGGCACATGCCTAGGTTGCGGGCTCGGTCCAACGTGCAGGAGGCAGCCAATCAATGATTCCCTCTCATCATTGATGTTTCTATCTCTCTCTCCCTCTTTCTTCCTCTCTGAAATCAATAAAAATATTTTCAAAATCATCTCTTTATTCTTCTTTAATCATTAAAAGTGACACTTTTATATATATATATTGTTTTACATTTATGAAACTGACCTTTTTGAAGAATCCAGGTCAGTTGACTTGTACAATTCCCCATAATATGGTTTTGTTTGGGGTTACCTCATGATTATTTTTACTTTAAACTCTCTGGTTATGAATATTACAATAGGTGATTCTGTGCCCTTCCTGGAGCATGATATTTGGAGGCACATGATATTGGTTTGTCCCATTGTTAGATGTTACTTACATGAGCCTTGCCTGAAGTAACTATTATACTTTAGATAAAAAGGATAATTTTTAATTCTATCAATTTATTTACTAGCTGGCATGCTTCTATAAAGAAAAGGTTTCCTTTGTCCCTCCACCTCTTTATTTAGGGGGAAGTATCTCGTGAACTCATGGATTCTTTGATTTTTTTTCATTTAATATCATCATCATAATCCATTTTGAAATTCAAATTGTTTAAAATGTGGCCAGTGATAATTTCTTCAGGCTAGATCTTATGTCTCTGTGACATGTCCCCATAAATTTGTGAGCACTTTCTCACTTTCTGATAAAATAAGGTATTCTAGGTTTACCATGTACTTTTTTCTGCACTGAAACAAGAGTAAATCATTTCCATAATAATGCCTGGTTTCTCTGAATAGTGAATGGCATTTAGAAACCAAGATCTGGGTATTAGGTGTGCTCATTACTATTGGATAATATAATTTTCAGGTTAAGTACAAAGGAGCTGACATTAAAAAAAATCATCCAACTAGCAATGCAAGAAATGCTAAAGGGACTGCTATAAAAAGAAGAAATAGGAAGGAAAGAAGGAACACAGGAATAAAGAATAAAAATGGTGGCAAACAAGTACCTATCAATAATAACCTAAAGCCCTAACTGGTTTGGCTCAGTGGATAGAGCCTTGGCCTGCAGACTGGAGGGTCCCAGGTTTGATTCCAGTCAATGGCACATGCTCGGGTTGCAGGCTCGATCCCCAGTAGGGGGTGTGCAGGAGACAGCTGATGGATGATTCTCTCTCATCATTGATGTTTCTATCTCTATCTCCCTCTCCCTTTCTCTCTAAAATCAATAAAAATATATTTTGAAAAACAATAATAACCTTAAATGTAAATGGATTCAATGTTCCAATCAAAAGACATAGGGTAGCTGAATGGATAAGAAAACATGACCCATATATCTGCTGTCTACAAGAGACCCACCTCAGAACAAAGGACTCACACAGACTGATAGTAAAAGGATGGAAAAACTTTCTCAGGTGAATGAAAATGAAAATAAAAAGCTTGGGTAGCAATACTTATATCTGACAAATTAGAACTCAAAGTCAAGGCCATAACAAGAGAGAAGGAAGGCCACTTCATAATACTAAAGGGAACAATTCAACAAGAGGATATAACTCTGGTAAACATATATGCACCCAATGCAGGAGCATCCAAATACATAACAAAACTTCTGGAAGATATCAAGGGAGAGATCCACAACAATACAGTCATAATAGGGGTCTTTAATACCCCCTTGACACTACTGGATAAATCCTCTAAACAAAAAATCAGCAAAGAAACATCAATCCTAAATGACTCACTAGATCAGATGGATTTAATTGACATCTTCAGAACATTTCAACCCAAAGCTACAGAATATACATTCTTCTCAAGTGCACACAGGATGTTTTCAAAGATAGACCACATATTGGGACACAGGCAAAGTTTCTTCAAATTCAAGAAGATAGAAATCATATCAAACATCTTCTCAGACCACAATGATATAAAAATCAAATACAATAAAAACAATGAAAAAAAATCAAACATCGTTTAGCACGCTGCCAACAAACGACAATGAAAATGCAACAATCCAAAATCCATGGTACATAGTGAAAGCAGTCTTGAGAGAGAAGTTCATAGCTCCACAGGCCAACCTCAAAAAACAATAAAAAGTGGTAATAAATTATCTAACCCCACAACTTCAAAGAATTAGAAAGAGAGCAACAAGAAATGCCCAGAGTAGGAGCAAGGAAGGAAATAATAAAGATCAGAGTGGAAATAAATGACATAGAGACAAAACAAAACAAAACAAAAAAAAATACAAAAATCAATAAAACAAAGAGCTGGTTCTTTGAAAGGAAAAACAAGATTGATGAACCTCTAGCCAGGCTCACAAAGAATCAAAGAGAGAGGACCCAAATAAACAAAATCAGAAATGAAAGAGGTGAAGTAACAACTGACCCCACAGAAATACAAAGGATTATGAAAAAATACTATGAACAACTCTATTCCGACAAACTGGACAACCTAGATAAAATGGATATATTCTTAGAAAATACAAGTTCCAAAACTCAATCAGGAAGAATCAAAAAATCTTAAATTGAAGTAGTAATCAAAAATCTTCCAGCAAACAAAAGCCCTGGTCTAGACAGCTTTACAGGGGAGTTTACCAAGATTCAACCAAGAACTAAAACCTATCCTCCTCAGACTACTCCAAAAAATTCAAGAGGAAGGCACACTTCCAAGCTGTTTCTATGAAGCCAGCATTACCCTAATTCCAAAACTAGATAAAGACACTACAAAGAAAGATAACCACTGGCCAATATCCTTGATGAACATAAAATCCCCAACAAAATTCTAGCAAATCAGATCCAGCATTACATTAGAAAAATAATACACCATGACCAAGTGGGATTTATTCCAGGGAAGCAAGGATGGTACAATATCTGCAAATCAATAAATGTGATACATCACATAAACAAATTGAGAGACAAAAATCACATAATCATATCAATCGATGCAGAAAAGATAAAATCCAACACTCTTTCTTGATAAAAACTCTCAGCAAAGTGGGAATAGAGGGATCATACCTCAACATAATAAAAGCCTTATATGACAAACCTACAGCCAACATCATACTCAATGGGCAAAAACTGAATTCATTTCCCCTAAGAACAGGAACAAGGCAGGGATGCCCACTTTCACCACTCCTGTTCGATATAGTACTGGAAATCCTATCCATTGCAATCAGACAAAATACGAAATAAAAGGCATCCAAATTGGAAAAGAAGAAACAAAACTGTCATTATTGGCAGATGATATGATACTGTACATAGAAAACCCCAAATACTCCATCAAAAACTATCAGACTTAATAAAGGAATTTGGCAATGTAGCAGGATACAAAATTAATACCCAGAAATCTATGGCTTTTTTATACATCAACAATAAACTCACAGAAAGAGAAACTAAAAAGAAAAAGAAAAAAAAAAAAAAAAGAAAACAATCCCATTTACCATTGCACCAAAAAAATTAAGATACCTAGGAATAAACTTAACTAAGGAGGTAAAAAATCTGTACTCAGAAAACTACAGCACATTGGAAAAAGAGATAGAGGAAGACATAAACAAATGGAAGAACATACCATGTTCATAGATTGGTAGAATCAACATCATTAAAATGTCCATACTACCCAAAGCAATTTATAGATTTAATGTAATTCCCATTAAAATACTAAGGGCATATTTCACAGACCTAGAAAAAACTCTCCAAAAATTCATCTGGAATTAAAAAAAGACCCTGAATAGCCACAGCAATCCTGAGAAAAAAGACCAAAGTTGGAGGGATCAAAATACCAGATATCAAGCTGTATTACAAAGCCACTGTTCTCAAAACAGCCTGGTACTGGCACAAGAACAGACATATAGACCAATGGAACAGAATAGAGAACTCAGAAATAGACCCAAGCCATTATGCTCAATTAATATTTGACAAAGAAGGCAAGAGCATACAATGGAGTTAAGACAGTCTCTTCAATAAATGGTGCTGGGAAATTTGGTCAGAGACATGCAAAAAAATGAAACTAGATCACCAACTTACACCATACACAAAAACAAACTCAAAATTGTTAAAGGACATAAATGTAACACAGGAAACCATAAAAATCTTAGAAGACTCCATAGTCAGCAAAATATCAGACATATGCCCAAGCAATATCTTTACCAATACATCTCCTAGGGCAATGGAAACTAAGGAGAAAATAAACAAATGAGACGACATCAAAATAAAAAGCTTCTGCACAGCAAAAGAAACCATCAACAAAACAAGAAAGCCCACTGCATAGGAGAATATATTTGCCAATGCTATCCTTTATAATAAAGAGCTAATACGCTAATTCGTCCAAACAGCAGAATGACCATCTGGACGACCTTCCGAACAAAGGCAGTTGCAAGGGGCTGTGAGGGGCTGTGAGGGGCTTCGGGGGCCAGCTGAGGTAGCCGGGGCTGTGAGGGCCGAGCCCCTTGCATGAATTTTGTGCATTGAGCCTCTAGTTTCAGATAAGAGCTTAATCTCCAAAATTTACAGGGAACTCATACAACTTAACAAAAGGAAAATAAACAATCCAATAAAAAAATGGGCAAAGAACCTAAGTAGACACTTTTTGAAAAAGGTTATACAGAAGGCCAAGATACATATGAAAACATGCTCTAAGTCACTAATCATCGGAGAGATGTAAATAAAAACAATAATGAGGTACCATCTCACACCTGTCAGAATGGCTATCATAAACAAATCAACAGAGGACAAGTGCTGGTGAGGATGCAGAGAAAAAGGAACCCTCGTGCACTGCTGGTGGGAATGCAGACTGGTGCAGCCACTGTGGAGAATAGTATGGCGTTTCCTCAAAAAATTAAAAATGGAACTCCCATTTGACCCAGTAATCCTACTTCTAGGAATGTATCCCAAGAAACCAGAAATACCAATCAGGAAGGATATATGCACCCCTATGTTCATAGCAACACAATTTACAATAGCTAAGATTTGGAAACAGCTTAAGTGCCCATTAGCAGATGAGTGGATTAAAAAAATGTGGCACATCTACACAATGGAATATTACACTGCTATAATAAAGAAGGAACTTTTACCATTTGCAACAACATGGATGGAACTGGAGAGCATTATGCTGAGTGAAATAAGCCATTTGGAGAAAGATAAATATCACATGATTGTCCCAATTTTTCCTTCAGGGACGTAAGCACAGGTGACCAAGGGTGCCTCAGCCAGTCTCTAAACTGACACGTACGACCCAAGGTACTTACTTAATATTGACCGAGTATAAATTACACAGGAGACAGACATGCAATGCACGAATCATACACGGTTTATTTACCAGAGTCTTGGTGGTTTCCAGACCTCGGCAGGCCACCCGGGGATCTGCGCCGACAGACACACACACACTGGATGTTGGACGCAGCTCGGCGTCTTATTTGAGGCTTCAGTTTCTGGCTCATTGTTTGGATTCACAGTCCACGGCAGAGCTTGGGCAGATTGCAGGAAGGGGAGTGGAGAGTGACCGTCTGTGGAGGAGCAGAGCAGCCTCTCTGATCTTCCTCTGGTGCTTCCTCTTTTTATGTGCCTAGATGGGCGTCTTCAGTGTGTCTTATCAGCGGGTCCCAGGAGCCTTGCATATCTGGTTTTACATATGGGGAACAGATCACTTTACTTTTTTTTTCTGCATACAGGCCACTCAGGGGTGTTTAATCAACCTGTTTACATTACATTCAATACTTTTTAACATCATATTTTAATATCACACTGTAATTCCACATTTTGATACTTATTCTATATTATTCTTATCATTATTACTATAACAATGATCCCACTCATATGTGGGATATAATGATCAACATAAACTGATGAACAAAAATGGATCCATAGACAAGGTGGCACTGAGCAGACCATCCAACCTCGGGGAGAAGGCAGGGGAGGGGGGGTTAGAGATCAACCAAAGGTCTTGTATGCATACATATTAGCATGACCAATGGACACAGACACTGGGGCTGTGGGGGCTTGCTCTCGGGAGAGTTGCCAGTGGGGGGCGGAGACATGTAATACTTTAAACAATAGAAGTTGTTAGGTTTTGTTTAAAAAAAAAATTATCCTCTTACCATTTCAACCAGTACGAAAAAAAATTGTTTCACACATGGAAAAATTCAGTATGAATTCTATTAGAAAATATTTTCTAGTAAGAAAATTCTTAAATTAAGGAGTTATATACTATAAACATTTCAACACTTATAACTAGAGCTACATTGCCATACCTTTCAGAGATAAAGTTTATTATGCATAAATATGTAAAATATTGTTTTGACCATTTCAAAAATGATATTTTCACACTTTCCAAATATCCTCAATGAGATGTGATGGATCTCTCCCTTCTATCTTGATGACATGTTATTTCTTAATATCCGATGATACATAGTACACTGCATTTTATATTATGAATATTAGTGGCTGTTGCTCATCTAACCTCTTACTAAGTTTGCAACATAATTTTTCCAGGTAGAAGCTAAATTTGAATCTTGTGTTACTTCACCACTGGACTCGTGTACTATGAAGCCCAGGACATAGTTTCTATGATTAAAAAATACAAAGTACAATGTGGGACAATTAGTGAGTACGAAGAACATCCTTGACAAGCCACTCTGGGTCATATGATAGGCCAAGTTCTCAGAGAGTAGGATACCTCAATTATCTGAGACAGTTTTTTTCTTCCTGGTAGTAAACATCTTTGAAAAGGGATAGATTTGATATTAAATGTGGACATGTTTCAAAGTAACGCAGTGGAAGATATGGTTTATGCTCCAACATGAGAACAGATTGGAAGTTGTTGCCCCCATTCTTATAAAAGGAAATATGGACAAAATCAAAATTACTTTCTTGAACCTATAAGAGAATTAAGGTTGTTGGACTAGCGGCCACCCTGAAATCTGGAGAGATGAGTGCATCTAGAAAATTGCATCAACCAACACCTACATGCCTGGAGTGGAGCCCTCATCTCTCATCATTGATGTTTCTCTCTCTCCTGTCATTTCCTCTCTATGAAATCAATAACAAAATATTTAAAAAATAAAGTCACACTATAAACAAATCTAGGGCCAGAAATGTTATCACTTAGTCAAAATGGACCAATTCTTTAAAATATACAAACTACCAACCCACCCCCCTACAAAAAGATAACTTGAATTGGCCCATATCTATTAAGGATATAGAATCAATAATTAATGATGTTCCAAAAAAGAAAACATCAAGCCCAGATGGTTTCACTCATGAATTCTATCCAACATTTAATAGAGAAATAATACTAAATCTCCACAATCACTTCCTGAAAATGGAAGCAGCATAAATACTTCCTAACTCATTCTATGAGGCCAGCATTACTTTAATACAAAATCAGATAAAAATCCTTATGAGGAAGCCCTGGCTGGGTAGCTCAGCTGGTTGGAATGGCATCCTGATATGCCAAGGTTTGGGGTTCAACCTCCGGTCAGGACACCTACAAAAAGTAATCAATGAATTCATAAATAAGTGGAACAACAAAGTGATGTTTTTCTCTCTCTCCCTCTCCCTAACTCTCTCTCTAAAATCAATAATTTAGAAAATTATAAGAAAAGGAAACTACAGATCAGTATTTCTCATGAACATAGAAAAAATCCTCAAGAGAATATAAGCAAATCACACCCAACAATGTATAAAAAAAGTTACATACTATTACCAAGTGGGATTTATTACAGGTATGCAAAGCTAGTTTAACTTTTGAAAGTCAATGTAATCTACATATCAATAGGATAGAGAAATATCATCATAGGATCATATCAATTTAATGCAAGAAAAAAACACTTGACAAAACCCAACATCCATTTATGATAAAAAATACTCAGCAAACTATAAATAGAGGAAAATACCCGCAATGTGATAAAGACCATCTACAAAAATCCTACAGATAAAATAGTAATGGTGAGAAACTGGACACTTTTCCTCCTAATGCTGGGGGGGGGGGGGAAGGCTTCTATTGGATCTGATTGTGGTTTTAATTCTCATTTCCCTAATGGCTAGTAATTTTAAACATATTTTCATGTGTTTATTTGCCATTTATGTCTTCTTCAGTGAAATGTTCCATTCTATTGGCCTATTGCTCACTTTCTAATGGGATTGTTTGCATTGTTTTTGTTTGTTTTGAGTTCTTGTGGTTTCTTTTTTGTTTGTATTTTGCTTTTGAATTTAGTTTTTTATATATTTTGAATGTGAGTTCATTGCCAAATAAATGACTTGAAAATATTTTCTCCCACTTGATGGCTAGTCTTTTCATTGTGTTAATAAGATCTTTCATAAAGCAAAGGTTTTTAATTTTGATGAAGTCCAATTTATTGAATTTTTTTGTGTGTGTGTCATGTCTAAGAAGTTGTCATCGAACGTCTATACTAATAAAAGGTTAATATGCTAATTAGACCAGGAGACCTTCCGGATGTCCTTCCAGACAAAGCCATGGTGGCGGGGCCAAGGCAGAGGCAGTTAGGGATGATCAGGCCAGGAGGGGAGGGCAGTTAGGGGTGATCGGGTTGGTGAGGGGGGCAGTTAGGGGTGAGCAGGCCGGCAGGGGGGGCCAGTTGGGGGCAAGCAGGCTGAAAAGGGGGCCAGTTGGGAGGCAGCATGCTGGCAGGCAGAGTGATTAGTGGCAATCAGGCAGGCAGGCAGGTGAGCGGTTAGGAGCCAGCAGTCCTGAATTGCAAGAGGGATGTCCAACTGTCAGTTTAGGCCTGATCCCTGATTGGGTCCCAGATTGGACAGGGTGCAGGCCGGGCTGAGGGACAACCCCTCCCCACCCCGTGCATGAATTTTGTGCACCTGGCCACTAGTTAAGTAATAAAGATTTTCTACTATATTATCTCCTAAAAATTTTGTAGTTTTGTCTTTTACATTTAGGTCATAATAATATAACTTGTTAGCTTAGCTCAAGATTCTTTTTTTTTTTTTTATATCGATGTCCAATTGTTTTTGTACCATTTGTTAAAAAGTCTATCCTTCCTCCATTAAATTACTTTTGCGTCTTTGTCAAAAAACCACTGTGATTTCAATTTAACATATGTAAACTTAATACACTTTCAATTTAAGACCATAAGTCCAAAGCCATTATGTGGTAGATTGTAACATTTAATAGAACTTAGTTTCACTTTATATAACAGTTTAATTGTTTGATTTAAAGAATATTGGAGGGTGAGTATATTTCCCTATTTTTCTTTTTTTCTTTTTCTTGCTTTCTGTTTTTTCAGCTTTTGAGATATCTCATGTCCTACTGAAAATAGGAATTGTATATATGTATTTAAGATATACAACTTTATATTTAAGTACTGCAAAAGTTTTATTTGTTAGACAATTAATGTATTTTAAAAGAAAATCAATCATTTGAAATGTATAAATTCAATTTAAAATGTTGAAAAGTAATGAACTAAAAATGCATGTTATACAAATATTAAAAGGTCCCTCAAAGGTGATTGCTAAAATTTTCTAGATATTTTAATGCAATAATAATTTGTACAATCTGTATTTACATACTTAACAGGTTAAACTTTGCCTTTGGAATTTATAAGTTTCATAAAGTAAACATTATTTTAAAAAAAACACAAAGTAACATATATTAAAATAACTCAAAAAATTATGGCAATATCAAATTCTGGAGATGATGCAGAGAAACTGAATCCTTCAAACATTGTTACTGGTAATATTACATTATACAACTACCCTGGGGAACAGTTCAGCAGTTTTTCACAAAACTAAATATGTACTTACCATACAATGCAGCAATTCCACCGTTGGGTATTTATTTGAGAGAAATGAAAACTTATCCTATATAATAAAAAGGTAATATGCAAACTGACCCTAAAGGCAGAATGATCAGAAGGACCACTGGACCAGTCACTATGAGGTGCACTGACCACCTCTCGGTTCCTTCCCCCGGCTGGCAGGCACTGATCACCCTATGGTGAAAGGGGAACTAGGGGTGGGTAGCGGTGGGGCGGGGCTAGCTGTGGGCAGCAGGGGAAGATGGCCCTGATCGCAGGCCAGGCCTAGGGCCCATACCCACACATGAATTTCATGCGCTGGGCCTCTAGCATTCATATAAAAACTTATACACAATTGCTTTTAACAGCTTTATTTGCAGTAGTTCAAAACTGGAAACAATCCAAATATTCTTCAACAAGTGAATGGTTAAACAAGTTGTGATTACATCTATACCATGGAATACTAGGCAACAGTAAAATAAAAAATGAACTATTGATAGGTGCTACAACTTTAATGTATCTCAAGGAAATTATGACAAGAAAAAACAAGCCATTCCTAAAAGATTACATACAGCAAAGTTTCATTCATGTCATATTATTGAAATGACAAAATTATGGAGATGGAGAATAGATTAATGGTTGCCATGTGTTAGGGACTGACAACATAAGTGGAAAGAGAGGTGGTATGTCTAAAAAAGGAAGCATAAAGAGTCCTTATAATCTTGGGACAGTCTGTATTGTGACATGAGGGTAGTTGCACAATCTACACACATGATATAACTTCATAGAAATAAATATACACATGCAAATGAGTGCATGCAAAACTTGTAAAATTTGAGTAAGATCAATGGGTTGTATCAGTGTCAATATCCTTTTTGAACTCTAGATTTTGCAATATGTTAACACTGTGAAGACAGGTATTAAAACAAGAAAATATGTGAAGTATACCCAGAATTTCTGTATTTTCATTACAACTGCACATGAATTCTACAATAGAATTTCTAAAAACATAATTAAAAAGAAAAGTAAATATTGGAATAGTCCCCTATTTTATGCACACAAAAATTATTTTAGGGCTTTAAAAAAACACTTTACATTGTCATAAAAATAAACAGAAATTATTTAGAACAATGGATGAAAACGCAGTATGCTCTTACTAGAATGTACTGCTTGCTACTACTGCTGTCACTATTACTATGTCTGTAAATATAATCATTAATTTAATATTTTGAACTGACATTTGCTCTATGATACATTTTCTTCACATAACTTCATGGTTAACTTCCTCACTTTATTTAGGTATCTGAGAATTTTAGACAGAAACATCACTTCTTTTTTTAACATATTTTTATTGATTTCAGAGAGGAATGGAGAGAGAGAGAGAGAGAGAGAGAGAGAGAGAGAGAGAGAGAGAGAGAAACATCAATGATGAGAAAGAATTATTGATTGGCTGCCTCCTGCATGCCCCATACTGGGGATTGAGCCCACAACCCGGGCATGTGACCTTGACTGGAATCGAACTAAGGACTCTTGAGTCCGCAGGTCCATGCTCTATCCACTGAGCCAAACCAGCTAGGGCGAATCACTTCTTTGATCAACCTGTCTCAAATAACCCTGCCCCATCTTCCCACCCTATATTACTCCCCACTACCTCCCTTTCTTCTGATTTATTTTCTTCTTAGCACTTATGATCAAATGAAATATTGCATATTTATATATTGCAAATGAAATATTGCATGTGATTACTTGTTTATTCTTGACCTGCCTTCTTCCTCTAAGGGCAAGCTGTAAGAGAAGAGGACTTCATCTGTTTTTGTTCATTGTTGCATGCCCCGTTCTTACAAAGTGTTTGCCATGATAAAGGCTCAGGAACTACTTCTTTGATAACCAAACAGTGCAATAAACTTTTTAGTGAACGTAGATATTAAATACATCTGAAGTGTGAGAAGAAGGCTAGAGGAGATATCTTAGAAATCTCTTTTCAAATATTTTATTAAAATACTCATGAAAACTATTTTGCAAAGAATCTTCTATGCACTTCAGCAACAACAAAATAATCAAGGAAATGTTGTATTCCTCTAGGGTTTGCCACAGTTCTCCTTATGCCTTATTCATGAGTTAGGATCTCTTTTGGAACCAGCTCTCTTAATTTCACTTCTCTTTTTCCACTAGCTATTCAAGCTAACTAGTGTATGGAGTTCCAACTCTTAGGGTGAAAGCTCAGTTGCCTCAGACCAAATTTGCATTTTTCCTCCAGGTTTTTACTTGAAGTTTCTTTGTGCCGCTTTATACATGAACTTTGGAATTCACCAAGTCACATAAGTATATGCTCCCCCATCTTTTTCTCCCAAGGAGATATCCACGGGTCTCTTTCTATCCCCTGGAAAAAAGAAATGGCATTTAAAAAATATCTACTGTGCATACTAAATTTCCTTCTGCTTCAGCTCTTAAAGGAACATCTTTTCACCCAGGTCCACTGGGAAATGGTTTACAGGAACTCTCCCAATAAATCCAAGTGTCTTACTCTTCATTCAAGGATAAGTATGTAGGGAAAAAATGCATAAGGCTTGTAAAAGAAAACAAATACCTCTTTATTGAGTATTCTGAAAATGTTATATATGTTTCAATATATAAAAAGAGCTGAGGCTCCAATAGACAGTTACCAGGTAGCAAAATGAAAGTAAAATAACCTGCATGCCCTGCTGGTGTGGCACAGTGGTTGAGCATCTACTTAATTGGCCAACAGGTCATGGGTCGATTCCTGGTCAGGGCTCAGTCCCCATTGGGGGACATGCAGGAGGCATGCAGGAGACATGCAGGAGGCAGCTAATCAATGATTCTCTCCATCATTGATGTTTCTATCTCTCCCCCTCCCTTCTTCTCTGAAATCAATAAAAATATTTTTTTTGAAAAGTAAAATAACTCCCACTTCAAATTATGTGGGATGTACCAAGGTATGCAGGAAAACTTATGTCGTTACTTCTGGAGACCTTGATCCCTCTATGTCAGAGAGAGATTTGGGAAGACTGGTGAGGAATATTGTAAAATATAAAGCACACAAGATAATGTAAATGTTATACTACTGGAAGGTGGCTACCCTCCTCTATTTAGCTCTCCATTCTCAAAATGCCCAAAACATGGTGTGAGGTTAGGTAGTACAAGAATGATTCTTGATTATTTGTGGCAATTTATGGTCAGTTTTATATGATGTTATTTTCACTACCTTGATATCCTTACCAAAAATATTGTTTTTCATTAAATCAATAACAACTTGACCTAACAGTTTATGCATTTGAATTCTGGGACTGAAGCACCCATTAAACACATTACAAGAAAAAAATGGCAGCCCTAGGTGGTTTGGCTCAGAGGATAGAGCATCAGCCTGCAGACTGAATGGTCCTGGGTTTGATTCTGGTCAAGGGCACATGCCTGGGATGTGGGCTTGATCCCCAGTGCGGGGCATGCAGGAGGCAGCCAATCAATGATTCTCTCTCATCATTGATATTTCTCTCTCTCCCTCTCCCTTACTCGATGAAATAAATAAAAATATTTTTAAAAAAAGAAAGGCAATTTGGATGATCTATCAAGGCCAACAATTTAAGTCACAGAATCAAGCAATACGTTTTTATGCTCTTAATCTCTTCCCCCACTTAAGTCAGGCAGAGAGAAAAAACAACATGTGAGTATAGGTAGAGCACCCCATTTCTATAATATAGGTCTCCAGACCAAAGCATGTTCAAGCTAAAGGAGGGAAGATTAAGCTACAAAAATAATAAGTTCCAATTATTATACAAAATTAGACTTTTAAGTTATTTAATTAAGACAATATTTGTGACTTAAAGTTTCTATAGGACTGTGTCTTATCTAAGAATCTCCCTTATTGTCTTGGGCCTGCTGAAATCTTCCTCCAGGGGCAGGAGAAATTTGCTCTGACTGAATGTGTGATACAAGAAAATAAAATTGCATTATGATAAAAATCCATGCATCATGCCTATTCAACATACTGGCCACACATGGATAATTTAATTTACTCCTCACAACATCTTTGAAAGTTACGCGTGCAACTTGAGCAGCTGTGAAGGCCACATGCTCAGAAGGGCCCTGTGCTGCATTTAATGCTCTAGTCTATCTGTTTTGAAAATCTTAATAATTTTGGAACAAGGGGCATTTTCATTTTGCACCGGGTCCTACAAATTATGTAGTCGGTCCTGCAAAGAGCTTTTAGGATGATGGCCATGTTTAATTTCTTGCCCTAGATGGGAGTTATATGGTTTTAACTTTTAAAAAATGTTATAATGTGCAGATGTTTTATATAATTACCTGTATGTATTTTATATTAAACAATTTTAAAATGTTCAAAATAAGTCTTTCCCCAGAAATAAATTTATCCTAAGAATGGGGAAAATTTAATTTTTGACTTTTGTTCTCAATGAGATAAATAATTATAATAAAAAATCTCCATTGAAAGCACTAAATAGACTTCATATAGCAGAAAAATAAATTTTTAAGAAGAAAAGGATAAGCTTGCAATGTAATGTACAATTCAGAATGACTACATATGAAAGTGAGAGAAGATAATACAAATGGAGGTTAAATGACAGATTTAGATTATAAATAATGGTCATCTCCAAAGAAGAAAAAAGAATGGATCCCAGTCAATTATATTAAAAATAATCTTTCCAGAATAGAGACACCAAGATAAACTAAGAAGTATTACTGTGGTTATGGCAAATTTAATAAGCAATGTGTTTCCTGTTAACTTTATTATTTGAATTCCAGGAAAATAAAAGTGATCTTGAAACTTTGAAAATGAAAAAAATGCATTCTTCCAATAGTGAATGTATAATCGAAAAAGTTTCATTTGTTTGTTTATTTCTTCTGGGAAAAAAAGAAAGAAAAGAAAAATGTCTACGTTTTGGCAGTGGGGAAAGAGGGAGGTCAGGTTGGCATTCCTGGCTGAGAGAAGAGCAGCAATCTCAGAGCTTCTGGATACTCAAATGCTTCTATGAAGAAGATTACTTTAAAGATGTTAATTGGTCCCCCAGAAAATGAAAACAAATTGAATTTAAAATTCTATCATTGAAAAGTCATGGTAGAATAGAAAAGAACTAGCAGTAAACACTGAAACCAGCGAGTAAGAAAAAAAAATCAGAAATCAATTAATATTATTAGGAGAATGGTTGATGCTGTTAAGTCTAAATAATTGGTGTAATTATGGCAGCTAAGATGAAATACAAGTGATGAAATATGCTTTAATAAAAGAAACTTTTTTTTTTCTTAAGTAGGGCTTGCAAATTCAGGTTAAATTAATGAAAAGTACACAAGTAAGGTAGGGAGGAGAAAGACCAATAGTACCATATGGAAAATAAAATGGAGTTAAATTGTAAATTGTTGTTTTTATAAGTGCATCACAAATACAACATTAAGAAATCTGTGAAAATTGTTAAATTTGGCACTAATATAGTTAAAATCAAATTCTCCATTTTCCAAATTATTCTAAATGATAAATACATACAGAACATTTTCTATGCAATAGAACACAAAAAAAAAGAAAAAGAAACAGCTTGTTGAAAAGAGGCATAAAATTAACACAAATCAGATCCAGAGAAAAAAATTAGAGTCAATTACAATAAAGTTAAATTCAAAATTAATCATATGGTTTGAACGAAAATAACATCCAAGCCTTGGAATAGGATTAAGTGATATTATTTCAAAGGAAATGCAGTACAAAATACAAGACTATATAGAAAAATTTTAAAAACTATAATAAAGCCCAATCTTGATGAACATGGATGCTAAAATTAAAAATAAAGTTATAGGGAACAGAGGCAGAATCAAATCTACAAAGCCCTGGATTATTTTCTTTCCCTTTTGATAATTTAGCAGAGAGCAGGCTCAGGAGACCTGAATTGCCTCAAGGAAGAACAGGCAGATATAGCCATCACCTTCCAAGGAGCCCCATTTCTAAGAAGGCCTCTTCTAGACCAGAAAACGTGCATTCTTACATACTCACATAGGTGTTCCCTGGCCCTGTGCATGAGTACCTAGGGCAAGACTAGGGTGGGGCTTCCCTCTGCTGGCCTGTGAGCCACTGTGCACCACGAGCCCTCTACGTTCCCCTACATTGTGAACAGTGAGGCTTTTGAAATATCTGCCTGTGCCATACTCTTCTCTGCTAGTAAATATCCTCCCAAATAAACCCTGTGTTACATGTATCCTACTTTGCTGGTGATATTGTCCATGATCACTGTGCACAATAAGGATAGAAGTCCACAATTTATTATGCCAAAGGACATTCATCTGAGGAATGAAAAGTGAATTCAGGTTATTAAACTGAGTAGCACCATATGTCACATAAAAAGAATAAATAAGACAAATTTGTATTATCCATTTAATGTGGTGGCAAATGGCACTTGATAAAATATTATGCCCATTTATATTTTAAAACCCTTTAGAAAGGACAAGAAGGATGAATTTGGAGTGTTTATTTAAAACAACATCTAGCAAGCTACTCAGTAGGGAAAACACTAAAGTCTTTTTCTTTCAAATCAGTACCTAAGGAAATAAGATTTTTATCAAATTCAAAACTAATGATATTTAAGTAATTCTTATCAATTTCACAAGTTATGAGCCCCCAATAAGTGAACCCCATAATGGAAAGAAGAAGGGAATTTTATTTTATTTGCTTTTATTTATTTATTTATTTTTAGTTAAACCTCACCCGAACCTGTAACCCAGGAACTGACCAAGAATCGAACCCACTACCTTTGGGTGTGCCAGCCGACTAACCACTGTACAACACTGGCCAGAACAAAGGAGGGAATATTTTTGTTAGTTGCAAAAGTCATGATGCAGAAGCTCAAGAAAAGCAATCAACTGAAAATGGAATTCATAGAGGGAATTCAGCAAAGTGGAATACTAAAAAAAAAGATATGAGAACTTCAATTCTAATTCTATACACCAAATTCAAGACTTCCCATTAGAAATAGCAATAAAAACTTAAGTGGAAAATAGCCAAATGAGAAATGTGCGTGATCTATAGGTATAAAACTGTTAAAAAAAAAAAAAACAACTATTTTATATTTGTGTCTAAGAAAAAAGTATATCCATTATTCTTTTCTATTTCTCAATAATGTTAAGATTTTTAAATCTTCCCAAATTAACCCGAAGGTTTAATGTAACTAGAATAAAAGTGGAATGGGATCCATTTTAAATACTGAAGAAATAATTTAAACTCTATCTGTTAGAAACTAAGTAAGAACATTTTTGAAAATTTTCAAAAGAAAAATAGCAAGCCATATACTTAAAATAAATTATACAGTTACAGTAATTAAAACATTGGTCTACTTGTTTACATACAAACACACAGAGCATAGCAACAGAGAAGGTGACAGAAAATATATGTAATGTTTTAAAAAATCAAAAAATAATGAAAGGATCATTTAATAAGTGTCTAAAAAGGAAGGGAAATTTATACATATCTTCAGTTCATACCAAACAACATAATCCATTCCTGTTTAATTAAAAAGTTAACTTTTAGTTTAAAAATATTAGAGAATTTTGATCTCAATATTTATCCATTTTGAAAGAGGTTGATTTTCTAATTAGACAAACATACAAAAAGTGAGGAAATAAACTTATAGTTAACTCTATAAAAATAAAAACTCTTGTATGTGAAAAGATTAATAGAAACTTTTTTATGCAAAAAAGTTAATAGAAACTAAAGAAAAGACTAAGTTCAAATAAAAGGCCATGTCTTTCCAAACTTTATTATTGTCTTAATTGATATTTATGGAATAACTACTGAGGTCAGCACTTTCTTACATGTTAACTAACCATGGTGATTCTATCCTGGTGCTGGTGTACTACCTGTTTAAATCATTTTACCATGTATCTGTTACTCTTAATATTTTTCCAGTCATTTCACATTTTGGAACAGTACTTTTAATTTTAAAAAAGCATATTATACTTTGAGTCTAATTAATATTAAAATTAATATTAAAAGCAGTAAGCCCCACTAGATTTCAAAGAAATGCAAGTCAAAACCACAATAAAAAGCATTTATCTGCTTTGCCTTTTAAATTAGCATTTTTTAATTAAAAGAAAGGTAACCTTCTTGCCCTAAAATTGGCTTTAGTAAAATAAAAATTTTCTCCCATTCATATTTGGTAACAGTGGAGGTTGGAATTACTTATAAAGTGTCATAAAAATCTTAATGATAATAACTGCATATTCTAAAAGCAAGCAAACAACTTTAAAATATGGAAAAGGCTCTTTAAAATTTTTCTAAATAGCCTGTAAGGCCAATAGCACAGGAAAGGAAAGCAAATTATGGCACTCATACAAGGCACTCAATGCTGTCATTAAAATAATGATTTCAAAGATTACATAACAGCATGGAAATATTTATGATAATTTTATCATAGGAAAAATACAAAATAGAACATGATCCAAATAGTAGCAAAAGAACAAAATGGAAAGGAATGCTCTAAATCAATAAACTAGTAGTTCATTTTTAAACAACAAAAAGAAAATCCAGTTCCTTTAAATTATCAGTCTCTAATCAGTAATAAAAAGTATCCAGTTCAATATGTTAATCCACACTACATTCCTCCCTCCACCCCATCTGGGCTGGAATCTGGAGGCTGGGGAGGAAGAAGGATTTCTTATCTGTTTCCTGCTCCTCCTTCCTAGATTGCTAACAGGAGTTAGCCTCCTCTTGCTATTGATGTCCCCTCACCCTCTGAGGCGGTCCTCTTAGGCAGAACGTAAAGAACTTGTTACAATTGATGAACCTACACTGACAGCTCATAATCACCCAGAGTCCTCTACATTTGTTCACCTTTGGTGTTGTACATTGTATGAGTTTGGACAAGTGTATAATCACAGGTATCCACTGTTGTAGTATTGTTAAGGGAGAATGGAACTTCTCTGTCGCTTGTGGGAGCAGGGTTCTTCCAGTGCGACTGAAATAAGCATTTTCAGAAGCCCTCGCAGGAGAATGAGATGTGGTAAAGACTTTATTTGCGTGGGGTTACATTCCTTGGGTTCCAAAGTTCCATGTGCCTTAATCCAGTCTGGGAAAAGGGCAGCTGTGGATCCGACAAAGCCAGGAGCAGGGTCAGTGTCCACAGTGTCTATTTCATAGTGGAATTGAGTCCGGCAGAGCATCAGGCTAGATCCAGTCCATCAGTCCTTTGTGTGTGACCCACATGGCCATGAGCCACATGGGTGAATGCAGGGGAGTGTGGCCCTTGCACCAGAAGCCAGATGCAAACAGCAAGGGAGAGAGCCAAGAGCCAAGAGCCAAGAACACAAAAGAACAGACTCCCTTTGTCTAAGAGTTTAAATATTCAGCTTTCCGGCCCTCGCAGTGGCCATGTCTGTTCTGGCCACTGACTTGTTCCCAGGTGTGATTGATAGGTAGGCACCTTCCCACCTCACTCAGACCTTATTGGGCATGTGTCCAAACTGCCTGTGTCCAGTCCCTTCCCCCATCAATCAGCGGGGAACAGCACTGAGAGTGTTAAATGGCAGCTTCCTGGCAAAGCTGTATTAATGGCATGCCTATATTATCTCATCTTCCCTTTACTCCTTTCCTGTTAAATAATAACCACATTATTACAGCAGTAACAGAATCATATTGAGTAGTTTCAATGCCCTAAAAATATTCTGTGTTCCACCTATTCTTCCCTAACCCCTCATTAGGCAGAATTTTAATCAGCTTTTGATCTGTCTTTAAACTCACAGAGCTTTGATTTCCTCATCTATAATAGGAATAATATATAATAGCTGTTTTGCTTCCTCTACAGGAAGTTATAATAAACAAAAAATTTGTTTCTAGAAACATGTCAACATAAGCTAGCCTTATTACAACAGTTGACTACTTCATAAATG
This sequence comes from Eptesicus fuscus, assembly GCF_027574615.1. Taxonomy (NCBI): domain Eukaryota; kingdom Metazoa; phylum Chordata; class Mammalia; order Chiroptera; family Vespertilionidae; genus Eptesicus; species Eptesicus fuscus. The sequence goes on from NC_072480.1 coordinate 28,741,138, forward strand.
GAATGATTCCTATGTATTTTGTTTTCTTCTTAATACATGTGCATTCCTTTGCTCTTCTAAGTGGGGGAATGATCAGAAGTAAATACCAAAGTCAAAATGTACTATTACAACTACTTATTCATTAGGCTTATCAAAATATCCACCAAGCATACAAAAACAACTGTTACTATTTGAATAAAATGACATCTTGTGAGAGTTTTTTTTAAAACCAAAATCAGCAAAATGAGATGTAAAGCATCTGAAAACAAAAGCATGTCAAAGCTTCTCTTTGAATAAACACAAAACACATATACACTGAGTGGCCAGATTAATATATGCGTGTGTGTGTGTGTGTGTGTGTGTGTGTGTGTGTGTGTGTATGTATATATATATCTCCTACCTAATAAAAGGGAAGTATGCAAATAACCATCACTCTGCTACGCCCACGATTGGGCCAGCGGCAGGCTGGGGGTGGGACTTGGGGTGGCCAATTAGGCTGACAGGATGAGCGGGGGGTGGGGACTCACGAGTCCCTGCCCCCCTCCCCCCCTCCCCCGCCCTGTTCCTCCCGCAGGCCCCAAAGGCCGGCGACACTCTGGGAGGACCTATGGAGCTGGCGGAAGGCGCCGGTGGCGGAACTCGGGGTGGCCGATTGCTTGGCTGCCAGCACCAGTTTTCCGCCAGCAGCAGTTTTCCTCTGGCCACCCGCCAATCGGAGTGCCTCCCGATCAGAGTTCCTCTCGGGGTGGCCGATCGCGCTGGCGGGAAGCGCTCCGATCAGCAGGTGGCCAGAGGAAAACTGCTGCTGGCGGAAAACTGGTGCAGGCAGCCAGGTGAAGGAAGGTCTATTGCACGAAACTTCGTGCAATGGGCTTCTAGTATATATATATTAGAGGCCAAGTGCATGAATTTGTGCATGGGTGGGTTCCGGCCAGTTTGGCCAGGGGGAGGGGACATGGGCGGTTGGATGATCTGCCTGCTGGTCGAACTCCTGGTCGAGGGGACAATTTGCATATTAGCCTTTTATTATATAGCATATACACTGAGTGGCCAGATTATTATGCATTCAGAGATCATAATAATCTGGCCACTCAGTGTATATTGCTGGGGTTAGACACTTTAAAATCTAGTGAAGTGAGTTTAGTATTGAAATCAACTTTTTGTTGAAGATTATTGCTTTTATTTAGATTTGGATAAAATTGTTTATTTTAATTGGACAATAACTGATTAAAATACTTGATTAAAATAATTGATTAAAATATTGTTTACATTAATTCATTTAATTTAATTAATTACTCCTTTAAGAGTAACTTCTCTGTAATTTTTATCAGTGGCAATTTATATCTAATGTTAGTACAGAATGATAATGGCAGCACTTTCCTGGGATGGTTCCCTCAAGCTGGGAATCCTGGAATGCAGCACAGTGAGGGGAAGCCTAGGGCAGAAGGAGTGGCAGAGCCTGACCCCTGCTGGCTGAACCTCCACTTATTTTTCCCTTATCATTCCTTCTTCCCCCTTTGGAATAGATTTCTCCTGGTATGGATATGATAATTCTTCCCTAAGGAAGGACTTCAGTTCTAAAGGAATCTTTAATGCATTGAAGAACAAGTTTTTGGGGCAGAGGGACCTCTGGAGCTCCTTGCCTATTCAAATCTCACTCCTCAGCAGAGAGACCATCCTGATAAGCAAATGGATTTGCCTTGTACAGCAGCATTCAGTCACAAGCAGCATTTCATATCTCTAAAGGCACCCCTGCCTTTCCTGCCCCCTTCTCCCTTTCACAGCTTAAATATGAGTAAAAACAGAATAGCAAAACCAAGCAGCATTTTATTTTGTGTAGATTAAAGTAAAGCATTATGTAAAGCCAATAATGGTACACTCTCTAAGATAATTTTCCTTACATACTTTCTAATAATGGGGAAATTATATGAAATTATATGTGTACATATACATATATGCATAAATATGTACATATCTTCTTATATTAATAAAATAATTTTGAAATGTGAATTGTTACATTTAAATGATAGCATTAGTGATGAAATGTGGTAGTTCAACGGAGTGTGGAAATGGTTAGTGTTTTTTGCAGAATTGTATAATATTAATGTTGAAAATTATCCAGTATCACCCTCATATCTTGTATGTGAGCATCCTGAGTGATAAAGTGACTTGTTCAAAGGACTTTGCAAAATCAGAACTAGAGGTCTCTTCACACTTAGACTCATATACAGGGTGTGTGTGTGTTTTACATAAGCTCATATACCTCTTAGGTTTTGTTATAAATCTTATTGGAAAATAATTGTTGAAATTATCAACCCAAGACCTCATTGTGTCCATTGTAACCAATAAGGGTCAAAAGAGATAAACAAGAGGAGAAAATCTGCCAGAATTCCTGTCCTGACAACTTTGTACTCCCCATGTCATAACTGGGAAATCCGTCTTGGGCCCCACATTGTCCTCAAATTATAGCACTGCCTGTTTCTGCCATATTATCACCTAATTGTTGAGTGTGGTTTACAGCTTCACTCTCTGCCCCTTACCAACTGCATCCCCAGATTCTGGCTAAGCATGTAGGTCTTAGGGCCTGTGTTTTGGGATTGTCAAAGCAAAGATACCCAGTTTCTCCACAGAAATGAAGGACCTCATCTTCCCAGTAGTGGTCCTACTGCCATTTCTGTAAATACGCAGTTCTTAGAGTGTCTGTCCATGTGCTGCCTGAACTTCATGAGTGCCAACTCATAGGTAGGAGACCACTATGCTTGCTGTCCACATGTTGCTACTCTCCCCAGGAATTAAGATCACTCCTAGTACCTCAAGCTAGGGATACTACTAAAAGGAAACTTTGGGTTCAGAGGCAGATTAATCTTCAGATCCTGAGAAGTCCAAGTCTCCCAGAGCAATCTGACCTTCCATTTAATATAGGAGACATCACCCAATACAGTATAGACCCTATGAAGGGCCAATGCTCAGAGGGACTGTGAATTCATCAGCTCAGGATTCTACACTTGGTCTTTTCCCTGGACCCCACACACTTCTCCCTTTCCCACCCATCTTCCACTCACCCCTGGAGCCCAAGGAATAGTCTGATAGATGAACATTTACAAATACCTTTGTTTAACTAAGTTTTTCATGGGATGATAATATTAAATTAGGATTCACGAGTCATACACAGGCATAGCAAGTAAATATTTTTCCATTTGTAGCAGATATGTTTTGATATCACTTTTCATTATTTACTTATGTATTCAGAAATTATGTTCAAATAGATAAAATTATGCATTGGGCAAACTAAGGGCAATTAAAAATACAACTGTAACCGCATTTAATTTGTGACTATGGTAAGTAGAGAAAATCAAATCTTGGGTGCTGGCATCAAACTGCCTGAGTTCTCACACCCGCTCTACTGTTTGCTTGTGCTGGTGACCTGAGCAGACTGTTTAACCTACCTGAACCTGGTTGCCGCATGTGTTAAGTGCATGAGAGATGTTTAGCCCTCCCCCTGGCACATGTATGAACACCTTGTAAATGTATATGTTACATTTCTAAAATAAGACAATGGAGGAGAGTATTTGAATTATAAAGAAAAGGTCATAAGAAAATAATCCAAATGTCCTTCAGCAGGTGATATAAAAAACTGTGGAACATCATACCATGGAATACTACTCAGCAATTAAGAAGAATGAACTGAGTGTTTAGTGCTGGCTGACCTTCCTGATTTTCAGCAACCGAATAAAAAAATAGCTCATCCTTTTCTCCTGACATATACAGTCTAGTAGGAGTGTAAGATCAGTTCTGCCTAGATACTTCACACACACACGCACACGCACACACACAGGAACAAATAAAAGAAAGGCAGCCAGAAGTTAGTAGGAAATGGGAGCAGGAAACAAAGAAATCTTGTTTGCAGATGTCTTTCCTGCCCTTTCCACCTGGCTTACTTGCAATGTCAGATATTTCTTCTTTGGTCTTCACTTCCCCAAGTTATTTACCAGATGCTAAGACGGGGTCACTGAAGTCACCCGGGAAGGAAATGCAGACCGCTGCTGTTTACCTGAGTCGCACAGGCCAAGCTGAACCAGCGTCTCCATGCTCCCGCAAGAATTCCAGAGGGCCTAGCATTTGTCTCAAGGCCGTTTGTTGGACTATTGCTATGCCTTTTGTTTTTTTTCATTATTAAACCTTCATTGATTTGTTTACAAGTTTTCCGCCTCATCCATGACACTAGCAAAAATTCTCTGCATTTCCTTGGCTTCCTGGAAGTCATTGATTCAAGCAGCCATAGACAAGCTGGTGTCATAAAATTCTCAGAACCCCAACTGCCAACATCACATTGACAATAATATTGTGTACATCTAGTTGAAAACAATAGAAACTGTAAAGTTTGTTTAAAAAAAATACCACTGTGTTAAATATCAACTTTCAATTAGTGAAATTCGAATTGCTTATATGCAGGGCTTTTTAAACTACTTGAGTTGAAGAACCAATTGCAGATGGATACATCTGTAAATTCAATAAACATAAATTATTAGAAAAATGAAAAGAGAAAACATGAACATAAAAAATACAACCCCCCCCCCACATTTTATTAAGTCATATAGAATTACTATACCAAATTGCTGTAAAAAGTTCTAAACACTTAACTCTCAGTCTCTCTACTAATTTCAGTATAAGTAGTTCATGAACCACCCCTAGTTCACCACCCACATTTTGAGTAGCAGCAAACTAGAGGATATTCTGTCATCTGACCACCCTTTCTCACTTCCTTAATCCTTTTCAACTTGCCTTTAGACCACCCCTCTCCTCTTTCTTTTCTCTGCTGCTGCTCTTGGCAGGGAAGGACCATTAGAAAAAGCCCCCAAGCCATCTTCCACATGTGTGCATATTGTTTCACTTAAAAAACAAACAAAAGTAAAATTGGAAAGGCCAAATGTATTAAGCCTAATGCTTGGCCTTTACTTTCTCAAAGTTAAAAAGACCCTGTAAGGTAGGAATTATCTCAGGGAAATCAAAGTAAGTCCACTTGTAAGTAGTAAGATGAAAAAATATTGGTTTTATTTCAAAAGTTGAAAGCTCTCTGAACCATGTCTTTCTCCTACTATAATGTTCCAAGATTATTGTGCCTATGCAAATCACTTTGGTATGTAGTTATCTGCATTTTCTGACATAAAAACTCCATATTTTTTTTAGATTTCCTTCCATTACTATTTAATTATTCATGTATATGTTTGTTTTCTCCCCCAAAGTAAAGCATACTCTCTCTGAAGTCAGAGATTTTGACTATTAACTTTTTATATCTTCCACAGCATCTAGCACAGAACATAAATCAACATTCCATAAATATGGAATAAAGAAAACTAGTATCAGTTCTCTTATTGTTAGTTGAAACCTAATATGTGCTTAATACAATATTTTCAGAGGACTAAAATAATACTTCAAAGTGAAAGGAGTATTTTCAAAACAGAAATAAAAATATGACAACATAATTTTAATTCTCTTTGATTACTGAAAATGCCTTAAAAATCAGTTTTTATTGCCTTGGCAAAATATACATAAGAGAGCAATTATAGTCATTGGCTTTTTCCACAATTTGGAGCATTGCAGTTATTAGCAAAGCTTTCTGAAGGCCCCTGAAGACAGGGCTGAATTTACCCCCGGTTAACAAGGACCCTTAGTCAATAACAAGAACACCCCAGCTGTTTGATCAACCTCAAGAAGCAACTGACGATCCAAGTTGGATGGTTTTCCAATGTACACTTCCATTTTGGACTTGCTTCTCATTTGACAGAATCCCTACATCTGGTTTAAAAGCTTTCTACTTTTTATTTTGCCAAAGCCTCTTTAAACATTGCCTATGCGCACTGAAGCTTTTTCAAACAAATCAGAGCTTTTCATATCTCTAAAGCAGCTGTAAGGACTTTATATTTTCACAAAGGGAATAAAAGATGGAGTCTGTAAAGAGTGGCTTATGGGAGTCTTTGTCCTTATAAATAAAATGTCTTAATAAGCTTATTCATGTAAACAAAATAATGGAAAATTATGAAAATCATAAAAATAATTTATTATATTGACCAGTATAATTATATAAATGGATTCTGTCTAGTCCTCTGGAGAAGAAAAATGAAAATAACAATAATTTTCTAAAATTTCACACATTAGAAAATTATATTTAGGTTCCTCAGTAAAGTTCTAGGCACAATTTTAATGGATCAGGTTGACATATAATTATATAATTCCATTTCCTTCCCCCACCAGTGTTCTAGACAAATTTTAAAGTGCCAAATTATAATATATACAAAAGATAACAAATGAGGTTGTGGAAAATTATGATAAACCTATTTCATGTTGATAATAGCCTCTTCGTTCATACTCTGAATCCTGAGTAATCGAATCGACCATATATTTTTAAGAAAAGCATGCTATTTTGCTAGGTATATAATTGTATAGAAGGTTATTTAATCTCTATTCTCAATATAGCTGGGAACAATTTCTGATATTTTTACATAGTGAATTATTTTATTGATAAAACCATCCTCATTATTCAGCAATAGTAATATGCTTCAGCAATAATTGACCATTAAATTTTATATTTTTGATGGGGACCAAAAACTCCTCATGACATGACACATATATTCAGTAAAAGTAAACACTTGAAATCATAACCTAAGAAATTTCTTATAAGGTTCAAGCAATGTTCATTGACCATATAATGGCTAGTTATTCCTTTATCAGTTCCAGATGTACTATGGCTCTTTCAGAGGTAAATATAACTTTTATTTCTATTTCTTATTATGTGGAAGTAGATATCCTGTGGCTAACTGGTACCCATAGGTTCCCATGAGCATTTGTCAAAATGAATGAATAAATTAATAAATGAATGGATGAACCAAAGGATGAACCAAATGAATGGATGAAGAAATGAATGAGTGAATAGGTGATTAAATAACTAAATAAAAATAGAATTATGCTTAACCAAGACTGAGTAGAATGTTATATTAGCTTTTCTATTTCTTGGGTTCTCTAACTATATCCAAAATGGTGACTTACAAACTATAGGCACTTAGTAAATAACAATATGTTTATCAAAAAATCATGGCTAATATTTCCTTCTCCTCCAGAAAATACCATAAAGAATTTACATTTGTTCATTTTAAATTAGTAAAGTTTCACTGCATTCTCTATTTCATGTTAAGAATGCTTACTTGGCTGGAAGAATCATTCATGTTTTCCACAGGCTTTCATAGAAAGCACTTCCATTATGTATAAGCTAAGGTGACCAGACGTCCCGCTTTTGGCGGGACAGTCCCGATTTTTAACAATTTGTCCTGTGTCCTGCAGCGTTTTAAAAAAGTCCCGATTTTTGGAAAGAATGCATGACAAGCTAGGGAATGGTGGGAGAACGGGAAGGGAATATACGGTTTTCGGCGGCCATTTGGCTATTTAGCCAGGATATGAGTTTTATATTATTTTTGTTAATTTTATAATGTTAAACTTTAATAATAACAAATAATTGTTGAGAACTGATTATAAAGAACTGCTTATCAAAGTTCACACTGTTGATCAGTTGTTAGAATTCAACCACCATTGTTTGGACTTAATGAACAATGGCATTTTTTGGGATTGGCAATGACGAAAACATTTTGTAACTGTCTCTTAGACGATACACATCGTACTGCATGCTAGTAGGCTAGTTAAACAAGTGATGTCATTACAAATCAGCTATTCAGATAATTTAGGTAAGTAATTTATTTATTTATTTCATAAATACATAAATTTTCTTGAATTTAGCAGACAGTACTCGTATTATTTATATTTTATAGTGGCGGCAAATGTCTTGCGCCGGCCTTGAAAGTGACACTTACGACTTACATTACGGCAAATTCAGAGGAAAAATAATACAAGTTAGTATTGTTATTATTTAGAAAGAAATAATAGGATTAAAATAATTTTTAAAATATAGTTACTTTATAACAATCAAATTAATTTAATTTATAAACTAACAATAAAATATGTTCATGTAATTATGTAACTACTTACTGTGTTTTTAAGCAATATGTATATAATAACCCTATCTAATAATAGACAAATATGCAAATTGACCATACCTCCAACACACCAACAAGCCACGCCCACCATCCAAACAGAGCACGTATGCAAATTAACCCAAACCAAGATGGCTACAGCCACAGAGAGCAAGGTTTCCTAGGTAACGGAGGAAGCCAAGCTTTCTGCCTGCCTTGCCAGGCCTAAGCCTCCACTCAAGCTACAAAGTTTCAATTATAGAAGGTAAACAAATTCAAACAAATGGCGGCAGAATGGAGCTTGAGAGAGCAGGCCAGGGTTGCCGCCAGCAACAGGGGAAGCAAAGCTTTCCGCACACCCTGGCCGTGCCCACCTGCTTAAGGCAACAAAGTTTCAATTATAACCCCAACACAAATGGCTGTCGGCCTCAGAGGGAGCCCCAGGCTTGGCTCCACTCCAGGCTACAAAGTTTCAATTTTAGAAGGAAAATAAATTCCAGATACCAGGGCCTCTGCTTGGGTTGCCAGGGAGCATGGCCCGCCTGCAAACCACCACAGGCCACTTGCTCAGGCCGCCCGACACTCTAAGGGAACCCCCACCTGATCCGGGATGCCCTTCAGGGCAAACCAGCTGGCCCTCACCCCTGTACCAGGCCTCTATCCTATCTAATAAAAGAGTAATATGCAGATTGATCATCACTGCAACATACAATATAGCTGCCCCCATGTGGTCAAAGATCCTGCCCCCATGTGGACACAAGATGGCCACCACAAGATGGCCAGGAGGAGAGGGCAGTTGGGAGGCACCCGGCCTGCAAGGGAGGGCAGTTGGAGGTGATCAACCCTGCAGGAGAGGGCAGTTAGGGGTGACCAGGCTGGCAGAGGAGGGAAGTTGGGGGCAAACAGGCTGGCAGCGGAGTGGTTAGGGGGTGATCAGGCTGGCAGGCAGAAGCGGTTAGGGGCAATCAGGAAGGCAGGCAGGCAAGCAGTTGGGAGCCAGCAGTCCTGGATTGTGAGAGGGATATCCGACTGCCCTTTTAGGCCCGATCCCTGTGGGTGGGATCGGGCCTAAACGGGAAGTCAGACATCCCTTGAGGGGTCCCATATTGGAGAGGGTACAGGTTGAGCTGAGGGACAACCCCCCTCCATGCACGAATTTCGTGCACCGGGCTTCTAGTTTATAATATAACTTTAAATTATTTTTTTTAGATTTTTTTTTTTTTTTTTTTTTTTAGATTTTTAACATAATGAGTGAGAAAAGAGGATGCAAATTCAACGATGATCTAAGAAGTGAATTTCCTTTTATTAAAAAAACCAAAAGCGATTACAATATAGACCAAATTTTTAATCAAGACTCTCCCCCCGCTGGGCCGAAACCGGTTTGGCTCAGTGGATAGAGCGTCCGCCTGAGGACTCAAGGGTCCCAGGTTCGATTCTGGTCAAGAGCATGTACCTTGGTTGCGGGCACATCCCCAGTAGGGGGTGTGCAAGAGGCAGCTGATCGATGTTTCTCTCTCATCGATGTTTCTAACTCTCTATCCCTCTCTCTTCGTCTCTGTAAAAAATCAATAAAATATATTTAAAAAAAAAAAAAAAAAAAGAACCCCTTCCCCCCCCCCCCCCCCCCCCCCAGTCAATGGTGTCCCGCTTTACCAATGTTAAAATATGGTCACCTTAGTATAAGCCCATTTTTCCTTCTTTGTTCTAGATGTTACAGTTTGGAAGGTTATGTTAACAAACAACAAATAGACAAAACAAAATAGAACCAGAGAGTGTAAGTACAAGTTTGAAGCCAGAATCCTTCCAAGGCTGTAACAGAAAACGGAGAGTCCAGAAGAGACCATTAACCCTGTCTGTCACCTCAGCTTGAGCACAGAGGACAGTGCTGAAGACAGCGGGCCTTGAGGCCGCACTGCCTAGCTCTGAATCCCCACTTTTATCTTTGTTTCAAAGGACAAGTGCCCTCAGTTTTCTCATAGGTGGATAATAAGAGCATCTACCCTATAAGCTTATCAGAAGACTTAAATAAGAACATGAGTGCAGTGTGTTCAAGAAATGTGAGCTATTATTACAGAGAATCCATACTGTTCTTCTAAAAAGCAGACATTCTAACATTACATGTATTTTTCCAGTACCACTTGCCCTAAAGTTGATTTGTGACTTAAGTACTGTTCCCTTTTCTAAGTGTAACGTAGATTATAATTTTGTGCTTAATTCTTGGTCTAGCCGTATGTTTGTCATTTTGTGGAGGGTGAGGGAGACACCCCTTTCGTTTGTCCTTTGTTTCCTCTTGCCATACCTCCCCCCGCCCTTTAATTTCTCCCCTTCCTGAAGGTTCTTGTTATAAAACAAGATGATTAAAAACAATCGTCGGTAAAGTATTAAGGAACATCACACGTTCCACAATGTTTACGTTCTAAAAGAGGGTTTTTTTTGTAATATTAATGTTTAATATATTGTCTAAGTATCGACGAGTGAAATTTCAGTCACAGTAGTATCCGCTGTACAGTAGAGAGAGGTAGTCTTAGAGTGCATAAGGCTAAGTACACATTTGTCAAAAGGCGAGAGAAGTGAACCTGAAAACGGTGGCCTGGTAAGTCTAATATCAACAGTAACATAATCAACAGGCCTAACAAGATGACATTTATCAAAATCTGGAGGAGGATGGAATCATGTGCAATAAGCAGCGTGGTTTTATAAAGAGCAAATCATGTCTGACACAATCAATAGCTCTTTCAGCAGAGTAACAAAATTAGAGGATGAAGGGAATCAGGTAAATGTTGCCATTTGCACTATCACAATGCATTTAAAATAGCCCCTGTGAATTTAAATTCAACTGTAGGTAAAACTGATTCAGCTATGAATGCTTTCTAAAAAGGCCTGAAAAAAATGTAAAATGTCATAGATAATGACGATGGAAGTCATTGTGGTATGCTAGAGTTAATAAAGCTCATTCACAGCATTTCCTGAACTGATGAAAGGGAAAAAGTATACCTGAATTGTATATAACATACCTAGTGAATAGCGCATGTCACGGAATGCAATTAGGCAGGTTTTAAAATACAATAGATAATCTAAAAGGAACCTAGGTGAGATCCCTGCAACAACCATCTCTTGAATAAAATAAAACTGATTGAGCTCAGGGAAAAGCCCTCAGGACCCAGAATCAAGAAATCCTGGGTTGTGTTTGCTCATCTTCCTAATTGCAGTCTTCCCTGACTCATTTACTGTGTGGGCTTCATGCCCACCCTGACCTTAAGACTTAATATGATATGACAGGAGCCACTGAGTACATTGGCGCTTTGACCAGAACTTAATGGGACAAGTATCTAGATACTTTTTCAACTCTGACACCCCTGTTCTTACTTAGCTAAGAACAAATGTAACTGCAGCCTTGGTTCAAAGGTGCTTTCTTGGCCCACAGTCTGATCAGAGAAAGAGAGAGGGGGTAGGTAATAAATAACTACCGGGCAATAAAATAAGAGTAACAATACAAATTTGTAGAAAGTTCTGGAACAACTCAAATAAAAGAAAGAAGTTGTCAAAGAGAGCTGGGTAACCTTTCCAAAGAGGTGCTATTTGAATGGGGCCTTGCAGGCCAGGTAGAGGAGGGGTGGGAATTGCGGTCTATGCCACACAAAGAAACAACAGGCCTAGACTTTCCTCATTGGTATAATGAGAAGACTAACTCCCATTGAGTCTCGTTCACAATGCTGCTTTGAAGAGTAGATAGAATGACACACATGACAGAATTTTGTAAAACATTATACAAATAGGAAATATTTAAATTACATTATGAACAGTTCAAAATTGCTTTGAAATGAAATTACCTGTAGGATAAAATCTAGGAGCAACTTAAGCCCAACACGAGCCTACACGTGGCAGTATCAGCGTTACCGAGATTTATCAACGTCTTTAATTCTGTTTCTAAGTCACAAGTGGGGTGGGGAGATGCCACTGCAGAGCGGAGGCTGGGCTTTGTTATGGGTACATGTACTCCAAAACAGAGCATGACTCACACGTGTGGGATATGAAACCTCCTACAGATCAGCATGGGTTTGCAGGCAGCATCTGCCACTATCCTCCTCTGCCGTTATGTTCACTGTAAAGAGGGGCGTCTCCATGTTCCCATCATCTAAGACTAAGAGCTCATAATCACCTTTAACACCTCTCTGCCGTGATTTCTCCATAACTCATCATGTTTCTTGCACTTGTCTTTTCATTTCCTTTCATGCGGGCACTAACAAATCTACCTTCTTACTTGAACAATTACAAGGCTCCTTACCTGGCGTCTTCCATCAAACTATCAAGCTTTCTTCCTCCCCCAGTCTGTCTTCCATATCCACTTAGTATATAAAAACAATGCTTTTGTCCTGTTTCATTCTTATTCAAAATGCATCAACAATTCCCCATTGCTTACATCAGTGATTCTCAAACTTCATGACCATGAAGATCATGTCTGATATTTGTTTAAAATGCAGATTCTAGTATGCTTTTTCCTGAACTGATTCAATAGTGGTGGGGTCCTAGAATCTTCATTTTCTAGCACACAAAAATTCGGTGATAGTTCTAGTAAGTGCTTTGAGGACAGGCCTAAGAAAAGAGATCAGATATTCTTAGGATCTATACCTGAATGATAAACACCTATTACCAAGAGTCATAGAGTCATTTATACATGATCGTTTTATTTAGGCATGATTATAAAAACTACTAGAGGCCCAGTGCATGAATTCATGCATGGCGGGGGGTTCCCCTCAGCCCAGCCTGCACCCTCTCCAATCCAGGACCCCTCAGGGGATATCCGACTGCCGGACATCCCTCTCACAATCCAGGACCACTGGCTCCTGACTGCTCACCTGACTGACTGCCTGATCGCACCTAACTGCCCCCCCCCCCCCGGCTGGCCTGGTCACCCCCAACTGCCCCCCGTGCAGGTGTAGTCGCCCCCAACTGCCCCCCCCCCCGCTGGCCTGGTCGCCCCATGCAGCCTGCTGCTCGGTCATTAGATCACCCCTCACAACCCACCTGCTGGCCTGGTAGCCCCACGCAGCTTGTTCAGTCGTCCGTTAGGTTGTTTCAGATGTGATGGTTGCTTAGCCTTTTATATATGTAGATATCATAGATAACCTGTATATGTGCATAATGCATAGCAGCCTATCTTTTCTATATGAAGTACCATATGAGATGTCTTTCTGCTCCTCAAGGGGTTACTATTTGATCCAATGATCTCTGTTTAAATGGCTTCACATTTTAAAATAAAAGATGCTAAATTCTGGATAGTTGTGTTCAAAGGGAGCTTTATTCTTGGTCCTAGAATCTTACAGATTAAATAAGTCTCCAAAAAGTAACCTTTGCCGGGAAAGGAGAGCTATCCTCCTGAGGAGAGTTAAGTCATAAAATAACTATTTCTTTCCCCTTTTCTCCTCAGGGTGAGGTTGGTAGTGATGGAACATTTAACTTACTTTCTTCCATCATCGTGCTCCATCCATCAACCCTAAACTAGAGACTGGTACCTGCCTTCTTTCTGAAAGTAGTAAAGTGATCAAGCATCAAATGTGCTCAAGGTAGCCAGAAAATGATCTGAAGAGAGTGAAACTAAGAGACATGCTACATGGGAATAGCTTACATTCCTGGAAATTGGCCCTTGAGGATTCATAAAGTTGACATGAGTCAAAGGGATGCCACATTAGGTAATTGGGAATGCATCATCTTTCCAGTCACCAAATAGAATGATAATGCTTAGAAGCAAGAGGTTTTAGAGTATATAGACTGGGGCAAAAGTAGGTTTACAGTTGTTCATATGGAAAATAATACAACAATTAATAAATAATAATGCAGCAGTAAATTATGTGTTTTGTGTACTCACAACTGTAAATCTACTTTTGCCCCACCTTGTGGAGCCATCTGTAACTGACTGAGCAAGGTCACCAGACCAGCAAACAAACCCACCAAAGTCCTCAAGAAACCGCCAAATGAACCAATGAAAGGTCTAGCATTTGGAGGCCTCAATCCAGAAAGAATCAATAGCCACATGGGTTGGACAGTTGTATCACATCCCCTCCTGCATCCACTAACCATGCCTGTGGCTGAGACAAGCCTGACATTCTCCAGGCCATCGGTTTTTAACTATTTAAAAGCTGCTTCTCCAGAGTTTTATAGAACCTCTGCTCTGTCTGTTGGGGAGAGGGCATCAAATTAGAGTGTGTGTCATAATATCTGAAGCTGACTGATTTAAGCTAGAAATCCTAAAGTGTTATGGAAAAATAGTAATAGTTACCAGAAGGTATGAAAATACAGTCAATTGGCAACTTTAGACATCTGTTTATGATAGTCTACTTTTTAAATAAGGGCCATACAATCAAATTATGGTAACGCACATATAATTCCAAAATGCATATTAATAATTATTTTCATTTTGTAATTATCCTAAATGTGACATGGTACAAATAAATAAATTTTGAATTGTAACCCAAGACTTGAATTTTAGTACTGACCAAAATATTTTAAAACTGGGTGAGTAATATAAACATGATGAACTATAATTTTATATTCATGAATCAAGAGTAGTAATTATTGCAGTACTCAACAAAAAACAGGCAATTGAAACAAATAAGACATGTTATTTTATCATTCATAGTATTATTAGACTTTCTAAATTCACTATTCGACTTTCAATTCTTGGTAGACATATTAAAAATAAAAATTCCACATAACACCAAAATATTATTTTACTCATTAAAAGTTTTTGCCAAGATCATCTCTTTCACAATATTTTTGGGTACTTATCTAAAATTTCTTATCCAAATGAATGAATTAAATTATGTTTTCTAAATTTCCCTTCAGTTCTTAAGATTTTGCAATTCTCTTGGAACAACTTGTATTAGAACTGTTAAGAAGTATGGTCATAGTCTAATTTCAGTTCTCTATCAGAATTACTGAGATATAATGTAATCAAATAGGAGCGGAAATCTATAAGGGGAAGAAATAAGAGGGTAAAAATGTAAAAGAAACAGACTGAAAAATCAGCTAAAGAAGTAACCAAGAGTTAACTTTCTTTTCATCTTAGTTAATACAGTATTCTATTAGATGTATTTCACATACTTATTGGATTGCCTAAAACAAACAAAACCTTTGAAAAGGATTACAGTTGAAGCTAAAATGTTCACAGATAATGAGACAGGAGGCAAATGTCACTTTCTGATTCAGATATTATACGAAGGGATCACCAGTCTGAAATGAAAGCATTAAAAACATCCACATTGCCTGCTGTGAATTTGAACTGTCTCGAGAGAAACAGTTCCTAGGAGTCAGTGTCTTGGCAGCCGGGTGCCGTGGCATAGGGCCCTCTCCACTTTTCACGTTTCCAGCAGGCTGGGCTGAAGCACTGCTGGAACACATGACAGCAACAGAGTCTGAGCCAGCAGGTGTGGTGCTCCGTTCCCAGCAAGTTAGTGTAGCCCTTGTTGCAACGGTAGATGCTGGGTTACAAATACCTGGCATTACAAGGATTTTGATTTTTGTCCATAAACACTCAACTGTCTATGTATATAACCCAAATATCAAAGATAAATTATTTGTAAAGGAAAATATGGTAATGCAGACATGGCGAAAGTCACCAGTCAGGAAGCAAGGGAGGCCAAAGAGGATTTCACATCAGAAGCCTGTTCACTTTCACACTGGGGCTAAAGTAACCACGAATCATTTTAATTAATCGGCCATAAAATGTCACAGCCTAAATGAGTTCAGAGGATTTCAATTCAATCCACAGTACATCACAAATACCACCATGAACCAGAGTCAATGCTGCAGCCTTAAATTTGAGGGACATGCAGATAAGAAGACAGGTGTATGCATAAAAGAATAAAGTATAGTAGAAACCAATTACAGCCAAGTCGTTTTTCTTCCATAAGAAAAAATTTTATTATAAAGAGAAAAGTTACTACAATGAAGGTGACTGTGATTTCTTTAATGATTGAAGTATCTACACACTTTCTGGATGAAATGAATTTCACTAAAGGTGAATTATAAATTGTCCAGCTCTCCATGAATATTATAGTTTTACTAAGAATTGTACCACCTTCACTGAAAAGATATATTCACCACCTCCTGTCCTAAACAATCTGATATAATTAATGGGGCAGTTATAATTAATATGATGTTTTCACAGCTGAGATTAAATATGCAGATGGTTACAGAAGTGTAAGGTACATCTGGTTCCAAATAAGAGCCTGACAAAGACTCTCTTCTTTGATTTGTTACTTAAATATTTGACAGGGTACAGAGATCTAATATGCAATTTTGCAGGTGAGCATAACCGCCCAGCTAGTGCTACTGTAGATATCTTTATATTTCAGATCCATTGTACTTTTCCTATCCTTAGCAGATTGCTTTTGGTGGCAGCTGAACACTTAGGCACAGCAAAGATGTATTATTAGCAAAAATCTGGCTTATTATTCAATTATCAATGGCTGGTTGAACTCTCAAAGCAGACTAGGTATGGCTTTGATAAGTATGCAGAAGTTCTCAAAATGTTTTAAAATAGCAGTATCACAAAATGAAGCTTTCCTGGACTTTTTTTGTATTTTCTAAGATATATCTGTCTTTTTCTTGTTGAGTATAATAACTAAGACTATATTGTGTCAAAATGGACTTCAGGCTGTTGATACTTCAGGAGTGCTGATTTATTATGTCTAAAATATATAGTATTTGTTCCTTTTAATTAAAAAAATGTGTTAGATAATACATTTTAGCTAGTATTTGACTCAATAATATTGCTTTTTATCAAGACTACGAACTCAACATTGCCTGTATGACCTTGGGAAAGTGTTTTATTTTTTGTTTTTGTTTGGTTTTTTTTCATTTTGGTTATGGAGACAGTGATAATGACATTACATAATATCCTCCTAATATATAAAAACCCAGGGTCCAGGACATCCACAACTACCAAAGGCTTGACCTAACGCCAGGCTAGGGAGCTGAGGGAGCGGGAGCTGATCAGTCAGTGGCAGCGGTGACTGGAGAGCGGTGACTGCTGAGCAGCTGAAAGGCAGACCTCTTGGTCCCTCCTCCTGGCCCTCAGACTCCAATCAATCGGTGGCGGAGGCGGGGCAGAACTGGGGACTGGCTCCCTCAGTAGGCCTCCAGGTTCAATCTCCAGAGGACAGGCCAGGCACCCACCCGCCAGCGCTGCCGGCCTCCTGGAACTTGGCCTCGGGCACTGCAGCCGCTTCCCCTCCCTAGACGCTCCACAAGGTCACTGGAGCCTGCCCCACTCCAGATGAAGTGTGATCACTGCACACGGAAGAAATGTAGTAAAACAATAAAAACCGATAAGAGCTCACAGGAGCCTCTGAGCACTGGGCACCCCGACTATTTTAGGGGCTTCAGGTGAGCGGGGGACGAAGAGGCGTCAGGAAACCTCCCTGGAAGTCGGACCGTCGGTCTGATCGCGGATCCATCCATCCTGCCGTCTGCCAACAGCCCCTGAGAATGGGAGAGCAAAGGGAAGGGGCGGTTCTGCAAACCCCAGAGGAAATCCGGGGTCCCAGGTACTCTGCCCCACCCGCTGACATGGCAGCCAACCAGCCTGATCTGCACCCCCAACCCCACCCCCACCTCCACCTGCTGGTCGCAGACACAGGGAGCACCCCTTCTGAGGGGAGACGCCCACCAGGTATAAGAAGGTACACAGAAGGCGCTCAGCGAGGAGTCCCCACGGGTTGTGTTTGCACCTTCATGCTGTCCCCCCCTACACACCTCAATGCCGAAGGAAGCCTGATTCAGGAGCACCCCGTGCTGACCACCCACACGGAAAACAGCGTGTGATAGACGTCATGTCCCCCAGAGGCCTGAATCCGCCTCAAAAGGAAGACACTACAGACCCTACAGACCCGGAGCGGGAAGAGGGGCTGAGACAGAAGGTCGGGGAAGAGCAGGGCTGCCCCACCCTGCCCCCCTCCCCCTCCGTGTGTGAAGCGCCTGCATCGCCGCCCCCGGACAGAGGCCTGTGAGGGAGGGAAGAACTGCGGCTGTGCCTGTGGCTGCTCGGCCTCCTCCCTCGTGGATAAGCAGGAAACACATTTAGGGGCCAGAATCTAAAACCCTCTTTATCGGTAATAGAGCAAATCCTGCAAGACCCACACGTGTTTCCAAACAGGACTCTGTGGCTGCGTGGGAACCAGATGGAAGGCCTGCTCTCCACCGAGGAGGCTGCAAAGGCTGCTCGCCTCTCAAACTAACGCAACCTGGAGAGGCTTAAAGGGAAAAGGAGATAAAAATAAAACAAAATAGCAGCATGCCCCCATTACAAGCATCATCATGTGGTATTGTATTTAGCCTTACTTATCTGTTTCTCCACTTGCAAGAACATGCATTTTCATCTCTATGTCCTTAGATTCCAGCATAGTTAGAGACATGATAAACTAACAATGAGCACTTGTTGAACAAATTAATACAATATTGAGAATATAAAATGTTACCCCTTAACAGGAAGGATCCCAGAGCCTTACTCTGATTTGGTCTGGGACTCCAGGCTTCGTTTAATTTGAGAATCTGTTACTGGCAAAAGGGATTGGAGATAAGAAATAGTTTTTGTTTCTAACCAAGAAAGTCTTCTGTGTTTCCTCTAAATTTTGTGTGTCAACTGGCTAATTTTTCTTTAGCTCATTTTTTTTTCTTTAGGTTACCTTGTCATATGCAGCTAAGAGCAAACAGATGATGGTTATAACATTTGCTTGAAAATCATCTTGAGCGAGGCCAAAGTGCATGAGGAGCAGGGTCTATCTTCCAAATTACCACAGGCCACAATTTTAACAAATACTTTGCTCCTGCATAACAAGGGTCATAATTGTTTCCAACTTCCACATACCATCTTGTTGCAAAATCAATACAACATATTTTGGGATTTTGTTATGGCATCATTCTGTTTTTAAGTATCAATTTCCATATAACATATTGCCAAATGCAAAGTACCTCAAAATTTAGTAACTTAAAGCTGCAACCACTCACTACTTCCACAAGTCCAAGGATGGCTGGGCATTTCTGCCAGTCTGGTGTAGGCTCAGCTGAATTCCTCTGAAATCACTCATACATCTGCAGTGGGCTGTTGGGTTGCCTGGAAACTGGCTGATCTAAAATGAACCCATCTGGGACAACTCAGTCTCCTCCACTCCATGTCTTTCATATTCTTTGAGAGGCTAGCTTGGGCTTATTCTCATGGTAGCAGCTGCATTATAGAGTGAGAGTAGAAATGTGCAAGGCCTCTTGAGGCCTAGGCTCAGAACTCACTTCTGCTATATTTTATTGCCCAAAGCAAATCAAAAAGCCATTCCATATACAAGAGATGGTGTTGGAGCAGGGAGTAGGTTGGATGTCAAAGGTTCTGGGGAAGATGGCAGAGTAAAAAGTGACAGGAATCTGTCTAGACAACAATTGTACTGGTAGAATCTGACATAACTACTCTGGAGCTCTGAGGTCTGTTTGAGGCTTGCAACTTCAGGAGAAAGGCTAAAAGGGTAATCTGTGGTTAATTTTAGTCAATTTCAGCTCTTAGGATACTAGTAGCTACCCACACAACCCCAGCCATGTGACAGATATCTCTACACATGTTCCTGGAGCATCCTGTGCCCAGCTTGTGGGAGCAAGGGTGAGAAATGTGAAAAGAAAATTACAAAAACAATTTCATTTATAATAGTATCACATAAAATAAAATACTTAAGAGTTAACTTAACCAAAGAGATAAAAGACATATAAAATGAAAACTAAAAACAAACAAACAAACAAAAACATAAAGAAATTAAGAGATAAATAAATGGAAACACATCTCAGGTTCTTAAATTGAAAGTTTTAATATTGTTAAAATGTCAGTATTATCCACAAGGTCCAATGGCATTCTTTGAAAATGGCATTTTTTAGAGAAGTCCATCTTAAAACTCAAATTGAATCTCAATGACCAAAATGGTTTTGAAAAAAACAACAAAACAAAATGGGAAGACTCAAGTGTACTGATTTTAAAACTTACTATAAAGCTACAGTGATCAAAACAGTGTGGGACTGGCATAAAGGCCAATAGAATAAAATACAGAACCCAGAAAAAGATCACCCGAACATATAGTCAAATGATTTTGACAAGTGTGTCCAGACCTTTTAATGGGGACAGCAATCCTTTCAACAAACGGTGCTGGGAATATTGGATAACCACTTGCAAAAGAATGAAGTTAGACCTTTATCTACTAACATCATATGTAAAAACTAGCTCAAAATTGATCAAGGACTTAAATGTAAGACCTAAAACAATAAAACTCTTAGGAAAGAACAGAGAACAAAAGCTTCAGAACACTGGCCTTTGCAATGATTTTTTAGATATGACTCCAAAGGCAAGGAAACAAAAGAAAAAAATAGACAATTGGACTTCATCAAATTTTAAAATTTTGTACATCAAAAGACACCATCCACAGAGTAAAAATGCAACCCACAGAATGAAAGAAAATATTTGCAAATCATATATCTAATAAGAGATTAAAGACTATATAGAGAACTAAAATTCAACAAAGGAAAACAATCCACTTCAAAAATGTGCAAATGACTTCAAACAACATTTTTCCTAAAAGACATATGAATGACCAATACGCACATGAGAAGACACTCAGCATCACTAATTATTAGAAAAATGCAAATCAAAACTACAAAGAGATATGCCTTCATACTCATTAGGATGGCAGTTATAAAAATAATAATAATAATAAAAGAGAAAACAGCAAATGTTGGAGAAGATGTGGAGAAATGAAACCCTTGTGCACTACACCTGGGAATGCAAAATGGTGCAGTAGTTATGGAAAACACTATGGCAGTTTCTCAAAGAATTAAAAATAGTATTACCATGTAGCCTAGTAACTCCACTTCTGTATCTACCCAAAATAACTGAAAGCAGGGTCTTTGTTCTTGTTGTTGTTAATCCTCACCTAAGGATATTTTTCCATTGATTTTTTTTTTTTTTTTTTTTTTTTTTAGAGAGAATGGTAGGGAGGGAGAGAGAGAGAGAAACATTGATGTGAGAGACACATCATTGTGCCTCCCACAATGCCTGATAAGGGCCAGGGATCAAACCTGCAATCCAGGTATGTGCCCTAACGGGGAATCGAACCTGCAACCCTTCAGTGAGTGGGCCAATGCTACAACCACTGAGCCATACCAACCAAGGCGAAAACAGAGTAGTGGAAAGATAAAGGTCTTGAAGAGATATTTGTAAGCCATGTTCATAGCAGCATTATTCACAGTAGCTAAAACATATAGGTAACTCATATGTCCACCAATAGATGAGTGGATAAGCAAAATGTGGTATATATACACAATGAAATATTATTCAGCCTTAAAAAGGAAGAAAATTGGGCAATATACTACAACATGGATGAACTTTGAGAACATAATGCTAAGTAATATAAGCCAGTCACCAAAATACAAAAACTTTATGATTCTATTTATACGAGGTACTTAGAGTAGGCAAAATAATAAAGAAAGAAAGTATAATGCCAGATGACAGGGGCTGAGGGGAGCAGGAAATGGGATGCTGTTGTTTAATGGGTAGAGTTTGTTTTACAAGATGAAAAGAGTTATGGTGGTGAATGGTGGTGATATATGAATGTATCTTATATCATTGATGGTTAAGGTGGTAAATTTTATGTTATACTAGAGGCCTGGTGCATGAATTCGTGCACAGGTGGGGTCCCTAGGCCTGGTCAGCAATTGGGGCCAATCGGGGCCATCTCGCCCAATCCTGATCTGCTGGACTCCAGCAGGAGCGTCTGCCCCCTGGTGGTCAGTGTGTGTCATTGT
The DNA here is from genome assembly GCF_027574615.1 of Eptesicus fuscus. NCBI lineage: Eukaryota > Metazoa > Chordata > Mammalia > Chiroptera > Vespertilionidae > Eptesicus > Eptesicus fuscus. The sequence goes on from NC_072480.1 coordinate 28,762,965, forward strand.
GGCCGATCGGTCCAACAGTTAGCATATTGTGCTTTTACTAGAGGCCCAGTGCACAACATTCGTGCACTGTGTGTGTGTGTGTGTTGTGGGGGGGAGGGGGTGTCCCTCAACCCAGCCTGTGCCCTCTCACAGTCCGGGACCCCTTACTCCTTACCGCCCACCTGCTTGCTGCTCCCTACCACTTGGCTCACTGTTCCTTAGTGCTGCCACAGAGGTTCCTGCCACCTTCGCTGCACTCACCAGCTGTGAGCCCAGCTTCTGAGCGGCGCTCCCCTTGTGGGAGTGCACTGACCACCAGGGGGCAGCTCCTACTTTGAGCATATGCTCCCCTGGTGGTCAGTTCATAGCGACCAGTCATTCTACGGTTTGGTAGATTTGCATATTAGGGTTTTATTATATAGGATTATATAGGACTAGTGGCCCAATGCATAAAATTCATGCACGGTGGTGGTGGTGGTGGGGGGTTGTTCCTCAACCCGGCCTTCACCCTCTCCAATCTGGGACCCCTCAGGGGATGTCTGACTGCTGGTTTAGGTCTGATCCCTGTGGAACAGTTGGGGGCGATCAGGCCAGCAGGGGGTGCTGGGGGGCAGTTGGAGGCCAGCAGGCCAGCAGGGGGGGCAGTTGGGGGCAAGAAGGCCTGCGGGAGGGGGGGCAGTTAGGGGCGATCAGGCAGGCAGGCAGGTGAGTGGTTAGAAGCCAGTGGTCCCAGATTGCGAGAGGGATGTCCAACTGCCGATCCTTGTGGGCCCTCAACTGCTCCCACTGCCGACCTGCTCACCCCCAACTGCCCTCCCCTCCTGGCCTGATCACTCCTAACTGCCTCTGCCTTGGCCCCGCCACCGTGGCTTTGTCCGGAAGGACATCCGGAAGGTCTCCCAGTCTAATTAGCATATTACCCTTTTATTAGTATAAATAACACGATTTTAAAAAGAGAGAAGAGAAGGGAAAAGGAATCCATATATGTTAGAAGAATCTGAAAAGTCATAGGGCAAGGGATACGGATACAAACGGGGAGGAACTTGGTGTAACTGCCATCTTTCTGCTAGATGTGGAGCATCTCAGGGCAGAAAAGAGAGAAAAGTCACAGCACTCCTTCCTCGCCTAAGGACAGAGCACACAGTCAACTCCCCAACTCCCACTCTTTGCCCTAGTCCTCTGCTCACATAATGGGGGCGAGGAGAGGGTAGGGACAGGGAAGTGGGAGTTTATGATATGCTATGTTGGCAATGATTGGGAACAGTGACATAGATTCAGAGCTTGTGGAAAGTGAACCCAATTTTTGTGTTTTGTTTTAAACAATGTATTTCATCAGCATTCTTTGGATTCCGTAGGATACAGTTGCCAATTCTGAGGCAAAAGGAATACTCCCACTCCACATCCTATTACTGTAGTTTTATTATACCATTTAATCTGATTGGGTAGGTAGAGTTGTAATTTATCTTCATTTATCACATAGACTTTTGGAAGGGTTAAGGGCCATAACTCAAGGGCACACAGCTGGGAAGTGGCCAAGCTTGTAACCAAACCCAAGTTATTTGATTTCAAGAGAATGGCTCCATAATTTCTACACTCCACTTGAAGAGTTTGAGATTGACAATCAGATTGGGAGGAGGAACTAGCATAGTTTTCTGAAAGCTGCATTTGCATAACACTTAACATAAAATAAAACACACACACACACACAAAACCTCAACTGTCTAACTATATACATGGGTGGAGGAATTGGTAAAAATTATAAAGACATCTAACCACCACCTCCTCCCATCAGACTAACACTTGGCAATGTCTTTGCAACAAACTTAGTGCTTTTCTCACTATACAACCTTTCCTCCTGTAGTGGGTGATGTTGTGTCCTCCAAAAATAGGTTTGGTGTCTTAACCTCTGGAACCTGTAAATGCGACCTTATTTAGATATACAATCTTTAGATGTCATCAGTTAAGATGGGGTCATACTGGATAAGGGTGGACACTAATCCAAAATCTGGTATCCTTACAAGAAGAGGAAAACATTGCTACAAAGAGACACACGGGGATGTGTGACAACAAAGGAAGGGATAGGAGTGATGCATCTACAAGACTAGGAATGCCAAGGATTTCCCGCAATCACCAAAAGCTGGGAGGATGCCAGAAAGCATCATCCTTTGGACCTTCTGAAAGAGCAGTTGACACCTTGATTACAAATATCTCACTTCCAGAACTGCGAGACAATACATTTCTGTTGTTTTAAGTCACCCAGTTTGTCATAATTTGTTACAGCAGCCTTAGGGTACACCTTTCACCTTCTTCCAAATGTTTACAAATTCTTTCATGATAAATGCTCCAGTGCACACCTTGTATAATCTAATGAAGAGGAAAAGAGTCACAAACAAGTCAGCATTTTATATTTCTTAGAATTAAGAAGACATGTAACAAGAAATCAGAAGGAACAAAAAGCCTTTGCTTGGGAATATAGTTTTTTGGTTTTTGGTTTTTTTTTTCTCTCCAGTTCTCAAAAGGGCAGTTCCCCACCCTTCCCCACCCCCAGCCTGGAAGCTAATCTCAAAGCTTCTAGTACAATTTTATTTGACCTTTACTTAAAGACCACCTCTACCCGGCAACTGACTTTGTTCCATCCCCTTGGGCTGTTGCAAAAGGCAGGTTTCACAGTCTTCCTTTCATTGTTCTGCTTGGGAATCTAAAGCCTGCTCATCCTAAAAGAAACAAACCTGAAAGTGCCAAGCAAGGCAATTGCAGAACCTATTTCATACACTTTTGAGGGAGGAAAAAAAAATATATGCAGGGAAGAAAAAAAGAAGAGAATGAAATAGTCTGTTTATCTGAAAACTGTGTTTTTCATGCTAAGTACTACATTTACAGAGCCGATTCATCATATCCACCAATAAAGTGGAATGAAGCGCGGTTCTTCCACACACGGTTTGACATGGAAAGCGAGTATTTTATCGGCACTGGGTAATTTAAACTCGCATAGTGGTGTCTGGAGTATATTAGCAGCACGCCACGCAAAGACTAGATTGTTCGACAATTTGTGTAGCAGAGAGAAGCAGTCCATGATAATTCAGGAAAGAGGCAAGAACAGAAAGTGGGGGCAAGTTTCTTTATGTCAGACAAATATAGCTCTCATTAAGAGGATACAGATAAAACCCAAGAAACCCGCACTCCGTTTGCTAAATACTGGTTTATATGAAAGAGTTGCAGGCAAACTCTGGAAATACTCACGCCACCGCATGTACAGAACTGATCTCTCCAAGGTAATCTGTTGGATTCATTCTTCCTAGTTTCCCATCTCTCTTATAACAGAGCATGTGAAGGCATACACACACAGAGAAAGAAGCATATTTATTGCAATGAAAACAGGGTGCATTGTGGTTAAAAGTGTTGGCTCAGGATTTATACTTCCTGGATTTGAACCCTCGGTTTACCACTCACTGCTGTGCAAACATTATGTGCAAAATAGAGATTATATAGTTTATTTCTCATATGTACTATAGTGGCAAGCATTAAATAGAATAGTGCATGCAAAATGCAGCCCAAGGCACAGAAAAAGAGATCAATAAGTGTCAGATATCATCATCATCACTATTATTATTATATACATGCATACACTTGCTATCAGTGTATGCCAGTACAATTAAAAGCATCTATAGGTTAATATATAAACTTAAGGGCTTATGAGCTTAAGGTGGGTTTGAAATTTGGGGAAATTATATGAATTTTTCCTTTAAAACACCAACTGCTGGTGAGGATGTGGAGCAATAGGAGCTCTCATTCATTGCTGGTGGGAAAGCAAAAAGGTACACCCATTTTGGAAGACAGCTTGTCAGTTTCTTACAAAACTAAACATATTTTTACCATATGATCTGACAGTGGTATTCCTGTTTACCAAAAGGATTTAAACATGTATGTTCTCACAAAAAACTAGGCCTGGATGTCTAGGTTCACAATTACCAAAATATGGAAGCAACCAAGATGTCCTTCAGTGGGTGAATAAATAGACTGTGATACATCCAAACAATGAAATATTATTCAGTACAAAAAAGACATGAGCTATCAATACATGAAAATACATGGAAGAGACTTAAATGCATATTACTAAGTGAAAGAAGCCAACCTCAAAAGGCTACATACTATAGGATTTCAACCACTGTATGTGATACTCTGGAAAAAGCAAAATCATAGAGACAGTAAAAGATTAGTAGTTGCCAGGGAGAGAGGAGTAGGGGTAAATGGGCAGAGCACAGAATATTTTTATGGCAGTAAAACTACTCTTTATGATATTATAATGATGGATATATGTCATTACATATTTGTCTAAACCCTTAGAATGTAACATACCAAGAGAGAACCTTAGGGCTGTAAACTTGTATGATTATGATCTTTGGGTGTCAATGTTGGTTCATCAGTTTTAACAAATATACCTCTAGTGAGAGATGTCAGTAATGGGGAAGGCTAGGTATGTGTGAGAGCAGGGGGTATAGAGAAAACTCTGTATTTTCTGTTCAATTTTGCTGTGAACACAAAACTGCTCTAAAAAATGTGGGACATCTGTAATACTCTCAACAATACTCTCAGAGCCCAAACTTAATCAAGTGGCCAATTAAATAGTACGGGAAATCTGCTCAGTATTGATAAATCTTGTCATCTAGTCAACATGCAAAGGCCATTGTCTCTTCCATTTATGGACCACTTTAATCCCACTGTTACAGATGGAATAGCATGTTAAAGGCAAAAAGTCACTAAACCAAAGGTATTGAGGGACAGTAACAAATAAGTCATTTTGTTTTCTGGCTTAACAGGTGGTAACATAGAGCACACTAGACCGGAAACAAATCCCAGCTTCTACACCCTAACCTACAGTAGGTTCACTGGACTTCTCAAAGCCTTGATGGGCTGGTTGATTTTCATATCAGCTATAAGCAAAGGTTTACATGATATCAAGTGAGTAACTGCATGTTAAAGTTTTTTCTAAGACTCATCAAAACTAGAAAATAATAATATAATTCATTATTAAACTCATTGTCAGAGATCATCTTAATATGAGGTTAAAAAACAAATAAAACTAAAAATGCCAGTCTAGAAAGCTGGACTCTCCACTCCAGCCCATGGAAAGCCAATGAAGAAATTTTAACAAGTGAGATGACCGAAGTGGTGTTTCAATGAGTTGTTGTTGCATCTATGTATGGACTTATTTTTATTGAGTCATGTTTTTCTTCTTGCAAGTCAGAAGAGATCAGAAATAAATCCTTATAGAATGTTTTTTATCATTTACTGCAGAAAATGTACATTAAAAAACAACTTGTAACTATTATAAACATAGCTTCCTAACTACCAGTCAGCCTTTTAGTGCCACAAATGAAGATCTGTACAAGAAGATTGATTTTAAAAACTATTAGAAGTCACTTTTTTCATGTAATAATATTTGCCCTGTTTTTAAAGAAACATAATTTTTCTATTGATATAAATGCACTGCACTTGCCTTCTACCATACCTTCTACCTGTATAGTAATCCTATTATAGCTCAAAATATTTGCTGTCTCTACCTGTGGATTTATTGGAGATTGTAATTAGTTTGTCTCTTATGATTTTCTTTGGCCAATAAAATGTGAATGGATGTGGCATATATCACTTCCAAATAGAAACTCTACAAACCTTCATATAGCTCCACCATCTTCCATTTTCTGATTTCTAAGGGAGAATAAAATAATAAAAGTGTCCATACTCCTAGGACAAAAACTATTCTGAAGCCATGGAAATAGATAAACCAGAATTCTTTAAATCTACTTCAGTGAATGGCAGTTCTATAGGCATAATGATCATCGCAACTGCTCAGGAACACAGTCCATCAGTGACAGACTTTTCTTCCTAAAAGTCATCCAGTAGGCAGTGGACTTGTAAAAGAAACATTCTCTGAATGTCAGTTGGCCAACAACACTCTCACAATAGTATCCATACTCCCACAGCTGGTCAGCACACTCCCATGCTGAAAGTAGCCCAATCCCCCAATTCTGTCCTTCCCAAAAGCTCTAAAAAAATCTCTTGCTTTGCTTGTCCTCACAGATCCACATAGCTTTTCCTCAGTTAAGTAAGCAACAATTTCAATGTTAAGAATTTATTCTAGATGCAGAGCGATGGTCTTATCCTTTGACACATGAAATAATTTTTTTAAATGACCCTATAGGGGCTACTCTGTCAATTTTGGTCCCCTAGTGAAGAGAATGTGGAGCAGAGCCATGGCTGAACCATATTAGACAAATATCATGAGAAGCTGTTATTTATATAAACACAGAGTAACTTAGACTAAGCTGAATTATACAGCCTATAAATATAAGTCAAGCTATAGGAAATAAAACAAAGAAAGCAAGCACTTATAATTTACCTTTCACCCCATCTCCGCCACCATGAAGGATGAGTTTTCCTCTTATGAAATCAGATTTCTCTTCCCTCATCTAATTTAATCAGTATAATATTCACATTTTAGTGCAATATTTATTTTTAAATGTTCATTTTATTATTTCACTAGAAAATTATTTTTTCTGTCAAATGCATGATATTAAGATTTCTCTTGTGCAAGAAGACCTTGACAAAAGAGTAACATCAATATGAGTAAAAAATATAAAGCAATATAAAGATATGGCAGCAAAAGAAATAATACACTTCATAATACTTTATTCAACCACACATTTTCAATTCTTAAGCAATTTCCCCCATAGGACTCTGTATTCAGTTGTAAAATGAAAACAAATAGGGAAATTAAATTTGTCTTTAAAACATGTTAAACTTTACCAGAAAGTATTTATTAGAAAGGGAAATATCATGTCTATATTTGTATCTCATTTGGTATATGATTATTTTTAAATGTTGGTTTTAACTCATGGAATTCATTTTTTTAATCCTCACCTGAGGATCATGGAATTCATTTTGAAAAACAGTTAACAGTAACAGTTCAGTTATCATAGAAACCCACTGAGTCATTTAACAAATATGTGATGAGAACATATTATATGTAAAGTACAGGATTCACTGCTGTTAGTTTTTCAAAATAAATAAGACACAACTTACCTTCAGGTCTAAAAATAGAAAAGAGAACATTTAATGTATAATCATAAAAAAAGTGTCATCAGAGAACACAGATAAAATGTTATGTAAGATCTTAAGGATAAGAAACAACAACTAAGGAAAATCAAAGAAGGGCCATGGAGCAGATGCATTTAAGCTGAGACTTGAAATACAGGTAGGAAATAAACACAGAACCTGCATGAGCAGGGGCTGGGGGGGCGGAGAGTTTGAGGGGGCTAGGTGGGGATAAGAACACATATGTAATACCTTAATCAATAAAGAAAATAAACATTAAAAAATTATTTCTAATGAAAAAAAAAATCCACATAAGCAAAGCAGAACCACTCACCTCTTCCTTTTGCCCTGATCTCACAAGACAGAGCTCTTCTCCCCATCACAGGACTCATCGACCTCCTGATGTGCATCATCAATGCCCTCTGAGGCTTGGCAGGAGGAAAAGAAGCAGGTTATGTTTTATCTACTCCTGTTTCTCCCACTCACTTAGGCAGTATAACTTAACCCAACTATTTCTTCTAACAAATCTCAGTGAAGTAGAGATGTAAAGGCATACTGGGTCATTGGAAATTAATTCAGGGTCTAGACCTCTCTCTGAATTGTTGGCCTATGAAGGCTCAGCCTTGTCAATATCTTGAGTCAGAATCTTTCTCTAAGTAGACTACCTTTCTATATTTTATTTTTTCTATATGGGTCAGAGCTTTAATCCAAAGCACTGAACTCCAACCAGGGATTAATAGTGGTGAAAATTGTTAGTTCACTCGATTTGATGGAGCAGCAAACTGATAAGTCCTGATTATAAGCTTCATAATTGACTGGGAAAATATTATTAGTCAATATTTTCCCTAACACTCCCTTTCTAGTAGTAGACAAAGTACAGTTCTACAGGCCTTTCCTCCAATTACTTTTCCCACTTCAGAAATTCTGGGATAAATGATTAAAAGAAATGCTAATCCTTTATCCCATATCTCACCTAAAAAAAGTGGGTAACATCATGATTCAGGGAAGATTCATGATGGAAGGTATAACAGCACAAAAGCCACCTAGACCTATTATTTATTTTGCAAAACAAAGTAAGACCTTTAAAAAAACTCATATTTAATTTTATTAGCCAATATTAAAGGCAATAGACCTTCCAGCATACACAGGGATATAAGACATATATCATTTATATGCAATTGTGCATAAATCATTTCTTTCTTTTTTTCAGATTGGTGCTTTCAGAAAATACCACTTAACTCTCAAGAATAGCCCTATAAAAGAATAAAAATTAGGCCCAAATATGATATCTTTGCCATTTATAGACATTCTTCAACCCTTTGACTTAGTGGAGTTAATATCATTGCCATCATTATTACTTAAAATAAATGGAATAATGGCCATTTCCTGGGAAAAACAATAAATTAACTGAGCGAGCCCATGAACTTAATGTAGCTCAGGTCTCAATGTTTAAAAATTTTGTCATAAGTTTCCTGGCTAAAAAAGTCCTTGTAATCAGCAGCCACTTTCCCAAAGGAGACAAATGTAACCTTTCAATTTTCCACATCAGTTTTACTGATGGGCCAAACTGGTAGAATAAATACTGGGCAATGATTCAAAAGACCTTGGCCACAGACTCAGGTACACTATATACACCAGTTTACTGGTTGACATGAGTTCACTTCCTATTCAGTGTCTTCACCTGAAAATTGGAATCAAATCTCATTTTAACCTGGGTTGGGTGTTCAATCCTCAGTAGGGATGGGTATGGGAGGCAACCGATTGATGTTTCTCTCTTTTTCTCACTTCCTTTCTCTCTAAAGTCAATAAAAAATATATTTTTTAAATCTCATACCAAAATTGTTCAAACATTAAATTCAAGAATATATGTAGAAATTCTCTGTAAACTGTAAAATGTAAGAGGTCACTATTACCACACATTTATAACGTCTGTACAAACTTGAGTTCCTGCATTCCTGGCTTCAGTAGTTGACCCCATGGATAGGTACTTCTAGGCCACCTTGACATTGGCTTTCCTGGTACTGCTGAATATGTACCTACCTTCTGTTTTTCCTCTCTTTCTGCCTATAAAACCGAGTCAAAAATATCTGAAACATAAATGTTTTAAAAGATCTCTAAGAGATTCTGAGCAAAAAGCAGACTGCAAATCCAAAGTGCTAGTAAGATTTTCATGACACTAAAGTATTACCCCATCTCTCTGGAATTTGCAGGGCTTTTCTATCCTTAGGACACAAGCAGAATAAATTGGATATGGGTTACTGGGTTCTTGAGAGCAGTTCCAAACAACCATCTATGCACACAGCTGGCACAAAGCTAGATACATAGCCTCAGAATTCTGTTATGAGATTGTTGGATGAGGATGTTTTTGTTACATACATAAATTATCTCAGGCTTCCCCACTGTTTTGAAACTAGACATAACACTTAAACTTGGGGTAAACAATTACTAAAAAACTGACAATCAACACCAATGAAAACAATTCTGAATGTTCCCTTCTACAGCCGGGTAAACTTAACTGTGGGGAGAAGAGAAACTAATCTATGTTTCAATTAGTTCCCAGTGACTCCAGCAAGCTTCCATGGATTAATCAAATTCTGGCTTTTAGGGGGAAGGATTTACTTAAAATCAAATTGATCTGTTGTTCTCAGATTATCACTGCTAAATCTATATTTACTCTGCTTTAGGGCATCTGAAGAGTAATAAATTGTCACCACTCCTGCAGTCTGCCTGAGTCTCAAGTCACACTTGAAATGAGTTTAATATTTAGAGCCCCTTTCAAAAGTACTGTTGCTTGCAGACACTCAGTCGTAAACTTTCCAACAACAACAACAAAAAACACAGGTAGAGGCAAGATTTCATAAAGGCAGAGTTGAGTTGTAAATTTTCTTCTTGACTTTTGGGGGCAAGAAAGTCGATTTCACCAAGCAAAAGCAAAATTCAACTGAAAAGAGGGTGAGAGGTGAGTGCGGGATGGGTGTGTGTGTGTGTGTGTGTGTGTGTGTGTGTGTGTGTGTTGGAGGGGTCAGGAGGGCATTGATTGCTTTATGAAGTCATATTTGATCCACTATCATTCCCACTTAGCAGAACATTTTTCCTAGGTCTGCCTTTCCTTTCCTTTGATGGGCACTGATAACAGCCTCCTTTGTTCGAAATACAGTCCGCAAGTGTCACTTAGAAAAGCTTGCACACACTCACTCTCCTTATCATCTCCAGGGATTGTTGTTCTTTGTCCCTCACAGGACAAAAGCTCTGATAAGCCTCAAGGCTCTGATGTTTAAATACAGATTCCTGCATCTAAAAAGCCTCACTGTGGCTCTTCCTAACAAGAGAACTGGGCTGCTAATTTAACACATCAAATGAACCCTTAGGACTGCAAGGGGTTAACCTAGTCTGACAGCCAAGCCAGGGGAAAGGAGTTGACTCCCAGATGCCAGTCCTTGCAAAATTAATCCTGGAGCTTAGCATCTGGATGCTTCACCTGCCAGGCGGGCCCCAGAAGGTCTTTTTCATCACTGGGCCAGATTAAAAAAGAATGATGAGCAGAAACGGTTCTGCACTACCAGTGACAAGAAGGAAAAAATGTCCTCCACTGAGAACAAACCTCCTGATTGCCTCCAGGTACCAATGTCCTGGAAACAGTGGACAGCAGCCCCGCGGTATGTCTAGGCACCACCTGAGCTGTCTGGCTGCTGGAGAAAGACTCGAGAACATCAGGAGCCACGGGGTAGGGCAGATTGAACAAGTCCAAGCTACCTTCAGGGTGCCTGCCACCTGTCAAGTTCTCACCTGAGCCGACAGGATTTTTAAGTGTGTTCTTTGGTTTCAGGCTGCGGGCAACATTTGTCAGGAACCCCCCAGTCCCCTGCTTATTTTCCCTGCCTTGTTTGTTTTGCACTTCACAGAAAAATCAAACTTTTCCAAATCCATGTATCTGCTTGATCTTTTTGTCTTAAGAAAAAATGTAAACTCCAAACTCCTCTTGTCTTCATAGGTGTTTTACTTGAATGTTAAAACATCTCAAATATTTTAACATGTTGTTTTAAACATTAGCAATACAATTGCATTCTTGGGGAATTGGCCAGAGCTGGAAAAACAGTGCATCCCACCTATCTGGATGAATGTGATGGGCGAGCAGAGGGCTGGAAAAGTAGGAAGGAGGGCCAGAAGGACACGCCTGATCTGCAGGGCAAGAACCTGCAGAAATAATGAGGCCTCAGGGGAAGTGGAGCTCCCATACAGGGAATTGAATCCTTTTCCAACAATTTCATAAGCTGTATTTTTCTTCCTATTGCCAGATAAAGGTCCTTGTGGGGTAGAGGGGAATAAAGAAGGAAGGGGGTGGGGGCATTTGATAAAAAAAAAAAATGTAGGGCAATGGTTTACTGTTTTGCTTAGGTTTCAGGTAAGATTTCCTTCAAAAGTATCATGAGGCAATTGAAACAGTAAAAGTGTCTGCATATTAAATAATAAACTAGGATGGAGATATGTATTTCCAATAACTGTTACTGGGGACAATATCATTCTATTTAGCAGACAGCTAAAGGCAGGTGGCCAAATAGTGCTTTATAAATTAGATCTCTGAATATGAAGCCATGTTTTCTAAGTTTGAGATAATATCTTTACAAATGGGATATCTAAACTCTAATGTAAATTTCTAGCATTTGAGTGTGTCCTCTGAAAAAGAAACTAGGCAAGTCAAATTTCAAACCTTAGATTCGTGTTCTCATAGCAAGATAAAATAATTATTTCTAAATGTGAATGTCAAAATGCTATAACTGGTTGCATCTAAGCATAATTAGTTGACTTCGTTGATTCTTCCACAGAGTTGACTTTTCAACCTATTCTATGAGGAAATGACATCTCCTCAACTTCTTCCATCTTGCTCATCACTCACTATATGTGATTCTTCTATCATTTTGGAAACTATATATCCCAGTATGTCTTCTGGATAGCATATTTTACAGGTGAACAAAAGCAAATTTAGAGAGGTTAAATGAGTCATTCAAGATCAGACAACTAATAAACAAAGTTGAGGTTCAAACCTATAGCTCCTAACTAAAGTTTCTTGGGCAATAGTTATATTTCTCATAGGATCAGCTGCATACAGGGAAGTACATGAGATAAGATTTCAGTGTGGCAGGAGGCAGAACAATAAATGACATAAGGGTCCTAGTTGCAAGCCATGTTTATTTAGACAAAGTTCTTGAGTTTCTATTTCTTCCTTCATGAAATAGATTAGTTATAACACTTCACGAATTATCTCCTTCATCACATTCATTCCACAATGAAAAACTCTTGGAAATCCAAAAAATGATGCAATGTTTTATTCCCATTAGGAACTAGTAATAATAATAATTAATGACTCAAACAGCTACTATAACTTAAACAAGGTTTTTTGTTTTTGTTTTGTTTTGTTTTTCCTGAGGAAAAAATTCTAGGTTGGGGGCAGGAGGTACTTAGATGTCTATACTGGTGTGGCCCTGGGAGTTGATAAAATGTTGAAATAATTATCAGCTGGTTGATTACCTGCCACTTGCTCTAGTCCCTCGAGTGTCTCAGACCTCCCCTGGAATCTCCCAGGGCTCCCATGAGTCAGAAACTAAGGGATTAACATTGTCAGTCTTATGCTAAGGCCAGTACTAACCTTACTAGTACTTGGCCTCTGTCTCTGCCTCATTGGAGATATCCCTGACCAACAAGGGAAGACTCCAGTGTTTGCCACGTGCTTTTTGGCGTATTCAGAGTCACGTTGCCAACATCTGTATATGTTCCTATGATCAATGCCCATGTGAAAATAATACCACTCTTTCTACCCACTATAAGATAATTCACAGAAATACAAAAAAATGTGGCCAGGATGGGAAGTTCATAAAAATGTAATGCTTGACCTCAGGGACATTAATGCAGATGTAGAGAATGTCTAAGTTCAAAGATCTGTGAGTAGTGAGAAGGTTGTTGATTATTTATTCATTCTTTGGCAGAAGAAGAACTAAAGACTGCTTCAATTACCCAGGAATTTAGCCCCAACTCACAGTAATATAATGCAGTTGGGTCAGGAAATATATCTCTCCAAAACCAGCTGGACCATATTATAGAAAGGACATCTGAACACTCAGAATTTTAGAGACTCTAAACACCAATAACCCTTGCCTCTGGTTTAAAATCTGAGATAGCTCCAACAGCTGTCAACTGAACAGCAAGGCTAACTCAGGAGAAAGCACCAACACTGTCTTCAGACAAATATCATAGTGGGACTCACTCTGCTCATTCAGGAAAAGAAAATAACAAAACTATACAAAACAGGCATGGTACTTAGGAAAGTAGTCTGCACTTTTAAAAAGGGAGAGGATGTGACTAGTAAAAATACGTTAAAAAGCCATACTTTTGAAAAGAGATCTACTAAAGGGAAATAGTGAAATAATAGATTCATTTTAGCAGGAATCTGATTTTTATTCCCAGTGAAATTGAAGAAAATGTGGAGTCTATGAAATAAGATAATGCTAACATTTAGATAGAAATGGAACTGACTGGATCAGGAAGGCAGATTTTTAAAAAGGAAACAAGACTATAATAATATAAAATTGCAATACAATTAAATTATCCATTTAATATGTCTTTATTAGGAGCAAGGCAATCTCAGGATAAAAAGAGGAGCAAGATATCAGAAGCAATATTATAGAAAATTAAATCAGTCCAATGGGCAACAAAGTTAAGAAGCACTTCAAGAATGCAGATGGTGCTGATTCACAAACTGGTCCCATACCCAGAGGACAAAGAAAGAATGAAAAAAGAAGAAGCAGGCCACTCCAGATTGGTAGGTTGGAGTTTTAATAAATAAGGGAACTTATGAAGCTTGTTTAGTGTGACCATGGGATGAGTAAGATCACTGCACCAGCATACCAGAGTCTAAAATGTTTGTAGAGGCCTTACCTGAGTGAGGTCACACATTCAGTCCAGATGGTCTCAACACCATCTCTTTCAAGGTTGCCTCCTAGAGAATGGCCCTCATTGTGGGAAGAGTAGGGAGGGCATGCATTCCAAGGGCAGGAGAGGGGTCAGGATCCTTCATGGCCCATATCTAGCTCTCTGGTTAACTGAAGGTCATGTCCACTTGATGACCATCTCCAACAGAAAGACAAGAATCAAAATAGTATATAACTAGAATGGAAGACAGAAAATAAAGGTATAAGAAATGAATAATTGATTTCCTTAAAAATACACACAACAATTACCCTAATATATAAAAACCCTGGGTCCATCAAGACTGGAGGCTCGACTAACCGGAAGTCAATCCTGCAGTCAGCACTGGGTTGCCATGGTGACCCAGCACTGACTGCTAAGGTAGCAGGAGCAGTGACCCAGCACTGACTGCTGAGGGGGCTGCTAATCAGGCCCAAAGAGAGGCCTGAAGAGAGAAGCAGGGCCTGATCCGTAGCCTCTGTGGCAGCTGTTTATCAGCACTTGCCTCTCTCTTTCTCTCTGGGTCTGACCAGCAGCTGCACCTCCATTTCTCTCCAGGCCTCCACCAGGGCTGTTGATCAGCCCCACCTTTCTGATCAGGCCCCGTTGTTAGGCCCAGAGACACTGACTGGCTTAGAAACCAACCAATCAGAACCAAATCTGGGTGAAGTGTGAGGAGCCAATGCCTGCTTAGGAGGCGGAGCTTTTGACTCTGACTGGCATAGAAACTGACCAATCAGAACTAAATCTGGGTCAACTGTGAGGAGCCAATGGCTTCCTAGGAGGTGGAGCTTTTGACGCTGACTGGCATAGAAAATGACCAATCAGAACCAAATCTGAGTCAACTGTGAGGAACCAATTGCTGCCTAGGAGGCAGAGCTTTTGACACTGACTGGCATAGAAACCAACCAATAAGAATCAAATCTAGGTGAATTGTGAGGAGCCAAAGGCTGCCTAGGAGGCGGAGCTTTTGACACTGACTGGCATAGAAACTGACCAATCAGAACCAAATTGGCTGGCAGAGGAGGGCAGCTGGGGGCGAGATCAGGCCTGCAGAGGAGGGAAGTTGGGGGTGAGATCAGTTCAGCAGAGGAGGGCAGTTAGGGGTGATCAGGCAGGCAGAGGCAGTTAGGGGTGATCAGGTTGGCAGGGAAGGGCAGTTGGGGGCAAGATCAGGCCGACAGGGGAGGGCAGTTGGGGGCAACTAGGCTGGCAGGGGAGAGCAATTGGGGGTGATCAGGTTGGCAGGGGAGCAGTTAGGTGTTAATTAGGCTGGCAAGGGAGCAGTTAGGGGGTGATCAGACGGGCAGGCAGAAGTAGTTAGGGGTAATCAGGCAGGCAGGCAGGTGAGCAGTTAGAAGCCAGCAGTCCCAGATTGGAGAGGGTGCAGGCTGGGCTGAGGGACACCCCCCAGTGCACGAATTTCATGCACCAGGCATCTAATGACAGAATAAATAATAAATTATATAAAAGAGTAAAGCTTTCCTAATGAAGTAGTGTTATGCTTTCCCAATAGAGTAAAACATTCCTAATCTTCCCCTGGGTTATATAAAGAACTATCTCAAGAATTTAGGCTAACTTCTCATGGACAAATGCATATAAAAATTTTAAGTCTTATGAAATCTAGCACAGCATTATACTTTAAAAATTACCATTATTTCAAGATTTCTATTTGTAATGAAGTAAAAGCTTATTTTATATTTAAAAATCTGTTAAGACATCATATAATTGAAAAGAATGAAAGTTATCAAAAGTTACCTCAATACATAATAAAATAATTTTGAGAAAATTCTACATATATCCCAAACAGTAAGAAAAACTCCACCCACCCTAAAAAAAAAGTTTCCAGATCCAAGAAGTCTCCGAAAGATCACAACAAGAATTTTAGAGGACTCTGATACAAATTTGCTATATTGTATCACTATATATAGCTGCATTTTGAACTGAGACCCAAAAGACATTTGCAGAAACATTCTGTCACCTCCATCAGCTGAAGTTTCTTGATTCAAACCAAAATCTTCATCCATCTCTCCCACTCTCTCTCTCTATACTAGAGGCCTGGTGCACGAAATTTGTGTACTCAGGGTGGGGGTCCCTCAGCCCAGCCTGTGCCCTCTCACAGTCTGGGAGCCCTCACAAGATGTCCGACTGTGTGGAGGCGGGAGAGGCTCCCACCACCACTGCTCCACTCACCAGTAATGAGCCTGGCTTCTCGCTGAGCGGCACTCCCCCTGGGGAAGCCCACCAGGGGGCAGCTCCTGTGTTGAATGTCTGCCCCCTGGTGGTCAGTGTGCATCATAGTGACCGGTCATTCTGCCATTCAGTCAATTTGCATATTATTATATAGGAAAAGCCTAAGCGGCCATAAGACCGTTTGACCATCTGACCAGTAACTATGACACACAATGACCACCAGGGGGAAGATGCTACAACTGGTAGCTATGATGTGCACTGACCACCAGGGGGGCAGACGCTCAATGCAGGAACTGCCAAGCTGTGGTGACTTGGCAACTGTGGATGCGCCCAGAACCAGAGAGGAGAGAGCCTAATTCCAGGGTGTGTCACCTGAGAACTGCCCTCTCATAATCCAGGACCCCTCAGGGGATGTTGGAGAGCAGTTTCAGCCCAGTCCCTGCAGCCATGCCAAGGGACCCCACTGGTGCATGAATTCATACACCGGGCCTCTAATATCCATATAAAAATCTATCCTTATAAAAGCTTACTAGTATGTGGTAATACTGTGGTTTGCTGCCTAAATTCTCCCTTCAAGGAAGAACATTTTACCCAGATGCTACGAGTTCTATTAACTGACAGCCTTCAGTTCTCAGCCAGTTAGGGATTATCTCAATGGCAGAGAACTGCCTTACCAATGTCACACCTTTCCTGAGTTGGCCCACATTTAATGCAGGAGTATAAAGTGTTAACCATCAGGACCCAACTCAGGACAGCTCTGAAAGGCTTCTCTTGCCCTGGAGTTCCTTTGGGATCAGCTAAGGTAACCATTGGGACTGCATTGTAGCTTAGCCTCTTCCTCTGCCAAATCCTGCTTTCTTTTCTTATATTATCCCAAGGAGTTCCTTAATAAACACCCTTCAAGCTAAATTCCAACTCAGATTCCACTTCCTAAGGAACCCAACCTTTAACATTATGATATAATACTGTTACCTATTCAGTGCATAGCCCTAATATTTGGACCATCTCAGGGATAGAAATTCTGATGAATGAGTCAAGATTCTACTTCTGATGCATTGCTCTGAGCCTCAGTCTCATCTGTAAAGCAGAAAAATCTAAGGGGTCTCTACATTTTTTTAAATTCTAAAATGCCTTATAATAGATTTTCAAACATATATTAAGAACTTTAATATTCACATACTCATCTAGCTAATTTTCCAAACATAATAATATAATCACTCAGTAAAAACAGTCAGGTAGTTTGAGATTGAACCTAGAATAGTTATTTAGAGAGCCAAAAGAATTAGGAAACAGGAGGAGCAATAATAAACATCATCTTCATTCATTCATCTACTAAGTTATTTATTCATTAAGCCTTTATTGAACAACTAACTACTCTGCAATAAGTATTGTGTGATATGTTATAAAATCAGTGAGACATGGCCCTTACCCTCATGAAGCTCCTAATTTAATGAAAAAGAAATGGATATCTAAAATACTGGAACACTAATCCACTAAAGATAATGAGTTCAGCACTAAAATGCAGTGAGTTCTATTCCACCATGGAGAAATGCACTCAGCTCTAGCTGAGGTGCACAGGAATTGAAAAGGGACCACAAGGAAGAAGAAGTATATATAAAAACACAATCTCAAAAATAAACATGATGTTTAGAGAACATTAAAAGCAGCTTACTGTCTCTAGACATGGTCAGGAGCAAAGTCGGAAAGGATTAGGGGATCAGTTCAAAGGTCCTGTAGAACAGTGGTAGCTGCTTCCTAGAGCTACTCCATTCTCTGCCCATGTTCCCAAGGTTGTGATTTTCTAGATACCGTGTGTGGCCAAGAAATCTGCAAGCCAGGTTGATAGGGTTGATTTGCAGCTGGAGTCTGCAAATTACACTTCAAGAAACACTGGAGCCCTGGCCAGTTGACTTAATGGGTTGTAGCATCATCCCATGCACAGTAGGACTGTGAGTTTGATTCCCTGTCAGGGCACATACCCGGGTTGTGGATTGGATCCCCAGTCAGGGCGCATATGGTAGGCAACAGATGGGTATTTCTCTCTCACATCGATGTCTCTCTCTCACACACACTCTCTCTCTCTCTCTCTCAAATCAATAAAAACATATCCTCAAGTGAGGATTTTTAAAAAGGAAACACTGAAGTGCCTACACATTCCAATATGCCTGGAATAGCCTCACTTTTTACTTACTAACCCAGCATAATTAGTAATCATTTCACCATTTACTCTCAAATATGTCCTTGTTTGATGGGTAAATTACCACAGTTAGTCTAGTCATACATGTCTATCATGAATATGGCCCTGGGATCACAGAGAAGGTCAAGGGATACTAGACAGTCTAAGGAGGAGAGGCTCTGGTCCCTTCCCTGATTCAGTTGTATCCATGTTATACATTAGGCCTCTTCTAGAGAACAAGTTCTAATACTTAAACATGGAAATGAAAATGAAAAAATGATTGAATGGCTTTAATATGCACCGGCATGGTCAGCTGGATAGATGACTTGATGGACACAGATCATTTGCTAGCTGTGTGGACTATGAAGTAGGAGTGTGGGCAATCAAAATAGGAAGCTGTTCAGCTGTCTAATGGAGACCCTAATTAATGGCATGACAGGATGAAAAATATTTGAGAAATTTTGAAATTAGCATGACTTGGTAATTAGTTCTACGAGAGTGGGGTGAAAAATGCAGGTAAGTTATGGATGACTCCCATGTGACTATACATCACTAAAGAAGAGACCCCAAGATACATTATGTGAATGCTCTATATTTTAACAGCTTAAGAAAATCTTCCACAAAGGTCAAAAAGGATTTAGTGAGAAAGGCCAACTCTCTTGCCTGCATGTACAATAATAACAGCATTTTATTCCATTTATTAAAATGTTCTATTTAATTAAACTTTACTAAGCATCTTTAAATTTTCAGACTATACCCAAAAAATAAAATTATAATGCTGAGATCCAGAATCACACTGGAGTCAAAATTTACTAGTGTTGTATATGTGTTTAATCATAGCTCTAAATGATGAACTCAGGATTTGGAAACTGAACATCATAATATTTTTAGGGGTTTCTTTAAAAAAGAATATCAAATTTGGTATAAAAATCAACTTTTACTTAGGAAAGAAAAATATAAATTACAACTCTTAAAAATATCACAAGCAAACTCAGAAACCCAGAAAATATAAAATAATATATTTATTAATTACCTGCTTAATATATTGTTATAATATTCCCCTTATAATTGACTATATGCTCTTTGATCACAAGAATTTATATCACTTTCTATTACAGGGTTTCTCAGGTTTAGCAGTGTTGGCGCTTTTGACATTTTGAGAGGTGTAATTTTGGGGGGAAGTAGGAGGAGAAGAAGGGGGAAACCGGCTGTCCTATGCATTGTAGGAATGTCCATGGCCTCTCTGAGCTCTATTCACCAGATGCCCCTTGCATCCCCCCAGTGGTGACCATCAAAAATGTCTTCAGACATTGTCAAATAGTCCCTTGAAGGAGAGAATCAGAGCCAGTTGAGAATCACTGTTCTGTAGAAAGAATAGAAAGTAGTGTCTTAGTCTGCTCAGGCTGCCATGACAAAATACTATAGACCCGTTAGCTTAGACCAGTGGTCGGCAAACCATGGCTCGCGAGCCACATGCGGCTCTTTGGCCCCTTGAGTGTGGCTCTTCCACAAAATACCACATACCCTAATTAAGTTAATAACAATGCACCTACCTATATAGTTTAAGTTTTAAAAGTTTGGCTCTCAAAAGAAATTTCAATCGTTGTACTGTTGATATTTGGCTCTGTTGACTAATGAGTTTGCCAACCACTGGCTTAGACAAGAGAACGTTATTTTCTCACAATTCTGGAGGCTGGAAAGCCCAAGATCAAGGTTTGGGGCAGATTCTGTTCTGTGTCTGTGTCCTCATGTTGCAAGCGGGTGGGGAGATAAAGGAGCAAGCTCTCTAGAGTCTCTTATGAGAACACTAACCTGCCAACCCATTCTTATGACTTCATTTTATTCTAATTATCTTCTTGTAGGCCCTAACTCAAATTACAGTCATGTTGAGGGTTAGGACTATAACATACGAATTTGAGGGGAAACACAATTCAATCAACAGCAGATAAATAATTGTCTTTTTCTCTAATATGATTGTCCAAAAACTATATTTTTTACTATTTTAAAAATGTTTCTATAAGCTTCATAACTTATTATTGGTAATATGTAAAATTTTAGAATTATTGCCATTTTTGAGAAAATATCAAATTTCTTTCATAAGTGGCCTATAAAATTATAGTACATTTCAAGTTTTCTGGAACAATAATTAATTGCAATTGCTGTTTGAATTGGTGACACTTGTTTACCAGTTTGTCACAAATATCCTCATTGTAATGCCATAGGATGAGTTTGTTACTGTTGTCAATGTCAGATTTTCATGTCACATCAGCAAGAAATTAATAAGAAGTATGCACAGGTCTAGTTGGGTGAAGTATTTAAGACAAGGAAAAGAGCATAAGCAAAGGTCTGTCCCAGAAATGACATAGAATTTGTTTGGGTAGAGTAAAATATATAGGTAAGGCAGCAGTGAATGAGAACATTAGAAAAATACTCTGAGTCAGGAGGGGAGGTGGGACATATTGTCAGATGCTGACAAGTGACTGAGATATAGTTGAGCAAATTTGAGTTAAGGACTCAAAAGATTGGTTGATGAACCACTAGGCAGATGAAAGGCAATATAGTATAGTGTGAAAATCATTAGCATCATTGTCAGCCAAATCTCAGTTTAAACAAAGGTCTGACACAAACGAACTTGTGAAACCTTTAACTTGTCAGCTCATGTCCTCTGAGAGGCAAACACCAAGATGGAATTGGATATGTAAGAGGGGAATATCTGTGGAAGATAAAGAAGAGGGGAACAGAAGTATAGAGAACCTTTCAAACATAATGAAGATCTGATACCTGTGAAAGGAAAGAGGAAAGGAAGGATAATTGGGAGAAACCTCAGACGGCAGTGCAACTCTGAGAAATTCTCAGCTGCATGGCAAAGGCTGCCCATTATGCACTGGGTAGGCATGGTCCTGCTCTGACCTTTGGCCAAGCTCAGTCGCTGGCTGAGAGCAGCCCAGGGAGAGCATGGCCTTAGCATTATGTTGTGATGGATCTTAACATGTGGCACCTGGAGGAAGCATGCCAGCATGTTCTCTTGAAGGGAGATCTGAGCTTTGCACCTTCAAGGTTGCCCCACTAGCCATGGCTTCCTTATAGAAGTGATTGTTAAACACACAAATCCATTCTAACATAGCCAAACTGAATATGTCTCCCTAACATTCTCCTTAGCCATACCAAAAAATGTCCTGGTCCACTAACGCCACCAGACATGAGCAGAAATATGACAGAGTGGAAACTGGAGTGAAAAGACATAGTGGTTTTCACTGGTTGCAATTAGAATATCTTACTTTTGCAAATTTACAAAATCATAAGTCTATGTGAACACATTGCCGGAGCCCCTGCGAGGTTATCAGAAGGGGCACATGCAAATGAAGACCCTGAAACTTAAGATTCTTTAACTTCACATAAATCCACCTCTTTCTAGAGGTGGTACTGATTGAGATCTAGTCCAATTTTTAAATCCTAAAAGCTCTCAGCTAACTAAAACTCGCATAGAATGAGTTGATCTTTGAAAACAGAAAAGCTGCCCCTCCTAGTATACAAAATTATCAAGTTCAGTGAGGCCAGGGAGCTCCCATTTTTCAACTTGGGTCAGAATCTATCCATAAGGGTCCAATTCAAAGGAGAAGGGAGTTCAAGGTAGGAGCAGTTCTCAATGTGAAGTCCATTTGGAACAATGTAGAACAAAAAAGTTCTAAAGAGGCATCCAAACCAGGTTAAGGAGCTGGTACGATCTAAAAGAAGAAACCAGAGTGCTGGTCAACAGTTATGGCAGCCTCCAGATGCAGGGCAAGTGGTAGAGGCTTGAGAATAACTCCAGGAAGCCAGACCTCCGAGTCATCAGACTGATTTCCTTGGTGCACAGTGAGGATGGGCAAGCTAGATTGTGAATTCACTATCCCCAGACGTCACTGATGAGGAAGGAGCTGCTGAAACATTACCACACGTTACCCATTGTCTTAGGAATTGAGCACAGGAAGATAGGCCTTTACTACCCCACACATAGGCAGGACAGCAAATGGAAGACAGGTAATGAACGAAAAAGAACATCCATGCTGGCATCCAAGCCTCAGAGTTCTTGACATTCCAATCAACTATCTCTAAGCTGTCAAGATTCTAATAAAAGGAAAGCCTATCCAAGATGAGACCCTGTGAGGCATGAGAAAAAGAGTTACCAGAGGAGAATAAAAGCAGCAGCAATAGTGTGTGTATACTAGCACGTGCTCTTCACTGGTACAAAAGAAGATGCAAGCAAGTCAGAAAGTAACTTGGAGGAGAGATCAAGAGAAAAAAGCAGCATGACAAAGGATAAATAACAACGAGTTCCTCAGGAGGGTCACAGACAAGTGGCCCTTGGCAACTGCAGCATTTGTATAAAATCCAGGTTTAAGCAGCAAAAGTGGCACAGCTTTAAGTTTAAATATCATTCTTAAATAGAGTTAATGTGTGTCCTAGGTTTCTGGTTATTGGTCTCATGTTTCCCCTACAAAATAATTTAGGAACTATAAGTGGGCAGGAGGAATTAGGGATTCTCTCCAGCTATAAATTATTTATCACTTTATTCCACTCTCTCTTTACTTTCATTGGGATGCTTCCAAATTGACAAAGAAACCTATTTACTGTTAATTGATTACCACTCTAAATTCATTGAGATTGTAGCAGTAACAAGCATCTCAAGTAGTTCAGCTGAGATTAGCTGTATCACATCACAGGAGAGGAAGCAAGATGTGGCTAAGGCAGGTTCTCTTCCCTGGCAGTGGACTTCCAATTTCAAGTGCACATACTTCGAAATTCAATACGACACTCTTAGTTTGTGTGAAAGACAAGATGAAGTGCATAGCTTCACCTTTGCAGCACAAACAATGGTCAATGGGAATTAAGTCAGAAAAAAAAAAGAATCCTTACTTGCTCTATTACATGTAAAAACTTACTAAAAAGAGATAAAAACTCTTGATAACATATCTGTTGATAACACTGGAAAAGGTTTTCATTTTTATTTAATCCCCCAAATATGATAAGCATTAAATTTTAAAGCAAATAAAATAAATGTAGCAGAATCTAGTTTACATGGGAATAAGGAAAAATTCTGCATACAAAAAAAATGAGCTCCAAGAAGATATATTTTATTTTACAATATTTGCTATATATGAGTTGTTCATAATATTATCCAGTTAATAGTAACATTTTACTGCAGAAATTGCTGTCCCCCAAAATCATATCAAAGTCAAAGTTAATTATAAGAAAGCCTGATGTCAGCAGTTATAAGAGCAATCAGAAAAATAGTTAAAATTAATAAACTTAAGAATTTTGACCAACCCTAGCTGGCTTGGCTCAGCAGATAGAGTGTTGAGGAGGAGATTCCTCGGGCACCATGAAAATACTGACTGAAGCCTATTGAACTGAAATATCTAAAATGCCACTAACTTAATGATCTCAAGGTATCAAACGACCTTGTAGAGACTCGGAAGTCTATCATCTCTAAAAGAAAGAAGTATGATAAATTCCATGAGTGAATGACTAAGCTCTTCCAAACTCAAAGAGAAGATAAATCCTCTCAAACAATTTCCTTCTCAAACCAAAGGATATAATACCTCCCAAACTAAGAGAGTCCGCTTAGGGTGGGGGAAAAAGTTATTTTGTAGATGTGCCAATTTTCTCCCTTGGGAATCAAGACTTGTTTTAAGGACTAGGAGCTAAAATTCAGAAAAGCCTTCCTTTTGCACAGGCTGCATATGAAGAGGAAAAAATGCACAAGCATGAGACCCACCATGTCCCAATCCTGGCATTTCTGGCAGGTGCTCCATAACCTTGCTCAGATCTCCAAAACTCTGCTGAAGTGTCTTATTTATAAAAGAAACCAAACAATACTAATCACAAGAATTATTGTGAAGATATAAGAAATAAAGAATTTTACACCATGTAATATCTATCTATAATAATAAAAGTGTAATATGCTAATTAGAATGAATGTCCTTTCAGACAACCTTCCAGATGAAGCTGGGGCTGTGAGGGAAGCCTGGGTTCTGGGTGCCAGAGGGAAGCCAGTGCTGGCAGCTGGGGGAAGGAAGGCCTACTCTTGCAAGAATTTCGTGCATAGGGCCTCTAGTATATGTATAAAAGCCTGAGCAGCTGGACAACTGGATGACTGGCCGCTAGCTATGACATGCACTTACCACCAGGGGGCAGACGCTCAATGCAGGAGTTGCCCCTTGGTGGTCAGTGTGCTCCCACAGTGGGAGCTCCACTCAGTTGTGGCAGTGTGAACCTCTCTTGCCGACACTCCTACTCCAGGCTGAGCGGCACAAGGCAGGCACAGCAGGTCTGGGATGAGTGGGAGCGGTGCTGCGCCCAGCTGGGGCTCGGGCTCCTCCCTGGCCACCTGCTGCTTCGTGCACTACTTCGTGCTGTGCGGGATCCACGTGGACAGCAGGCTGGAGCCCCATGAGCTGGCAGGTAAGGCCAGGCTATGGCGGCACTGAGGTCTGCTGATCCCCGCAGGCCAGGCCGAGGGACCCCAGTGGTGCACGAATCCATGCATTGGGCTTCTAGTGGAATATAATGTAGTATGAATTAGACTCTACCATGTGATTTAGAATATATCATAATTGTTAGTTCCATCTCTACTATTCCTATCTCCCCACTCCCCATTATATAACTTGAAGGGAGCTGGACAAGAACCAAGTCCTTTAGTGTCAGGATTTGATTAGTTAGGTAGCCAAATGAGTGAGAGCTCTAAATGATATAAATTAATTTACACAGTAGGGATGCCAAGAGAACTACATTTTTAGCATCTACTGTATGCAAGGTATTTCATAAATATTGCTCGAATTAATCTTCATAACAAACATACAAGGTAAGTATTTTCATCCTATTTTATAAATAAGGAATCTGAAGCTTTAAAAGGTTAAGTAATTCAAGCAAGTCACACAAGATCATGCAACCAGTAATTATTTCTCAGACATGCTTGATTCTGAAATCTCTTATCATTCCATCATGTTGTGTCCCTTGATGCTGCCCCCCCACCCTGCCCCCGCCTTGATTGCCTAGTGCTGTTTTGAAACAATGGTGAGACCAGGTCTCTAGACTAAGTATAGCCTGTGAACATGACCTGTCTAGACTTTTGCCTGTCTGTGCCTCTCTGTTCTCTGAGTCGCTGCCACTGTGCTCTGTCTGTACTTGTATGATCAAAGCCCCTCTTTAATTCAATGTTATTCCTGAACAGTCATTTAGATATGTCTGCAACCAGCAGTCTGATCTACAAATCTAGCCAGTGATCTCCTTTGACCACTGTTATTCAACTTTATTGAAACTTAAAGTCATGTTAAAGTTTTCCCTCTAAGTCACTCTTTATATCCAATCCATCACCAACTTCTATTGTTTCTATATCCAAAATATGTCTTCAACCTTCCCACTTCTATTTTCATAATGATCCTACTCCTCCAGGTCACCGATCCCCTCACCCCACAATTTCTGCAGCAGACCCTTCTGCTCCCCCTATTTCTCTACTCCCTGACCCCAATCTATTCTCCATGTAACAAAGTAAGACTTTTAAAGCAGAAACTAATTATGTGCCCTCCCTTTTCCTTAAAATAACTTCCGGGGCTTTCCACTACAGTTTAAATATAATCCCTACACTTTTTTAGGTAACCTACATTACCCACAAGCCCCATGACCTGGCTCTCTGTCACCTTCACTCTCCATGCACCAGCCATGGTGGCCTCCTTTCAGTTCCAGGAGGAGCAAAGCTCCTTTCTCTCTGAGTTGTCATCCTACTTCCGCTCCTCCTCATGTGCCCTGCTCCTTCTAATCCTTCCAGTCTCTGCATTGTTACACTCATTTCCATTGCTTTATAACAATTTACAATTTGCGGTTGCATATGGTGGGTTGCCAAGAGAAAGGCGAAGAGCCTTCCAGGCAGAGGTAAAGGCAAACGCAAGCATGTGCAAGGGTTCTGATCTGAAACTATGTGTGTTTGAGAAACTGAAGAGAAAAGTTTTAAAAGACAGCCTTTGTGTCTCCCTGCAAGACTGCAGACTCCATCCCTGGGGGCAGGGCCATATCTGTCTTACTCACCAGTTCACCTAGACTGATACACACAGTGCCTGATACATAGGACTCACCCACTACATATGCAAGACATGACTTATCGCCTTGGAAATCAAGTGTAGCAGTCGCTCTGGACATCACTGATTACTTCTTAGCAGTTTAATCTCTTTTTCTCAACAACACAGAAAATATGTGGCATTTTCCACAGAAACTTGTTTCTAACTACCTCACATGCACATGGTTTATTTGTAGTCACTGATGCTTATCTGTGCATAATTTTGTTATCTAGGTTTAGACATATCTTTCATTTAATGAATCCATGACCCATTTCTCTTCTCTATGGTGCCCCTCACCCAGTTTTGTTCTCCATTGGCTGTGGATTTATCTCAAATGTCATGTGGCCTCATTTTGACTGACATATCACTTATTTTACAAAGGTAGGTATTTTGGCATTTCTTTGTCTAACCTGCTACCCTGAAAAAAGCCTTATGAATATTTTATAAATACTTATTGATGGCGTGTTAAAAAAAGAACATAGGACCAAATAAGCCTGACTTTTTATTTAATAAAATTTATTTCTAAATGTCTGCATTTATTCAACTTAAAGTTACTTGTACAATGATATTTGCATTGATTTTCTTTTTTTCTAAACAGAACATAATTATATTTAATACACAAGTTTGATACAACCAAAAAGTAAAAACACCAGAGTAAAATAGTAACAAAAAACATGGTATTTCATTTGCAATGCATGAGAAATGGTTAACATCTTCAGTCACAAACAAGTCTTAAAAACCAGTAATAGACACACTGTAATAATGCAAGGAAACTGGAAAAAATAAAATGAAATAATAAAAATGATGATTAAGCATTAAGCATATATGATGATTTTGCTGAGCAGTGATGAAGAATAATTTCTCTGCACTATCACAGTGAGCAGAATAAAGGCACTGGCACCTAATATTCTACAGTTTTGAACAGTGTTGTATGCATTGATTTTCAAAAAGCCCAGGTAAGTACATATTATAAGGTGGTAAGTAATACATTTTAGAATTATGATAAATTAAGAATAAGTCCCTTGTGACTATTGAATAAGTTACTATTTCACATATATCTTTAGTGCTATCTGGATGATATTATTATCCAAGTTTTACAAAAGAGAAAACTTAGGCTCACTGAGAGTAAGGACATTTTTCAATGGCATAGAGCTAGTAAGTGGCAGAACCACAACTATAATCTCAAACTTGAATTAGTTTAATAATAAATGAAGATAGTTTTCAAGAAATTGTGTTTATGGGACCAGAAAGTAAGTAATGATATCTAGTTTTGAAAATGATCAGATTCATTATCTATCACTGCACTAATGATGCACAAAAACAACTCAAATATCTCAGGGGCTTAGTGCAATGACTATTTGTTATTTCATGGGTCTATGTGTCAACTAAAGTTAGGTTGATCTTGGCTGGGAATCACTTAGATTCTTTTGGGTTTAAGGTGTTAGTTTATTTGTCTCACCAGTAAAAAGATATTAAAGATCAATGCAAAAATAATAAGATTCTGGTTAATATTATGGGCTGAAAGAAAGTGTTCAAGTTCATGAGTATAGACACAGTTAAAGATAGCCACAATGGCAGCAGAGTAGGTGGATGTTACACTCACATCTCCTAGGACCAAACAGAAATTACAACTAAAATATAGAGCAATTAACCTAAATAATCAACTTAAGACTAGCTGAAGAGGAGACTTATAACCAACTTACACCACACATAAAAATAAACTCAAAATGAATTAAATAATTAAATGTTAGACTCAAGCCCTAGCCAGTTTGGCTCAGTGGATAGAGTGTGTACTGAAGGGTTCTGGGTTCAATTCCAGTCAAGGGCATGCAGACTTGCTCTCTGGCCATGGTCAGGGTGCCCGGGGGAGGCAACCATTGATATGTCTCTCTCTTATTGATGTTTCTCTCTTGCTGTCCTTCCCCTCCCTTTCAAAATAGAAACAGACTCATATATACCTAGAACAGACTGACTACTGTCAGAGGGAGGAGCATTGTGAAAAAATGTGAAGGGTTTATGCAAAGGAAAATAATCATAGACGCAGACAACTGTGAGGAATGTAAGAGGGGAATATGTAAGTATGGTTACCACAAGGAAATGGGTGGGAGAAAGGTAGACATTGCTAAAGAGGGGGTAAATGGTGATGGAAGAAGACTTGACTTCAGGTGATGAACACACAATACAATATACAGATAACTGTTAAAAAAGAAATTGTCTCCAAAAAAAAAAAAAAAGCTAGAAAATATCTTGATCAAGTTATTCCTGTTGCAGTGTCTCTGAAAAAAAAGAAAAGAAAGAAAGCTGCAATTTTTACAAGATGGTTAAATCTCTTGGGCAAAATTTTTAAATGTTAGAAATGAATTGAAAAAGAATGAAACACATATACAAAATCACTTAATATCTTAGAACAAAGAAGGTAAAAGCACTATTACAACAGCAACACCCCACAAAGTATAAATGTGACTAACACAATTAAATGACATTTCATGCCCATTGTAAAACTGTAAATAAAACAAATAAGATAACAAGTGAAAATAATGTTATTGACATTAGGTGAACAATATTCCAGACATCTTATGCATATCACATCTTTATGATAAAAAGGAAGGAAGGAAGAGAGGGAGGGAGGGAGGAAAGAAGAAAGGAAGGAAAAAACAAGAGAGAATAGTTTTACAAAAATGTAGCCATATCAATGTTTTTTTTTTAACAAGCAAATATTAAGTTTGCTTTGAATAGCTTTTTCTTTGGAAAAAAAAATCAACTAAAGGGAATTCTGAACTACTTACATTTTTCTTTACCATGATATGTTTTTTAAATATTAAGAAATTAGTTCTAAATTTTTAAGAGGTTGGAATCATTATTCTACTTAACAACATGTGTTAAAATTATATACCAATGCCCTGCTATAAAAGACCAAGAAATTAGCCTATTTCCAATTCTTTCCATCTTCTGATATTTTTAAAATGTATTCAATTACTTCATTATGATTTAGAACATTTACACTTTTCTACCATCTCTCCCACTGGCTCTAGCCAACCATGATGATCTTATCATTTCTTATCCCTCCAAGATCATTCCTACCTTAGGATCCTTTTACTTACTTCTCCCTCTTCCTAGCACATTCTGCCCCCAGATATTTGCCAGGCTGGCATCTTTCTGTCAGTTACATCTTACGTTCAAATGTCCCCTTCAGAGACTCTGCCCTGACCACTGATCCTCAAGATACCCAACATATCACCTGGATTTATTTTCTTCAGAGCATTTATCTTGATCAGAAATTCCCTTGTTCAGGACTTTATTTTCTGTCTTCATGTAAATCCCATGACAGCAGGAGTTATTGGTTTACCACTTCTGTTCGGGACTATGACACTTTTGAGGAAATCTGTCCTTTTCTCTTGATTGTAGAAGACTTGTCAGGTCCCAGCAAACTCTCTTGCCTCAAGCTAGGCATCAAGAATTTGGAAGTTATACTTAATATTTTTCAGACCGGGGCTGTTTCTTTACCCTCATTACACTGATGACAGTTTTTTAAAGGGTTTACCTCTATTTTTCTTGTTGCTATTTCTGGCAATTTTTATTCTGCATACACAGTAAATATTTTAACCTGTTTGTGTAAGAATGAACTTAAAAGGAAGAGATTATGATGGAAGCTAAGCAATGTGAAGCACCACCACCATTGTGAGTTGTAGATGCCATTGGGAATCTAATAAAGGACATACCCCTCCTCCCCCCCACCCCCCGAAAAAAATGAACAGGCAGACCTCTATAGGCAGACTTGTAAATGCAATCCCCAAAGCCCATTCACAGATTTCTTTGAGAACCATGGACCTTCTTCTTAGCTGCTCAAGATGTAGTTACGTTACATAGCATAATTACCAGTGGGAAAAAAAAATGCCCTGGTAACTGTATTCCAAATGCATAACCCTGGGAAGGGGGAGGAGCATGAACTAAGCTGACATAGAGCAGAAGAGGGTTTTATGACGGTGATGTCAAGGAAGAGCAACTAAAGCAGTAACTCCTTAGATGTTTGCAAACTCTTCTCCGGTGCCCAGGAGTGTGAGTGTCTGCCTTTCCCAGCCACGGGTATTGGAGTTCCTGACTTTTCTTCCAAGCATTCATGGTCACAGTGCGTACCAGGGAGATAAGGTGGATACAGAATATTGATATGGTAAGAGTGAGTAGGAATAACAATGGATCAGCAGAACAGGGAAGCTTTCTTGTATATGCAACTGCATTAGCCTACTTACATGAAAGTAGTATTCTTTCCATTAATTACATACGTTGTGGGACAAAAACCTCCCAAAACACCACTCGTGCAAGTCATTAGGTGCTCCCTCTTTTAAAATGTGTATGTTTTATTCCTAATTATAATGCAATTACCATAAGGTAAAGGTCATATTGCCAAGGCAACCAGAAACGGGGTATCTTTTATCTATCGGGCAACATTCATCAGGAACTTAATTAAACTCCCTTTGGTCAGTCTTTCTTTTTTTTTAATTTTTTAAATTGATTTCAGAGAGGAAGGGAGAAGGAGAGAGAGATAGAAACATCAATGATGAGAGAGAATCATTGATCGGCTGCCTCCTGCACACCCCCTACTGGGGATCGAGCCCACAACCCAGGCATGTGCCCTTGGCCGGAATCCAACCTGGGACCCTTCAGTCCACAGGCTGACACTCTATCCACTGATCCAAGCTGGCTAGGGCTGGTCAGTCTTTCTTATCACTGACTGCCCTCATACTCAGATTATAGTACAGCTGAGCCACTTCTCTCCTAATCTTGCCTCTCATTCTATAAATCCCAAATGACCTGCCTAGATTTGCTCCTCTGACCCACACTTCTTCCTCACCATCTCTCTACCTTAAAGAATTTTTTTTAAATGTTATTCATTACCTCCCCACACACACCAAAGCCCATTATTGAGTTTTACCTTTTAAAAAAGTGTTTGGTTCACCTTTTTCACCTTGTATAACTGCTATTAGAATATATTATTATTGAAAAACAATGATGCTGTCTTTTAATTCTCATATAATAGTATATGAAATGTCAAAACTTGCAATTGCTTCTAAATCTACACAGTGGAATTCCTCTAAACTAACAGCATCGCTGGACACAGAAGCTCATCATTTGACCACTACAGATAGATTTGCCTGTTTCTTTGTTATACTGTTTTCCACAGACAAAAAAAAAGTCCTGAAGTTTCTTCCAAGATGAGTTCAAATATCCCAGGTGACAGCTCAAATTTTGACCATACCACCCAAACCAAAGGAGTCTTTTCTGTATCCCTAAATCCTGAAGCGTCTATGTCTCTACATGCCCACACTGCTCTCTGAGTGTCAGTCATTCAGGGTTACAGCACTAGTGTATAATAGAGAAATAAATGGGATTTTCATTGCCAAATGCACTAGAACTGGATTTTGCCTCGGAGCAGTTTCCCCTTTAGCCCAGCTCTATACAATAATATTTGACCTCAATAACCTAGTATGTAAAATCCATGTGACATTCTGCAATACATTTGATCTCTGTAGTAGATGTGTTCTCACATCTAATAGAACACAAAAAGCATGCAAAAGAAGCCATCACATTTAGTTACACAAAACTCAGCAATGACCACACATACCACCAACCCTATAGATGTACACTTTCTAAAGATGTACACCTACTAAAACATTGCAAAATAATATAGCTAAGACACAGCCTTGCATTTTCAAATGATATGTCCTACTTTTATTATTCCTTCAAATAAACGTTTGCTTCCATATTTATTCAATCATCACAGAAAACTAATGTGAGTATAAATGTAGCCAACCATGAAAAATAAATGCCCAACAGCCAATGAAGATTATGTATTAAGATATGGGTTATATCAAGGCATGCTATTTCTGTAGGGACTTCATCCCCACAAATCCTCAAGCATATATGGTGTTACACAACAGATTGCTCTGTCAGGACTTCTGTCTCTGAATTCCAGGTGTGCTCAATTTTGCATCTGTTACTTCACAAATGCATCAGACTTGAACAGCAAACCATATGGCTTCCCTTACTGGACCTACTTTCAATCACAACTATGCACAAATTACCAGTACAGAGGCTGTGCCCCCTGAAAATGCCGAGAGTGAGTGGTGTTGCATTGGGCACGCAGACATAACTCAACAGGAGTTTACGGCAGCCTGAACGTATTGTCTGTTGCTTCCCAGCTGACCCTGATCTATGGTATCTGGATAACAAATGTGCACATTTAAAATATTCTGTTCAGTTACTGTGCTGGGAATCAAACAAGTTACAAAAAGCTCCAAGTCCAAACACAGTAGTGACATGCAGTAATGGTGTCATTATCAGGCAATAATTCTATGCCTATCATTGAATCCCACTGGCAATAAAAATGATAGCCTGTAGCAAAGTGGCCACTAACAGACACTAGCAAGGGGATAGCAAATTACACTTAGTACTGTGATTGTATCTTCAATTAGCTTTGTGTGTAAATGTGAGTGTGTGTGTGTGTGTGTGTGTGTGTGTGTGTGTGTGTATGAAAGTCCTAATGACACAGCTTGAATGCATGTGACTAGCAAAGAAAAATTAAGTAAAACAAAATAGGGATGTTTATTTTTTAGAATCATTTCCGGCATTGCCAGCCGACAAGTTACATGAAGTATGTTTTCACTGCACAGCACTTCTTTTTATAACACAACCATGGATCTCCAAACATTCCCTCAGGACAAGATGCTTCTCGAAAAGGAATGCTCTGAAAGCCAAAAATACTGATATGTTTCTATATAGTCCCTCACGCAATGGAAAAGTGTTCAGAGAGGAAGATCTACTAGAAATTTTCAAGCAAGGAGAGAATAAAAAAATGTTAACCCTGCATATTCATGGAGCCTTTAGAAAGATTTTTGTTGAGATTGTTGATACACCTCTTTTATAAAGGACTTATCATAAATACTGCTTGAGGCCATCTCAGATTATGAAGGTTTTCTTACTCAAGGAAAACAAAAATTCATGCTGCCCCATGCGCACTTTTTATAAATTCCTTGGTTTTTTTTTTGCAAATAGCAAAATGTTGACAGAGCAAAATTGTAAAACACAGCCACAAATTAACATTATTTAACAACATTCAAAGCAAATTAATTTTATGATTAGGAAAAGGTTACAAACATTTAATATAGAAAGAAGCAAGATATCTGAAAGTTCAAATTGGGACCAAAGCTAGCACTACTAGAAATGTTAGTGTGCTGTTTTTGTTATGTGTTTTTTAATTACATTTGACATTTAATATTATTTTGTATTAGTTTTAGGTGTACAACACAGTGGATAGACAATCATTTACTTAACAAAGTGTTCCCCCAATATTTCCAGTACCCACTTTGCACCATACATAGTTATTACAATGTTATTGGGTATTTCCTATGCTGGCTTTACATCCCCATGAGTTTTTTGTAACTACCAATCTGTATGTCTCAATCCCTTCACTTTTTTCACTCAGTCCCACAACTCCCCATCCCTCTGGCAACAATTAGTCTATTGTCTGTATCTGAGTCTGTTTTTGTTTTGTTTGTCCATTTATATTGTTCTTTAGATTACACGTATAAGTGCGATCATATGGTATTTGTATTTCTCTGACTGCTAAGCTAAGTGTCCAAGTCCTTTGACTGGCATTGCAAGCTTAGTCCTAAGCAAAGCAACAAATTACATAGCAACAAAGCTTGCTCCGATCACTTGGTTTTTCTCTGTTTCTCTTTACTTCCTAGTGTGTGGTGAGGTTGACTGTATTTCAATGTTATTTACTTGTTATCAATTTAGGCAATGAATTCTACCGTCAAGAGCATCATATGCTTTCTTTCTTTGGGCCAATTGTATTGATTTAGTTTTTTCTTATTGGCAGATAAATTCAGCTTATGTAACAGCAATTACCAAAGGGAACATTAATAAGATCCACATGATATAAGGAGCTTGCTTAAGCCTCCTGGACTATTCTTAAAATATTACATTGAGACTATTTTTTTATTTATGCAAAACAAAAATCTCTCTGGCCTCACCTTATTAATCTTGAGTGCAATGTCACCATTTACAGCCTATAGCTATAACTTTAATAAGCACAGATTCTTCCTGTATCAGAGGGCCCTAAATTTAAAAATAAAAATAACCACTCATGAGGATCAAAGGCATGACAGAGATTCATGACTTTCATCCAGGTAAAGTTGTTAAGGGGCAGCAGTGCTGGTACTTCTGAAACTGGAAATCCACCATAGGAAAGCACTTCTAAGTATTAATCGATTCTATTTGACTGCCCCATCTCCTGCAAAGTTACTAATTATCATTAATTATGCAGAAATAGACTGAACAGAATAGTACAGAATAGAGTATAGCCATAGCAGTGACCAAAATAAAGGTCAAAGGAAGAAATTTGCTATCATATTCTTAATAATGAGTATTATCAAAGTTATTAACTATTAACTCATTAGAATTTAATAAGTGAATATTTACACCATCCTACCTTATAATAGAGAAACATGCAAATTGACCGCACCTCCGCTACGCCCACGATTGGGCTGGCAGGAGGCTGGGGGGTGGGACTCCGGGTGGCCTATCCTGCCGTTGAGAAGATCAAGATGGCGGCGCCCAATCCTCTTAGTTCCGGGGGTCCGTGGGGCAATCGGCACCCCAGGGGGGCATGGCCGGGCCCATCCAGCTGCTCCCGGGGGTCCCTGGGGCGATCGGCACCCTGGGGGGGCATGGCCAGGCACATCCAGCCGCTCCCTGGGGTCCCTGGGGCAATCGGCAACCTGGGGGAACATGGCCGGGCCCATCCAGCTGCTCCTGGGGGTCCCTGGGGTAATTGGCACCCCGGGGGGGGCGGGGCCGGGCCAATCCAGCCGCTCCCCGGGGTCCCTGGGGTGATCAGCACCCGGGGGGGCGTGGACGGGCCCATCCAGCTGCTCCCGGGGGTCCCTGGGGCGATCAGCACCCGGGGGGGCGTGGACGGGCCCATCCAGCCACTCCCGGGGGTCCCTGGGGAGATCAGCAACCTAGGGGTGTGTGGCCGGGAGATCGGCAACCCAGGGGGCCTAGCCGGCCCATCCAGCTGCTCCCGGGTGTCCCTGGGGATATAGGCAACCTGCGGGGGCGTGGCAGGGCCCATCCAGCCTCTCCCACGGGTCCCTGGGGAGATCGGCACCCCAGGGAGGTGAGGCGGGACTCGCCCAGCTGCTCCCAGGGTCCCTGGGAACATTGCAGGCATATGGTTGCTGAGATCCAGACCAGGCCTCTGGCCACAGATTCATAGCTTTGTGGAGACCTAGGGCAGGGATCTGCCTCATCTGCAGAGAGACAGAGGTTCTGCAGTGCCCCCAAGACGTGGGTGGGCCCAGCCAGGGATCAAGGGGCATGGAAGGACTCCTGGCAGAGGGGCAAGGACCCTCACCCCTGAGGCAGGGGTTGAGGGGTGGTGCCACCTCAGTGGAGGGGTGCTGCACTGCAGGGTACTGGACTGACTGATGTGATTCAGAGAAGCTCCCAGTGCTAATGGGCCTCGCCCAGGCGGCCTTCACACTTCAGAGGCAGTGACTCCTGCTCCTGCCTTGACCCAAAAGCAAGCTCGCTACACCCTGCCCCATAGCAGAGCATGCCTAGGCAGTGAGTGGGAAGCCTTCCACCTGCTTCGGAGAAGGGGGGGCAGTAAAGAATGGGGGGAGAAGAAAGAATGTGGAGCATCCGCAATGAAGAGGTGCTTGAGAAAGAGGCTCAGAAGCCTGACTGGAAGGTTTGTTCTGTTTGCTGGGCCGCTGCCCCTTAGGAAGCACAAAGAGCATGGCTCTGAGGGCTTCCTGTGTGCTGAGTCAAGTTCCACAGCCAACTGGAATTGGCCTCAGTTTCCTGGTCTGTAAAATGGATGAAGCGTGTCCCAGTGCCTTCACTGAGCTTTGATGGCCAATTGAGATACTATA
This sequence comes from Eptesicus fuscus, assembly GCF_027574615.1. Lineage (NCBI taxonomy): Eukaryota > Metazoa > Chordata > Mammalia > Chiroptera > Vespertilionidae > Eptesicus > Eptesicus fuscus. The sequence goes on from NC_072480.1 coordinate 28,799,399, forward strand.
TAAAGAAAATGAGGGAAGAAGTGAGAAAGAAAAGGAAGGACGAGCAACACAAAAGAAAGACTGAAAGGAACCTGTAAACCCATTGTCACTTAAATAGGGAATATAGTCAATAGTGTTGTAATGATGGTATGATGCCAGGTGGGTACTAGAAATATCGGGGAACACTTTGTAAAGTATATATGATTGTCTAACCACTATTCTGTAACTAATATAAAGCCTGAAACCAATACAAAATAATGTTGAATGAAAAGAAATGAAAATTGGAGTGAAATTTTTATAAATTTCAAAGTTTAAATAAAAGCTGTAAAGGAAGGAAGGGGGGGGATAAAAAGTGTTTTTCATTTTGCCACTTCATTAAAAAGACAGTTGTCTTTATATGGTGCTTTTATACTTTTCTAAGTCATTATCTCATTTTAATTTCCGGGCAACTTAAAGACAAGATAAGTATTACCTCCACTATTCAAAGAAAGGAAATCTTGGTGTCTGGTCCTAATGATTCAATCGTCAAGCCCTTATTGTAAAGCAGGGTTAGTAAAATTTTCTGTGAAGGGTCATATCTATACTAATAAAAGCCTTGGGGGTGATCAGGCCAGCAGGGGAGGGTATTTGGGGGCAATCAGTCCTGCAGAGGAGCAGTTAGGGGGCAATCAGGCCAGCAAGAGAGCAGTTAGGGGGCAATCAGGCAGGTAGGTGAGCAGTTAGGAGCCAGCAGTCCCGGATTGTGAGAGGGATGTCCAGCTGCAGGTTTAGGCCCGATTCCACAGGGATCGGGCCTAAACCTGCAGCTGGACATCCCCCGAGGGGTCCCATATTAGAGAGGCTGCAAGCTGGGCTGAGGGACACCCTCCCCAGTGCACGAATTTCGTGCACTGGGCCTCTAGTGTCTTAATATTGTCCCAGTCTAAAATTGCTAAATTTATTCCATTTACTTACCTGAGAAATTTTCTCTTTATTCACCTGGTTGTTTAACAAGCCCTTCTAGCACTAGAACAAATAATCCAAATATTTTTATGATAACACAAAAGACCCCAAATAGCAACAAGAAAAAAAAAAAATCTTGAAAAAGAAGAACAAAGTGGGAGGTATCACACTACCTGATATCAAACTATACTACAAGGCTATGACATCAAAACAGCATGGTACTGGCATAAAAACAGATAAATAGATAAATGGAACTGATACCAAATGAAGTGTGTGTGTGGGGGGGCGGGGGGTCCTCTTCCCCATTGGTGCTGCTGGGAGTGGACTTCTTACAACATCCTGAGACAAATAACTTTCTGAGACTTGCATAGGAGAATGAGTGATTTTTATTTATGTGGAATTAAATCCCTGTGTTGCTAAAGTCCCATTTCCCTTAGTCCAGTCACAGAAGTGTAGCTGGGATTTCAGTAACGCTAGAAGAAAGCCAGTGTCCAGAGTTTCCTTTCCGTGTAGGTGATAGGTCCAGTTTAGCATCAGGCTAGTTGCAGTCCCTTAGTGTGTGGGGCTCTGCATGGCCATGGGAAACATAGGAGAATGCCAGAAAGCCAAGCATGAGCTATGAGCCAAGTGTATCAAGAGGAACCAAGACAGCCAACTTCTTTGTTCATGGAATTATATATCCCACATTCCACACGCTGGCAGTGGCCATGCCCATTTTGGCCAATGAACTCTGTTCCCAGCTGTGACTGACAGGAAGCACCTTCCCTAGTCATCCCAACTTTACTGGGTATGCATCTATCTTCTCTTTGTCCAGTTACCTTCCCCCAGTGTACTGCCAGGAGCATGCTTATAATGCCTGGCTTCCCTTTGCTCCTTCTCTATTATTAATAATTAGCTAATTACAACAGTATTAGAACCAAATAGAGAGCCCAGAAATAAACCCATATCTATAGGGCCAATTAATCTATGACAAGGAAAGCAAGAACATACAATGGTGCAAAGACAGTGTATTCAATTCTTCTAAGTGGTGTTAGAAGAATTGGGCAAATACATGCAAAAAAGTGAAACTAGACCACCTTCTTATATCATTTATAATATAATCTCAAAGTGGATTAAAAACTTAGATGTAAGACCTGAAACCATAAAACTCTTAGACGACAACATAGGCAGTAAAATCTCGGATATTTCTCTTAGCAATACCTTCTTGGGCAAAGGCAATAAAAGGAAACAGAAATAAACGGTACTACATCAAACTAAAAGTTTTTGGACAGTAAGGAAAACCATCAGCAAAATGAAAAGACAACCTACTGAATGGGAAGAAAATATTATCCAATGATATATCTGATAAGGGGTATATCCAAAATGTAAAAAGAACTCAGACAGCTCAACACCAGAAAAACAAACAACCCAATTAAATAGTGGGCAGAAGACTTGAATTGACACTTCTCCAAAGAAGAAGTGTCAAAGGAGGAGTGACATACAAATGGCCAATAGACATATGAGAAATTGGTCAACATCACTATCACAGAAACGCAAATCAAAACCACAATGTCAGATTTGCTATCATCAATAAATCAACAAACAAGTGTCAGTGGGTATGTGGAGAAAAAGGAACTCTCATGCACTTGCTAGTGGGAATGCGGATCGGTGTAACCACTATGGAAGAGTATGAAAACTCCTAAAATATTAAAAACGAAATTGCCTTATGATCCAGCAATTCCACTTTTGGGAATATATCAGAAGAAACCCAAAACACTAGTTCGAAAGAATGGATGCACCCCCATATTCATTGCAGCATTATTTACAATAGCCAATATATGGAAGTAACCCAAGTGTCCATCAATAGACAAATGGATAAAAAAAACCTATGGTACATATACACAATGGAATACTTATTACTTGGCCATAAAAAAAAATCTTATCATTTGCAACAGCAGGGATGAACCTAAGTGAAATGTCAGACAGAGAAAGTCAAATACCATATAAATTCACTTATATGTGGAATCTAAAGAACAAAATAAAGAAACAAGCAAAATAGAAAGCAAAAAAGAAACAAGACTCATAGATACAGAGAAGAGACTGGTAGTGGACAGAGGGGAGAAGGGTTTAGGGGCCGGCTGGATGAACAAGGTGAAAGGATTAAGTACTACAAATTGGTAGTTACAGAATAGTTACAAGGATGCAAATTACAGCATAGGAAATATAGTCAATAATATCATAGTAACTATGCATGGGGCCAGGTGGGTACTTGAAATATTGGGGGGGACCACTCTGTAAAGTAAGTACATGATTATCTAACCACTATGCTGTACATTTGAAACTAATACAGGATAATATTGAATGTAAACTGTAATTGAAAATGTTTTTAATTTTTAAAAAGTGAACACTGAAATAACCTAAACACTCAATAGTGGGGAAAAGGTTAAATAAACATGGTACATCCACATAATAAAATATTAAAAATTATGCTTGCAATGAATTTTTGATGAAGAAAGTATTTTTGGTAAATATAAATGAAAAATCATTAGAAAAACTGTATGTGCGGTATGATCCCAACTATGTAAAAAAAAAAATGTTTTTAAGGAAAAAGATAAGAAAAATTAAGGCCAAAATATTAACAATGATGGGGTGGGGGAAGAATTCCTTCTATCAAACAGTGGGAGAGTCATAAACATTATACAGCTTTCAACATACGTAGCTCTCCCGTTCCTAAATTAGAAGAGATATTGTCTTACATAGGCATTTGACCTCCATGAAGTTGATATAATACTGCACAACTTTGGCATTCTCCATGGAAACATCCTCAGGACTCTATAATCCTCAAAATTATGAACTGCATTAGTGGAGATGCAGATGTACAGATGCTGGGCAGCTGGCTAGGTTTCCTCACCAATAAATTGAATTTATCCCATTTCCTGTCTAGCAGCTATTTGACTCTAATTCATATTGGTGCTTTCAAGGGGAATATCATTTAATGTCCTTAGGAAGTATGTATGTTTTTCTCATTCTAATTATGGACATTCAGATCCTTCAAAGAATATCAGAGCTATAAATGCTAATTTTGCTAATGCCAACAATTGCAAAAGCCCTAAACTTAATATTCATTTTTGTAGGAGCAAACAGATTTTGATTTTTAAAGCAATAATAACTTAAACCTTATATTATGTTTAATGGGTTCCCATTAAAGTTTATGTTTTTCTATTGAATATCAAAGTGTAACCCTCTATGTTTAATATATGGATGTATATAGATCCATGTGGTATTTTTATACAATGCTTTGGAATCTTTTAAAATAATCTGCAAAGTAAGAAGTGCATAAGTATAAGTTATTATATGTTGCATGAATTAGAATGTAGTAGAATATCCAGCCACACCTAATTTTACCTAGAGAGATGAAGTTAAAGGAAACAAAGATAAAATAATCAAATGGATAATTTTTAAGAAATATAAAAGAAGCAAGAATTTTAGCATAATAACTTTTTTTAATATTATTTTATTGATTTTACAGAGAGAAAGGGAGAGGGTTACAGAGTTAGAAACATCAATGAGAAACACCAACCAGATGCCTCCTGGATGCCCGCTACTGGAGATCGAGCCCACAACCAAGGTACATGTCCTTGACTAGAATCGAACCTGGGATCCTTCAGTCCATGAGCTGACGCTTTATCTGCTGAGCCAAACCTGTTAGGGCCAGCATAATAACATGTGAATAAAGTGATCAGCTTAACAATAACCCACAACCTTCTGACCAACTAATAAAGTGATCAGATAATCAAAACAGGTTTATTAAAGATAAAAGGTAAAGGCCAGGGCACAAAAATTAATACATTTAAATTTTCAAATAACTAATGATTGAATAATTGGGCTGTTGTTGAAAGTCCAGTCCTTCAAAAGTGGTGTTTCAGTCTTCAACAAGAAATTAAGACTTATCAGTTGATGCCATAGTAATTTTTTTCATATTTTCCAAAGTTTGAAGACCAATAATCGTTCTCACATGAAAATTGTTAGTTGTATTCCAATAGCTGTTCTCTTCTACTTCCTTAATATTAACCTCTTCAGATTTTTTTCTGGCTACCTTCTCATTCAGAATACTTCAACTTTCCAGTCTCCCTTATAGTTAGGTGTACTATGGACCTAAGTTTACACAATGGGATATAAAGTGAAGTCAACTGACAGTTTCCAAATGCTTTTTTAGAAGATCAGATATACTGATGATGTGTTGTGGAATTGTGTACCTGAAACCTGTATACTTTTGATAAACATCATCACCCCAATAAATTTAATTAAAAGTAAAAAAGAAGTCAGCTAATCCCATCTTTTACCTTGTTTTCATCTGTTTATTCTTCTGGAATGCTGATGTGATGACAGAAGCTGGGCTAACCATTCTAGACTATAAGGTGACCATAAGAATGGAAGATACAAATAGTAGAAACATGCATCCTGGCACTATACCAGCCCTGGGCTTCTAGAACTTTGTATGAAAATATATATGTTTTTGTATTGTCTAAGACACTTCTTTAATTTTTTTATTTCTTTATTGATTAAGGTATTACATATGTGTCCTTATTTCCCCTATTACCCCCCAACCCCACCATTCATGCCCTTAACCCCCTGTTGTCTCTGTCCATTGATTAGGCTTATAAGTATGCATATAAGTCCTTTGGTTGATCTTTTCCCCTTACCCCCACCGTCCCCTACCTTCCCTGAAGATTTATGTTCTGATCAATGTTTCTCTATCTCTGGATCTGTTTTTGTTCATCAGTTTACATTGTTCATTATATTCCACAAATGAGTGAGATCATGTGGCTTATTTCACTTAGAATAATGCTCTCCAGTTCCATCCATATTATTGCAAATGGTAAGAACTCCTTTTTTTACCGCAGTGTAGTATTCCATTGTGTAGATGTACTACAGTTTTTTAAACCACTCATCTGCTGATGGACACTTAGGCTGTTTCAAATCTTAGCTATGGTGAATTGTGCTGCTATGAACATAGGGGTACATATATCCTTTCTGATTCGTGTTTCTAGTTTCTTGAAAGGAATATATTCCTAGAAGTGGGATCACTGGGTCAAATGGGAGTTCCAGTTTTAGTTTTTTGAGGAAAGTCCATACTGTTCTCCACAGTGGCTGCACCAGTCTGCATTCCCCCAAGCAGTGCAGAGGCTTCCTTTTTCTCCACATCCTCGCCAGCACTTGTCATTTGTTGATTTGTTGATGATAGCCATTCTGACAGGTGTGAGATGGTACCGCATTGTTGTTTTGATTTGCATCTCTCGGATGATTAGTGACTTTGAGCATGTTTTCATATGTCTCTTGGCCTTCCTTCTGTCTTCTTTCGAAAAGTATCTATTTAGGTCAGTTGGCCATGTTTGGATTGGGCTGTTTATCTTCCTTTTATTAAGTTGTATGAGTTCTCTGTAAATGTTGGAGATTAAATCTTTATCATTGATATCATTGGCAAATATGTTCTCCCATGCAGAGGGCTTTCTTGTTGTTTTGTTGATGGTTTACTTTGCTGTGCAAAGTATTTTATTTTGATGTAGTTTACTTTGCTGTGCAAAGTATTTTATTTTGATGTAGTCCCATTTGTTTATTTTCTCTTTAGTTTCCATTGCCCTAGGAGCAGTATCAGTGAAAACAATGCTTGAGCATATGTCTGAGATTTTGCTGCCTGTGGATTCCTCTAGTATTTTTATGGTTTACCATTGTATGTTTAAGTCCTTGATCCATTTTGAGTTTGTTTTTGTGTATGGTGTAAGTTGGTGATCTAGTTTCATTTTTTTGCATGTATCAGTCCAATTTTCCCAACACCATTTATTGAAGAGACTGTCTTGACTCCATTGTTTGTTCATGCCTCCTTTGTCAAATATTAATTGAGCATAGTAATTTGGGTCGATTTCTGGGTTCTCTATTCTATTCCATTAATCTATATGTCTGTTCTTGTGCCAGTACCCAGCAGTTTTGAGAACAGTGGCTTTGTAATACAGCTTGATATCTGGTATTAAGATCCCACCTACTTTGTTCTTCTTTTTCAGGATTGCTGCAGCTATTCTGTGTCTTTTTTTATTCCAGATGAATTTTTGGAAAGTTCCTTCTAGGTCTGTGAAATATGCCTTTGGTATTTTAATGGGAAGTGCATTGAATGTATAGATTGCTTTGGGTAGTATGGACATTTTGATGATGTTGATTCTACCAATCCATGAACACGGTATGTTCTTCCATCTGTTTATGTCTTCCTCTATCTCTTTTTTCAGTGTCCTGTAGTTTTCCATGTATAGGTCTTTTACCTCCTTAGTTAAGTTTTTTCCTAGGTACATTAATTTTTTTGGTGCGATGGTAAATAGGATTGCTGTTTTAGTCTCTCTTTCTGTAAGTTCACTATTGGTGTATAGAAATGCCATAGGTTTCTTGGCATTAATTTTGTATCCTGCTACATTTCCAAATTCATTTATTAAGTCTAATAATTTTTTGATGGAGTCTTTAGGGTTTTCTATGTATAGTGTCATGTCATCTGCAAATAAGGACAGTTTTACTTCTTCTTTTCCAATTTGGATGCCTTTTATTTCTTCTTCTTGTCTAATTGCAATGGCTAATACTCCCAGCACTATGTCGAACAGGAATGGTGGGAGTGGGCATCTCTGTCTGGTTCCTGTTCTCAGGGGAAATGGTTTTAGTTTATGCCCATTGAGTATGATGTTGGCTGTGGGTTTGTCATATATGACTTTTATTATGTTGAGGTATGATCCTTCTATTCCCACCTTGCTGAGAGTTTTTATCAAGAAAGGGTGTTGGATTTTGTCAAATGCTTTTTCTGCATCAATTGAAATGACTATGTGATTTTTATCTCTCAATTTGTTTATGTGATGTATCACGTTTATTGATTTGCAGATATTGTACCATCCTTGCATCCCTGGGATAAATCCTACTTGGTCTTGGTGTATTATCTTCCTGATGTACTGCTGGATCCTATTTGCTAGAATTTTGTTGAAGATTTTGGCATCTATGTTCATGAGGGATATTGGCCTGTAATTCTCTTTCATTTGTTATCTTTATCTGGTTTTGGTATTAGGGTGATGCTGGCTTCATCGAAGGAGCTTGGAAGTGTCCCATCTTCTTGAATTTCCTGGAATAGTCTGAGGAGGATAAGTTTTAGCTCTTCCTTGAATGTTTTATAAAACTCCCCTGTGAAGCCGTCTGGCCCCGGTCTTTTGTTAGATGGAAGCTTTTTGATGACTGCTTCAATTTCTTCCATAGTTATCAGCCTATTGAGATTTTTAGAATCTTTCTGAGTGAATTTTGGAAGGTTGTATTTTTCTAGGAATGTGTCCATTTCTTCCAGGTTGTCTAGTTTGTTAGAATAGAGTTGTTCATAGTATTTTTTAACAATCCTTTGTATTTCTGTGGGGTCTGTTGTTATTTTGCCTCTTTTATTTCTGATTTTGTTTATTTGCATCCTCTCTTTGCTTCTTGGTAAGCCTGGCTAGAGGTTCATCAATCTTGTTTATCCTTTCAGAGAAGCAGCTCTTGGTTTCATTGATCTTTTGTATTTTTTTTTTTGTCTCTATGTTATTCATTTCTGCTCTGATCTTTATTATTTCCTTCTGCTCACTGTGGGCTTTTCTTGTTGCTCTCTTTCTAATTCTTTGAGTTGTAGAGTTAGATGATTTATTACCATTTTTTCTTATTTTTTGAGGTAGGCCTGTAGAGCTATAAACTTCCCTTTCAGGACTGCTTTCATTGTGTCCCATAGCATTTGCATTATTGTGTTTTTATTGTCATTAGTCTCCAGGATGTTTTTAATTTCTTCTTTGATCTCATTGGTAACCCAATTATTGTTTAATACCATGCTATTCAGCTTCCAAGTGTTTGAATTTTTTGGAATTTTTTTATTGTAGTTTATTTGTAATATTATGCCACTGTGGTCTGAGAAAATGCTTGATATGATTTTAATCTTCTTGAATTTGGAGAGACTTTGCTTGTGACCCAATGCGTGATCTATTTTTTAAAATGTCCCATGTGCACTTGAGAATAACGTATATTCCGTGGCTTTGGGGTGAAATGTTCTGAAGATGTTAATTAGGTCCATCTGATCTAGTGAGTCATTTAGAATTGCTGTTTCTTTGTTGATTTTTTGTCTAGAGGATTTATCCAGTGATGTCAGTGATGTATTAAAGTCCCCTACTATGATTGTATTGTTGTCAATCTCTCCCTTAATATCTTCCAGGGTTTTTTTTTATGTATTTGGATGCTCCTGCATTGGGTGCATATATGTTTACCAGAGTTATATCCTCTTGTTGTATCGATCCCTTTATTATTATGAAGTGGCCTTCCTTATCTCTTCTTATGGCCTTTACTTTGAGGTCTATTTTGTCAGATATAAGTACTGCTACCCCAGCTTTTTTTTCATTTCCATTTGCCTGAAAGATGTTTTTCCATCCCTTCACTTTCAGTTTGTGTGAGTCCCTTTTTCTGAAGTGGGTCTCTTGTAGACAGCATGTATATGGGTCATGTTTTTTTTTATCCATTCAGCCACTCGATGTCTTTTGATTGGAGTATTTAGTCTGTTTACGTTTAAAGTTATCATTGAAAGGTACTTGTTTGTAGCCATTTTTATGTTTTGTGTCTGTGTTCCTTCTTACCTTTTTATTTCTTCTTCTTATATCAGTCCCTTTAGCATTTTTTGCATTGCTGGCTTGTTAGTGATAAAATCCCTTAAAGTTTTTTGTCTGTGAAATCCTTATTTCCCCTTCAATTTTTAATGATAGCCTTGCCAGATAGAGTATTCTTGGATTCAGTACCTTGGTTTGCATCACTTTGTAAATTTACTTCCATTCTTTTCTGGCCTGATGTGTTTCTGTTGAGAAATCATTTGATAATCTAATGGGAGCTCCCTTGTATGTAACTTTCTGACTTTCTCTTGCAGTCTCTAGGATTCTCTCTTTGTCCTGAATATTTGCCATCATAATTATGATGTGTCTTGGTGTGGCTCTTCTTCTGTTCATCCTGTTTGGGACTCTGTGCTTATGTGACTTTTTTCTTCACCACATCAGGGAAGTTTTCTGACATTATTTCTTCAAATAGGTCCTCTAACCCTTGTTCCTCTTCCTGTTGTTCTGGCACCCCTATTATTCATATGTTGCTTCGTTTCATGTTGTCCCATAGCTCCCCTAGGCTCTCCTCCTGTCTTTTCATTTTTTTCTCCAATTGCAATTCAGTTTGGCTATGTTTTGCTTCCCTGCCTTCTAATTCGCTAATTCGGTCCTCCTCTTCTCCTAGTCTACTGTTGAAATTTTCCATGGTGTTTTTTTATTGCAGCTATATCACTCTTCATTTCTTTTTGATTCTTACATAAGTTGTTACTTTTTAATCCATTTATTCTTGATTCTTACATAAGGTGTTGATTTTTTCTTCTATCCGGTTTATGAACTCTATGACCCTTAATCTGAATTCTTTTTCTGACATATCGCATGCCTCTGTTTCACTTAGCTGCTTTTCCAGCAATTCCTCCTTTTCTTTCCTTTGGGGGTTTCTTTGTCTACCCATTTTTGGTCTCACCGACTGATCTAGATGTCAAGTTGTGCAGGGGCTGCTCCTTGGGTGGCAGTGGCTTCTCAGGCTGTGGTTGCTCCTTGGACAGTCATGGTAGCAGCTGCTTCTCAGTTGGCAGCGGCTCCTCTGGTGGGTGCTGTTTGCAGCAGTGGTGTCTCCTCTGGCTGGTGGGAGAGGCTGCTCGTAGAGCTGCTGTTCCTTGGACTGGGGTGGGCTGATTATGAGGTTGCTGGTCCTCAGATGCAGATGGGTTGTGCGTAGCCCCTGCTCCCCTTGGACGGGGACCAGTTGCTCACATAGCTGCTGCTCCTTAGACAGGGGCAGACTGCTCATGTGGCTGCTGCTCTTTAGATGGGGGCTGGCTGCGTGCTACTGCTGTTCCTCAGATGGGGCGGGCTGCTCATGATGTCGCCGCTCCTTGGACAGGGGCAGATTGCTTGCAGGGTTGTTGCTCCTCGTACGGGTGCGGGTTTTTCGTGCAGCTGCTTCTCCTCAGACAGGGGCAATCTGCTCACGTGGCTGCTGCTCCTCGGACAGGGACGGGCCACTCACCCAGCTCCTTCTTGTAGGACAGGTACATGCTGCATGTGGGTGCTGCTCCTCGGACCAGTGCGGACTGCACCAGGCTGCTGCTCCTCATATGTGGGCGGTATGCTTGTGTGCCTGCTGCTCCTCGGATGTGGGTGGTTTGCTTGTGTGGCTGCTGCTCCTCAGATGTGGGCAGGCGGCTCATGTGTCTATTGCTCCTCGGAAGGGGATGGGCTGCTCACACAACTGCTGCTCCTTGGACAGGGGCAGGCCACATGAAGCTGCTGCTCTTAGACCTGGGGCGGGTTGCTTGAGGGGCTGCTGTTCCTTGGACAGGAGCGGGCTGCTCACGTGTCTGCTTATCACGTGGTTGCAGTGCCCTGGGCTAAATCGTTGGGCTGGTCAGAGGGGAGCGTGCTTCAGAACTCACAGGAGCCTGCTCCCAGGGTGGCTGGAGCCTCGTTGACCATGGGATCACAGCCTAGGTAGCAGGTCCCTGGCAGGGGTGGCTGTAGAGTCCCAGGTGTCATCTGAGGGCACTCTGGGTGAAGTTGAGGCTGAGCACCCAGTTACAGCAGCTCTCCCCTTCAAAAAGGGTAGGCCTCTGAGGACAAGCTGGCCTCCCGGTACTGTTTGCAATGGTAGCAGAAGCTGCCTACTTAGGCAAGCCTAATTAGCCTGCCCCTGAAGGTCCTGTGGGATATAACTGTGCCACACACACACACACACACACACACACACACACACACACACACCACCTGACCACACGCTCCTCTTTTACTCCCTCACTAACTCACTCATGCTCTCTCCCTCACTGCCGCATTCTTCCTGTCTCTGTAGTTGGGTCTGGGGTGTTATTGACCCGTTCATGGATGGAGTTTCCTCTCCAGGTGTCTGGTTATGTGGCTTGCTCTCAAGCTCCTTGGCCAGACAGGATAAAATTCACCTCAACAAGACACAACACAAAGGAAACTAAGCACAAATGTACTCACGACACCAATAACCCCAATATAAGTGACCACCTGAGAAAAGAGAGCACAGATGATATCAAAAAGAGAGAAAAAGGTAAGAGATAAAACACAAAGGAAGAAAAAGGAGAATATATATATATGGTGGTAAGACACCACAGAACCAATAGATAAACCCAAAAAAATACAACCACCAAATACCCCGCAAAGAGGGTTGGTGCAGAATTTGTAGAAGCTGAGCTTATATACTGAAAATAAGATTAAGAATTGGATGAATATGGGGAGGGCTTCAATTTAGTATTGAGGAAGTAGAAAGGTAATAAGTGGATAAGAAGAAAGAGAATGATAAGAAAATAATAATAATAAATTTACAAAACATTGATTTCAAAAATGGTATAAAAAATTAAAAATAGCAAATAAAAATAAAATATAGTGATGGAAAAATAATGCAAAAAGAAATAGAAAATAAAGCAACAAACAAAAACAGGAAAATGAAGAAAAGCAGAAAAAAAAGAAAGAAAAAGGGATAATAAAATAATAAAAAAATAAAAATAAAAGTGAAAAAAGTGAAGTGTTGTTCCTTTGGCTGGCTTATAACCCCAGCCGTCTGTACTGTACTGTTTCTCAGTTTCCCATTGCTGGTGCTGAAGATTTCTCTTTAGGCAAGTTCCTGTGACCTCTCAGGGAGTATTCAGATTCCTTTGTATCATTCTGGGTGGGATCTGGGTGTGGTTGTATTGGTTGCCTGGAGACTGGAGGGAGACGCCATCTCTCAGGAGAAAATGGTGACCGGGGCTCAGCTATGACTCAGCACCAGACTCGCTATCACCTCTCCTGAATCACCTACTCTCCCTAGATTTCACAAATCCATACCTTTTCCCACACCTCAGCCACGGGTAAGTGTCTGTATCCGAAAGGTCCTAGGAACTAGGTTCAGTGAAGAAAGGCACAGGCCCCAGAGCGAGGAGGGACTGCAGCTCTGCAAGCTCCTCTCTTGCCAGCCCTGCACGGTCCGGCAAGCCTTTCAGGGCTACCTCTGAGCTCAGATCCAAAATCCAGACTCCAAGGTCCAAAATCCCCTACCTCCCGCAGTCCTGTGGACCCTTTTTTCACAGTCAGATGCTTTGCCTGTCAGGGACGAGGCTTGGTGCCATGTGGTTTCTTCCTGACCCTCTGGGCACAGAGGTCCAGCAGACTCTCCTGCCTAGATCCTTGAATTTACCTTTATCCAGGGGACCTCTGCCCTTTCCGGCTGCAAACTGTCTCACCAGCTGTGTCTCCTTTGCCAATTCGGGCTGGATTCCACTCGTTTTGGCCACTCACTCTATTTGCTCTGGGACAAGGCTCAGGACACGTCCGTCTATTCCACTGCCATTTTGTCTTTCTGTCTAAGCCACTTTTAATTTTTGTATTATTCTCTTTGGTTTGTTTTACCTTTAAGAACTGAGCATAATAATCTTTTCTGAGGTGTGATGATAAACATGACCCTTAAACCTGCTGATAATTAGTTATTTGGATAGTGACCTTAAGAAAGTACATGGCTCCTTTTTAGGAAAAGTAGCCAGCCTTACAAAATTGTTTTTTCATTAATTATCTCTGCCTTCTAAAGAAATACATCTACCAGACTGCACTTCTGGGCTCTCTCTTCCAGTGACTGATTCTGGTAAGAGCCTGATTTGCACTGGCCACATTCATCTATTAGGTGGAGTTAACATGGGGAGGGTCACTGTTCAGTCATGACCCAGCTTCTTGGTTCTGTCTACCTGAAAATGATGGACATTTACTGTTAAGTTCCAGGTTACCAAGAAAAATATAAGATAAGTTAGGCTGCTCTATCTGCTTCTGTAACTGGGTAGATTAATTTAAGAGAGTGAGGATGGAAGACAAAGCCCCATTTTGGCCTCAAGGCCACACCCATTCTGTAATTGTGCTAAACATGAATAGGGCAGTTGCATTAACCCCCATTCTGCCCTCTCTGTGACTGTTAGGAATTTCGATAGAGCTTTGAGAGGGGTGAGTGAGGCTACCCCAGCAATGATATTCTCAGCTTCTCACAGTGTAGCAGTGCAGAGTCAAATCAGAAACATTAGCGACCCTTAATTCTCAAGTTCAATATGTTTGTCTCATTGTGATCTTATAAAAATTCCATAGAAAGCACGTGTTATTTTTTTCTTCTTCCTCTTTGGGCCTTTGGTTTTAATATATATATCCAATAAAACAATACAAAAAAGCATCATCAGCCTATCTATCAGTGACCTAAGCTTGAGAATAAGCACCACATGTATAACCATTTTCAATACACTCAGCAATGTCTTCAGTGACATGGAAACACGAGCAGGACTCCAGATATGTGGCAATTTTGGGAAACACTGATAAAAGCCCTTATATATTCCTACAAATGTGCCAGGGAACAAGCCTTTACACACCATGGGCAGTTACTAGTAGATGTGTTCCTGTCCCAGGAGATGGGGATGAAGAGGTCTGCACCATTGCAGCAGTGTCATTCTGACCTACATTAGAGCCTGAATTAAAGGAGGAAACAAACCAGTTACTATCCTAGTGCTGTTTTTATTTGAAATGTTAATGTTCTGTTCATCATAAACTCTTCATGCTAATTTTTAGTTACCGTATTTTCCGGTGTTTAAGATGACTGGGCGTATAGAAGATTTTCCTGGGTTAAAAAGTCGTCTTATATGCCGGAAAATACGGTAAATATTGTATTGAAATACTATTTATCTTGATTGCTGAGTTTTTTTAGCTTCACCTTAAATTTGGCAAAGTGTATAAGGATGAAAAAAAAAAGGCCTTGGGGGGTTTCACCCTAGTCATGGCCCTGCATTTCAGAGTCTAGCACTGGCTCTTTGTGTGACTTCTGCCAAGTTCATCTGCATGCCTGGCCCTTAGCACATCTGAAATGTAATTCCAGCTGACGCTTCATTGCTTCACTTATCATTTGAAAAGTGTGTGCTCTACATGATCCCTGAAAAGTTGTCATTAAATAACATCAAAGCAGTCTTGTTGTCCTCAAAAATACAGACCCCCTACTTTCGCCAGGAAGGTTCATAAGAGTTGGTCATACCATCCCTGAGGTAGGAGCCATGTGAACACACCAACACGGTGCGGATCAGGTGAATAGCAAATGATGAATCCCTTCAGAAAGGTTTTTCTTCTTTTCTAAAAGGTGTGTAGAACTACTGAGACCGCAGATATTTAATAAGAACCAGCATCCGTGCTTTGGCCTGCTTCAGATTACACAGCATCATCCTAGTGCCAGTCGAGGGATTCTTACACGCACTGATGCTTAAAGCACAGCCGGAACAAAAGCCTGGACTGACATTTTTAATGCCTCTAGCAACAGCTCGGTGTTCTGTTTTACTTTATTTGGCGTTATTACTTGGTTTTTGGTTGGCCACCCTAAACAACCAGCCTGCAGCGACAGCAAACACTGTTTCCTTCCACGAGACCTGTGAGCCCATCCTATCGATCCCCACACCCCCGGCCTTTTTATGGAAACAAAGATGGGTTGAGCCCCTTTCAAGGAGCCACAACACAAACACTGACATGTACATGCCTCCTCACAGGACGGATTCCGTCTGGATGTGTTGAGATTCTTGCCAAAGAACAGTGGGTACCTTTGTGGAGAAAAGCACTGTCTAAATGTAAGATTTTGTCAGGTAATACCCTCACAGTGCTCAAAGTCTCTCACAATTGCTGCCTGGTGGTAATTATAGGGCAGGTCGCCGTGTACTCAGGGGAAAGGCCAGATGAGGCCTGAGAGGCAGGTAAGGTGTTTGGCAGGACTGACATGCAATGAAAGATTTTAAAAGCCTGGTTTCTCCAGCCTGACAATGAGCATAGTTAGAAAGGAACTTAATTGCACCATTTAAGATTAGGAAAGGTGCAGGGGAGTAAAGTTATCAATTCCAAGCTTAAAATGCCAACGCACACTATGAGAATAAGTACTCATATGAATGGCGCAGCAAGAAAATTTAAGAACCAATAAAATGAAATACTTCTGCACACAGTGGAATTCCGTGCTGCAGGAGATCGGAGAGTCAAATGCACTAGCTGTATTTTAGAAGGAGGCGGAATAATTTTATGGCCACTCTAAAAGAGGAGACAGGCTTAAATTGCTGCAGGAGGCTAGAAATGGGGGAAAACTTCATAATGACAAAGGTAGTAAGACCCGGGAGTGGGCGTAATCTGAATATTTTGATTTGCCACATTTTCCGAGCTTTACCAGGATTTGTCACTCCTATTAGCCAAGTCGGGAATCTGCTCAGCCTCTAAGCCCACGACCTTTAGTCTTGGTTATGTTGCTGTACCATCTTTTGTCTTTCATATTCTTTTATCATTACCAAGGCATTTATCATTAACTCTCTGGTGACCCCTTCCCTGAAATTCATGACCACCAGGGTGATTGTCCAGATGCTGCTTACTTTGCACACAGATTCCTGAAACCTACTTACACCTTTATTCCCTCCTCTACTTCAAATCACATTATAGCCAGAAGGCGTTACTGGGAGCAGACTACAAACTGCACACAGAAATTCCATTAGATTTCAGATCAGTTGCCTTAACCTCTTATGCACCACAGACCACAATAATCCATCAGACCATGCCAGTTTAACCACATTCTACCTCTCCCTGTTAGCTAACAATATGCCACTAGATAAATTAGAATTTTCATTCTGTTGACTGCTGATTGCTTCACACTCTTCACTCTATCATTTCTGGGGGGCAGTGACCTAACATAACCCCTTACATTTGTGTAGCATTTCAGAAGCTACAGTACATTTTTATATCCATATCATTTGATAAATCACAGAAGCTCACTACAAAAGTCAGGGTGGAGCAGATCTTAATATCTTCTTTTTTGCAAAATGAAAAATCAAGCCTCATTTCTGCTCACATGCTGGCATCTTTTGATTCTTGGTCCTTTTCAATATATAGGATGATTTACTATAGCTAAGCAAGCTGGCCCATTTTATTCACAAATCCCCCTCTTTTCTCTGCCACATTACTTAAGTGTCTACCACATCTAGAATTGTCTACCTTTTCTTTCCAATAGTCCCAGCTTCTAGAATGCCACTGACTCCATAAAAACAACCTTTATTCACTTAAAATAATCTTGTACCACCAAGCAATGATCCCTAACACACACTTCCCTAGGACTCTTTCCCTAGTCTTCTGAAAAAGTATGTTTGCATCTCTAAAATACCAAGGAATAGATAAAGTGGTAAAATCCACAATGTTACTTGCTTTTTATGCCTTACAGGTTCTGCAACATCTGCCAGAGAAGCATTCATCTTTTCATTCATTTTTTCAATAACTATTTAATCACCTCTATATGCCCAGACACTAAGGATATGTAGCAGAGAATAAAACAGACTAACATTTTGCCCTTGCTGAGTTTAGATTCTGGTGGGAAAGACAGACAGTAAACAATGTAACCAAGAAATTTATAGAGTCGTTACATAGTCTAAAAAATATAATTTCAGTAAAGATGGGAAGAAATGTCAGGATGGAGGCAAGGAAATGGAATTTAGACCAAGTGGTTTTGTGAGGCTTCATGGAGAAAATGACTTGAGTGAAAATCAAATAAAACCAAATCGTTAGCCATGTGGATATTTGAGAACGAGCATACCCAATAAAGAAAGAGCAAGTGCAAAGGCCCGAGGTGAAGCCTTACCTGTGGGTTATAAGCAACAACAAAGAAACCTATGTGGTCATAATGGAATGAATGAAGGCAATAGCAATAAAAAAAAAAAAAGTAAAGTTGGAGAGGTACCTGGGATAATAATACAAAACCTGGTAGGAGACAGAGAGCCATGTGGGCAGAGAATGACAAGAACTAACTTCACAAGATCTCTAGCTGCTTAGTTTAAAATAGTCCAAAAGGAGCAAGAGCAGAAGGAAAACGGTCAGTTAGGAGTCTATTGCCTGAATCCAGACAAGTGAGTCAGGAGCTGTAATGGAAGTGGTTAGAATGAGATAAATTTAGGGTATATTTTGGAAGGTAGAATTAGTAGAACTTGTGACAAATCACATGTAGAATGTCAGGGAATGAGGAGGATTAAGGATAATACCAAGATTTTGGCTAGATAGAGTAGGTAGGTAAATTTTATTTTAATAAAAATATGAAAGATTGCTATGAGAACAAATGTGGCAATGGGGGCATATCAGCAGATTTATTTGGGAAGTGTTAACTGTGTGATATATATTAGACATCTCCAAAGAACATCAAGTAAGCATTGTGTATATGGAATATTTGAATGCATTTGAATATTGAAGTTCAGACAGAAGACATAAATATAAACATCGTAAGCATGTGGATGGTATTTAAAATCATGGATCAGGATGAGATACCCTTGAGGGTGAGGAAGAATGACTAGAAATGAGAAAAAGTTTAAGTACACCCTGGCCCACTCCAACATTTAGAAACGGGAGGGACAAAGACCTTGGTAAAGATGTGTCTAGAAGAGTAAAAGGAAAGTTAAGTAAACATGGGGTCTTGTAAGTCAAGTGAAGGACGTATTTCAATAACAGGGATTTTCTATGCAAGTGCTTCTGATAGGTCAAGTAAGATGAGATCTGAGAAATAATCTTTAGACTTAGCAGTAGGAAATCATAGATGACTCTGATAAACCTGGTTTCAGTGACAGAGTGGGGCTGAAGGATGATTTGAGGGGGTTGAAAGAAAAAGGAAAAGAGTTATTGGAAACAGAAAGTCAGCAATCATAGATAACTCAAGAAGAAATGGGATGATATCTAAAGGAGGAAGTGAGGTCAAGAGAGGACATTTTTTAATATTAGAAAAATTATTTATAACTAGAGGTCCAGTGCATGAATTCGTGCACAGGTGGGGTCCGGCTGACCTGGCCCCAATTGGGGCAGATCAGAGCTGGGCCTGTTGGGAGGAGGAGACAGTGGGAGGTTGGCCAGTGGGCCCACCCTGATCCAGGCCCCATCAGGGCCCAGCCAGCTGCAGGGAAGGGCCAAGGGCCATTGGCTGGTGGACCCCACACCCAATTGGAGTGGGGGGGCCGATTGGGGGTGGAGCCGGTTGTGGGGCAGGGCTGTGGGTGGTGGGCCAGCCAACCCCGCCCTCAAATGAGGTGGAGGGGGCTGATCAGGGCCAGCAGCCTGGGGGAGGGGCCATGGGTGGTTAGCCAGCCAACCGTGCCCCTGATCAGAGTGGGGGGTGTGATTGGGGGCGGAGCTTTCTGGGGGAGGGGGATGCTGGCTTATTGGGGTGGGGCTGGGCAGGGGGACAGGCTGCAGGAGATTAGCCGGCCAGCCCCACTCCTTATTAGGGTGAGGGAGTGATCATAGGTGGGGCCGGCCATGGGGTAGGGACTTTGGGAGGTTGGCAGGCCGGCCCCACCACCTGATCCGGCTGGTTCCCTGGCCACAGTGGGCATCATAGTGACCGGTCATTCAGGTCATTGCAGCATTCCGGTCACTGGCTTTTTATATATAGAGATTATGTTTATAAATTATTTGGACTAATCCAATAAAGTGGGAAATTGGTGAGTTACAAAAGAAAGGAGAGAATTGCTGACATGTTGTCTCAGAAGAATTGGGTCTAATCACTCATGGGTTACTTGACTTTAGCCAGGAATATCAAGTTCATTTACAGTCAACAAAACAAAGGTAGAAAATATGGGTTATGATGAAGATAGGCAATGAGAACATGTGAAAGATTCTTCTGATTGCTTTTACTTTACCAGGGTAAAAAGTAGGGTTTTCAGGTGAGAGGATGAGGTGGGGACGTTTCAGAGGATGGAAAACACTAGTGTAGAAGACTGAGAATGTGTAGATTAGCAGGATGGCTGGCAGCATTAAGGTCTGCCTTGAAAATAATGATCATGTGTTTTAAATGAAACCAATTATCTTGATTGTGCTTTTTGTCACATTTATTTCAGTTGCTGGGTTCAATCATAGAAGTACTCAGAGAGCTTATTTTAACCAAGGATCTGATTTAGCCAAGTGAATACACAAAGGGGAAAAGGACAAGGGAGTTAAGAGTATTTGCAAGCAAAAGGCTATAATAATTAACTATAGATTTTATGCTTGAAAAAGCATTAGGAGAGGAGGTTAGGGGTAGGAAAAAAGAAGTAGAAAGTGGGGGTATAATTGAAAAATTGTAGCAATTGACATAATTGAGAAAGCAGGATGGGAAAGTAGGGATGCATGATAATCAGTTAATGGGATGTTTGAAATTGAAGCAATAGATGTGTATATGGGTAATTAAAAAATCAAGATTATGGCTGAGGTCCAGTGAAGGCCAAGAAACTGAAAATTCAGAGTACTGAAATGATCATATGCATGGATTTTGAAATCGCTAAGATGTGCCAAGAGTGGTATTGGAGTGAGGAGCAGTAAGCTAAAATCTCCAAAGGATGAGGTGGAGTACCCAAAGAGATGGATTGAGCAGTAGGTGATTACAACAAGAGATGTAATGGTTGTAATGTAGTCTGATGACAGAGGAATAAGTAAATAATTAGTTTTAGGAAAGAGGAGGGTAAGAAGCATGATCTGGAAGTTGTCAACAGGCTCAAAGAAGCCGCCCCATCCACCTTTCTACAAGGAATTTGGGAGAGAAAACTGCAATATTTGGGCGATTTGCCAGGGAAGTAATGCCATCAGAGGAAAGCAGAGTTTTAGTTAGAAAAGTGAAAGGAACTTCCACAGAAAAGGTTGAGGACGTAGGGATGTTTTTGCAAATTGACCCTTTGTTTCAGAAAAGTTAAAGTGGCTCAGGATATAAAAAGTAAGCAAAGGGAAGGAGAGTCTGGAGTGATTTGGGGTTCCTGGGCTTCATTTGGAAACTGACCTGAACAAAAGTGAAGGGTATGAGGGGTCCGGTTCTCATAGCTCCAAGAAATATAATGGCTATGAGCTCTCTCTTTTAGAAGTGGGCGCTCATTCAGGCAAGTAGGTTCTGGGTCAGAAGTTAAAGAGTTCTAGATGCCCAGTGATGAAAACATAGAAATTGCAGAGGGGCAGTATTCTTCCTAAGGACAGCTACTCTCGTTAACCCTGCTGCAGCTGTGGGCCTGCCGAGAAGTGACTGTCCCCAGCATTCCAACCCCTTCGTGACTTCTGTCAACAAGCCTCCGAGGCTGCAGAGTCTGCAAAGGCCGTAGTGATGGCTCCTCCTGTTCTCCACCTCCCTCTGCAGGGAAAGCTAAGGTCCCCCAAAGAAAGGAAACCAGTTCAGGGGGCTTAGGGAGCATTTCAAAGGAAACCCTAATTATATACATCAGTTCTGTTCAATAGATATATGGAATACTTACCAAAAACAATTTTGGAAGGTGAAAATATTGTGAGGCCTAGAGCCAATGACCCAGATGAATTTGGATTTCTGCCCTGATCTAGCTGGTCTCCTTCGGTTATTAAAATGTTTTCAGAGAGCTAACACATCAAGCTCCACCTGAGGAACCTGGAGGTAGTAGAAAACTCTAGAATGTCTTCCAGATAGGGTTGCTAAAAAAAGAAAAATACAGGATGGGCAAATAAATTTGGATTTTAGATAAACTATGAATGATTTTTAGGATAATTGTGTCCTATGCAATATTTTTATTTTCTGTACTTTTACTTGCTATATTTTACAATCTTACCCCTAATGGAATTTGGAAAATCAACAGAGCTGTATGGATGGCTAAGCTTAGAGTAACAAAACTTTTATGAATATGCCTCAGAAATAGTGGAAGGTTTCAAAGCCTCCTTCTCCCAAGTTACTCATTATAGGTTTCCTATGTCATTAATTGAGCTTGGAAAGGTACATGTAAAGCTGAAATAAGCTGATAGTCACCTAAGATATCTCTTCTGTGCTTTGCCCCATACACCCCGTTATTCCTTATGTTCTCACAATTTTACACAATGGCTTAAGAAATGGAGAGAAAAGCAGTACAGGAGGTTAGATCTGGCAAGAAGGTGCTCTCCTATTTGTGGGAGGCAGGGTGGGAGGTAGGGAAATTGGGTGAAGGTGGTCAAAAGATACAAGCTTCCAGTTATAAGAAAAATAACTTTTGGAGATGTGATGTACAACATGATGGCTATCCTACCTAATAAAAGAGTAATATGCAAATTAATCATCACTCTGCTACACCCACAAGCCACACCCACCAGCCATGCCCACCAGCCCATCAGAGCAAGTATGCAAATAAACCCAACCAAGATGGCTACAGCCACAGAGAGCAGGAGGGAGGCTTGGATTTCCCAGGCAATAGAGGAAGCCAAGCATTCCGCCTGCCCTTGCCAGCCCTAAGCCTCCACTCAAGGCTACAAAGTTTCAATTATAGAAGGTAAACAAATCCAAACAGAAATGATGGCAGCCACGGAGCTGGAAAGAGCAGGAGGCTAGGGTTGCCCCTGGAAATGGAGGAAGCAAAGCTTTCCGCATACCCTGGCTGGCCCAGGCCTCCGCTCCAAGCTACAAAGTTTCAATTGTAGAAGATAAATAAATTCCACATACCAGGGCCTCTGCTTGGGTTGCCAGGGGGCATGGCTGGCCTGCAAACCACCACAGGCCCCTTGCTCAGGCCAACCCACGCCCCAAGGGAGCCCCCACCCTGATCCGGGACACACTTCAGGGCAAACCAGCTGGCCCCCACCCATGCACCAGGCCTCTATCCTATTTAATAAAAGAGTAATATGCAGATTGACCATCACTCCAACACACAATATGGCTGCCCCCATGTGGTAAAAGATCCTGCCCCTATGTGGACACAAGATGGCCACCACAAGATGGCCAACAGGGGAAGGCAGTTGGGAGGAACCAGGCCTGCAAGGGAGGGCAATTGAGAGGGACCCAGGCCTGCAAGGGAGGGAAGTTGAAGGCGATCAACCCTGCAGGGGAGGGCAGTTAGGGGTGACCAGGCTGGCAGAGGAGGGAAGTTGGGGGCAAACAGCCTGGCAGGGGAGCAGTGAGACATCAATCAGGCTAGCATGGGAGTGGTTAGGGGGTGATCAGGCTAGCAGGCAGAAGCAGTTAGGGGCAATCAGGAAGGCAGGCAGGCGAGCAGTTAGGAGCCAGCAGTCCTGGATTGTGAGAGGGATGTCCGACTGCCCATTTAGGCCCGATCCCGGTGGGCCTAAACGGGCAGTCGGACATCCCTTGAGGGGTCCCAGATTGGAGAGGGTGCAGGATGGGCTGAGGGACACCCCCCCGCCCCCGTGCACGAATTTCATGCACCGGGCCTCTAGTAGTTAATAATACAGAAAAGATGACAAGGGAGTAGATCTTAAAAGTTCTCATCACAAGGGAAAAAATTATAATTGTGTGAGTTAATGGATGTTAATTAAACTCATTGTGTAAATCATTTATATCATTAAAATCATTGTGTTTTTCACCTTAAACTTATACAATGCTACATGTCAATTACATCTCAATAAAACTGTAAAAATAAAAAAAGAAGGTGATATCAAAAAGGTTCCATAGGCATGAGAAATAAAGGAGGCACCCTTAGGGAATATAAACCCACCCTTTTGTAGGCATTTCACAGCACTGAACATCCCTGTGGGGTCTCTGGTATGGCATCTATAGGGCCTAGATAAACAAATAGTCTACACCACTCACCCCAATGGGTGTTTAAAATAAAGGAAAGATGAAAGGTGAAAGAAATTTTTCCTAATGAAATGCTTTAAAATTCCTATCTACACTAATAAAAGAGTAAGATGCAAATTGACCATACCTTCGCGATGCCCACTAGCCAATCAGGAGTGAGTATGCAAGTGCCAAGCAGCCGGGGGCGTTCCGCACCACCCCAGCTGCTCCGGGCCTCTGGGCAGCATGGGAAGGCGGAAAGGCGGCTCCAGGCCAGGGCGAAAAGTCGGCTCTGGCCAGAGCGAAGGCGGTGCCAACAGCCAGGGGAAGGAAGGCCCATTTTTGCATGAATCTTTGTGCATTGGGCCTCTAGTTTTAAATATAAAGGACTTAGAACAGTGCATGAAGCCTGCCACTTGTATTACTCTTTATTTAGGACAAAGATGATGCTCCCTGGCTACTGAAGGTCAGCAGTCACCAGAGCACACCCTGTGTCCTGCTACCTAATGGCATACGTCCTATGGGTGGCTGAAACTTGAAAGAAATGCAGTATATTAAAATCTACTATCAATCCAGTAAAGAAAAGCCAGCTGGATACATCAGAATAGAGTTCAAATAATCACTATATATGAACCTGCACATTTATCCACATCCCTATCTCAAAAGCTAACACATTTCATGCTCTTTCTCATATTTAAATCTAGATAAGTAAATTTTCAATATCCTTTGAGGATGCAGCTGTTGTTTAACACTGTGACTTCATATTTATATAGCTCCTCTCATCATAGAATCTTAGACCATTTTACCAGCATAATTCAGTATTAATAACCATTAAAAAATAATTTCAGCTACATTATTCTATTGAGCAACTAGTCAGGATCACATTTATTTTCCTGGGCATTTGGAAATGGCTACTTTATCCTTAATAAGAAAAAAAAAAAAAAAAAAAAAAAAAAAAAAAAACAGCCAAATCCTCTGATCCCCCAAAGAAAAAAAAAATTAAGGCCAGCCAACAGGACAAAAGAAGGTTATTTCCAAACTGCACTTCGGGGGGAGGGCTACCAAACCATTTTGTATGTTCCAGGAAAGGGAAAATTGTCTTGGAAAAGTGATGAAAAAATTTGACAACATTTATGTAGGAAAGAAAACCAAGAGATTAAGCTACTTGTAGAAATTCATATTTTTATATTAATGTGGCAACTCCCTAAAATGTGACTATAAAAAATCAACTTGGAAATGTTTTCAATATGAATGAATGATTAGATGCAGACTCCTCTATGAGCTCTGATCCTAGAATATTTTATCCTCTCCCTACAACTGCAAACCTTACTCTACCCACACTGCAGCCAGGATGATGATTTGTATCACTGATACCTGATGTCTGGTTCATGGAATGTTTGTTCCTAGGACCCCCAGCAACCCCTTCTCATCTCACTAGATAAATCTGATTCCCTTTTATTTTTCTCACCTACACACCATTTACAAAATTCCTTCTCAAGCCAGCTTTCTCAGGTTCTTATATAAACTTTTCCCCAATATTTAAATATAGGGCTATAAATAAAGAGGCTTTGGCACAAAGCACTAGTTACTGAATTAGGGAGTGACCACTGAAAATTTATTTAATTTGATGCAGAAAGGAAAAAAATAACTTCATTTGAGGAAATGAGCAAGTGCATCTATTCTGTCTTGTAACCGATATGCAGTCCTGTGTGTGTGAAGATTAGCTGTAAAACCTGGCAGACTCTCACCAGATGTTAACAATGATTGCTAAGCAGTTCAAATAACTAAGATAACTGTGTCTCATTAAATAACACTGTGCATGACAAGCACCTTACAGCAGTTTATTTTGGTTCATTTGCATATCAAAATCTTGGTATTGTATCATTTTTCCCATTTAAAATAAAATCTCCTTTCAAGAGCTTTCTTCCTTCCTTCCTTCCTTCCTTCCTTCCTTCCTTCCTTCCTTCCTTCCTTCCTTCCTTCCTTCCTTCCTTCCTTTCTTTCTTTCTAAATCATCCACACATCGAAAAGCATGGCATTTGCTCAAATCAGGTCACAGAGCTGAAGAAGCAGCATTCTGGGAAGACACACTGAACACGGGGCATTATTAGACACTGCGGGATTACTTAAGTAGCTCCCGAAAGAAACTGCATTTTCATGTCATAGTGGTCTGAGATGGATTTAGGACAAGACAGAGCAAGTAATAAGGATGTTTTTTAAATGTCATGAATTCTACTAAATGAATTAGTTGCTAAGATATAAGAAGATTTTCTCTACCCTCTTCCTCTCCTCCAGTGTTACAAAGGCCACTATGCTATGGATCCCAGAGGACCGGAGTGCTCTGCCAGAGTTCAGCTGCTGCAGGAGGTTCCTGAATGGAAAAATTACTCTGATTGTGACAAGACAATTTCAGATGGCAAGCATCATCAACGATACTGCACCCTTCTGCTGAAACTCAGAGAAAGGCCCAAGGGGTTTATCCTGTTCTAAAGATACAATTAGCTGAGATTTTTATCTCCACATCTGAAGAGCCTAAATCAGACAAGTGCCCGATGAGCATCTCCGGCCAAAAACAGAACACAGTCCCACACTGCGCTGCTTTCTTTTTCTTCCTCTTAACTGACTTTTTGAATAGGCAGCAATTAATCACTCTCCTCTGCCAACAAAGAAAATTAGAGCTTTGTACGCTAACATGATGAGTATTTATAGAGTAAAGAATCATCAACATGGCCAGCATCTTCAACATCAAAAAAGAGCTTAGGCAAAGTGTAGTGACCAAGCAATTTTCTATCTCCATGAGAATAGGTTATTTTAGCAAAAATGATTTTGTAAAAACAAGGAAGTTATTTAATCATCATCGGAGGGTTATAAACTACATACATATTGTTAGTGATTTCATAAAACAAGCACAAAAAACATACAGCCAAGAGGGTGTTGTCCATTAGTTTTACTGTGAGAGATTATATTTAACCTAAGCATTCTTCCATGGCACTGGACCTTTCTGATGCTTTGTTTTGGAATTTAATTTAAAGATGAGAATATATTCACTTAATAAATATTTGTCCCTTGAGAATGAATGTGATTTTTTAAAACTTCCAAAATCCATGTGGAAATTTGTTATTCAAATCTAATGAATGAGAGCCCCCAAAGTGATTACAATGAAAAACAGCACTCTTCAATGAATAACATGTTTATCGTGTCCACTCAATTAAGCAACATTTATCGACTGAGACATTACGATGTGTAACATCCTAGGACCTAGGATGAAGAGATACAAATAAAAATATGTGCACACCTTCTCCATTAAGGAGTTTAAAGTCTTTTGTGGTGAGGGAAATAGATACTTAGACAATTGTAGGACACTTTAAATGATTTATAAACTGAGTACTCTGAGAACACCTACAAAGGAATGATTAATTCCAACTGAAGTGAATCATGAGAGAGTTGGTAGTAAAAGTTGGATTTGGTCTGGGAGTTTAAATGAGTAGGACTTCAACAGGGGAAATCAGTGAAATATAGGAAAGGAAATGTTTGTTAAACAAATGTGATAACAAAGCCAACAGTACACAGGAAAATGCAGAGTGTATTTATGGCACTATAGGTATCCTGTTGTAAGTCAATAGTTATTTATAAAATATGAGACTAGAAAAGTAGAAAAGTGGCCACCAAGAAATGTGCAACTGCAACAAGTCTTTTCTGTTTGTCCTTTCCAAGAGTCTGTTAACTAATTGTGACTTTTTCTCAGGCCCATGTATACTTTTGAATTATCATGTCAAGTTGCCCTGCCCAATTGTGGGATTTTGAGTGGATGTTTAAGAGCATAAATAATTTTGAAGAAATTTCTCATTTTTACAATATTGAGTTTTCTAGTCTATAAACATAAACTGTCTTTCCATTTATGTAGCTTTTCTTTAATTCTCCAGAAATGTTTTGTATTTTCTGCCTCGAGATTTTGCACATTTAAAAAGATATGTTTCTAGGTATTTCATTGTTTAATGTTATTATAAAGGTAACCTTCTAAAAGTTAATATTCTAACTAGGTGATGGCATATAAAAAATAAGTAATCTTCAAATATTGACCTTTGATACTACAAATTTATTAAAATCACTTATTATTTCTAATAAAAACAAGAAATGTACACCTGGATCGGACCTGTAAAAACATCAAATTCCACTCCCCTGTTTTAAAGATGAAGAAACAAAAAGTAGCTAGAGTAACTTGTAAGGTCACAGGATGATTAGATCCAGCCAGAGTTGAACCCAAATCTTCTGTCATCAAAACCAGTTTCCTTTGCACCACACCATGTGTGGATTGCCATCACATTGTAGAAGGTGGCTCTTGTAAGCAATACTGAGTTTGACTATTTAAACATCAGAGTGATATGATATGTACATACTAAAGGAAACTCTGAAAGCAGTAAGAGGAAACTGGAAATAGAAAGACTGGTTACAAAGCTTCTGCAGTCATCTGTGTTAGAAATAATGGGAGTCTGAACCAGAACTGTGATAACTGAAATAGAAAGGAAGTGATGGACTCAAGTGTCATTTCAAAGATGAAATTGCTGTAACTTGGTGATGAGAGAGAAGAAAAAATTACAGATGATGATCAAGCTTTAGAGCCTGAGTGAAGGTGGATGTTACCCCATCACCTGAGGAAGGAAAAGGGAGATGAAGAAAAGACTCAGAGGGATACAACTGTTAACTCTGTGCTTTCCTGTCTGGCTGAAGAGCACTCAATCACCCAAGATTTTGCTCCAAGTTTCTGGCCCTTAGAGAATGCAGCAAAGATCAGAGGCAAATGGGGCCAAAATACCAACTTGATTAATAACTGGTGATGAGTAACAACAAAAAGTAAGCTTTGGGGCACTGTACTAGAGATTTATCAAGAGAACTGAGTGAGATGAGAAACGTAGTGGTATGTCCACCAGGCAGATCCTGAATCAACTTCCCAGTCAGCAATAAGGGCAATTCCACAACTCAGATGGAATCAGGATACAGAGGAGAACCCCTCCCAATAAGAACAGACATAAAGGGAAGGTCTTCTGCTTGTTTCTTGAGTTGGAAGATAGTAACTCCACCCCATAATATATCATTGCTCAATGAGTATCAAACTCTAATCAAGCTGAACAACCAATCCTCTTCCTCAAAGGAACAGAGAGGCAGGAGCTTCCTTTCCACCATTCCCCCGCAAAAGTCAAACTTCTACCAGAGTGAAAAGAACAGAAATTGTTCTTGCTCTATATCCTAATTCAGAAACTT
The DNA here is from genome assembly GCF_027574615.1 of Eptesicus fuscus. NCBI lineage: Eukaryota > Metazoa > Chordata > Mammalia > Chiroptera > Vespertilionidae > Eptesicus > Eptesicus fuscus. Next base: position 28,828,181 of record NC_072480.1, read on the forward strand.
GGGAGTCACCTTCTCCAATATTCTCTTCTCGCCTAACAGTCAACCAATCCTCAAGTACCATCAATTTTCAATTCTATCTACTGAAAGCAATACAACTCTAACTCCACTTGCCCATCCCCATTGGTATTTTCTTCATATCTCTTCTAGACCAGTGCAGCAGAATCTCCCAAATGATGGCTTAATCTCTGACTTTACAACCTTCCATTTCATTCTTTACAATGCGGAGAGATACTAAAATGCAATGTAATCATACTCTCTTTTCCATGTGCTCCCAGTCATCTCCAGGATACATCCAAATGATCAAATACTGTCAGTATTGAATTTATTGCAATTTTTGTTGTCATGGCTTTCTATCCTACTAAATCGGGGTTCTTTTATTGCAGGAACTTTTTCTAATTTATTTGTGTATTGACATTGCCTAGCAATTAATCTAAGTATTTAAAAGTATATTTTGACCTGTACAAACTCTTCTACATCTGACCCTGCCTATTTTTCCAACGTTGTGTCCCATCTGTCACAGCCCCACCAATCCCTGCCTAACTCTCATGCAAGTTCTAATTTTAGGTATACCAACTATTTGCAGGTGTTTGAGTATTCTTTGCTCTTTCTCCTCATATTTGTATACTGTCTTTGCCTGCTTCCTTCTGTTTCTCTTTTCCACTTATATATATTTCCTATATGTTATCTATGTTTCAAAATATCAGGTTATGCCTTTCTTCCTCCAAATAGCCTTTCCTAATCATAATCATTTCTTTTCATCCCATTAATGGGCCCAAACAGAGTAGAAGACTCTTCACATAACATCCATGCATATCTCTAACACTACATTTATGAAACTGCCTTTTAATAGTAATTTATTTTCTTTCTTCCCATATTAACACTAGGTTCCTTAAGGGTATGCATGAGTCTCCATATCTGGAAGTAACATTCAGTAAATGAAGAAATAAAGATAAAAGAAAAGAAAACAAATATAATAGAAAGAAAGAGAGAAAGAAAGAAAGAAAGAGAGAGAGAGAGAGAGAGAGAGAAGAGAGAGAGAAAGAAAGAAAAGAAAGAAAGAAAGAAAGAAAGAAAGAAAGAAGAAAGAAAGAAAGAAAGAAAGAAAGAAAGAAGAAAGAGAGAAAGAAAGGAAAGAAGGAAGGAAGGAAGGAAGGAAGGAAGGAAGGAAGGAAGGAAGGAAGGAAGGAAGGAAGGAAGGGAAGGAAGAAAAGAGAAAGAAAAAAAAACACCAAGTTCAGTATTTTACATATATTGTTTCTCAACAAAACATTCATTGAGAAATGTCCAATTGGTCTACAGGGTGGAGTAAACAGAAGATTGAGCATCTATTCCTCTGTCTTCTTGCTAATTACTTTGTTTTACTAGACCTTCAGAAACAATTAAATACCTAGAGGTTCATTCTAAATTGTACTTTAAGTTTTTGGAGACAGAGTAAAAACAAATCATTTAGAAAAAGACATGTTTTATTAAATATTTAAATTTCTTCCCTTTGGCTTAAGGCCTGTGAAGTTATGCAAGTCAGAAAAAGCCTTTAATTAAAAGGTGCAACTATATAAAGAAAGGTCAATTTCAACCTCATTTATAAAGTATTTGATACTTTTCTATCACTGAAAGAGTATAATGTCCTTCCAATGTGCTGTCTGGTTGCTGCCTTCTCTCCAGGCAGGCACATTTCATGGTTATGGTGACAATCATGAAATACAAAATTCCAAAAATTCAACTATAGTCTCTTTTATTTGATGACAAAGGCCCTTCAAAAATTCTTAGGGAAATACGTAAGAATACATAAAAACTTTAAAAAAATAAAACCATTATGGTTCAATAAGGTAAAAGCTGGAAGAAGAGCTTTGGTGATAACAGATAATCATTTATTAAGAGTAATTTAGAATACTATGTAAGTAAATTGTAAGAAAATGAGAAGATTTATTCTGCAAAGTTCTGCTTTTAGCCCCTTTGTTTCTTTGGAGAAGAAGGCAGAGCAAAGAATATTAAGGCTCTTCTCAGTGATGACAAATGTGTAATGTAGCTGATAGCATTTCCATTCAGCATCTGTTTTGTCTTTTCCTTGTCTGTTCTCATTTTCTTGACAAACCTATTTGACTAGGACTCTTCATTCAGTCAATAATTTTTTATTGCATGCCTATATATGAACATAAAATTAACAAAATGCATTCCTTGCCTTGAATCTTAGCTGGCAGATTAAAAATCAACAATAGCCTTGCCAGTGTAGCTCAGGGGTTGAGCATTGACCTATGACCCAGGAGGTCACTGTTCGATTCCCAGTCAGGGCACATGCCCAGGTTGTATGCTCCAGGAAGTGGCCGATCAATGATTCTTTCTCATCATTGATGTTTCTATCTCTCCCTCTCCCTGCCTATTTGAAATCAATAAAAATATATTTTTTTAAATTTGTAAAAATCAATGATAATATCAAGGTGTGACAAGGGCCAAGTTAAAGAAGCAGGTGAAAAGAAAAAATAATCTGATCTAAGAGAGAGGCCTTAATGAAGACTTCCAGTTGGAGATCACTGCTAAACTGAGTTAAACCAGCAAAAGAGGATGGCAGATTAACGGGGAAGGAATCAGAGAAAAGAGAGAGGCTCTTCTCATCTGAAGGAAAAGCATCTGCAAAAGCAAGGAAATGCATATTTGGAAGGGGTTTTCAAACATTTCAGTGTCTTACAATATAGACTGTGATGAAAGAAATGTAAGGCGATGAGGCTGAAAAGATAAACAGTAAGATCATGAAAAGTCTGATAGGACAAGTTAGAAAGTTTGTATTTTATCCTGTAGGCTGTAGATTTACTGAAGAGTTTTAATTACATAAGTTGGATTTTAGAAAGATCATAGGATAATAGTGTGAAAAAAGACAAAACTAGAGACAGTCTGGAGATTGTTCCAATAACCTCAGTAAAAGGTGATGATGGCCTAACCCAAGAGAGTAGTACAGATGTGAAGAGGGGTGGATAAACTGAAATGATATTAAGGAGAAAAAAGCTGTAACAGGATTTGATATGTAGGTATGGGAATTTAAAAAGGAAGAAATTCCTCTCCAGGTTCTTTGTATCATGTTCTGTTTGTTGGTTTGTTTGTTTTTTGGAATTTTTTGTTTGTGGGTTTTTTTTAATTTTGTTAAAGTATATTTTTATTCATTACAGAGAGGAAGGGAGAGAGAGAGAAGAACATCAATGATGAGAGAGAATCATTGATAGGCTGCCTCTTGCACACCCCACACTGGGGATCGAGCCCCCAACTGGGGCATATCCCCTGACTGGGAATCAAACCATGACCTCCTGGTTCAAAGGTCGACACTCAACCACTGAGCCATGCCTGCTGGGCCATTTGTGTGTTTTTTTAAACATAATCTATGAAACCTAAGCACTAATGGTAATTGAACATCCTATGAAGTCATTCAAGGCAACTAACTGTGTGGTCTGCACTTATCTATATTGATGGGCTAACAATAGGGAAAAATGAAACTTTCTGTCCAATTAATATAAACTTTTACTACTCTAGGAAAGTGAAATATGAAACATTATATCCAAGATATTGAATTAAAAATACCAGAAAAGATAAGAACAATGACCTAAGTTATTCCCCATATAAATTACTAGTAGTTTGTGAACCAACCATAAATGTCTCCATGAACTTGATGTGTTTCTAAATTTAGTGTTCCTGTTTCTGCTCAAAACCAAAAAAGTTTTCATTATTATTATTCCATATGAGTTTACATCCCATGACTTTTTTCTTTGAACCCACAATTCAAACAAAACTATTGGAATTTTATCTTCCAAAATCTGAGAATAGATTAAAATTCATTTTACATTTGCATGAAATTTATATAGAATGGTTAGTTTCCTATTAAGATATTTCTCAGCCAAAAATAAATGTAAGCAAATTTCAAAATGTTCCAAGTATCATCTAGTCTGCTTCCTACTATATCAACCATGAGGCAAAAAAAGAAGACTTTTGTGCCTTGGTCAGAGAGTATAACAGTGGAAATCTAAACATACCACACTGATAAGTCTCCAAATGAAAATAACAGACTTCTGAGAAGATATGGATGCCAGGGGATACTAAAAATATCATATGTAACAAGAAAGGAAAAGAGGCAAGGGGGTTGTTTGTAAATAAAACCCCACATAACAAACTAACTCACATAACACACAAGGGAACTTCATTCTTTCATGGTTCCATCTCTGAATGGTCAAAAGTACAAACCTAGTAAATGCATGTTGATGGGTTTGATCTTGGGAAAACAATATCCTAAAATTACAGGCCTTGACTAAAGCCCAGAATATATATGGCCAAACCAGAAAAATCTCCAACCATTACAACAAAACTGCAGAACAAACACAAGGGGTATTTTAAATCAATCTGCTAGTGTTCATTGGCACTACAGCCCTAAAGAAAGAAATTGCCTTAATTTTTTGAGATAAAATTAAAATAAAAAAGAAAGAATTGTTTGAGAGGTTAGAAATTAGACAATTACCCACCCTGATCTAGCACCCTACCTCGAACAAATAAGGACCCCTGTGAATGTTACCTTTTGTGGAAAAAGCATTTTTGCAGATGTGATTAAGTTAAAGATCTTGAGATGGAAATCTGATCCTGGGTTATCACAGTGGGCTCTAAATGCAATCAGAAGTGGCCTTATATAGAGAGATTTACTACAGAGGAGGTAAATGTGATGTGACCACAGAGACAGAGAATGCAGTGATGTGGCCACAAGCCAAGGAACCCTGAGTCACCAGAAGCTGGAAGGGGTAAGGAACAGATTCTCCCCTAAAGCTTTCAGAAGGAAATGGCCTTCCAACATCTTGATTTCAGCCCAGTGATACTGATTTTGGACTTCTGGCCTCCAGAATTGTGAGAGAATAAATTTCTCTTGTTTTAAGACACTAAGTTCGTAGTAACTTACTACAGCAGCCATAGGAAGCTAACACAGATGCCTGGGGTACAGTAAGGGATAGAGAAATCACTCACTTCACAATTCAGGAGTTCTACACAATGAGCTCACAGCCTTGGGCCTGTAACCGCATAAAAGAAGCAGAGCTTTAACTTGTTTACCTGAAGACAGCTGAACACAGACAGTCTCCCGTGTACCCTTATACCAAAGGAAATTCAGCCTTCTGTGGAATCAGAACAGCCTAGCCCCACTCAACAACAGAGTTAGGTGGTGGGTAAGAGACTGCATCCCTTTCAATGCATTTACTGCTGCCATTTGCAACTAACTGGAACAATTCTGGTAGCGTGTCAGTTTGTATGACTCACTGTTATGCCCAGTGTTCAGGATCCCCAAAAACCCACCAGGAAGGAGCCAAGCCCGATGCAAAAGCAAAAGAACCTTTATTCGTGCTAGCACGAGCTCCTGTCTCCAGCAATCACCAGCGCAGCGGCGGGAGAGAGAGAGAGAGCCTTGGGAGAACAAAGGCTTTATAGGGGGTCCAAAGCAGTGGGCAGGGGGAACGTTCCTGGCCCTGTCGATTGGTCAGGGGGCAGGATCAGGGGTCTGGTCACGCAGGGGTACTGTGCAGTTTGCCTAATTTGGACTGAGTCCACTTCTCTGCATTCCTATTGGCAGGTTTGTCCAACTGTTACATTCTTGTGGTTTACAGGGAAGGGCAGCAGGAAGAATTGCAGAAGGGTGGGTACAGAACAAAAGAAACATTATAAAAGTAACAAAAAGAACTTCATGGAGTCAACCTAGTTTAGCTCTATCACTCACCAGAAGGGAGAAATCAGAGGCCAAGCGGGGAGTGATGGGAGGGCTTCCTGAAAAGGTACTCTTCTCTCAGGCCAGGCATTCATAAGCAATGTGACTTTGGGCAAGTTGCTAACCTACTTCACAACAGTGTCACAGGGCAGCTTTGCAATTAATTTGTAAATGCCCTTTGGCCCACAAAAAATCCATTCAGCCTGTGAGATTTGTATCTCCCAGAGCTACTGATTTGCATACCACGAAGCTCTGCCAAGGAAAAAGCATCTGCCTGCAAGTAAGCACACATGCAGAGTTCTCTTATAAACATGCACTCCCCGCAAGGTCCAAATAAAAACGAAAGGAAGGAAGAGGGAGACAATTATATTTGTTTCAGTCCCATTGACTAAATCCTATTTGACGTATTCTGATTCCACTTAGCAAACAGGTATGTTGGCAAGCATTAGTTTCCTCGGACAACGTGAGGCTGCTGCAGCAAATTATGTTCAGATGCTTTTGGATCCTCAGGAAAAGGGCACTGTCTAAATCCAGGGAACTATTGTGTGAGAGAGACGGAGCCTTTATCTCCCAGTCTTAATAAAGAACTGAGCATAAGTCTTTCAGACTTCTAGTTCAGACACCAAATTGACCCCTCTGGGAGCTTAGAAATTCTCAATCTCCTTTTTGCCTTATATAGCAGTGGTAATAAAAGAGCGTACATTGAGGATTAACTAAAGTTCACACACTGCCTTGAAGAGAAGAGTCTTGATTTTAGTGCTGAAAATTTATATTAGTGGGAGGGGAAAGTGGAAAATGGCAAAAGAAATGGAAAGTTACCGAAAGTTATAATGAGAAATATAAATTGAAGCAGGTCTATGGGAAAGATGAGAGATCAGATGCAACAGGGTAGGAAGTAGGAAAGGTTGCCAACAACAACAAGAATACACAAAGAAACTTTCTTCATCTGTGTTGACTTGTGCATGCTCCTCAACCCTTAAAGGGAAGCACATCCTTTTAACAGAAAAAGAATGATGATTCCAAGTGAAGAATAGAGAGAAAACAGCAGTAGAATACTCGGGAATGAGGGGGTAAAAAAAGAGGACAAAGAACAGAGGTTAAGAGAGAAGCCCAGAGATGATAAAACAATAGGGAATGAAATTCCTAGAATCTATAACAGAAGTTAGGAGGAGAGTCCTTTAGTCCCCAATTTATTTTGTTTATTTGAGAGAGATGAGAGAGAGAGAGAGAGAGAGAGAGAGAGAGAGAGAGAGAACATCAGGTAGCTCAACTGGTTAGAGCATTGTCCCCGTGCCCCAAGGTTTTGGTATGATCTCCAGTTGAGACACATACAAGAGGCAACCAATGAATGCATAAACAGGTAGTCCCCAATTTATTTTAAATGCAAGAATTGTTACCTTGATTTTATGAAATCAGAACTGGCCCATGCTTTCAGCTCCCTGGAGATATAGTCCAGCTTCTTGACATATAGCCAAAAGAAAATATTTTACTCGCATTCAGAATTCCTAATATGCTATACCCTAACTAACAAAGCTGTATTTGCACACACAAAAAGTGATTTGGCAGAATTCATTTAAGAAGTTGAATAAAATTAAATTGTTTTCCAGACTCCCAGAATCAAGCAAATGGTTAGTTTTTGTGTGTGTGTGTCTGTTTGTTTTTTGAAATTAAATCACCTAAGCTTTACATTGATGTAGCTGACAATGGAGCCTACAAAGGTAAGTAAACATTTCAAAATTCATCTAAATTGTTAGAGGAAAGGTTATTTTGGTTTCATACATAGATAATTCCAAAAGCCATCTCACAGTGCTGTGGAAACCTTGGCCCAGATCCATCAGATAATAATTGTATCGCTTTGTGATGTGAGGCATAATAGGGAGTGGAGAGAAAAGTGACAAAATCGGACTGCTCTAACTTCCCCAGCTCCTGGGTGAGCAGATGTCAGATTACATGTCCACGCTGCAGTGCTGTTTCTTCAGGCATACTCAGTTCTCTTAGCCTCCAAATGGATGATTAAACCATATTGCCTGTGTAATATTTTAAGATATAGACATCTCATCTTTCCAGTAGCGCCATTTATTTATTGGACAAAAGTATTGGATATAATTCAGTTAAGGAATAGAAAGCAGATCAGTTAGTTCAATAAAGAGGAGTTATTCATTAGGTATTACAAAACTGGAAACATGGAGGTAGCAACAGCAGAAAGCACCTGCCTCCCCTAGGCCTGGAAAACAAGGGGAGATGTTGGGAATATTAAACTTAGAACTGCCTTGCCCAACACGGTAGTCACCAGTCACATTTGGCTTTTGAGCATTTGAAATGTCACTAGTCTAAATTGAGATACACTAAAATTGCAAAATACCAGATTTCAAAGATGAATTATGAAAAAAGAAAGGTAAAATATCTCATAATAATTTTATATTGATTACATTATAAAATGACAATATTTTATATACATTTGGGCTAAGTAACATACTTAATTCGCCTGTTTCTTTTTAACTTTTATAATGTGACTACTAGAAAACCTAAAATGTTATATGATTTGTGTTTTCTTTCTATTGGACAATGCTGGGATATAGGCTTGGAGGAAGGCCCCCATGGAGTGGGAACTCAGTCTTTTGAGAAGGGTGCTGCAGGGTGATGTTGGTGTGTGTGAGAGAGAATGATGAGTCTGGTTCTGGCACTGTGAATATCTGCAAATTGGAGCCAATTGCCACTGAAGCCACTGTCCCTGCCAGGGTGAAGAAAAACTGCTGCAGTGATGCCAATAGGAGCGACAGAAAAACAGGAAGAAGTCTTTTTCTTCCCCAATCTTGCTGTTTCCTTCTGTTGCCCCCAATAGGCAAAGCCCAAGAGGGATCCAGCTCTGAGGGAGAGAGATGATTTGCATGGTCCCAGCCCCAGCTGCACAGAGCAGAATATAGAAAGATGAGTTTGCAGCCGTAAGAAAAGGTGAAACACTGCCATTTGCAACAACAGGGATGGATCTTGAGAGTATTATGCTAAGTGAAGGAGATTTGACTTTGGGTGGTGGGCACACCATGCAATTCTGTGACACATAATCTGACACAGATTATGTGTCACAGAATTGTACACTTGAAACCTATACAATTTTATTATCCAATGTTATCCCAATAAATCTAATAAAAAATAAATTTTCAAAAAAGAAAAATGAGTTTGATGTTGAGAGGCAAATAATTTAATAACCAGCCCCAGATATTAGGGATGTAACTCTGAACCAAAGTCCCTGTCTTCAAACAGCTTTCATTCTACTGAGACAAAGCAGACACTAAACAGATACATAAAAAAGATAATTTCAGAGAATGATAAATGTTATGGAATTAAGAAAACAAAGTCATGGCTTAGAAAGTGACAAGGTGAGAGGATGAGGTTGGGTACTGCTTTAGATAACAATGTTAGAAAATGCCTTTCTGAGATGATATTTGAACTAAGGTCTGAATGGAGTGATGGAGAGGGGGAGAAGAAAGAGGAATAAAATAGGCAAAATCCATGAAAGAAGAAAGATCTGAAATTGTAGCTGAACCATAACTGTAAGGAGGAAAGATACTAATGATGATTGGGACTGGATTATGTAGGGTCCCTGTAAATCATGGTGAGTAATATGGATTTTAACTTAATTGCTATGGGAACCACTGTAGGATTTTAAGCAGGAGAGTGGTATGATTTGATTTACATTTGTAAAAGGTCATCCTGGCTGCTGTGTAGAGGAATGGGCTCCAGAGGGGCAAGCCTAGGAGGGAGACCAGGAAACTACTGCTATGCCAGGTAAAGATGATGATGCCTGAGACTGTGGAGGAGGCAGGGGGAATGGTGGAAAGTGACTGTATTCAAGATATGGATTCGAGACTGAGTCAACAGTATCCATTAAGATTGGGATGATTCCTGCAATTTATTTGAGTAACTTTTCCAAATATATTTTAAACACCAAAAATACTTTGAAAATATTCTTGATATTTTTCATGGAAGTAATTCAAAATTTTACAAAACATTTCTTGATCTTCTTCTATAGAAAATTCCAACCAAATTTAGAAACTGTTATTTTGACTCAGGGTCTGGTTCTCCATTTTTGTCTGTCATCTGACACATTCTCTGTCAACTTCTTGCATTCCTCAACTCCAATTACTCTCACTCCATATGTTAAAGCTCTGCTTGTCTTGAGACAAATATTTGTTAAAGTGAAGGATGATTTTCCAGATAATCTAACCCACACATTGACTATGCCATTCAGGCAGAAGCTGCACCTGCCAAGCTCAGGTCAGTATCTGCTGCCCCAGACTGTCCATAAAGCCTGAGTTTACCAAGGCCCTCATCTAACCAAAATTATCCTTGCTTCTGAGACATCAGCCATATTTAGCTGCTGTGACCAACCAAGGTCAAAATCAGCATGATCCATACTTACTAAAGCCAAATAAACAATCATTCAGAAAACTTTATCGTCATATTATTTTGAGTCCCTATTTCTAGTCCATGTCAATTTTTCAATGTTCGTAGTCAGTTGATAAAGATGCTGGGGTTTGAAGGGGCCAATAAATGACTTTCTTTTCTTTCTCTCCCACTGGGAATCTGAATTAAAAATCAAATTATCTTTCACTGATGGATTTAAACCAGAAACGGTGGCTTGGATGTACGGCCAAATGGCTTTAAAAAAATACTTACTGTTGAGAATATTACAGACTTCCCCCTTTTTCCCCCTTTTCCCTCACCACCCGGTTCCTGCCCTGCCTCAGGCCTTCACCATCCTCCTGTCTGTGTTCATGGGCAATGCATATATGTGTATAAGTTCTTTGGTTAATCTCTTCCCATCCGCCCCCCGCTTTGAGATTCCTCAGTCTGTTCCATGTTTTCATGCCGCTGTTTCTATTTTATTCATTTGTTCTTCTGAACTGAACTGAACCCACCAAGCTACAAAGCTACCACCTTCAATGGAATGGAGAAGGTGCAAATCAAAGTAAAGAGGGATGAAAAGCTGATAGAAGCATGAAACAGACTGTGGAATTGCAGAGGCAAGGCAGGGGTGGGTGGGTGGGTGGGAAGAGTCAATCAAAGGACTTATATGTATATATGTATAACCCATGGATACAGACAATAGGGTGGTGAAGGCCTGGGGCTGGGGCATGGGCAGGCTAGAAGGGGTCAATGGGGGAACAAGGGAGACATATGTAATACTCTCTATAATAAAGATTTTTTTAAAATTAAAAAATAATAAAATTTTTAAAAGGCCAAAAAAAGTGAATAAATAGAGATAAAAAAATAAGACTTGGTAATTCACAAAGTTGGGCAATAAAGAGAAATGAATATATGGAGCAATAGCTGTTGGGGATGCTAGATCAATGGAAGACTATTTTAATACAGGAAGTTTTGGGACATATGCATAGGAATAATCAAAGAAAGAGGGAAACACTGGGGATGTCAGGAAATGAATGTGTATCAGAAAAGAAAGTTGAGAGTCAGTGGATGGGATTCAGAGCACTAGTAGAGTGACTGACCTCCACAGTAACAGGTGGGAACATAACAGAGATGAAGGCAAATTACTTAGGTTTTTCGATTTAGTTATGGGCAGATGGAGTATTCATTCCATGTTTTCTAATTTCTGAGTGAAAAATGAAATGAGGTATTCGGCTAAGAATGAGAGGGTGGGAGGTGTGAAAAGAGAAAGTTTGAAATTAAAATCTTGCTGGGAAGCAAAGTTACTGAAGAAAGAATTTCTGAGTAGTGCTAAGGGTCCATTTGAGGTGTGTGGTAATTTAAAACCCAGCCCTGTAGCTTGCTCCAGCAATATTAAGATGCTCAGGGATATCCAAGGAAAACATAGGTATGTGGTCTCAAGTAAATATGGATTATGGCAGGGTCCAGATGGAGGAGAAATAGAAAGCCAAAGGAGTGAAGGGCATTTTCAAGAACATGGTTATATTAATTTATTCAGCAATAATCATCAAAATTCTAACATATGTCAATAACTAGTCAAAAACACCCAGCTGAGATAGAACGATGTAGGTGCAGGCCAGTATCTAGGGATTGTACCAGAACTAGGTGCAGATTTTTTTTCTTTAACCCATTTTTTCCTTTTTAAAAAATTCTTCTTAGAAAAACAACAACAAAAAAATGGTAACATATATTTAGTACTTATCATGTATCAAGTACTATGCTAGGCACTTTCTTAAAAAATTATTATATGCCTCTTATATCAATACTATAAGAAAATAACTATTATTAGCCTCATTTGCAGGTGATGAAAATTAATACAAAGATATTAAGCTATTTGTGCAGATAACCAGACCACATGCTAAACTACTGGCTTTCGAGCCTCTTGCTTCCTCAAGTTAAGTCTTTATCACTTGGGGTGGGGAGGGGGAGATAATATTTTCCATGAAAATATTTAAAATTTCCGATTTTCATTTTAACACAAAAGCAACTTGTCCATTATTTGGAGATCCTTTTGAAAGAAGTAAGAACTTCAAACCCTGTTACAAAAGTGAGTGAAATTATTATTCCAAATTATCTAACTTTACAAATTGAACAGTCTTGCCTATCCAAATAATTATTTTAAAAAAACTCTTGTGAAGGATACATGCTGAGGAAAATATTTATGCTTTACCTAACATTTTCTACTCGAGAGAAACAATGTGAACTTCTAAATTTGGGCCTGGAAAATAAACACACGTTTTCCTCCTTAAGTCCTCTTCCTTCCTTCCTTATTAATCAAACCAAGATAATTGTTCTGCCCTAGAAAACATCCAATGACTAACAGATACTATTGTGTGTTTTTTCCTATATGGCACCCCATCCTGTTCATCAAAAATCACAAAATTAGCAAGGAATGAGAGAATTCAGACTTTAAAACAAAGGCTGTGTAGGGGTGAAGGTTACTCACATTCTTAAAGCATGACAGGAAGTAGGCAGTGTTCCCTTATTCCTTGTTACCTACCAAAAAAAAAAAAAATTCTTAAAGTTGAATCATTCAGAAGTCCCTTTGACTAGTTATGTTTTTTCAAGACTACATTTTATTTGAATATAATCAACTATCACTACCTGAAAAGACAAATTCAGGTTAGACAAACATAAAAAATGAACAATGCTTCCCGAACAGCAAAACTGATTGGTCATGCATGACATTTAGCCAGGTTTGGTAATAGCTATCATTTGTTGAGAATTTGCTACATTCCAAGCCAGAGGTTCTTAATCTTGGTTACATATTAGAGCCACTGGAGACATTTTCTTTTAAATTTTTATTTTGAATTAATTTTAGATGCAGTTGCAAAACTAGTACAGAGAGTGCTCATATATCCCTCCCCTGCTTCCTATGATATAACATTAGCCCCTTACATAGTGCAATTATCAAAACTAGGAAATTAACACTGCTACAATACTATTAACTAAATTACAAACCTATTAGAATTTTACCAATTGTATTGTTCATGTCCTTCTTTTTAATTCAGTATTGCATTTAATTATTGGTATTTCCTCTTGGTATTGTCTGATCAATAATATTCCTTCAGTCTTCCCTTGTCTTTCATAATCTTGATCCTTTTGAAGAGTACTTATCAATTATTTTACAGAATATTCTTCCAATTTGGTTTTGTTTGATGTTTTCTCGTAATCAGAATAAAGTAATCCATTTTTGTAAGAATACTATAGAAGTGATGTACTCTTTTCAATGTGTTATATCAAGAGGTTCATAATATCAATGTCTTATTTCTGGTGATACTAACTTTCATAACTTGGTTAAAGCCCGATCTTCTGGGTGTCTTTACTATAATTATTATTTCTCCCTTAATAGTTAATAAATACTTAATATTTTGAAACTATGCAAATCCCATTTCTCTTCAAAGTTTTACTCACTAACTTTAACATCCATCAATAGGTCTTGTATAAAACAATGGTTACTGTGGTGTTTGTCTGATAATGAGTTTCTATTTCTTTATTTCCTTGTACATGTATTAATTGGAATTCCACCTGAGGAGTTTTTAAAAATGCTACTACCTAGGCCCCACCTAAAATTTACTGAGCATAATTATCCCTCGTTCACACAATATGACTAATAAACAGGTATTATCAGCATTGAAATATATAGAAATCAATATTTGGAATGGCATAATAACTTATGTTTTCACAGCCAGTAAGTAGTGAAGACAAGGCAGAAGCTCTGAGCTGCCTGTCTCCAAAGTCCATGCTCTTTCCACTGTCCCCTCCTCCCTCCCTTTAAGTTCAACTCACTGTCCCTGATGTCAAAAGTTGCCCTACTTAAAACCAACTCTTTCTACTAACTGAAATCATCTGTACTTCTAGCCTAGATTTGTCCAGGTTTAGGCATTTTGTTCTTTTGACATCTACCTTTCTAAAGGGTAAGGAACAGAGATGCCAACTATTATTTGTCTTCACCTGGGGAATAGAATGCTGCAGAACAATGGTGAAAGCAAAGGGTGCATTATATACACATCCAATCGTTTATGTATTTAGGCTAATAGGCAACCTTTTTTAAGAAACATAATCCAAATACTCTCTGAGGTCATTAAGCTCATCCAGCATTAAAACATTGAAACGTATGAGTGTAGTGGTTCAGAGCCGAGTTTTGAAGCCAGGTAGATCTGAGTTAGAGTCCAGCAAACCACTAAATTACTTTGAATACATTTTTAACCTCTTTATGTTTCAATTACCTAATTGCTAAAATGCAAATGTTAATACCAATTACACAGACTTCTTATGAGCTCTTAGCACAAGGGTGTAACCAATCAATAACTATGAGATTTAAAAAAAAAATCCTGCAGCCCTAACCGGTTTCGCTCAGTGGATAGAGCATTGGCCTGCAGACTGAAAGGTCCCAGGTTCGATTCCGTTCAAGGGCATGTACCTTGGTTGCGGGCACATACCCAGTGGGAGGTGTGCAGGAGGCAGCTGATCGATGTTTCTCTCTCATCCATGTTTCTGACTCTCTATCCCTCTCCCTTCCTCTCTGAAAAAAAAAAAATCAATAAAATATATTTTAAAAAAAAATTTTAAATCCTGCAACTAAATTGCCTAACACCTGACAAGAGATGAATAGTTTTAAGGGAGTTTTTTTGGGGGAAAGAGTGAGGTAATTCTGAAGGGTGTTGTGGCACATAGAGTTTTGGAACTGCCAGAGGGGCTCATACAGACTCATGGAGAAAGGGATAAAGAGTGTGAATTATTACTTTGACTGATTTCTCTTGTGGAGGCAACCATCAAGCAGAGAGCTAGATTGAAGGATGGGCCAATGGAAGAGTTGCTACAGCTGTCAATCTGTAATGGTAGGCAGCTAAAACATCACATGAAATATAAAGAGAGAAAATTTTTCCCAGAATGCCTCTCAGGAAGTGCAAGTAGAATAAAGAATTTTGTCTATTTCAGTAATTTCCATACTTTCAGTGCCTAGAACACTGCCTAGATAACTGTTCAATAGAGTTATTAAGTTACTGGATAAATGAATACATTGATATTTAAAAAACATATTCCGAAGCTTAGCTACTAAGAAACCTATTACTTATAGGCCTTCTCTCTTGATAAGAAGGGTAAACAAATTAGGGGACAGCATTTATTTTTTTTCAGATCTATAGAAGGAAGCTGAGGGGCCACTTACCTTTTGTTCTCTTTATCTCCCTCTTCTTCATTAAGGGCTCAGCATCTCTTCTAAATACTTATTGGATGAATAAGGAATAATAATTCTTAAAGGGATGCCAAATTATAAACCTGCTAAGTAAATCTGAAACTCTGCTTGACCTTGACTATATGTCACTGAAAATTATATCTACTAAGAAAAGCAATCATTGCTTGCCCAACTATGAAAATGTGAAATAAGGTGCCTGTTGCAAAGATAGGAAGTCACTTTTTTTCCTTTCATGCTTAACAAGAGAGGACCCTGGAAGTGTGCCTAGACAAAGAACTATATTTCCAACCACATCTGTAAACAGATGTGGCCATTGAGATGTAGGAGAGCTACAGGGAAATGGTTTTGCCACCTGTCCTTCTTATTCCTACCTGGAATGAAGATATGATGGCTGGAGCTACAAGAGTCATCTTGTGATTTTAAGAATGGTGAACAGAAAGGTATAAGAAAACTGGATTTCTCATGATTTTCTGGAGCTATCCTACCAGTGTCTGTTTCTAGTCTTGGTTTATGTGGGAGAAGAATTTCCATCTTGTTTAAGTGACTATGGTGAGGTCAGTAGCGAAAACACTTTTAACATTGCACATTAGATGAAGTGTGGGAATAGTTGAATCACTAGTAACTAAATATGTGTACTTTGAAGAAGAAAAATGCAGAGCATTGTTAGCCACTGCAAACTTAAATAACTGAGCTGTACTATGGAAAGTGTTTTTGTCAATAATTGACACATTTCAATATTGAAAAGAATCATAAATCACCTTGTTCAATTATCCATGTGAAGCTCAACTATTCTCTAGATATTTACGTAAGAAGTCCTCCAGCTTATGTGTGACTACATCTAGTGATGAATAACTCTACTTCCCACATCAGCCCATTTTTATTTTTGGACAGTTCTGAAATTTAGAATATTATTTCTTACATTGAAGTAAAATAACTGTTTTTTTCTGGTTTGCATCTACTCTATTCTAGTTCTCATGTTTAGAGCTATATTGAATACATCCAATCCCTGTTCTAAATGGTAAATCTTCAATTATCACAATACTCTTGAGACAGCTGCCCTTCCAAAATTTCATGCCACAAAATCATGCTGACCATGTTTCTAAACTTGTTAAAGACTATTTTCCCAGAATCCAGAGGATATGAATGGTTATACCTACTCTTTCCTTTCCTTGCTACATATACCTGGAAAAGATATGGCCAAGTTCTCCTAGTTTCATAACAACTTCTATTTTGCCAAAAATGTTCTCTTTGTAGCTCAAATACAGATCCAAAGCAATCATTATTCCCAGATGTTTTTAATAACTCTGAGAAATATATTTTGAAACAAAGCAAGTAAATAACTTGTCATCATCAACAAGATGGTGTACTATTAGCTGAATGAGAGTACCATTATATATCCCCCAATTTTTGAAATCCCCCTTCTTACTATCTACACTAATAAAAGAGGAACATGCAAATTGACTGTACCTCCACTACGCCCACAATCCACACCCACCAGCCAATCAGGAGCGAGTATACAAATTAACCCAACCAAGATGGCTGTGGCCACAGAGAGAGCAGGAGGCTTGGGTTGTCCCCAGCAATGGAGGAAGCCAAGCTTCCTGCCCTGCCCTGGCCGACCCTGGCCCCCACTCAAGGCTACAAAGTTTCAATTATAGAAGATAAATAAATCCCAGCTACCAGGGCCTCTGCTTGGGTCACCAGGGGGTGTGGCCAGCCTGAAAACCACCACAGGCCCCTCGCCCAGGCCTCCCCATGCCCCAAGGGAACCCCCACCCTGATCCGGGACATCCTTCAGGGCAAACCAGCCAGCACCCTCCCGTGCATCAGGCCTCTATCCTACCTAATAAAAGAGTAATATGCAAATTGACTGTCACTCCAGCATACAAGATGGTTGCCACCATGTGGTCAAAGATGGCTGCCCCCATGTGGACACAAGATGGCCTCCAGAAGATGGCCAGCAAGGGAGGGCAGTTGGGAGGGACCAGGCCTGCAAGGGAGGGCTGTTGGGGGCGATCAAGCCTGCAGGGGAGGGCAGTTAGGGGTGACCAGGCCAGCAGAGGAGGGAAGTTGGGGATGACCAGGCCTGCAGTGAAGGGCAATTGGGGGGACCCAGGCCTGCAGGGGAGAGCAGTTGGGGGGGGACCAGGCCTGCAGAGGAGGGCAGTTAGGGGTGACCAGGCCTGCAGGGGAGAGCAGTTAGGGTCAATCAGGCTGGCAGGGGAGCAGTTAGGCATCAATCAGGCAGGCAGGGGAGTGGTTAGGGGGTGATCAGGCTGCCAGGCAGAAGCAGTTAGGGGCAATCAGGAAGGCAGGCAGGCAAGCAGTTGGGAGCCAGCAGTCCTGGATCCCTCAAGGGGTCCCAGATTGGAGAGGGTGCAGGCTGGGCTGAGGGACACACACCCCCGGTGCACGAATTTTGTGCACCGGGCCTCTAGTATAATATAACCATGCAACTTGTATGAACTAAATCAGAAATAAATTATTTATTTCCATCTTCACATTAATATCATATCTGTCCTTTCACTTTTCATCCATCCTCCAGTAAATATTTCTTCTTATGATTTTGGATTTATGAGCAGACATAAATGGAATCAACACAGAATAATATTGTAAATTTCTTCACTAAACAAAAGTCTATTTATATTCATTGGATTGATTCTCCCATTATCATATGTCAAACAGAGTCTACTCACCAAATTTTGATGTCACCAGTGAGATATTTACTACCATTATGCTATCTAATTCACTTGTCTACCCACTAAAGTCAAATATATTGAGTCTACAGGATGTAACTGTAATCAAAGTAAATGTAACCTAAAATAATTATTTTTAGAATTAAAAAATGAAATTAAAAGTTACCTAATTAGCAAGGACATTGTAAATTTAATCTGAAACTAGTCTCTGGGTTTGATACCTAAGGGCAGACCTTCCATATGGCACTTCTGCCACTTTTCTCTGCTTCCACAACTGGTCTTATGTCAAAGAGACAAAATGAAAATGGTCAGAAACTGTAGTTACCCTATACCAGGAGAGTAGAAGTTATTTTTCACGCTAGATTTTTAAGAATATAAAGCCAGATTCACAGTTTAGGAGAAACATAGTTTCTCATTCACAATCTGTCTTCCAGCCAACCTATTCTATTACCAATATCAAGAAGGTACAGAGATTTTAAAAAATAGTTTAAACTTCAAATTCCTCAAACCAAGCTGTCAGGGAGGGGAGAGGTCAGATGCTGACATGCTGGGGGGAAAAAAGGAAAGTTGAAGATAACAATAGTGATGACATCAGGTTTTCACCTATGAATTGGGATGGGATCACCAGATGAGAGTTGGGTTATGTGAGGTTAGTGCTATTGATAACAGAGACAGATGTGCCTAGAGAGATTTAGGAAAGTAGTAGCCAGGCAAAGCTTGAAATTTAGATAAACCCTCTGCAAGCTCTGGGACTCATGTTATCTTCTGCTAAATGCTATGAGAGATTATTTTTTAATTACATTCATCTTGAACAAGTCTTTCTTCTGGTCCCAGAAATTTCCTGTTCCAGACTAAGGAGAAAAAAATGAGTGTTGTCTATAATTTATTCATGTCCTTCACTGCATTTCACTCTACTATACTTTTCCTTCTCATTGAAAAAAAAAACAAACAAATAAATAAATAAGACATGTTAGAATATGTTAGTGAGACATCATTTGGAATTCTCATTCATATGGCATATAATAAATAATTGCTTAAATTATACAACTATTATATGGAAGGTAACATTTTTATTATTAGTTTTATGGATTGGTGTTGACATTACACATACCAGAGTAAGAAAGGTTTCCTTTGGTCTTCAAAATCCCCCCAAACTAGGAGAGAAGATAAGACATACTTAAGTATCTAATACATAATCTTTACTGTGGCATGTGTCTTAAGAGAGGTATAAAGAGCCCCGGAGGTTTAGATAAAGGAGGAATTAATTCTGAACTCAAAAACACCACAAGCAAAATGGCTCCTATAGTTTGAATGCTTATGTTCCCCACCCCACCCCTCCAAAAAAAAGATCCTATGCTGAAATCCTAGTGCCCAATGTGATGGGATTGGAAGTTGGTGCCCTTGGGAGATGCTTAGGTCATGAGAGTGAAGCCCTCACAGATGGGATTAGGCATTGTAAAAAGGCTCCAGAGAGATCCTTAGCCCCTTCTATTATGTCAGGACAGAGCAAGAAGGCAGGGGGCTATGAACCAGACAAGGGGCCCCCACCAGAAGGCATCCATGCTGGCACCTTGATCTTGGACGTTCCAGCCTCCAAAACAGTGAGAAGAAAAGTTTGTTGTTTATAAGTCACCCAGTCTGTGATACTTTGTTATAGCAGTCGGAACCGACTAAGACAATGGCTAATGGTAAAACAACAGAATTCAAACATGAGCACAGGGAGTGCTGATCTCCTTCGCTGCCCTGCTTTAGCCACATCATTTCACTGTGCATTAGTCTCTTCAGCCATTAAATGAAAAAGGAAAAATGGCATTCTTGCCCAAAGTACTCATATCCTCTAGAGATGACTCTGAGATGAACACATCAATAGACAGATCCCAAACCAAGCACAAACATCGTATTGTTCATGGACAGCTTCACAGCCCTCAGAATAGAGCACATGTGTCATCGCTTTCCGCAACTGCCTCCCTCCAAACTTGACATTCTTTAGTACAGCCCCAGAAACTGGAACTGCATTGATCAGCCACAGTGAAATGAGGTGTTCACATGCAGCCAGTCTCAAAAGAAGGTTAATTTGTGTTAGCAAACTAGAAATAACCTGTCCTACCTAATTATTTTTCTTTACACTCATCTTTTTCCCCTCATACAGTATAAAAGGAACAAAAATGTAGTGTCTCCAGGATTGGGTGATAGCTGATCTTTTAAGGCTACATTTTGGCTAAATAAATAAAAGGAAAAACAGAAACATTACTGTTCTTAAAGACTTGTTTCTTTTCTCTTTGAAGAAACTGCAAGCATTAATGATTATATAAATTCAAGGGCTAGTGCTCCATTCTTTATCAATTTGAATCAATAAGTTGATCCTTTCACCCAGCATGTTTTCAATGCACAGAGAGATAAAAGTTGATAAGTTCATGAAAACATTAAATTGGTACAAGTGAGAGGTGTTAATACAGTACAGGCACTGAAAATGTATAAAATGACCCAAAATGCAGAAAAAGTGATTGAGTTCCTATTGTAGTATATAAATTGCATTGTTAAAACAATGATTGATATTATAGCTTCTACTTTAAAAACTTCCTTTATGTAACAG
Source organism: Eptesicus fuscus (assembly GCF_027574615.1). Classification (NCBI taxonomy): domain Eukaryota; kingdom Metazoa; phylum Chordata; class Mammalia; order Chiroptera; family Vespertilionidae; genus Eptesicus; species Eptesicus fuscus. The sequence continues at coordinate 28,848,829 of NC_072480.1, forward strand.
ATCTATTGTCAAAACTGATCATAAGAAAATACTTTCTCAAGAGTATACCTGTCCATAAATTATTCCTGTGAAATTGTAGACATGGAAGAGTTATCTGAAATAATGGCATGTCTAAAAATGAGAGGTGGGAAGAGGGATTTAAAGTAAGAAAATGACATCAAAATACATCACCTTAAAATGCTTTTTAAATACTCTGCATTAGGTGCTTCAATATAGTCAAAGGGGGCATGCAAGGTTACATTATTTAGATTGATAAAGCTCTCCAAATTTTTCAAGCATCATCTATGCATGAATTTCTAGCAGTATTCTTCTATGGTTAGCACATTATATCCTCTCTCTCTCTCTCTCTCTCTCTCTCTCTCTCTCTCTCTCTCTCTCTCTCTCCCTGTCCTTCCAATAAGGAAATTGAGAAAGAAACGACTCAAGTAACTTGCCTCAACTCGTAATGAATAAAGACAAATTCTTGAACATCTAATAAGAGTCTTTTCAAATATGGTAAGAAGGATCTCATATTGACCAACTTTTAAAAAAAGAAAGAGAGAGAAAACAGGCCTTGCAGGGCTTAAACAATGTGTGTGTTTTTTTTCTTTATACTGCAATCCTTTATAGGTTTCAAAGAACAGAGGGGAATTTAAGTTACTTCAAGTGACAGGGATCATTTCTAATTTCTAATCCAACATGTAAAGAACTTGGAAGTTATCACTCCCATCATCACAACAAGAAAAAAGCTAAACATATTGAAAATCAACAACTCTTCTTCAATCCATCATAGAATGGAGGTCACAGAGCAAGCCACCATCCCCAAATCTGGAAAGACAAGAAAATACAGGGAATCACAGCTTAATGGGAGAAGAACCCTCAGTTAGAGGCAGCATCCACTAGAAATGCTTAAATGGTAATTGGCTAATTGCTAAAGAGTGAGCATGGACTAGCTTGAGAAATAAAACCTCCTGGAGACCCAGCCTCGGGGTCTTACACTTTCATAAGCCCAGTAGTGCCACCAGGTTCTTACTGAGAAATCATATTTCTGAAAGGGAAGGGGGAAAGTAACCATTCTGAAATATGCCTGGAGCATTTTGTTCTTTAACAAATATTTCTCTTAAGGAAAATTATTTTACCAGAGTCTAACTGATTTAAGATTTTTCCTGAGTCTAACAGATCTGGGGGAAGGAAAATACCCGATTCCAGCCTCCTCTAGCCTTCCTGTCTCACCTACAGGGGCGCGGGGGAGGCAGGGGGCATGGAGGGGACAAAAGTTAGACTTACACATAATCACAGGACTATAGAATGATTCCTCACTCCCGCTTGCACATCTTACCACCACATTTTACCATCTTGCCTTTAGGAAAACCCAGACAGTAGAAAAGACAAAATCAAGGACACCGCAGGAAATATTAGCCTCTGACATCTGCAGCTAGAGTACACAGTAAACAGAGCCTAACACCTACCCAGATAAATATAAAACCTCATACAAAAGTTCTCATTATCTCAGTTTCTTTCACCCAATACATTATGTCTGACACAGAACATTATAAAGCATGCTATATGGCAAAAAATCACAGTCTGAAGAAAGAGAGCAAGCATCAGAACCAGACTCGGATATGGCAGATATTTTAAAATTATCAGACCTGGAATTTAACTATATGCTAAGGCCTTCAATGGTAAAGGGGACAACATGCAAGAACAGATGGGTAATGTAAGCAGAGAGTGGAAACTCTTAAGACAAAATCAAAAGGAATGGCTAGAAACCCAAAACACTATAACAGAAATGTAGAATGCCCTTGCCGAGCTCATCATTAGACTGGATGCAGCCAAAGAAAGAATCAATGAGCTTGAAGAAGTGTGAGGAGAAACTTCCCAAATTGAAAAGCAAGAGATTTTTTAAACTTAAAAAAAAATAGAACAGAAATATCCCAAAACTATGGGACATAATAGGAATAACATAAAAGGAATAACATGCACATAATAGGAATACCAGAACAAGTAGAGAGAAAGGGACAGAAGAAATACTTGAAGTATTAATGGCTGAGAATTTTCAAGTTACGAAGACTTGTTGTGAGGGTATAAGGGGAAAAGAAGGAGTACAGGAAACCATCTCTGGCTGTCAAGGGAAAAGTTTCATGAAGGATTTGAATGCCTTTTGTCCCACCGCGGCAACTCCACTGGTCACAGAACATACACTAGCAGTCACTCTTCTCACAGGTTGGTCTGCTTTCTGAAAACATTCCTTCTTCGTCTTTACCTAAAGTCCTTTGTTTACATGGCATCTACCACCTGATGCCTGATGCTTTCTTTCTCAGCTTTGTGATCAATTTATTGTCTGTGTCATTCCTCTCTGTATGTCGCTATTCTACTCAATAAGAGACAATTTGACTGGGTTAATAACCCTCCAGCATCAGCATCCCTACTGGACAGAATCCCTTCCTCAAACCACTGGCCAGACTGCTGGCCAATCTATAGGATGACTGTATTTGGCTCAGGTGCCAATTCCTGTTCCAATCATCTCTGAGCTAAGCAGACATATCTTGTGAGAAAATGAATTCAGAGCAGGATGCTGCTTGCTAGTTCATGTTTCGAAAGGACTGTTGACAAGGTAGTCTCTCAGTATGTTATGAATTCATCTGAATTATTGGGCATTTTAATAGCAGGTTGCAAAATGAAAGGTAATTTCCCAAAGAAAATGGCAACTTTGATTCAATATATCCTTTTCTCCTTGAGTTTCATGTGTGGTTTTTGCCATGTTACATACCGCCATCTTCCCCCTGCCCCTCAGCACCACTGATGAGGTGACAGGGAGTATGAAAGGTAACTCTGCTGATGACAGTCCAAGGTAAACTCTGAGAGTCATTAGAACCAGGACCAGGCTGCCCCTGACCCAGGAACTGTCATAAGAGAACAGGGAAGACAGCTACAAAGACAGTACAAACATTGACCTGACATCCTCAAGAACCACTGTACACAGCCTCGATGGTCCCATTCTTTGAGTTATTTCACTGTGTCACCTGTCCCAAAACATTTCCAAGTGCTATCTACGAAACAGGTGGCTGGAAGAGGATGATCTGTGTGCTAAAACGTGTGTGTGTGTGTGTGTGTGTGCGTGTGTGTGTGTGTGTGTTTACAATTTCTCCCCTCCAGAGCACAATATGTTTGAAGAAATATATTTTTCATCGGCCTGGTTTCAGTTTAGGCTGTTAATTTTCTGAAGCAAATAAAATCAATGTAGAAAGAAAGCACAGTATTCTATGAGTGCTACTTTTCACTTGAACTTAAGTTAAATATGAATGTGCTCTTTTTTTTTCACTAATTTTCAAAGAATCATATTCAACTAACTTCTCTGTACACATATGACACTGCAGTGAGGGAGAGGCACCCAGCACCAGCGTCATTCTTTTTAGCTCTCAACTGTGTTTGACCTTCAGGGCACCTTTCCCAGGGAGGAAGAGAGTGCTTTACTCTCCCTTTAAATAGAGGGCTGGTACGCTCTGCGTAAAGGCTACAAGATAGAAGATTAGAACCCTGTTCTTGTTAACTAATTCTCTCTGGCCTCACAATCAAAAGAGGTGCCGTCATGCATCATATCTTTCCTATTATCTTTGTCCTCTGTGCATACTGCTTCTTGGCTTTCCTAGTAGAGATCTGTATTTAAGAAAGGGACACAAAATGTGCCGCAGTTCAGTGTTGCCACTTTACCAATCTGCTCTGGTCCCTCATACCTTATAATTTGGCTGATACAAGGCTATACTACATGCATCTTATCCTAATCTGTTTCTTAGGATTGTTTTTTTAGAGGAGAGTAAGCAAGTATTTTCAATACTTTTTCCCATAATACCTTTTTTCTTTATAAAACAAAACACACAAAACAAAACCGTCACAGTTGTCACTGTTCAATTTGAAGAAAATACCAAGGTCATTTATTCATTCATCAAATTGTATTAAGTGCTTTAAGACTCTAGTGGCCTTTGTACATATCTGTGGAAACTTAAAATAGTCAGACACTTTTTTTCATTTTAAAGATGAAGAAACGAAGTCACAGAGAGGTTCCATTATTTATCTAAACTAAGAAATAGAGTATAATTGCAAAATGAAGTCATTTTTAAATCTGGCTTAGTGATGATCAGGGAAATAATTTTACTCATATTTTCACACAGTAGCTACAAATATTACCATACTTTAGGATCCCTTGATATATATATATATATATATATATATATATATATATATATATATATATATATATAAATTCATGTAACATATGTTCCATGTAACATAATGCAACTGTTTGATTTTACCTCGGTGACATAAAATTTACTGTGGATTTACACTCAGTTTTCATTGAAATGATGTTCAAAGTCAACTTTATTCTTCACCATCAAAAAAAAAAAGTTAGACTATTCATTAAATTAAAAAAAGAAAATGGGCCAGGCTTGCTTTGTTCTCTCTTCTAAGGGCCTCTTGTCCATGAATTAGCATTAATGAAGGTGTGAGAGAAGTGGACTTCCCATTCCTGGAGAGTAAAGAAAACCAGGCACATATAGAGAGCTCGGTGTACATGCTGCATAACAGTATCTCTGAAGAATAGTGAGTTCTGTATTCCAGCAAAGGTCAGCAAACAAACCCAGGGCGCCTGAGCATTTGATATTTTCTTTTTAAAGATGAGCTGCTCTGATGGCTAGAGGTGTTCATTTCCCAGCTCCAACACAGAGCAGTCAGATATGCAAACATGGACACTATGCCTGCAGTCTCAATAGATTAATTCTTTCTGGCGGCCAGGAAACATGAGTGGGCTATGCTCATTCCATGGTAAACCCCAACCCTCCCTCACTCAGAGACAAAAGAAACACACACATAAAAAGCTAGAGCCTCAAACCACAGCTATTTCACATTGAATAGACTTTCCAAGTAAAGCCCTTTGAATTTGCTTCCTATATTAAACATTAAAAACCAAAAAGGAATTTCAAATATTGTTTTTCTTCATTACTGTATCACAAACTTCTAATTAGAAAAGATTTTTTTTACTAAATGATTTAGTTCTTATGTCTGTTTTAACACTTGAAAGGTTACAGCTTCAGGAAAAAAGGAAAGAGCTTTAATTAAAGAATGAATTATTGAATATTTAGCTTTAATTGATGTTGCCCTGTGCTATTATTTTGCATGTTTGTAGATGTGTTATGTGACTCTGTTATCAGAATAACCAAAGAGAGAGACACTGACTATTGAGCCATAAAAAAGGAGAGGGCCTCTTTCTGATCACATCCAGTCCTTTAAGCTCAAGAATCATCTGAAGCATGGTTTCCATGACAACAAGTCACTAATTGCAAACATAAAATAAAGTAAAAAATCAACCTTCCCTAAATTTGGCAGCTACAATGGATGATGTCTTTTTTTTTTTTTTTTTTTTAATAGTGAAACGGCACTTTTCCTTAGGGAAATTCTAAAGTCAATTTCCTGAAACCCTGGTCTGACAAAGGTGCCAGCCTAAAGCTTAAAGCTGCCCAGGTTGTGATTGCCAGCACTTGGCTTCTGGTAGAGATAAGAGGAGATGGTTTCGATAAGGAGTGGATGATTTTTGCATCTTTGAGCTACACAACAGCTTAAGAGAGCTGCTGAGGCAGATGAATAAACCAAAGAAATGTTACAAAATACTGTATTTGAACATCCTTTAGACAAGGGGGGTGAAACAAATTGAGAAAAGGTGAGTTAAAATGTAAAACCCAGGCACTTTCCATGGGGTCAGTCATCCATGCTCAGTCACTAGCAAAGGTTTCTGGATTCTGGTAGATTTTTAAAAAAACAAACAAAAAAAATGAATCCTTTGAGACTTGGAAACCTGTTCAACCGACACAATGGCACCATTCAAAATTCACCAACTGATGGACTGCAGCATATCATTTGTAAAAATTGCTTCAGCCTGAGTTACCTTTCACCAGCTCTGTAAGTCTACTCACTGGGTCACTAGGAGTGAGGAAGAACATTTTGATAAATTCTGTTTCCATGACGATGAATTAACCAGTGAAAAGGGGGAGGTGTTGAAAGATCTGTATTCTGTAGAATACTCTCAAATGCTTGCCTGTTTTCGTTTTTAGCCATTTAGTTCTCGTGGCTCCATTCCAGGACTCTTTAATTTGCCAGTAGCTGTTTTTCCTACACAGATTACAGGAGTAATTCATCAGTGAATGTTTCACTCAGTGGTCCCATCTAATGTAAGGAAACATAAAAATGAATTTTTCCAATTATGCCTTTTCGTTTGTTTAGAAAGAAGGTAGTAAGCTTGTTTCTCTTTCTTTCCTCACAATGTAGCTTTAGTGTTCTCATTCTCCCTTATTTATTGACCATTACCTTACACAGACTACCACTACAATTTGTACGATGTCGGGATCTGCTTCTAAGCACCAATAAATCCCCAAAAGGCAATGATTTTTTAATTTACTGGACCGAAACACCAGAGGGGACATAAAGAGAAAAAGAACATTAAAACATGTAGGCCTAGCACATGTTACAATGAAACAAAGTGTTTAGGAAAAAAATAAGAAAGCACTAGGGCCTTTCCTTTACTAAATTACTTTAAATCAGTTTATTTATATACAATGGAACCCATTTATGTTATTTCAGCATTTATCTATTTCCAGAATTCAATGATAATGCTACTATTTCCTTTGGGGGAGGAGTGATTCTTGTGGTTTTATTTCCAAATGATGAAAAATAGCAAAAACTAATCTATTTGCAACAGAAAGAAATGAATATACAGCTATTTTTCTGAGGTATGAAGTAGGAAAATGTCTCGTCAAAATATGTACTTCCAATCTTGCTTCAGTTTGTATCTCAATAAGTAACTAATTTAGTTCATTTTAAAAACTAAGTTCAAATAATGGTCCCCCCCCCCTTGTCTTTCTTTTTAGCTAAAACAAGGCAAATAACCAGCTTTCAGTTTTTAGTTGTTTGTTCTGCTATTGTGTAGCCACAAATTTACTTACTTTTCCAAATGTATTTATCCTTTGTTTAAAGCAGAAATAAATTTTACTGGGAGCTGTTCTAGACTGCCAACAATTAACAAACTGGTCAGATATTATCTTTATCTGAAAAGAGTAAAGGATCAGGAGATTTATAGAAAGTAAACTAACATTTATTATACAAAGCTGTATCAATCAGAACTACTTTTTAACAGTTTCAGTATACAGTAATGCAATAATACATTTTTCTGTTAAGAGCTGTTCTTCAGGGTAATATTTGCTCTGAGAGCTTAATTTCTCTTCCAAGAACAGAAAAAAAGGCTGTTTTCTTTTCCTCCCTCTTTAACACATACATATTAATATTAGTGAATCTCAAAGAATGTACATAATTGAAAAATCAAAGTAATTGTTGTAATGAATAACCTCTAGCTGTTCCACAGCAGATACATAATTATGAGGAAAGAAAGCCATGCTCCAAAAGCAGTGTTGGTAGCCCGGAATTTCTTCATCTTGCTTTGCAATAGTGGGGCAACAGTGTTAGTTGACTAGATATGGATAAGGGGAAGTCTCATGGCTTCTTTTGTTCCCCTGCCACATGTAACTCCTTCAGCTCCTCATGGGTAACATGCATGGGTTCTGCTAGCGATGCCATGCTTCCAGTCCTGAGGTTGTTACCCAGGTAGCTGGCGTTCGGTTTACATTGATGTTAATAGTGTGAGATCTCCGGGCCAGCTGTTGTCTGGGAAAGAGAGAAGGTATGGCCCACCCAAGAGACGCCTGCCTATACAACAATGTGACCTGCAGCTGGCACCAGGCAGTGCAGGAGGCAGCTCATTAATGCTAATGTCTCCAGTGAGACAGGGATAAACAGCAGCTCTCCCAGTCTGCAGATTGAGTGTCACAGTAATACTGTCAGGTTCAGTTCCTTATCATTAAAAATGAGTATAAATGGGAGGAATAATGGCTGTTGATCCACCCGAGTCAAGTGTGACATCCTTATGACACTATTTACAACTGTATAGATGTCCTTCAGGCATAGTGAGAGAGATTTTTTTTTTTTTGACAAAGAAAATAATCAGGAAACTTCTTGAGTTTGGGTTAAAACCGGTCAATGACAACACATACTGTAAACTCCAATCATTTTCTTTTATAATGCACATTAATGATGGATGCAAGTATTGCACATGTTGCATATGCCTCAATACATCTATTACTTAAAGTTGTTTTTAACATTAACAGGGAATTTTATAAATATTTTATAAAATTTTATAAATATAGAACAATAACATTTTAAAAGGCTTATTACTTTGTACATGAATGTAATACATAATACATACAAATATATAACACTAGAGGCCTGGTGCACAAAATTCATGCATGAAGGGGGCCCTCAGCCCAGCCTCCACCTTCTCACAATCCAGGACTGCTGGCTTCTAAGCGCTGGCCTGCCTGCCTGCCTCGTTGCCCTAACCTCTCTGCCTGCCTGCCTGATCACTCCTAACCATTCACCTGCCTGCCTGATTGCCCCTAACTGCTCACCTGCCTACCTGATCACCCTAACTACCTCTGCCTACCTGCCTGATCGCCCCTAACCACTCTGCCCGCCTGTCTGATGCTCCTAACTGCTTGTCTGCCTGCCTGATCGCCCCTAACCACTTTGCCTGCCTGCCTGATCGCCCCTAACTGCTTGCCTGCCTGCCTGGTGGCCCCTAACACCTCTGCCTCAGCCCCTGCTACCATGGCTTTGTCTGGAGGGACATCCGTAATGACGTCCGGAAAGTTGTTCAGCTGTCTGGTCTAATTAGCATATTATGCTTTTATTATTATAGATTTATCATAAATGTGATCACATTTAAACAACGGTGAAAAGGTATATTGAATGTATATTCATATAGCAATAAAAAGACTAATAAGGAAATGTATATTTATGAATCTAAATAGGTGTCTTCTGATATTTCCTATCTGTTCCTAAAAGGTTGTATGAATAGTTTCTTAATTGCATAGTTTTTTATTCACTGAGACCTCACTACTTAAATAAATTTTTAATGAACCTTTAGTAAAGCTAGAAATGTTTGTAATATCAAAAGCTATTCTTCGTGTATCTGTTTTGCAACTTTATATTTTTACACCTATGATTTTAAAATGGTGGGTTTAGTGTAAAAAATGTAAAGCATGTATATGCTTTTTGTTGTTGGAGATTTTTTTAACCACACTTTCCCAGAAATAATACTGAGAGGTATAGCTTTAAGAGCACCTGTTGAGGCAAAGAGATTTGATCAAGTGTGCTGGCCTAGGATCCAACATCCCACTTTCCAGCCAGAATGTAATCCCATTGGCCACACATTGCTACCTATATCATAAGAAGTGTATATCATCTTATAGTTTGATAGCTCATAACCCAAGGTTAACTCCCATTTGTAAATCACATTAAAAAATTTAACTGTTTTGAGAGATAATTATTTTAAAAATCTCTTTTAGTAAAGTACAGGTAGATTGCTACCAATTCAGTGAGATAGCTAACACAGACATTCACTCAACAAATATGTATGGAGTATTCACTATGTCTTTGACACAAAGAGTTTACAGTGTGTGTACAGAAGATCTACAGAGGTAAAGATAGAGAATTTGGTAACTATAAAACAATATGGAAGAGTAACTATAGAAAGCAACCAGAAAAATTATATTGGAGGATTGTGGGAGGGGGTCATTAGGGAGAGAACAGTAAGGTTTAATAAAAACTTTCTGAATGAAATTATAGAAAGGCCATTCCATACAAAGGAGACAGATGGGCAAAGGCAGAGGAGTGAAAAATCAATCTGTTAGATATAGACAATCACAAACAGCTTTGTGGTGCCGAAGTGTCCAGTGAAAGGTGATGAAAACAAAGAGAATCAGAGACAGAGACAGGCAGGAGCACTTCAAGGATGTCTCAGAGTCATTGTTAACTTGTAAGTTATTTTGTCCTAACGACCTTTTGGGAAGTGAAGGCAGCAATTCTGATGAAAGATAATGGCAGTGACAGTAAATATTCTTGAATATGATGATTTGAAACTATGTTTAGGAGTAGAGTTATCAGAACTTGGTGATCAATTTGGCATTTCATGGAGATGAGAGACTGCAAAATTCTACATGATACACAAGTTCTACCTTGAGCAACTTGGAGGATGGTGCTGCCACCCATTAACTAAGAAAAGGAAGCCGATTTAGGGAGAACATGCAAAACAGAGTGTCTGTGAAACGTTTCTGTAGATATGCCCAGCTAGTAGCTGACTGTTTAAGTCTGAAGCTCAGGGCACAGACCTGAATTAGAGACCTAGACTAGGCATCCACTGGTAATCATCATATCTGAAACCATAAGACGGGATAAGATAACTCAAAGAATATAGCAAGTGAGATGAGTTGTGAACTGAAGGCCCAACTCTGGGGCACAATAATTATTTGAAATCAAGAGGAAAGTAGCCAAGAATGAAAACAGCAAGGAGTTGAGCGGAGGTAGGGGAAGAATCCATAACATATCAATATCATGGAGCCACAAAAGTGAAAACTGCAGCAGAGGGTTCCAGTGAAGTAAAGGTGGAAAAATACAAATTAATCTCTCTCTGCCTCTAACTACCTACAAACAAATCCACATATTTTAAAATGTTGCATGCTTTGACTTCTATATTCAAGCTTTTTCTGTAAATGTAAACAAAATGGAAACTGAGTAATGGCTAACAGAGGAGAAAATTTAGCATTTCTTAAAAGCATCTTTAAAAGACAACTACTAGATCTCCTCTTTGAGAAATCTTTTTCATGTTAAAAATCAGTAAAACCTGACTTCGGTAACTGGCATTAGGTCTTCTCTAATGCTGAAGTCAATAGCTCCTCTTGTAATGGTGTTATGGTTTAAGTATTGCTTCAGGCCTATGTGAAACTGAACATGGGATCAAAGAGATAAAAGTCACCTGGCTATATCACTTTCACTTTATAGTCTGAAATTCTTAGGATCTGTACATTCATCCAATGTGTCATTGATTGTTTTTAACAATCTTTTGCATCGATGTGTTTTGGAAGGTGTTTTTTTCCTCTTTAAATCTCCCTTCAGGGAAGCTGAAACATAAGCTGTTGAGTGTGAATGTGTGTGGACCTTAAATTCTAGAAAAGCAACAAATGTCGAATTGTGAGTACACATACAAATATTTTAACAATTATAACAAAATGTTTATGGAATTTTGGGGATCCTGAATTTCCAAGATAATTATAAATTGAGTGAAGTCAGTATAGTATACAAAAGGAAACAGTAGGGCATAGTGGTGAAAAGTACAGGATTTACTCTCAGATTGGTATTCAAATTCCAACTGCATCATTTACTAATTATGTGATTTTGACAGTGACTTGAATACTCTGAGTCTCAATTATCTTTCCTATTGAAGAACAAAAGTTAGATTGACTACAGAAACTTCTCCCAAAATAAAAATTTTATTTCATTTTATAATACCATATGTCAAGCACTGTTGGGATACTACACTGAACTACTCTCATGCAACTTAAATTAAATAGTTAAAATGTCATTTCATATAGCAATAATTATTCCAAGGAAAACAATCTGAATAAGCTAATAGTGAGCAAACAAGATTGGGAGCTGGTAGGTACTCTGAGAAAATGGCATTTGAGCAGAGACCTGCAGGACATAAGTCAGTGATCCAGGTGACTATTTGGGAAAGAACTTTCTAAGTAGAGAGTACAGCAAATGCAAACATCCCAATCTGGGATACTCTGATAAATTTGAGAAAAATCAGGAAGATCTGTGAGCCTGGTGCTCAGTGACTTATGAGTTAAATTTAAAAGATAACCGGGGATTAATCCATAGGGGAATTTATATGCCATATGACTTAAGGGAACCAGGAGTAGATACAGGACAACCAAGCAAAGGCATTTACAATAGTGCAGGCAAGAGATGGAGGTGGCTTAAAATAGGAAGATGACACTTGGTACCAGCTAATAGTTAGATGCATGCATTTGAAAGTAGAGTCAACATAACTTCTTACAGATTGAATGTGAATTGTGAGAAGAAACATAAAAATGATTTCAAAGTTTTGGATTGAAGTAGCTTGGTGAATGGAGATAGTAAGAAATGGTTAAAAAAAAGGGGGGGGAAACTATAAAAATTTAGTTAATTTTTAGCCTTTCATGGTAGGAATATTCAATAGACCATCAGATATAAAGGTATGCATTCAGGAGAGAAGTCAAGAATGGATTTTAAAATTTGGATATTATCAGAGAATAAATATATTCAAGCTATGAGGATAGAGTAAGATTCCTAAAACAGAAAAGTGGTCCTGGGTCTGACTTCTTGGAGTCTCTAATATTTAGAAGTAAAGAAAATGAGGAAAATGCAGAAAAACTATGGGAGGGTAGTTTCTTAGAGTCAAGCAAATAAAGTGCTTCAGGAGAAAGGGGATGATTTACTGCTATATGCTATGGAGGGGTTGAGTGGAATGAGGACAGAATTGACTATTACATTGTCAATGTAGAGGCCACTGGTGACTCTGAGAAGAAAAGATTCAGTGGAGTGATGGATACAGGACCTTATTTCAGGGAGTGCATTCAAGAGAGAATAAGAGTGGAAGTAGAAATGGAAAAAATAATTAACAGGTTTTTGTGAGAATTAAATAAGAAAATATATGGGAAGCATATACCTCAATGTTTAGTACATTTTATTTTTTTATTTTTTAAAATCATTCTTTATTGTTGAAAGTATTACATGTGTCCCATTTTCCTCCACTGACCCCTGCCAGCCTGCACCCGCCCCCCACCCCAGACCATCACTGCCCCATTGTCTGTGTCCATGGATCATGCATATATACATTGGAGGTCCTTGATTGATTATCTCCCACCCACCCACCATCCCCCATCTCCCCTCTGAGATTTCGCACTCTGTTCAATATTTCCGTGTCTCTGGATCCACTCTGTTCATCAGTTTATTTTGTTCCTCAGATTCCACAAATAAGTGAGATCATGTGATACTTGTCTTTGTCTGACTGACTTATTTCACTTAGCATGATACTCTCGAGATCCCTCCATGCTGCCTCAAAGGGTAAGAGATTCTTCTTTTTCACTGATGCATATTATTCCATAGTATAAATGTACCACAGCTTTTTTATCCACTCAAGATTGGCACTTGGACTGTTTCCAGATCTTATCTATTGTACATTGTGTTACAATGAACATAGGGGTGCATACATTCTTTCTGATTGCTATTTTGGGTTTCTTAGAATATATTCCTAGAAGTGGAATCACTGGGTCAAATGGCAGTTCCATATTTAATTTTTTGAGGAAACTCTATACTATTTTCCATAATGGCTGTACCAGTCTGCATTCCCACCAGCAGTGTACTAGGGTTCCTGTTTCTCCACATCCTTGTTATTTGTTGGTTTGTTGATGGCAGCCATTCCGACACGTGTGAGGTGATACCTCATTGTCCTTTTAATTTGCATCTCTCTGATGATCAATTACTTTGAGCATTTTTAATGTCTCTTGGCCATCTGTATGTCCTCTTTGGAGAAGTGTCTATTTAGGTCCATTGACCATTTTTTAATTGGATTGCTTGTCTTTCCTCTGTTAAGTTTTATGAGTTCCTTATATATTTTGGATATTAACTCTTTATTAGATGTATCATTGCCAAATATGTTCTCCCATACAGTGAGCTGTCTTTTCATTTTGTTGATGGTTTCTTTTGTTGTGCGGAAGCTTTTTATTTTGATATAGTCCCATTTGTTTATTTTCTCTTTAGTTTTCTTTGCCCTAGGAGATGTAGCTGTAAACATTTTGCTAGGAGATATGTCTGAAGTTTTGCTGCTTATGGTTTCTTCTAGGATTTTTATGGTTTTACGACTTATATTTAAGTCTCTTATCCATTTTGAGTTTATTCTTGTGTATGGTGTAAGATGGTGGTCTAGTTTCATTTTTTTGCATGTATCTGTCCAGTTTTCCCAACAACATTTATTGAAGAGACTGTCTTCACTCCATGTACATTCTTTGTCAAATGTTAATTGAGCGTAATGGCCTGGGTCAATTTCTGGGGTCTTTGTCTTGTTCCATTGATCTATATGCCTGTTCTTCTGCCAGTACTAAGAAACTACAGGACATTGAAAAGAGAGATACTAGTAGAAGATATAAACAAATGGAAGAATATGCCGTGTTCATGGATTGGTAGAATCAATATCATTAGAATGTCCATAGTACCCAAAGCAATCTACAGATTCAATGCAATCCCTATTAAAATACCAGCAGCATATTTCACAAACGTAGAACAAATATTCCAAAAATATATATGGAACCATAAAGGACCCTGAATAGCCGTAGCAATCTTGAGAAAAAGGAACAAAGTTGGAGGAATCACAATACCAGATTTCAAGTTATACTACAAAGCCACCATAATCAAATGTTTAGTGCATTTAAAATGCCAACAAATAGTTATCATCACCATTTTTCTCATGTTTAAAATAGTCATATGTTATCATTTAAATATTAACTATATGCACAGCATGATCAAAAGAAATAATTGTGTGTGTGTGTGTGTGTGTGTGTGTGTGTGTGTATGGTTTTTATACATTGAAGTTTTTAGTAAAAGTTTTATCTCACTTCATCCTCATAACATTCTGTTGGGGGGAAAATACTGTCATGTAAGCTTTCTTGGTTTTACAGCTCATGAGGTTTCTTAGGCTCATAGCTTATGACTTACCCAAAGTCATATATAAAGCCAGAAATAAAACCAAGATCTAACAACACCTGACTTTTTTTCAGCAATGAAGGACAGAAGTTTAGTTATTTCACCAAAAAGAAAATTGCACAATATCAGTAAGAATCGGACAATGTAAATATCCAGTTTGAATAAAGAACACTTAAAAGATATGTTTAATTTATAAAATACCTACACATGTATTGTTAACCATGTTGCACAATTTGTTCTTTGTAAACATGGTCAGATTCCCCAGTTAAGTTCTTCCATAAAGACAGATTGAAAATGTCCTTCCATAAAGACAGATTGAAAGATTTTTTAAAATATGTTTTATTGGTTTCAGAGAGAGGAAGAAAGAGGGAGATAGGGATAGAAATATCAATGATAGGAGAGAATCATTGATTGGCTGCCTCCTGTATGCCCTCCATGAGCCCAAAACCCAGGCATGTACCACAGCCAGGAATTGAACCATGACCTCCTGGTTCATGGGTCGACACTCAACCACTCAGCCACAACATCTGGGTAAAAATATTTTTTCATAGAAATTCTGTAAAGAAATATAGAAAAATGGCAAAACATTTATTTAAGCATACATTTAATCAATTAAAAATATTTTATTGTACAATTACCCATGCTAGGTACTGGTTTAGGTACTAGGGATATAAGAGGAAATAGAATCAGCATTATTCCTGTTCCCTTGACAACTATAACTTACTGAGAGATAATAATCAAATTTGCAAATATGAACTACTTAAATTACGGTAAGTATATAAGGAAAGAAACAGGGAGCAACAGCATAAAAGAAGAACAACATAATAATTGAGTGTCATTATATGAAATAACATAAGAAATGTCTGTCATCTATATAAAAGAGATAAGAAAATGTATGGATCCTTTTGACAAACCAGGTGTAATCACTTCCAAAAGCTTGGATGAAAAGAGAATTAAAAAAAAAAAAGTGACATGCATCCAATAAGGCACTTTGGTAATATATATGAAAGGGAAATTCTGTTGATTGTCTCTTCAGGTACCCATTTTTCTTGTTTCCAGATGAATGAAGACAAGGACCAGTGTACTTTCTTTAAATTTCCTTGTAAGAGGATACTGAGGTCAAAGTGAAACATTAAAAAATAAGCATCAAACAATTCTGAAATGCCTCCAAGATGTGTTAGCTGCTCCCAAGTCTCCAAGTAATCAATATGAAACCTTGCTTACTCCTGCAGGGCCAAAGTTTCCCATCCACAAAAAAACTAGAGTTTCTTGGAACTGCAAACAATCCGAGTCCTTTGTATCTTCTGAGAAGCATGCATTTCTCCATCAAGTCATCTTTGTTAGGGACCAAATTAAGTCTTTTTGTGTATCCAGTCCTTTGATCCCCATATGCTGGATACTTGTTCCCCACAACCCATGTCCACTGTTCCTTTTTCTCCCAAATCTTTCAACTGTGTTCTCTGGAATTTCATTCTGATCAACCTTTGTATCTTCAAACTCTTCCTGAACAATTTATCTTCCACATGGTTAGAACTTAGAGGTTTTGACATGAGGCCTATAAACTATATTTCAAGAGGTCAAAAATATGCTTAAAAAGATTAATGTTTAAATTCTTCCTGTTATTTTAAAATATGTCTTTGTTAAAACTATTGTTGCTGTATTATAAGGATATCTCTTATGACAAAAGGTCTAGGTTGCCTTGTGTGTCTGATCAAGTAACGTGCAATCAAATCATCAAAACCATATTACAATGTCTAGAATTATTTCCTATTGACAATAATTAAATGAATGTCTTTGCCTTTTGATTAAAGATAACTATCATTGTTTACTTTAAACATAAATTTGCAGAAAACTTTAAAGGAAATAAATTATAAGGATGCTTCCATATAATCTAGTTTTACTTTGAACTGGGGCACAGAAGCTACAATCTTTTTTGTGTTGAAAGGTTTCTATGAATGGAAGCATGAATCTTGCAAATATAAGGTTTCCTTTGAATTTGTGGACTGTTGTTTGTGTGTGTGTGTGTGTGTGTGTGTGTGTGTGTGTGTGTGTGTGGTTTTTTTAAAAAACACTTGAATTGGAAAGACTGGAATATTGCCAAAAATTTACTGAGGCAGAAATCAAGAGTCATCCTTGATTCTTCAATGTCTTTCAGCCTTCACTCTACATCTATTTACTTCCCAGTTCCTATGAATTGAACCCCTTAAATATCTCTCAAACCTGCACATTTCCCTTTGTAACCACAGCCATCATTCTTGTCCAAGACAATGTCATCTATTTACTACAATTACTACAATCTTTTCTGTGCCTTTGGTGTTACTCCTCACTACCCTCAATTTTGCACTCAGCCAGGGTAATCCCTGTATTGTAAGACAAAGAGAGAGATAAATCACTGAGATTGTTTTTGAAACTACAACTATTTGGAAATTCTGGGAGAAAGATGTGTTGGAAGGAAAGCTGTATCAAGGTAGAGAAAAACAAATAATCACTTTGTTTATGGAAGACTAAAGTCTTTGGAGTTAATTTGTACTGTACTCACAAGTAACATAAGGTAATGAAGAAGTCTGTTTGTTGAGTTGGTGTTTTTTAATGCTAAGGGATGTTAACTTGTCACCCATCTAGTCAGAAAAAACCAGTTATCTTTTGTTTTGTTTTTTGATATTGGGATTCATGGTGTAGTTGAGGCTCAGAAAAGAGAAGAGGTAGGAGAAAAGGCTCTGATCAAAGGATGAATAGATTACAAATTGTACCAACCTGTGGGAAGGCTAGAGCCAAGGGAAGAAGTCAGGCAAGAGTCCCCTGAGACAGATAATGACAAATGAGCTGTGTGCCAAGTTTTCTTTGTCTACTCTTACAAAATCATCATCTTCTACTTTTATGAATCCTCTTGTGAAAGCATCACATATTTAGTAAAGCACATTAGGATAGCCTTAGAAAAGGAAATACATAGGTTTTATTAATGCTGGAGACAAAGAAATCTGTGAAGACAGCAGCTTGCAGAGTGGTGATGGAAAGCCAGGAGTGTTCATGAGAAGCCTCAAGCAGTAGTTAGGAGGAAGCAGCGAAGGCCAACAACTGGGGAAAACAGAAACTTTCCTTTTCCAGAGATTCTTAGACAACATTCAAGTATCTGCAGGGATGGAACATTTGTCCAACACATTTACATTGAAATTGCCTAATACTCTTCCAGGCCTGGGGATAATAGAAGTGAATAAGACTACCACAGATCAGGCCTTGTGGAATATAGAGCCCTATGGAAGAGAAGCAATAAATAAAAAAGCATACATTGTCCTATGCTAGTGGAGAAAGTAAAGTACATTGTAGGAGTATTAGTTACTGAGGGAGGGCTCATTGACATTTTATAAAAAGAGAAGAGTGGGGCCTTGCTAAGAAGATAACATTTGAGCAGTGATCTGAAGGAAGTTGTGAGTGATCTATACAGATATCTACAAAAAGAATGATCTAAGCAAAGGAAGCAAAGTGAAAAAGATGATACTGAAGGGTGCTTGATATTTTTGATAGCTTATTGAAGAAAAAAGCTCCATACATCTATGTGACTCATTGCTACCTCCATCAGTTTGTATTGACATCAAATCTTGTTTTCCACTGAGAAAGTCATAACTTCATCAGAAATTAAACATAATTAATCTGTTTTTCTGAAGTTTCATCAAGAAATGAAAGCAGAATATAAAATTATTTATTTTGCACCAGAGTTTTCTGATTTTCTATAGAGTAAGTTTTAAAGCACCTGATTTACATTAGAACAAATATTTCACCTTTTATTTTTTTGAGAAAAAGAGAGAAAAGGTAACTCCAAGAACACTTTCAGAACAGAGTTTATTCATGATTTGCCATATTTGGAAGACATGTTTGGCCACATTAATGTGATTGATACTTTTCTTTTTTTACTCAAACTTAAGGTCCATCACTAAAAGAGTATGCACATTTCTGGTCAAGCTGCTCATTTTTGAAGAGAATGTTGAATGTGAAACACTATATAAATGTAATGTTAATAGCTCTGACCAGGTGACTCCATTGGTTAGAGCATCATACCAATATGCCAAAGTTGTGGGTTTGATCCCCAGTCAGGGCACATATAAGAATCAACCAATGAATGCATACATAAGTGGATCTCTCTCTCTCTCAAATCAATACAATTAAAAAGGTACTGTTAATGAAATGTTTCTACAGTCTATAATTAAGAATAGCAATGCTTGCCCTAACTGGTTTGGCTCAGTGGATAGAGCATTGGCCTGCAGACTGAAAGGTCCCAAGTTCAATTCCGGTCAAGGGCATATACCTTGGTTGCGGGCACATCCCCAGTTGGCGGTGTGCAAGAGGCAGCTGATCAAAGTTTTCTTTCTCATCGATGTTTCGAACTCTCTTTCCCTCTCCCTTCCTCTCTGTAAAAAAATCAATAAAATATATTTTAAAAAAAAGAATTGCAATGCTTGAATGTTTCTGTAAGCAGAAAACTGCAGATATCTGGGGGAAAAACATTTTTTTTAAGTCTTTTTTAAACATTACTGCTACTCAGGTGAATTTAGAATCAAAACATGAATTCATTATAATGTTCTTGCTGATACTGGTAGCATCTGAGTATTAGTCCTTCTCAATGATAGCTTCTTTGGTTTGAAAATCACAAAATGATGTTACATGAATTTAACTACTCAACATAGAGAATTCCATGATATCTGTAATTCCTTACACAAGGCCACCTTCATGTGACAAAGTGAATTATGAGAGAGTTGATTCCACTTTCTGAAATCAGGGTGTTCCATATTTCTTGACATAAAAATGAAGATAAATGTTTAAGTAATCCTTGGACAAGTGTTTTACACATCAAAGTCCATTATATTCCTTCTTTTCTTCCCTCCCTCTCTGCCTTTCTTCCCCCCTTCCTTCCTCTTTCTTGCTCCCTTTTTGTTTTTTAATAAACTTTGCTTTTTCCTTAAGGTTTGCTTCAAAGCACATTAAGATTTACTTTTAAAATCTGCATAACTTGGAATTATGTCAATTTTTAAGGAAATGACCACTTATTGTATTCATGAAAAAGCAAGATTGAAAGATGCAATTATTTGTAGAAATTGATTTTACATTCTATCTCTGAAAAGAGATCAATATTCCATTCAATAAAATACATTGTATATAATTTTTGCATATATGTGTGTTTACTAGTATATGCAGTTTCCTGGGAACAAGTCTGTGGCTTTCATCAAATTCTCGAATACCTTTCAAAGGAATAATAAAATAAAATAAAAAAAGGCAAGGCCCACTGCATTAAACTGATGAGGAAATAAGATATTTTTTAGGGGGGAGACCAGAAGCCTGACTCTATACCTAGTTAGTCAGTATCCCTAATGCACATTCTTGTTAGTCTATAATCAGGTCAATGCCCCTTCCTTAATTATCTGGTCTTGCAAGACCTGTTTACCTAAATACTCACATTTTACAGAGGCCATAAACCATGAACAATACACAACCCCTGGAGGGGGTTATCAGCGCTAGCACCAGGCCAGACCTTTAGGTGTGGTCTCACGTCCCCCATCCCAACACACAGGGCTTTTTGCAAAGTCCAAGAAAGGTCCAGAAGTCTGATCCATATACGGGGGACAAAGAAACCAAAGGGTATAAAAAGAAACCTTCCTCCATATTGGTTTGCTCAGGATTTGGAGAACTGACCCCCTGAGTCACTGTACTAGTACATGGGAAACATCTGAAAATAAATGGGTTTATCCTGGACCTCCAAGTACTCCTGTGTATTTTTCAGTCGCCTGGTAAATTCTGTAACATAAAAATGGTTCCCTAGCCAGGAAACACGCAGTCAAAGTTCCCCTCTTGAGGCACTGCTGTGTGAGAGCAGGCAGGTGGGCCCACTCGACCGAGCCCCTGATGACGGGAAGGTGTGCCTCCAGTGATTTACTAGGTCCCAGTCCGCATTGGGCCTGGGCAACCCAGCCCCTACTAGCGCTCCAGTGGACTCCAAGGAGGACAGGAAAGCCCTTTTCTGGAACCAGACATCTGACTGTTGAGATTTCCCCCAGGGGACCAGTCCGAGTTCAGGCCTGTCTTTGGGGGCAGAAGAAGTAGCTGATCACTACTTAGGCAAATTATTTGCCTCAATTCAGGGACTTTCCAAGGGGGGGAAGTCAAAACTCGGACTGACTGGTGTGTGAATGTAAGTGTGAGAGCCTGAGTGAAGGGAGAGCTACCTTGTGTTGTCCTGTGTCTCTTTTAACTGGGAAGGGATTACACAGTTTAACTGCAAACATGGGAAGTAGTTCCTCTAAACCTGCTGC
The DNA here is from genome assembly GCF_027574615.1 of Eptesicus fuscus. NCBI lineage: Eukaryota > Metazoa > Chordata > Mammalia > Chiroptera > Vespertilionidae > Eptesicus > Eptesicus fuscus. The sequence goes on from NC_072480.1 coordinate 28,869,786, forward strand.
CTTAGAATGTATGCTAAAGAATTTTTAGAAGGGCCCTAGCTGGTTTGGCTCAGTGTATAGAGTGTCAGCCTGTGGACTGAAGGATCCCCGGTTCGATTCCAGTCAAGGGTACATGCCCAGGTTGCGGACACAATCCCCAGTAGGGGGTGTGCAGAAGGTAGCCGATCAATGATCCTCATCATTGATGTTTCTATCTCTCTCTCTCCCTCTCCATTCCTCTCTGAAATCAATAAACAAACAAACAAACAAACAAACAAAATTTTAGAAGGGCCCACACCGCTGCCTGCAATGTAGATGTCTCTCCATGAAATCAGGGACCCCCAGTTTATGGCCGAGGATGGGAAATACATTCTCCCAAAATCATTGGGGAGAATGCTGAGATTCTGGGGAGAGGCAGTGCCCTGAACCAAGAACAGAAGACATTGCTCTTGGTGTGAACTTTTAGTATGTTGTGCATACCTATATGAGAGTGTTTGTTGATGTTTTATGTCTCTTTGTTGTTTAATTTGTTTAAAGATGGAGCAAGTCCCGCTTTGGGGGAAGCCCAGTTGTGTGTGGTGAGGCTGAACACATGACAGAGATTGCAGGACATCCTAGCAGCTGCCAAGAATCCTTATTCTTGGGGATACATCTTGCCCTTTCTGTCAGGGTATTAGCCTGCCAGAAACTCTTAGCTTTGAGATTTCTGTCTTTATGCCTGTAATGTAATTTTGGCTTTCTAACCTTTTGGGATGTTAATTTGCTCTCCCCTGATTTATGATTTTGCTGCGCTGGGTTAAAATTTTAAGATTCTAAAGTTAATTTAAAAGTGTAAAATTTGTGAAGGTTGCAACCCAGGTAAGTTTAAAACAAAAGCCAGCTAATTCCAAGACTGCTTGTGGTTAACAAACTATTATCTTCCCCACCTGAGGCAAAGCGGGAGGGGAAAGGGGGAAAAAAAGGAGCAGTTTTACTCAGACAAGTGGCTTTTAGTTCCAAAAGTCGTAGAATGGGAGACAGTACTTGACGAATTCAGCAGGGCGGAGAAATTTGCAAAGCTCCACCCAGCATCATGTCCATTAAACATCCGGTTGGCAGCTTCGGAATTAATGGGGACAGGTACTGGGACAGGGACCAGGTAGTCTGCGCCTGCCTGTGACGTCAAACCCGTGCAGGCCAGCTGAGGCAGATCTAACGCTGACCTTAGGGACACGGCAGCAAGAGAATGGGCGGGCAGTAGGTGTGTCCTCTCAGCGTTTTCTCTGTGATATTCAAAGTATATCGCATCTGTGACATTAGTGGGATGTAGAAATTTAATGGACAAGTTGAGGATAATTAATTCTGTGGTCAAGACCAAATCTTTAATGTTAAAACCGGTTTAAGTTTTGATAATCTTTAAATTGGGTACACATGACAGCCTTTCCAAATGTAATATTTCAAGAATTTAACTGAGAGACAGCTTTGTGACTTCTCCAGGGCCCTGAGGTGACAAAAGATTTATTCTCTCTTCCTAAAAAGAATATTTTTGAACTAAATTAGACCAATACAATATACTTGAAATTACATAAGAAGTAAGCTAGCTATGCAGGCTGAGTTGGGTAACAAGATTAATGCTTTGGGTAATAATTGGCTTTAAAATCTCAAAGATGTTAAGATATAATGAATAGATGTAACTAAACTGAAGAATTTATGATAAAGCTTTTCAGTAATATTTATAAATATGTTAATAATGAAAGTCCAGTCACTCAAGAGAAGACTGGCTGTGCTCCCTATTGGAGGAAGGGGCCAGTCCTCCTTCTCCCTGTAAAGGCAGAGAAGCCTAAAAGAGCACAAGGACAATGAGACCCTTGTTCTGCCTTCCCCTCCCTATGCGACCCAGGGACGATCTGAGGGAACAGCCAAGGTGGCGATTTACAATCCCAGCCTCCCCCTTGTGAGGAGAGCTATCTTGATAAGGCTCCAACCGCCATGAGGCCACTGTTTCACCAGAAAACAGTTTTTCTAGGCTGAGAAAGGAGTTGGAGCAGTAAAGAAGAGTTAAAACCTCTGCTGGAAGACCCACTGACTAGCTAGACTAAAAGAAGGGGGAATGATTTGAAAGTCAGGTATGGCTATCTGGGAAAGGGAGCACCTGGCTGGCCCTGGTGTGCTCCCAGCAGATGTAAGATCTCCAAACCCGGGAGCCCCCATGGGACTCAGAACCTAAATAAGGCCTTCAGTATTCAGCAAGGCAAAGAAGGGTCTTCTGAATTTACCAAGACTCAAAGATTAAATGAGAAAGTACTCTGGGCCAGACCCTGGGGACCTGTTGGGCCAAGAAATATTATAAATTACATTTTGTCACCAATAGTTGGCCTGACATCTCAAGAAAACTGCAAAGCTAGAGGACTAGAAGGAAAGAAGTGCAGAAGAGCTGTTAAAGGAGGCTCAGAATATCTGTACATAAAATAAGAAAGGCAAAACCAAAACAAAAAACAGAAAACTAACATACTGTTCACAATTTTAAAACAAGTGGCCTAGGGAAGGGCTGGCCCAGGAGGCCAGGAACAGAAGCCACAGCAGTAACCTTAGATGTTAGCTCTAAGGAAGAATGTAGCAGTTTAAATCCAAGTGGCTAGAGGCCTGGGAACAGGCTGTGGGGCCTGCTCCCTCCTCTCCCAGCCTTTTCTCCAGCCTCATATGCCTATACATAGTTTTCCAAAGTCCTTGGTAACTTAAAGACTTTAGAGCATTGCTGGGTTAAATAATAAACATCTAGAATATTTTAAAATAACATAAAATACTGAAACATTTATTGCTAGACAAGTTTTAATTCACCTGCTCTTAGCTTTTATTACAGAAGGTCTCTTATACTTTATTGAAGGTATATTTTCTTGAAAGTAAGAGTGCCTTATAAAGTGCATTCATAAATGTTAATCTAAGAAATGATGGCTGTTTACTTTTTTGGTAATCATTGAAAAATTAAGGTTTCTAAGAATGAAGAATTCTAATACGTTATAAAAAAAAAAGGTCTGTACAAGTTGCTGATGGTATGACAGAAAGAAAGAATATTAGAATAGAAATACTGAAAGGAAGGACTGAGGCATGGTTATGCATTTTGAAGGAAAAAGAAGGTGGTTTCTAAAGGTGGTTATTTCTGGAAGTTATAAGAATGCTTCTGAAAGTTGTAAGAATGTCTGTGGAAGTTATAAAAAGTTTATTTAAAAAATGTTAAAAGGAAATTGATTAAATGATACAGGCCAGTAAGCCAGGACAAGCAGAACAGGGAAACTGAGATATTAAAACAGCAGTTTGCAACCATCTAGAAAACTCTGTCTTTCCTAAACCAAGGACACTTAAGAGTCAATGATTTGCATTTTGCCTCCCTAAACAGAGGGTAAATAGCTTATGCCAAAGTACTCAGGGAGACTGATGGGAGAAATCCAATTAGTGTCATTTGCTGTCCACACCCAAGGACAAATGAAGTTAGAAAATAAACCTTATTTTGGTTAGTTCTTTTCTAGTAAAATAATTATGTTATATTAATCAGGTATTTAATAAATAAAAAATACCATCTTTTAATCATAGGAACTGAAGTTTGCTAGCCTCTGTTCCTGTCTATTACACTTTAATATTTAATCTTTTGGTAAAATCAAGTTTGACAATCCTTCAAGGTTTTGAATTTTAAGAAACTTTCTCTTGATCTAGAATTCACTTTAGATCATCCCAATAGGCTCTGAAATACCTCGAATGTTTGTTTTCTCTCTCATGAAGAAAAGTTTTATACTGAAGGTACATAGGAACCTTTGTCAAATACAGTTATAACTAATGGTTATTAGTTATAATATTATAGAATGTTGGGTTTTACAGAAAGGACAACATTCCATGTCATCTGTATTATAATGAAATTCATAGTCATGTCATTTTAAATTTCTTCTTGTCATTTGGAGACAGTTACTGTTTTGTTATATTGCATTTGGAAAAATATTACATCTTCTGAAGAGTCCATGGAAAGGACTGGCAAGGAAAATCAGAAGATCTTAAAGCAGGTTAGTGTATTTTTCTCCCTATATTATCCCTCCAAAATTTGGCAATTCTTAATGAATGAATCATGGCAATGCATTTCTTTGCATAAATTCAATAAGACTGGTTTCCAATGGTGGTTTTATTGACCAAAAACTTTGACTGGAGTGTCATGTTTTAAAGAGTCCTGTCTGGACTCTGAAGACTTGAAGCCAATAAGAGTGCCATGGAGAAAGCCTGGTATCTTGCTTGGTAGCCCTGAAAATGGATGGCACTGGAACATCAGGCCCATACCCTGCCATTGCTGGTGGTTGGTCAGAATAGAAAGGGAGTAACGAGGGTGCCTCTGTGTCCCTGCAGAACCCCCAAGCACTCTAGGCCACAGTGAGTAGGAGGGTTGCTGAGATGGGCCTTGAAGCCTAGGTTGTGGGCCCGGGTAAAGCTGCTGCAGGTGAGGAATTCACCTAACCCAGCAGATACTGCAAGCAGGCCTGACAGCAGCTGGATGACTTGGCTTCCCTGCACTAAGGGGCACATTAAGGCTCAATCATGAAATTCCAGCAAAGGCGGTCAGTTACCATTCTTGTTGTGTTTATGCAAAAAATCAGGCCAAATTAATGCAATAGATAAATTGGTCTTAATTTGGCTCTTCAATAAACGTAAGGGTGATTTTAAGGAGAAAAATTCTATTTCAATAAGAGTTATTAGAACTGAAATGTTTTCTTTCCCTTCCACCAGACCATTTGTTGTAACTCTTGATCTTCTAATTGCTCAATAATACTAAATTTTATAATACAGTTTGTCTCTGCCAGGTCACAAGCCCACCTCCTTCCATGCCCAGGCCTCATCGTCCTTCAGACAGAGAGCAAGGATCTCTTGGCTTTGAAAACAAACTTCGCCCCTCCTCAGCATGGAAGTGGCCAGAGGAGCCCACTGACGCCCATTTTCCCTGAAAGGATTCAGAGCCAGGATCCTTGAGGGGATGTTAGGCAGTTAGACAGACATGAGCAGAGCAAGGACAATGGGCCAACTGGAGAAGAAATAGATGGGACTCTGAGTCATGCTTCTCACCACTCCAACTGTTCTGAAGCTGGAAATGAAGAAACCTGTATAGACTCCCTCTTCCTTCCTCTAAGAAAGCCAAGAGATTTTAGAACAGCTAATAGAGAGAATTAGTAAACCCTGAAGCCTCAGATGTTACTCCAGACCAGATCTCTGGACTGCCATTACAATCCCTTGGGTAATGAAAATGAAAAACTCAAGCTTCTGAACACCCTACTCCATAGCTTTAAGTCTTCTATTGAATCCCCAAGGCTGAAAATCAGCTTGAGGATCAAGGGGGAAGGTGAGGGATGATGAAGAAAATAAGATATTTTTTAGGGGGAGACCAGCAGCCTGACTCTATACCTAGTTAGTCAGTATCCCTAATGCACATTCTTATTAGCCTATAATCAAGTCTCTGCCCCTTCCTTAATTATCTGGTCTTGCAAGACCTATTTACCTACATACTCACATTTTACAGAGGCCATAAACCATGAACAATACACAACCCCTGTTATTAGCTCTGGCGCCAGGCCAGGCCTTTGGGTGTGGTCTCACGTCCCCCATCCCAACACACTGGGCTTTTTGCAAAGGGGGACAAAGAAACCAAAGGGTATAAAGAGAAAGCTTCCTCCATATTGGTTTGCTCAGGATTTGGAGAACTGACCCCCTGAGTCACTGTACTAGTACATGGGAAACATCTGAAAATAAATGGGTTTATCCTAGACCTCCAAGTACTCCTGTGTATTTTTCAGTCGCCTGGTAAATTCTGTAACAAAACTGAACCCTAATTCAGCTCTGAAAAGAGTCCTTCCCCTCCTGCTCTCTTCAGTAAAGTCTATTAATTTTCTTAAACTTCAGGAATCTCAACTTTAGGATATGGTTCCAACTGCTTCTTCTGAACCATTATTCACCCACCATCTTGTAGAATGTTTATCTGCTCAGCATCACTGTCCTCCACCAACTTCCTTTTACATTTTTCATCTAAAAACTTCATGACCTAATTCACCGTCTTCCTCTCCATTCCAAGTTTTGCCTTTATTCCCAGAAAGGGAAGCATACAGGTGGACAATATACTCAAAAGGGGGCCTCAAACATTCCTTTATTTCCATTATTTTATTTCCCACCATTCTAGTTCTGCTACCCACATCCCATGGACAGACCTTGTTCTTCTGTCATCAACTGAAATGTTTGTGTCTAATTTCCTAAATTTAAACATTGCAATCTAATAACTACAACTCCTATCCATTCACTCAGCTACAATACTTGTAGCTACAAAGCGGCCCAATAGTTACAGCAAATACTCTGGATTCAGAGACTCTATGCTTAATAGCAATTCTTCCATGTTCAAAATGAAAGAATATGAGCAAGTTTCTTAATCTCTCTAAACTTCTGCTTTTTTTTTTCCTTTTAGAAATAATAGCTGTTGTTGAGAGGATAATATCACCCATAACATTTAGCAGATGCTACTGAGGAAGTATGCAATCACAGTTCTTTTTATGATGTTTGATCTTTTTGCGACCTCTAGTCACTTCACCCTTCTAATTTTTTTTTGTTAACTCACAGACACTCAAAAAAAGGCATATCACTCAGTATGCTATTGTTAGGACCATGGAGCTACTCAGAAAATAGTAATGTGAATTAATTAATAAATGCATGCTACCATAAATTTAAAACCTCTAGCCTCTATGAGACCCCAGGTCACCCAATAAGTTTCATTTCTTACTTATCTTTCTCCTTTTTTCCAAAGCAGTTATTACAAACGCTCTACCCTTCTCAAACATCAAACCTTACTTCCTGACTTCTCAGGGACTTAAGTCTAGGTGTTTTCCTTTCACTTCTGCTATCCTACTCTACTGGCTTTCTTTATCAGCATTGAATCATGCATGAGTTTCTCCTGCCAAAATAAAGACAAAAATGAAAACAAAACTATACCTCAAAGTTAATTTCATCTTTCTTCTTCAAGTTATTGCTCTATTTCTTTCCTTTTTCCATAAAAAAGTTCTTGAAAGAGTTGTCTAAATGCAACATCTATATTTTCTCACCTCCCATTTACACTTCAGTATAATTTGTACTCTCACCAGACAATTGAAACTGCTCTTGCCAGTGTTACTTGTTGCAATAGAAGCTTGACATTTTCACAGCAATCGACATTTTGACCTCTAGATATTTTTTCTTGAATGCTTCCTTCCCTTGAATTATTTTTAAATAACAGCTTTATTGATAGGTAATTCACATGCCATTAACTTTATCCTTTTACAAAGTACAATTCAATGATTTTTAGTATATGCACAAAGTTGTGCATCAATCACCACCATCTAATTTCAGAATATTTTATCATCTCCAAAAAGAAACCCTCTACCCATTAACCAACACTCTCTAATCTCTCTTCCCTTGGCAATCATTAACCTACTTTCTGCCTCTGGATTCACCTATTCAGTTCATTTCATATAAATGGAATCATACATGTGGCCTTTTGTGTTAGGCTTCTTTCGTTTAGCATATTTTGCAGTTTTATCCATATTGTAGCATGTATCAAAACTTAATTCCTTTTTAAGGCTGGATAATTTCCCATTATCTGGATATATTGCATATTGTTTATCCATTATTCAACTGATATATACAGAGTTGTTTCCACTTTTTGGCTATTATCGACAAAACTGCTATGAACATTCATACACAAGTTTTTATGTGAACATGTTTTCAATTATCTTTGGATATATAACCACAAGTATATGTTAGGTTAGGTGGTCACTATGTGCAACTTTTTGAGAAACTGCCAAACTGTTTTCCAAAGTGGCTACAACCAGCAATGTATGAGGATTCCAATTTCTCCACACCCTTGACAACCTTAGCTATTGTCCATCTTTTTAATTATAGCCATCCCAATTGGTATTATGTGGTATCTTATTGTGGTTTGTTTGAATTTGCATTTTCCTAATTATTACTGGTGTTGAACATCTTTTCATGTACTTGTTAGCCATTTGTATATCTTCTTTGAAGAAACATCTATTCTTTCCTTAACTTTTACATGATCATACTCTACTTGTTTTTCTCGCTCCTGTGTAGGATCCTCTTTCTCTGCCCTCCTTACTTTAAATATTGATGTTTCTCATTACAGACAGTCCTCAGGTTACATCAGACTCATTTTGTGGTTATGTCACCATCTCCCATTTATTTATAAAAAAAAAAAAAAAAGTTCCGTATTTTAAAGTATGTACATATGTGCTTTATGTTTTTTATTATTTATTTACCACAAGTAAAGGTCAGGAATTGTTATCTTTCCTTTAATTTTTTTTTTACTGTTTCACTTCATTACTGCTGTGTATGTGCTCCATGTGAGTGACGTAGGTGCTTATGTAGGTGGGTTCCGACTTATGGCGAAAATCACATTACGTTGCGCCATAGCAATGGATCTCCGACGTAACCCAAGGACCTATTGTATTCTGCTCCAGATACCATGCCTGGTGATCTCATCCATCCCAGACATTCATTAAAATCTAAAAGTCAAGTATGCCTAAATCTCAACCACCTGTTCAGTTCTCCCTCCTGAGATCAAGATTTGGCTATCCTACTGTCTACTGTACATCTTCATCTGCATGTTCTGTAAACTTCTAACACTGAACATAGTTAAACCTGAATTTATTGTTCTCCACCTAAATTTCAACCCATTTTTCCCAAGATGAATGGTCCAACCATTCAACAAAATTACCCAAGCCAAAATTCTAACTATCTTTTTCTCTTTCCATAAACCCATACATCTAAAATGTCTTAGTCCACCCTAGTCCATCTCTTAAATTATTCTCTGAATAGGGTCCTCCACCCTTTTCCCATTATCAGTGTTCTAAGTCAGCCCTGTTCATTAACTACCTGAACTAAAAACAAAGGCCTCTACTCCTTCCCCACTGGTCTCCTCACAGCAAACATTATATCCTCTGAATTAACACCCTTCATTATTTTTATTCTGAATTATTGTGGCTCCCTTAACATGACTTCAGCACCTGCTGTCAATATGAAGAGATGCCACAACCTTCACTGTGAGGTTCAGGATCTGAAGGAGGGGCCAATGCACAAATGAAAATGCTATACAAGAAATATGAATTTAGAAGGCATTGGGGATCCAGGTGGAGACCTCTTTTATGAAGAAGTACACTGAGTTCTGGCCTGGTCCATGTTTTATTTACTTGAATATACATTTTCCCTTTAGCAATGCATACAGGCAGATTAAAGGTAAAGTTTGGTAAACAATGTAAAGATTATCAGGTCAGGAAATTGCCTTGAGTCATTTTGCCCACAGTAGGAGCAAAACTTGTGATTCAGTCCTGCTGAATATCAAAGTCCATTGGCCTTCCAATGTCTTTCTTTGATGCTAACTGATGTTTGCTTTAGCCTCCAGCAAAGAGAGGTTGACATCTTTAAGCACTACATTTCCCAATCTCCCTTCAATCCTTCCCAATTTCTATTCATAATCTCTAGGCAGAATTATCTGCCAGGTTATATAATTGAAATAAGTATGATAAAGTGGCAGTCACACAGTTCTTCTGAAAGCATTAGCAGGGAGGTAGATTGGTTATCCCATGGCAGCTTTCATGGAGATCTTTGTGCAATGGCTCTTAACTTTGGCTGTGTGTAAGCCCCACCTGGAGAGGTTTTCTTGGCTTTAATTTTAATACTATGACTGGCTTCACTTCAGGTCAATTAAATACAGTCTGTGGAGATGCAGACCAAGCATCAGTACCTTGTAAAGCACTCCAACTAATTATGATGTGCAGCCAGATTTGGGGAAAATTAGTTTGATGTCCACCTGGTCCTTAACTTTCTAGTTGCCAAGCCTAAGCCATGGTAGCAGCAGTAGCTCCTACTTCAGTAGCTTTGCTGTATGTGACCAAAACAGTGTGGTTTTTGAGTAGGGGGTGATGACCACAAGCACAGCAGTTCCTTGTCCAGTCAGCATGGCAATGTGACTTTTGCAGTTATTGTTTGGGAAGCTCAAACTACACCCAGTTTCTCCAGACCTTCCAAAAAGTCTGCAGGTTACTTAATATCCTGTAATAAATCCCTTTCTGCTGAAAATGGCTAGAGATGGTTCAGTTATATGCTCCTGAACCCTGACCAATGCAGCTATCTAAAATTCAAGTCTGACCATGTCACATTCCTGCTTTAAATAATTAAAAGGTTCACCCTAGTACTTACATTAAATCTAAAATGCCTTTCTGTGCCTTACAAGGTCTTTTGTGATCTGGCACCTGCCTTTATTTAATACATGTTACAAATACATATTAAAAGTATTTTAGAAATGCATACTTTCTTTGAAAAATTACACCTCTTAAGAATTTATTAAAAGAAAATATTTGAGTATATGGGCAAAACATAATGTACATGAATATGCATCTTACTGCATTATTTTTGTTCTAAAAACTGTAAAAAACTTAAATATCCATCAATAGGAGTCTAGTAAGAAGTGTTATGGTATATTCATAGAGTGAAATAATTTCCATTAATTAAAAGAATCTCCAGGTGATAGCATTGTAATTTCTTCAATTTTATTCTTATTTTTCTATTTTTTCCAAGAACATGTACATGTGAATCAGAAAAAAAATGAAGACATTTTTATTTTAAGAGAAAGAATTTTATGTTTGTAACAGATAGATCAAATCAGATAAGCAGCCCTCCTTATCAAACAATGTCCTAACAAGTATAAATCCTTTCTGGGTGAGTTAATGGCCATATGCTTCTCCACTGACAGTCTCCTTTTGGGCAAACCACTTTATGGCCTTTCTGATGGAGAGGACGTGAAAGAAAACATTGTAAAGGCGTGGAGGAACACAAATACCTTGTAAACAGTGGTGTATGTTTTTTTTTTGCCTTTCCTGCAGGTCAAAAGTAAGAGAAAGCCCTAAACAATGGAGAAAGTAAAAGCAGTCCTAAGAGAATAAGGAGAAATGATCAATAATGCTGCTATCTCTTTCTGCTTCCTTTGTCTGCTTCTTGAATAGCATGTGTTATACCAAAAGGGAAAGCAATTTGGTATTGACTAGTGCACATACTAATAAAAAAATCATCAAAATATGTTCCCAGTACCAAACATGCACCAAGAACCTTAGCAAGAGCTTTGGATAGCAGATACATAGCATTATGACCTCATAGAATCTTACATCTGGTTCCTTCAGTAACCCTGTGTGGTGGGGATTCCTGCACTGCCACTTTCCATGTAGGGAAGTTGAGGCTCTGGAAAATTAAGTTCTTTGCTCAAATCAGCATAATTCGTAAATGGCAGACCAAGTTACTTAGCTAGCTTTCTCTATTCACCTAAGTTCCTTTTATAGCAGCTTTATTTATTTTTTGATTTTATTTTATTGTGGTAAGGACAATTTACCTGATATTTATCTCTTGACAAATGTTAAATGTACAATACATTATTGTTAACTATAAGTACAATGCTGTATGGCAGATCTCTAGAGCTTATTCATCTTGCTTAACTTAAACTTTATGCCCATTGATTAGTAGCTCCTCATTTCCCATTCCCCCCAGCTCTTGGCAACTACCTTTCCATTAACTGATTCAATGAGCTTGATTATACTATATACCTCATGTAACTGGAATCATACAGTGCCTGTCTTTCTGTAACTGGCTTATTATTTCTCTTACCATAATGCTCTCAAGGTTCATCCATTTTGACACATAGTGTAGAATTTCCTTTTGTAAGGCTGAAATATACCACATTTTCTTTATCCATTCATCTGTTAATGGACATTTAGGTTGTTTGCACATCTTGGCTATTTTGAATAGTGCTACAATAAGCATGGGAGTGTTAATATATCTTTCAGGTTCTGATTTCAATTCAGGATCTTACTCAGAAGTAGAGTTGGATAAATACTCAGGAGTAGAATTACTAGGTCATATGGTAGTCTACTTTTAATTTTTTGAGAAACTTCCATTATATTTTCCATAGAGGTTGCATCAGAGATGAAAGATTTGTGTATTGAGAGCTATTGAAAGAACTTAAAGAAGACAAACAAATGTAAAAGCATTCCATCTTGGTGAATTGGAAGACAATATCGTTACAATATCTATACTACACAAAATCACAATGGCACTCTTACAGAAATACAAAATACAATTCATATGGAACTACAAAATTAAAACAAAGTAAAAACACACCAATAGCCAAATTTATGCTGAGAAAAGGAACAAAACTGGAGATATCATATTTCCTTATTTCAAAATATATTACAAAGCTACCATAACCTAAACTCTGAAATGAAAATCCACAGAAGCATTCCAGTTCTCAATGCCAGGTCCATAAGTGAAGTGGGTTGAGTGGGGGGGGGGGGGGGGGGGGGGATGGGGAAGATGAAAGAGAGGGAGAGGAAGAGCTGAGGGGAGAGAGTAACAAAGGAGGAGACTCTTAGGGAGTAGCATGAAAAATAGGAGACCCCATTAATTACTTTTAATAAAAGCAAATTTGGAGGTAAATACATCTTTTTAAGCAAATTTAGTATTTAGCACAGTGTCTGTGTGTGTCCAGATTCATTCATGCTGAGAGAAGGAAACTTTCCTGTTGGTTCTGGAGAGGCTATTCTAAACACGGCTCACAAGTGCCACTGTGTTCTCTTCTTGCCAAATGGCATGGCGACCTTTCTATACTGATCGTTTTAATTGAGAAGTTCAAATTATAGTAAATTTCTACTTTAAAAATAAAAAACTTTTGCAGAACTAAATAGTACATATAAGAAAAAGGAAATTCTCACTTTCAATTTCTTTCCCAGTCTGCCACCTGCATCTTTTCTCTAAAGTTGAATCTGGGGAATATTAGCATTTTTCCTACACAGTGAGAAGATCCATATCCAGAGCAGAGCATCCCTTCTCTATTTTTAGTAATCAATTTTAAAGAAATGCACACAAGTTAGCCATGTACATATATTTTTTTTTTATAGCACTGCTGATAATTTTGAAATGGGAGGCAAAATGCCCATCAATGGGAGTGTTCTTAAATAAATCATGGAAGAGCTAGAACTTGGAACAATAAGCAGCAATTACATAAACTGATGAACAAAAACAGATCCAGAGACAGAGAAGCATCGATCAGACCGTCAAACCTCAGAGGGAACGTAGGGGATGGTGGGGGTAAGGGGGAGAGATCAACCAAAGGACTTCTATGCATGCATATGAGCATAACCAATGGACACAGACATCAGGGGGGTGAGAGCATGAGTGGGGAAGGGGAGGGCAATGGGGGGATAAGGAAACATATGTAATACCTTAATCAATAAAGAAAAAAATAAAATAAGGGAGTAGAGTTAGAGCAGGAATGTTAGAAACAGCTCCCTCACATCCCTTGCCCATTAGGGTATCGGTGCCTGTTTGGGAGGTAGCTTGAGTTGGGGAAGTTCTGAGACATGCCTTTGTACCCCAAATAGTTAACAACAGTACTCTTCAACTCTAATCAGTGAGAGGAACTGGAAAAAGTAAAGTGATAATGCACTAGACAATATGAAAAGTATATGACCCACATGAATTGAAGGAGGCCAACAGAAAAAGCCATGCTAGTAAGACATTCAAGTTATTTTTTGCTACTGCCTCCTACTCAATCCAGGCATCCAAAATTATCATGCTCTTTCCATTCCTCCTATCAGCTCAAAGGCTGATCTGAAATCAATCATTTACAGCTTAGTGGTTATATTTCAGAGCCAAAGTAGAGCTGGCTGAATCACACAGGGGCCTATTCCCAGAAGCTCCTAGACTAGAAAAAATATGTGTAGCAAAAGTATTTAATATACTTGTATGGTGGGTTTGCTTTCTGCTGTTTCCACTATTTTAAATAAAATTATTAGAAATATATGGTTTTCTGCTAGAAATGATCAATTGCAATTTTGTGAACTAATGTTTCAAGATGATAATTTGTTTTGACTTTGTTCATTGGGGTCCATGTGACCTATTAACATCCATTGCTTTTTCATAAAAGCAATCTGTTTCTAAATTTTGAATTACATGGATGTAAAATCAGAAATTCAAAGATATTTGCCTTTGGAGAAGGGGTCTGACTATCCACTGATCAAAGGAATGGGAAACCACTGAGGTCATGAGGAAGAGTGACAAAACGAAAGTGACACAGCAAATCAATTTGTTAGTGGGGTAGAGAAGGGACTAGGAAGGGAAAAGGTGGAGGCAAGCAGATTAGAAAGCTCCTGATGTGTACAATTCTAAACTGCATATTTTACACATCTAACCTCACTCATCATGACAATAACCTGCCAGAGATATTTTGGCATTCACTTCACAGATGAGAGGATTGAGGCTCAAGAAAATAGAACAGCTATTAAATATCAGTGCTAATTTGAAGGAAGAGAGAAAAAACACACACACACAAATTTATGACATCCTAGGGAGTAAGATCAATTACTATGATGATCCTCTCCTAGAACAGTGCCTCCAACTTGGTTGATCACTGGAAACACCTGCAGAGCTTTTGATAATACCGAACCCAGCATTCTACACCAGAATAATTCTGATGATCAGTCAGGTTTGGGAACCTCTGCATCATCCAGATGACCTTCTAGTCATTAAAAAAAAAAAAAAAAAAGCTAAGTCCAAGGGGTGATTAATTCAGCATTAGACCGATTATATGTGAGACAATGGCAGGGCACTCAGTAGAATCTCTGCATAATTTAGTTGGAGATGAGAGCAGAGCTGGGAAGAAATATCAGAAATAGAGGAATAAATTTTGTATTTATCTGCATGGAGGTGATAGTTGGAATCACGAAAGGTCTTCCAGGAAGAAGTGAAGGGGAAAGGAATATAGGCTGAGGACAGAGCTTTAATAAATATCCACAGAGCTAGAATGGGAGAAGGAAGGAACAGGTTGACATGACTGAGCAGTACAGTATTTAGACAGAAGCAGAACCAGGAAGATAAACTGCCACAGAAGCAATTCTATAACCATCCATGGTAATATGCACTAAGAAAAAAACTGGATCCAATGACTGAAAAGTTACTGGTGAATTCTGAGATTATTATTTGGGGAGAAGGCAGACAATAGGGAGTTTACAGAGTTAGTGAGAAAAAGATGGAAGCAGATATAGGGTTGGAAGGAGTCTGACTAGGAAAGAAAGGAAGAAACAGTAGCAACATCTAGATCAACAAGGTCAATGGAAGACATTTTAATTGATATTGTCATTGAAGTATTGGGCTAACACTAAGTAAGTAAGAAAGTTTAATTTATTTTAACTATGAAACAATTTACCCAAACTCAGAAATGGCCACCAAACTTAAGCTTCATGGACCGTTTTTGTCTATGTGATTGAGGGGAGTATACTTCGTTTGCAGGGAAAAGGTCAGGGCATATGTCCCAGATATAAAAGACTGTGTGACCTCTACAGAACTGCTGATCAGGGCTTTATTCCCTGGACAATGCCCCTGACAAAGGAGGCATCTTGGAATAAAGAGCTCATGTTCTTCTTCCTCCAGCTAAGCTGGCCTCTTGTTGGGCCTGGGGTCACCTTATCCAAGGAACTGAGGACACATGTACTCTCATATAGCCCTCCTCTTTACTTTACATGAGAAAATATTTGAAATTCAAGTTTGCTGTTTGGGTGGTTATTATTTTGTTTTTTGTATTTTCTTTATTCTTTATTTTCTTTTTTTATTTATTTTACATCAGTCAACTTTATTTTTTTATTTTCTAAACTAGAGGCCCAGTGCACGAAATTCATGCACAGGGGCGGGGAGGGGTCTGTCTCTCAGCCCAGCCTGCACCCTCTCCAATCTGGGACTTCTTGAGGGATGTCTGACTGCCCATTTAGGCCCGATACCACTGGGATTGGGCCTAAATGGGCAGTAGGACATCCCTCTCACAATCTAGGACTGCTGGCTCCCAACCACTCGCCTGCCTGCCTGCCTGATTGCCCCTTAATGCTTCTGCATGCCAGCCTGATCACCCCTTAACCACTCCCCTGCCAGCCTGATCTACGCTTAACTGCTCCCCTGCTGGCCTGATTGCCCCTAACTGCCCTCCCCTGCCGGCCTGGTCACCCCTAACTGCCCTCCCCTGAAAGCCTGGTTGCCCCTAACTGTCCTCCCCTGCAGGCCTGGTCGCCCCCAACTGCTCTCCCCTGCAGGCCTGGGTCCTCCCAACTGTCCTCCACTGCAGGCCTGGTCACC
Source organism: Eptesicus fuscus (assembly GCF_027574615.1). Lineage (NCBI taxonomy): Eukaryota > Metazoa > Chordata > Mammalia > Chiroptera > Vespertilionidae > Eptesicus > Eptesicus fuscus. The sequence continues at coordinate 28,885,968 of NC_072480.1, forward strand.
CCCACCTGCCCTCCCCTGCAGGCCTGGGTCCCCCGCAACTGCCCTCCCTTGCCGGCCTAGTCACACCCAACTGCCCTCCTCTGCTGGCCTGGTCACCCCTAACTGCCCACAACTTCCCTCCCCTGCAGGGCATCTTGTGGGGGCCATCTTGTGTCCACATGGGAGCAGCCATCTTTGACCACATGGGGGCAGCCATCTTGTGACTTGGAGTGATGGCCAATTTGCATATTACTCTTTTATTAGATAGGATTAAATTTATTGGGGTTTGTTTTGATGATGGGGGTAGGAGAGCTGAAAATGGCAGAGCTTTAGACCTCTGGGTCATGTGTGCCAGTCCTGCCTCACAGAATGCTTCAAAGTGGAGGTCTGGCTTAGGTTAAGTTAGCAAATATTACATCATTTTTCTTTCTTTCCATTACTTCTTTGCTAACATGTCTCCCACATTGGGAACATTCACTTTGGTCTGAGATAGAATTCACATATTACTGATTCCCTAGCCATCATAGCCACCCAACTTCTAAGGCTACCTTTCACATGAGAAATCAGCACCTAGTGTCTAGAACAAAAAAGACAAACCACGTCAAACTCCACAGGAAAAACTAAGATTCCAACAACATAGAGGCCATATTCCAAAACCTCATTTTTAATCTAATGGCCCCTTTTAACAGAGAAAATAGAAAGCACCACATGGGAATGGCATCACTTCCCATTGCCAGACCTTTAAAACTGCCTGAGCCCTACCCATCTTCCTCCCCATTTCTCTCCTCTTACTAACAGAATGATCCTTTTCCTGTTTTAGGTCAATCCATTTACTCACAATTTGAATTTTATCCCCTGTCTGACTATGTACATTTCTCTTTCTTCTCCCATAATCTGTTGATTATCCCTCTTTTTCTAATATCTTCATCTCCTCCCTCTCAACTGAATTCTTTTTATTCTTAAAACTGCCAAGCTTCTCTTGCATCTGTAGGCCACTCCCTCAGGTTAACATGTAACTCTCACCTTCCCTTCAAAGCCAAATTTCATAGTAGAGAGGTCTGGCTTCATTGGTCTTATATTGTCATCAGCCTCTCTAACCTTTCCAACTGGCTCCCAGACTATCACCCCACTGAAGAACCCCTTGGTTCTTATTATGATCAACCTACCTTGAGCCTTATTCAGTTGGCATTTTCACTTTTTATCCTAATTGATTTCTTAGGAATGATCAATATCATTAGTCACTCCCTCATTCTAGAAACTCTCTTTCCCTGGTCTGAATAACAGGACCCACATTCTCCTATGTTGTCTTATTTTATTATTTTTTATTTTTTTCTTAATCTTCTTTCCTGATCCATCTGCTTTACCTTGGCTATTAGAATTTGGTTGCTGATAGCATCATTTCCAAGCCCTTTCCTCTCTCTCCAAGTGATCTCTTTTCATGACTGTAGATTAAATGACTATTTATACATGTATTAATGACCCCCATTGTATATACTGGATCCAGTTCTCTCATCTGGCCTCTAGTCCTAGAAACCAACTTTCTACTTAAAACCTCTATTAGTATAATGACTCTCCAAGCTCATCATGCCCCAAATGAATTCAAGATCTTCCTTTTCTAACTTGGTTTTCTTACAGTGTTCCTTCTTCCAATGAATGTCATTTGTACAATCCAGTAATGTATGGGTCATATTTAAAGCTCCATATCTAATTCATCTCTAAGCCCTGAGATTTTATGTAAATAATAAAGGTCTGGTGCATGAAATTTGTGCACAGAGGAGGGGGGTGTCCCTCAGCCAAGCCTGTACCCTCTCCAATCTGGAACCCCTCGAAGGATGTCTGACTGCCCATTTAGGCCTGATCTTGGTAGGATCGGGCCTAAACGGTCAGTCAGACATCTCTCTCACAATCCAGGACTGCTGGCTCCCAACTGCTCACCTGCCTACCTTCGTGATTGCCTCTAACTGCTTCTGCCTGCCAGCCTGATCACCCCTAACCACTCCCCTGCAAGCCAGATGATGCCTAACTGCTCCCCTACCAGCTTGATTTCCCCTAACTGCCCTCCCCTGCAGGCTTGGGTCCCCCCCCCCAACTGCTCTTCCCTGCAGGCCTGGTCGCCCCCAACTTCCCTCCTCTGCCAGCCTGGTCACCCCTAGCTGCCCTCCCTTGCAGGCTTGATCGCCCCCACCTGCCCTCCCTTGCAGGCCTGGTCCCTCCCAACTGCCTTCCCCTGCTGGCCTGATCACCCACAAATGCCCTCCCTTGCAGACCTGGTCCCTCCCAACTGCCTTCCCCTGCTGGCCATCTTGTGGTGGCCATCTTGTGTCCACATGGGGGCAACCATCTTTGATCACATAGAGGCAGCCATCTTGTGTGTTGAAGTGATGGTCAATTTGCATATTACTCTTTTATTAGATAGGATAGAGGCCTGGTGCATGGGTGGGGGCCGGCTGGTTTGCCCTGAAGGGTGCCCCAGATCAGGGTGGGGGTTCCCTTGGAGCATGGGGTAGCCTGGGCGAGGGGCCTGTGGTGGTTTGCAGGCCATCCATGCCCCCCAGTGACCCAAGTGGAGGCCCAGGTATCTGTGATTTATTTATCTTCTATAATTGAAACTTTGTAGTCTTGAGTGGAGGCCAGGGCTGGCCAGGGTGTGCAGGAAGCTTGGCTTCCTCCATTGCTGGGGACACCCAAGCCTCCTGCTCACTCTGTGGCTGCAGCCATCTTGGTTGGGTTAATTTGCAAATTGTTCCTGATTGGCTGGTGGGCATGGCTTGTGGGCATAGTGGAGGTATGGTCAATTTGCATGTTTCTCTTTTAATAGTGTAGATATCTGAAATTCATCTATTTCTCTTCATTCCTGCAACAACCATCCCAGAACAAACTACTATCATCTTTCCCCTATACTACTGTACTTCATACTTAACTATTTGCCTACATCTACTCTTGAATCTTTCCAATTGGTTCTCTATAATGTAATCAACATGATATTTAAAATATGATCTTGTCACCCTCTAACTTAAAATTCTTTAGTATGTTCTAAAGCTCTTAGCATCTTACAAGGCTGTGCATGTCCTGGAACATACTGACCTCTCCAAACTCATCTAACACGCTCTCCCTTTGATTACTTAGTACAGACTACTGCCTACTTTTCCTTACAGTCTTTCCTCCCAGCATCTCTCTCTCTTTCTCTCTCTCTCTCTCTCTCTCTCTCTCTCACTAAGTCATACTCATACACAATTTCTCTTAGTTGACTCTAGCACACTCTTCCTAAATACCCACATGAACAAATTCTTACTGGAAACCTTCACTAACCAATTCTCTTTTTGCCTATTTCCCCACCCCATTATAGCTTCTTATAGCACAATGTGCCTTTCCTTTACAGTTTTTTCACAGCGTGTCATTATACATTTATTTGAGTTTATATGACAATTTTTCTCTCTTACTATACTGTAAGCTCCCTAAGATGGTATCATCAATACTAAACAGGATTTGGTCCATGGCAACCACAAATATTTATTGAATTCAATATGTTAAATTGAACCAAGAAGCTACAAACAGGATTAAGTTTAAAGTTTAAAAGTCGAAGTTCAGGAGGATTGTGAAAAATGGCAGCGGAATAGACAGATGTGTCCCGAGCCTTATCCCGGAGCAGATAGAATGAACAGCTGAAACAAATAACATCCACCCCAAATAGGCAAAGGAGACTGAGCTGCCCAGGGCACTGCAACCACACGAGCAGCAGACATGTGAACAGCCTGCCCCTGTCCAAGGAGCAGCAGCTGTGCGCAGCCTGCCCCCATCTGAGGACCAGCAGCCTTGTGATCAGCCCACCCCCGTCCAAGGAGCAGCAGCTGTGCGAGCAGCCTCCCCCCATCAGCCAGAGGAGCCACCACTGCTGTGAACAGCACCCACCAGAGGAGCTGTTGCCAACTGAGGAGTAGCTGCTTCCATGACTGCCTGAGGAGCAACCGCAGCCCAAGGAGCCACTGCCACCCAAGGAGCAGCCCCTGCACGACTCGACATCTAGATCCATCAGTGAGATCAAAAATGGGTAGACAAAGAAACTGCCAAAGGAAAGAAAAGGAGGGATCAGCAGAAAAGCAGCTAAGTAAAACAGAGGCATGCAATATGTCAGAAAAAGTATTCAGAATAAGGGTCATACAGTTCATAAACTGGATGAAGGAAAAAATCAACAACTTATGTAAGAATCAAGAAGAAATGAAGAGTGATATAGATATAATAAAAAACACCATGGAAAATTTCAACAGTAGAATAGGAAAAGCAGAGGACCGAATTAGCGAATTAGAAGACAGGGAAGCAAAACACACCCAAATTGAACTGCAATTGGAGAAAATAATTAAAAGACAGGAGGAGAACCTAAGGGCGCTATGGGACAACATGAAACGAAGCAATATACGAATAATAGGGGTGCCAGAACGACAGGAAGAGGAACAAGGGTTAGAAAACCTATTTGAAGAAATAATGTCAGAAAACTTCCCTGATGTGGGGATGAAAAAAGTCACACAAGCACAGAGAGTCCCAAACAAGATGAACCTGAAAAGACTCACACCAAGACATATCATAATTATGATGGCAAATGTTTAGGACATAGAGATTTTTAAAGGCTGCAAGAGAGAGACAGAAAGTTACATACAAGGGATTTCCCATTAGATTATCAAATGACTTCTCAACAGAAACACATCAAGCGAGAAAGGAATGGAAGGAAATTTACAAAGTGGTGCAAAGCAAGGGACTGAATCCAAGAATACTCTATCCAACAAGGTTATCATTCAAAATTTAAGGGGAAATAAGGAGCTTCACAGACAAAAAAAAAAAAAAAAAAGGCTAAGGGAGTTTATCACTACCAAGCCAGCAATGCAAGAAATGCTAAAAGGACTGGTGTAAAAAGAAGACATAAAAAGGTAAGAAGGGACACAGGCACAAAACATAAAAATGGCTACAAAAAAGTACCTATCAATAATAACTTTAAATGGAAATGGACTAAATGCTCCAATCAAAAGATATTGAGTGGCTGAATGGATAAAAAACATGACCCATATATATGCTGTCTACAAGAGACCCACTTCAGAACAAGGGACCCACACAGACTGAAAGTGAAGGGATGGAAAAATATCTTTCAGGCAAATGGAAATGAAAATAAAGCTGGGGTAGCAGTACTTATATCTGACAAAATAGACCTCAAAGTGAAGGCCATAACAAGAGATAAGGAAGGCCACTTCATAATTCTAAAGGGATTGATACAACAAGAGGATATAACACTGATAAACATATATGCACCCAATGCAGGAGGACCCAAATACATAAAAAAAACTCCTGATATCAAGGGAGAGATCAACAACAATACTATCATAATAAGGGACTTTAATATACCACTGACAACACTGGATAAATCCTCTAGACAAAAAATCAGCAAAGAAAAAGCAATCCTAAATGACTCACTAGATCAGATGGACTGAATTGACATCTTCAGAACATTTCACCCCAAAGCCACAGAATATACATTCTTCTCAAGTGCACATGGGACATTTTAAAAAATAGACCACATATTGGGTCAGAGGCAAAGTCTCCCCAAATTCAAGAAGATTGAAAACATATCAAGCATCTTTCTTCTCAGACCACAATGGCATAGTATTAGAAATAAACTACAATAAAAACAATCCAAAAAATTCAAACACTTGGAAGCTGAATAGCATGCTATTAAACAATGATTGGGTTAACAAAGAGATCAAAGAAGAAATTAAAAACATCCTGGAAACTCATGACAATAAAAACACAACAACCCAAAATTTATGGGACACAATGAAAGCAGTCTTGAGAGGGACATTTATAGCTCTAAAGGCCTACCTCGAAAAAACAAGAAAAAATGGTAGTAAATCATCTAACTATGATGCCCACTCTCACCACTCCTGTTCAACATACCACTGGAAGTACTGGCCATTGTAATCAGACAAGAAGAAGAAATGAAAGGCATCCAAATTGGAAAAGAAGAAGTAAAAGTGTTCGTATTCGCAGATGACATGATACTGTACATAGAAAACCCCAAAGACTCCATCAAAAAATTATTAGACTTAATAAATGAATTCGGCAATTTAGCAGAATACAAAATTAATGCCAAGAAATCTATGGCATTTCTATACACCAATAGTGAATTTACAGAGAGAGACTAAAAAAGCAATCCCATTTATCATCACACCAAAAAAATTAGGATACCTAGGAATAAAGTTAACTAAGGAGGTAAAAGACCAATATGCAGAAAACAATAGGACACTGAAAAAAGAGATAGAGGAAGACATAAACAGATGGAAGAACATACGGTGTTCATGGATTGGTAGGATCAACATCATTAAAACGTCCATACTAGCCAAAGCAATCTATAGATTCAATGCAATGCACTCCCCATTAAAATACCAATGGCATATTTCACAGACCTAGGACAAACTTTCCAAAAATTCATCTGGAATAAAATAAGACCCCGAATAGCTGCAGTAATCCTGAGAAAGAAGAACAAAGTATTTGAGATCTCAATACCAGATATCAAACTGTATTACAAAGCTACTGTTCTCAAAACAGCCTGGTACTGGCACAAGAACACACATATAGATCAATGGAATAAAATAGAGAACCCAAAAATCAACCCAAACCACTATGCTCAATTAATATTTGACAAAGGAGGCATGAACATACAATGGAGTCAAGATAGTCTCTTCAATAAATGGTGTTGGGAAAATTGGACAGATACATGCAAAAAAATGAAACTAGTCCACCAACTTATACCATACACAAAAATAAACTCAAAATGGATAAAGACTTAAACGTAAGATGGTAAACCATAAAAATACTACTGGAATCCTCAGGCAACGAAATCTCAAACATATGCCGAAGCAATTTCTTCACTGATACCATACCTAGGGCAATGAAAACTAAGGAGAAAATACACAAATGGGACTACATCAAAATAAAAAGCTTTTGCACAGCAAAAGAAACCATCAACAAAACAACAAGAAAGCCCTCTGCATGGGAGAACATATTTTCCAATGTTATCACCCATAAGGGTTTAATCTCCAACGTTTACAGGGAACTCATACAACTTAATAAAAGGAAGATAAACAACCCAATCAAAAAATGGGCAACAGACCTAAATTGATACTTTTGAAAAGAAGACAGAAGGAAGGCCAAGAGGCATATGAAAACATGCTCAAAGTCACTAATTATCCAAGAGATGCAAATCAAAATGACCATGCAGCACCAACTCACACCTGTCAGAATGGCTATCATCAACAAATCAACAAATGACAAGTGCTGGTGAGGATGTGGAGAAAAAGGAACTCTCGTGCACTGCTGGTGGAAATGCAGACTGGTGCAGCCACTGTCTGTGGAGAACAGTATGGACTTTCCTCAAAAAACTAAAACTGGAACTCCCAATTGACCCAGTGATCCCACTTCTAAGAATATATCCCAAGAAACTAGAAACACGAATCAGAAAGGATATATGCACCCCTATGTTCACAGCAGCACAATTCACCATATCTAAGATTTGGAAACAGCCTAAGTGCCCATCAGCAGATGAGTGGATTAAAAAACTGTGGTACATCTACTCAATGGAATACTACGCTGTGGTAAAAAAGGAGTTCTGACCATTTGCAACAACATGGATGGAGCTGGAGAGCATTATGCTAGGTGAAATAAGCCAGGCAGAGAAAGATAAATATCACATGATCTCACTCATTTGTGGAATATAATGAACAACATAAACTGATGAACAAAAACAGATCCAGAGACAGAGAAGCATCGATCAGACTGTCAAACCTCAGAGGGAAGGTAGGGGAGGGTGGGGGTAAGGGGGAGAGATCAACCAAAGGACTTATATGCATGCATATAAGCTTAACCAATGGACACAGACACCAGGGGGGTGAGGGCATGAGTGGGGGTGTTGGGGGGCAATAGGGGAATAAGGACACATATGTAATACCTTAATAAATAAATATTTTTTAAAAAGTCAAAGTTCAGGATCGTGTTGAGGTCACACTACAGAAGAGGTTGTCCTGGTAGCACACGTGCAATGCCTCACAGATGTGCAAGTCAGATAGTCTGCCTCAAAGGAAAGGAAAAAGGCAGACATCCTGCCATCACACAGAACTGTTATAAAAAATAAAGTATGCATGGGAAAGTGTTTTATACATTTTAATAGCTGTTGTTCATAGATTTTGTGTAAAGCTATGTAATCTATATATATAAAAGCCTAAGTGACCGTTATGACTGGACGACCAGACAACTGGGCGACTGGCAGATAGCTATGACACGCACTGACCACCAGGAGGCAGACATTCAATGCAGGAGCTGCCCCCTGGTGGTCAGTGCACTCCCACAGCCAACTTCCTGCAGCCAGCCAACCTCCTGTGGCTGGCCAACCTCCAGTGGTCCCTCCCCACTGCTGGCCAGACCCCACTATCGGGATTGGGCGAGCCGGCCCTGATTGGCCCTGATAGCTGGCCAGGCTGAGGGACCCCACCCATGCACGAATTCATTACTTCTGATCAGGGCTCCATTCCCTGGACACTATCCCTGACAAAGGAGGCATCTTGGAATAAAGAGCTCATGTTCTTCCTCCATCAGCTAAGCTGGCCTCTTGTTTGGCCTGGGGTCATCTTATCCAAGGAACTGAGGACACATGTGCTCTCATATAGCCCTCCTCTTTACTTTACATGGGAAAGATTTGAAATTCAAGTTTGCTGTTTGGGCCTCTAGTGTGATATAAGATTCATGAAGACAAAGATCTAACCCCAGTGTAAAGAACAGTGCCTGGCATGTGTAGCTGCTCACTAATTGCTTGTAAATGAATAAAATGTTTATCTCTCATATTTAAATAAGTTAAATTAATGGACTATTTTTTTGAATGATTGATTCCTATTCTCTGAACTGTCAGACTAGCCATAGATGAATTTAAGTTAAAGGTTCTAAAAAATAAGATACAGTCACCTATATAAAATGGTTTTTAAGACTTAAAATAGTAGAACACACAAATGATCCCTTAAAAATAACTTCAAGACTTATGTCCCTAGTTAATTGCTATTAATTCTTAAAATCAACTTGGGTATCACCCCCAGAAACCTGTCTTGACTCACACTGGGGTGAAGTACTCACCACCCCCGCCCCCAACACAGATACAAACACCACACCCTAAACTTCTCTAGCACTGTAGCATTATCTCTTTCATAGCATATTTCTTATTATTTTGAAATTCACATGTCTTCCCCACCAATCTTTAAGTTCCATTAGGTCAGTAAAACTGTCTTATTTTTCTAATGGTTGCTAATTCTAACATAGTATCTGGCATTTAGTAGATGCTAAATAATTTTTGTTGAAGTCAACTGAATTCTTGAAGACTTTCATAGATGGTATCAATTTTATAACCTGATTCACTCATGCATTAGCTTTTCAGCTAATCCCTGTTCATACCTGGAACTGATGATAACATATTTCATAAAGACTTTCTGGACCAATTTCAAGGTACCAAATGTCATTTAAAAAGAATTCTGATCAATACTAGTTTAAATTAGATATCAAAAAATCCAATGCATACATAAGTGTTTGCACTATTTATATAAAGCTAAACTCAACAGTTTTTTCCATTTCCTTTCCTTCATTTAGCATGACATTTTACCTGATATTCCTGAACTTCTGGGTAAAGCAAATGCATTTCTATTAGAGCCAGTATTCCCCCATGAGATTCTGTCAACAGGTGTTTAAGCTTCTTCATTCTATGTACACTTTCCCTACTTGCTCAATTACTGGAACTAGAATTCTTTATTAAAGAATCTACTGTGAGTGCTATAAAGACTGAATCTACTCAAATAAATAAGGCTCTTCTGGATTGCATGCGGAATAAAAATTTAAGGCCCAACTCTCTCCAGTATTGTATAATGTGTGGTCAATGGATAGTATGCCGGTGTTTTCTTTCCTATATCTTCACTCAGTTCTGAAATTTGGTGGGGGAAATAATATTCAAGGAACATACTAAATTTACAATTATCAGTATGTCAAAAACTAAGGGAAATCCCACTGTAAGGAAATATAGTTGATATTTTTCCTAACAAACATGACATACCAGCATAAGTCCAGATATTCCAGATAACTGTCTATAGTAAACATATAACTTGTGTTACCCATCTGTGCAACTGCCATGTATTTTTTAAAGCACCAAAATTCACAAAAAAATTGTCTTAAAGAAACAAATGATAGAAAAGTGTACAGATGTTTGATTTATTTCTCTGAGTAGGCCCTTCCCCAGAAGGAAATGCACTGTCTTTGAGATGTGTGGTTCACCTTTGGGAAATAAGAGTAAGGATGAGGGTAGAATCATTGTTCTGCAATCCTAAACTGGCATTCTAGATATATTTGCAAAAATACTTATGAGTCTCAATTTTTTTAAGTTGACTTTGCCATGTATTAATTTTGAATTCTCCTGATATTGCTCCATTTTCTTTTCCCAAGATTGTTTCATACACACACACACACACACACACACACACACACACACATTTTCATTTCCCTGACTAATTTCAATTGTATTTATTATCTCCTGTTCTTTTCTTTCTCCCACATCTCCTGCCCCAACAGAATGAATATTCTCACATGTTTTCTTTTGGATTAACCAGGTCCCCAACTATTATTGCTTTGCAGCAGCCCCTGCTGGTAAAAGACATCATCCAATTTTTCTGTCTCTTCATAGCTGTGCTTGTCAAGACCGGTGATTAATGTGCAACAAACCATGCCACTGTCTAGCCACAAGTGGCCTGCAGGATCAGCAGACCCTAGACTGGGGCTACCAGTCTACAGAGATCAACTGTCCCCTTCAGCGTAGAAAGAGTATCAGAGGAATGCATAATTTTTATGCCTTCTTTTCCAAACTCAAAATGGAGATTTTAATCAAGTTATCATCAGAAAACAGAAGTTATATTACAGGGAAAAAATTATCCTCACAGTCCCATCAATTCCTGCTAGCTCTATTTCCCCTCCCCATCCTAACTGACACATTCAAAATCTGTTAGCTGATATTCCCTACACAGCAAAGCAAAAGCCCAACAGCATTTCAAACAGCCTCCACTAAATAAAGCCTCAGTGGTGAGCCAGACTCCCAGTAAGTGGTATTTTCCTCCCCCCTCAAAAAAAAAAAAAAACTTCAATTATCTATATCTATATACCTGTATCACACCTATCTATATATCACATTTCTGTATTGCCCTTGTTTCTAGCACACACATAAAAAATGATTTGAAATTGGTTGTGAATAAAATGATAAAAGGAAAACAACACAGCAAAAGATAGACCACCTGAAAATCTTCAGTTGAAGCACAAGTTGTGACATGATGTCAAAGAGGCATTCTTTTCACAGACAAGGCGCGGTGTTAAATTAGGCTGGTGCTGACTGCTCTTCCAAGGACTGTTGATAGATGCTTAGGAGAGGAAAATCTTCCTTTCTGGTTGACCTTAAAAGCTGTCTTACCCCAGGCCTTAAGCGTTTAAATGTGAACATAAAACATTTTTTCTTTGATCCCAGAAAAAAAAAATATTCCCAACCTATTCTCTTTAGTTGTTGCTTACCATCTGCCCATGGGTATAGAAAATATATACGTTTATATACAGAAACAGATGGATGTATAGATATATTAATTCTCAGCTAAAGAATAAATGCATTTATCATTCAAGTTGACAGAACTAGAGTGGAAAACACCCAGGTGATTGCAATTTGTTTTGCCATCCACCCATGAAAATTCTCTATAGTGGAAAGAAAATAGAGCAGGCAGGTTATAATAATAGAATATATCTATTTTTCCTCACATTTATCATTTTATTTAAGCCAATCTTCCCAAGCAGTATAAAATGTATACATTTATAATAGGGATACAATGCCTTCAGGACTAAGTTGAATGGGGTGGGTGGGGGAGTGGGGAGGAAACTTCTGAACTAATCTACATGACCGTGAGTCACGTAACAGAAAACAAGACGGTGATTGGGAGAAATAAAAGAGACAAGAACAATGGAGGACAGGAAACAGGACACAGAAGACAAACCAATTTAAAGATTGGGAGTATGTGGCTATTTTGATATCAGGAAATCTATCTTTAAAAGGAAGGGTGAATAAGCCTAAAACAATGGGAGATGCATTGTATTGTATGCACAATCTCAACAGGAACAACATCCCTTCAAAAGGGTAACCTCAGGGCTACTTCTAACTCAAATCAGATGCAAACTCTAATTTTATTTCATAGCAAATAATATGACCAGGTGATGTTTCCAGTCTTCTCACTTAGCAATACAATATCATACAATGGGCAAACCAAGGCCCCCAGGACCTGGCAAGCATGATTGGTGAGAGTAGTGACTATTTTAATGAAACAGAATCATCCAATGCCTTTTTTTTCTATTTGAAAACCAAAGCTGACCCCAAAGAGGCATCTTGATATAGCAAAGCAACACGACCCAGGCTGATATAATAGAAACCTCTTAGGCAAAGCTGCTAATAGTTGTACCTGCTAAAGAAAAGAAAGATAAAGAAATCAAAACAAAACAATGTATATTTCCTCAACACAAAAGATAAACTTTCAAGTTGTGATACGGGACTTTGACTTACACAAACCTTGACTTAAAGCTTCAGTGTGCAGACGGGAAACTGTTAAGTCATCTGACCTTCATCTGTATTCTATTTGGCAGACACAAAAATACTACCGAAGAAATATCACTCTCATAAAGCAATACAAAAAAGTCACTAATGTATAACTGTATCCGGCAAGGGGAAAGCACTAGGATTTATTCATTGTTAATGAATTACCAGTAGTAGGAGTATATTTATATTCTTTTGTGAAAAAAAAAAAAAAAAAGGTTTCATTATACCAATGGGTATATGCTCCTTTGACAACCTTCTTGGCAGCGATTATAAAAGCAGCATCTTGGGGGAAGTGTCATGAGGACCCAGCTTATTAAATTTTGTAAATCACAAGGCTTGTCTGCAAATGCAGAGCACTACAGCTGATTTAGTCGTTGGCCTAGAAACTCTGCTGCTAGGACCATTAAACAGGTCCAGAGTTTAAGCTGCACAGTAAATCATACTCCAAAGAATCAGACAGAAATTTTGCCTCGTGTTTTCTGTCTGGAAAGTGCAAACCGCGGCACTGCAGCAGCCCTGTGAGATGCTATCAGATTTTCACAGCGATGCAGCGAGCTTGTGCACCTTGATGGAGCCCACCCGAGACTATTGTGGAGTTCTGTGAATTTTAATACCAAAAATGGAGAACCAAATAAAATTAGGCTTTTTCTATCTGAAAAATCTTCACAGCTGGAATAGATAGAACCAATATTCTTTTTAGGTTATGCCAGCTTTTAAAGTCACTTTCAACAAATAGCTACCATTAGAAACAGCGAGGACAATGCAGTTGATCGTTTAAAAATAAAGGGTTGTCATTTTGAATTTTTTTTTCTTAAAAGGAATAATGAATTGCCTATAGCTACTATGACTCAAAGATCTCTTTAGAGGCCACAAATAATCAAAGTTGTAAAGCGAGCGAAGTCATATGTCAAAGAAACCTAATCCAATTAATTATTCTTTGTAGTAATTCTGTCACAAAACTTTCTAATGTTTTGTTTCTATTGAGATGTAAACTGTTAGCTGGTAATTTGTAGCTTACTCGGTTATTTAATAATATATTAATTTTTAAATGAAGTTTTTTCATACAAGATTACACCTTTGAAAGTTTTTAATGGCCAAGTTATAAATAGCTAGCTATTTCATAAAAACTCTTCTGCAATATGGACACTAAAGGAAAATGATTTGGAGTATGTAATATTTTATTGTATTTATAATTTGATAAAACTTTACATTCTGTAATTATTGCATAGTTATAAAAGCATTTAATTTCCTCAAAATAAATACAAAATTGCCCCCACGAAACTCATATAATCTGGGAGTTTGTTTTTAAGTCATCATATTTAAAATAAAAAAAAAACTCCCAGATTATATGAGTATAGTGGGGGCAATTTTATACTCACATAATCTGTGAGTTTGTTTTTAAGTCATCATATAAAAAATAACCCTATGCTATTCAACATCACTTCTAGGATAGACCCCTGAATATGGTAGACAATAAATGTTGGCTGATGAGAAGCATGATTCTGCCCATTCTATAGATTTTGTAAATATGAAATCCTGACTTAGTTTTCCTTGGTAAAACAGCATAAGCCAATTGACTTAGGCAATTTATATCATGAAGCCCACTTCAAGGAAAAAAAGTGTCAATCATTTATTGAGCTCATCCTACTGTCCCCCAAGATTCTGTATACCTTGTACTTCATAGTGTAATGCAATAGAACATAGCTTGCTTAAATTTATATTTTTTTTACCATTTTGTTATGTTAAGATATACAAATCTATGTTTGGAGGGTATGATTAAAATGTAGTTTGATATCAATAGAAGGAAAAGGCGGAAATCAATACTGTGAGAGCTAATAAAGACAAATGTTCTCTGATTCACTTAGGGAAGAAATAATGGATGAAAAATTGAATATAATTCAGCAATGTAACACTGTCACCAAAAGGCAAATGCTATATCGGATCGTATTAGTAGACATATCATGTAAAACAAGCGAGGTAATTTTTCAGCAGTGGCCATTCTCAATACTATTGGTTAGGACCAAATTAGAAAAACACCTGAACTTTGGGGCACAATCATTGCACAAAATGTTGTATCATTTCACAAGAAAACAAAACAAAAACACAAAGAAAGATTAGTTAATTAATATAGATGGAGATAGGTAGATAGATAGATATCATATACAAGGTTTAGGAAACCAGACTTGCTTTCAGGGATTAGAACTAAGTTTATGTTCAGTCAAAAGCAAAGCCAACTAAGGGAGAACATAATTACTGTAAAGCCAAATGCATAAAAGGAAAAAAAATCTAAAAAGAAAATAGGGACCATTTGCTTTTATTAGGCTGTGCTAGAACCAACAACAAATGATCCCAGTTGTTTCAGACAATGGTTTACATTAAAAAGAAAGGACAATCTTTTTATAGACTAGCATGCAATGATACAATATGTCTGGGATCCCAGCCATTGGATCAACATATCAGGAGCCTGGCTGGTGTGGCTCAGCTGTTGAGTGTCAACCCAGGAACCAAGAGGTCACCAGCTCAGTTCCCGGTTAGGGCTCAATACCTGGTGGGGGGTGTGCAGGAGGCAGTCAATCGATGATGTTTCTCTCTCATCAATGTTTCTATCTCTCTATCCCTCTCCCTTCCTCTCTCTCTAAAAAAAATATATAAAACATATTTTTAAAATATATATCAGTATACTTAGCCTTTCAAACATGATTTGGATTAATAAATACATGGCTGAAGACACCTTCAAACACTTATAGTTGTCCTGTTGCCTATATAAGATGACATCTAGCTAGATTATGTCATATTATAAAGGCAACAGGGCAAAACTGAACAAAACAGCCAGGGAAATTTAGCTTAAAGTTAGAGAGTCCAAGAATCTTTGAATCTCTACTTTGTCAAAAAGAAATATCTCAGAATAAAAATGGAAAATTAGCTAATTTTATTGATAACTTGCTATATAACTAATACTGTCTTATATTTTTTACTTATAAAATCCCAGTATACAAACAATCACGAGAGCCATATGCTATTATTATTACAAATGAGAAAGTGAGGTTTAGGTGTCGCAGATGGAAGTGGGGTTTTGCGGTGTCATGAGGAAAAGCATTTCCAGGGACCCACAAAGAGGATGAAGTCTGGTGGAAATGTTTATTCCAGAAGCAAAATTAAAGGAGTTCTCCAATGTTGCCAGTGTCCTATCTCTACCTGACCAGCCATGGAAAATCCAGTCCAGTAATCGAGTCAATGTCCAGAGATCCTGTGTCATATTAAAGTTCCGTCCAATGCAGCATTCGCTGGCTTTGCTTGTGCTCCCAGCTGCAATCCATTGCTTTGTTGCTGTACTCAGGCTCTAACCTGGAGCCTGTTTGGAGTCCCCCGTGGCCTTCGACTGCTAAGGCCACAAGGCTATGGAGAGAGAACAGGCCAGCTCAGGCAAGAGTGGGTCAGGAGAGAGGAGAGAGAGAGAGAGAGAGAGAGAGAGAGAGAGAGAGAGAGAGAGAGAGAGAGAGAGAGAGAGAGGTTTTTTCTCCTTGGGTTTTCACCAGGAGATTTTTCAAAATAATCAATTAGCTTCCCAAGTTTTTGTGGGCTTGCCCTGGGATCCACACCCTGATGAATAACCCCTTTTCCAGGATAGACTGACAGGCCTCTACATTGGAGCACCTCCCCCTGTGCCATTTTGGCTTCATTGAGCACATCTTTCTCTCCCCCAGCTCCTCCCTCCCACACACACACAGTGTGATATTGGAGTAGGGAAGGAAGGGGTGTTAATCCTCTTGGAGGGACAATGCTGTGGAATGTGAAGCTGTAGCTTCCTGGTGACGCAAACAGGTCTCTGTTTCCCAGATGAATATGCTCAACAATTTCTGACTCCCTTGCTCTCTTTTCCTCTTAATAACTATAGAATGACAGAAACATGGCGCGGTTGTCATTTTACCCACAAGGTACCACGGGTAGGATTTTGAACCCCCTAGTCTAGCTGCAGGGCATATAGTAGGCCTATTCCAACCCTCAGTTACCCGAAAATAGACCACAAAGTTGACAGGAACTAAGTAAGGTGGGTTAGGATGACAGTTTAAGTATCACTAGAACTACATTTGGTGAGTAAAGAACTAATCTTTTGATGTAGAAGGAGAAAATTAAATTTGGAAGAAGGAAAATTTTAGGTTTAATGAATAACATTAACACTAGAACACATATTGTGAAAGGCTAAACATTATCTCCAGAGACTTCCTAAAATTCTAAATAGTTTAGATTTTCATCTATTGTGATGATTTTGTGAATTTTTCTCCTGTATATAGAGTATTACATTAAATCCTCCTAAACTCTTTTATAGCATATGATTTTACATAAATCATTACACTGCATTGGAAACACCACACTACGGTACTTCTAAGGGAATATTTAATTTCTGTATAATGTAGATTAATTTAATATTTAATTTCTGTCTAATATAGATTAATTTCATTAATAGAGGCAGCTGGCTACATAATCATATCCCCAAATTTTGCATCTCTTGGGTCTCATTGAAAGAACAGGCAGTTAGAAAAGGGAATAGGAAAGCAATCTAGGACATGGTCATGATTATGACAATTACCTAAATGGTATCACTTTTAGGATAAGCATACAAAATTCAGAAACATTATCAAAGATGTATTCATGATATAAGAATGTCTAGCTGCAAAACAGATATTGCATTCATGCTGCTTCTTATAAAAATCCAATGATTATAACTAATCGCTCTTGCTCTTATAGCTTCCAGATATTTCAATATTCTCTCTCTCGCGCGCTCTCTCTCTCTCTCTCTCTCTCTCTCTCTCTCTCTCTCTGTGTGTGTGTGTGTGTGTGTGTGTGTGTGTCACTGAAAGCTTTTTATTTCTGACCAAAATAATGATCCTTTAGTTGATATAGGACTTCCTCTTTCAACTTTCACCTCCATTACCTATTTGAACATGCATACAATAACACCAGTTCTGCTGGGGATGTTTCCTACCTGTGTCATTATTCTGTTTTTTTGCCACTATCTAAGGATCTTTTGGAACAACATCATATTCTTTCATAATGGGTTTCATTCATCTGTCCCTGTGTATAAAATTGCATACATAAATGATCATTCCCTTTCTGCTCAATAAATATTCTCATTAAAACTCTTAAGTTGAAGATAAAAGTTTTTTGTCTAATACCATTTTTAATTCTTATATATAATACTGAAGAGTTTGAGAATATAGTACTAAAGTCAAAAATAGAGTGATTTTTCTGGATTCTAGACCCTGAGCCTTTTCCAAAGAAAAAAATATAGTAGCACTGTTTATATAAGACACTGGTTCTTCACTGCTCTTCATTGAATATTCACTAATTGACAAAACATTGTTCACACCTAGGAAGATCTACGACAGGATTGGTTTAAACATTGGCTCTGCCACTTCCTAGCTGTATAAATTGACAACTTAACTCTGCACCTATTTCTGCATGTTTAATGGGAATAACATTAGTTATGTTTCAGAATGACTATGAAGGTTAGAGAACAAATCAGATTACTAAGGTATTTTGCACAGAGGAGATAAGCAATGAATGGTAACTTTTAAGATTATGTTTTTAATCTAATTAAAGTCAAAGAAGAATCCAAAAGAAGGCAGTGGGTTCTTGCACAGAAAATCTGAAAGTTGGGGTTGGAAGAGTCTCTGCCAATCTTCCATTCCTGTGGACTTACTTTGTGCCTCTAAGACTTCTCTAGTGATGGGGTGGTTTCAAGAGGACAGAGTCCCAAGTCCCACACTTCTTCCATCAAAGGATCTCAGAATTTATTTGTTTGATGCACTGGGCTTTCAAATAAAATTGTATTTGATAAAAAGTTTATTTTAGTAAAATAACCTTGGAAGCTATTTGCAACATTTAAAAATCAAACAGATTTTTAAAATATCTTAAGAGTTGAGATACCAAAAGACAAAAGTATATGAAAAAAAAAATGATTAAGTTCAGGGGTCTCTAACATTAGAGGAAAAACATTCTGCATATTTTAAGAGTTAAAGAGATACAAAATACTATCAAGAGTGTAGCCATCTAAGAGAGAACTATAAAATCATCTGACTTGTGGAATATATGATTAGCTGTGGCTTTAAATTAAGAAGGCCCTGGCACATATAATTTATAGGTCAGTACATCCTATCCATATTAGTTGCTTCCTGACCAGAACTTCTGATCATTAATTACATCAGCCAATTGAAAAAGCAACCCAAAACATCACTCTTGAGAAGGCCACCCTAAAAATTGTCGGAGACAATAAAATTGCATCCCCCAAAGAAAACATTGTTTAAGCTATGCAGATTTAGAACTGAATATAGAATATTTAAGACATTCATTCATTCATTCATTCATTCAAAGGTATCTATTGGTTATATGCTAGGTTCCAGGTACTGTTCTGGACACTGTGTATACACTAGTGAGCAGAACAGAAAATGTCTCTACCTTTGTAAACTTTGTATTTTAGTCAGGGGATAAATATAATAACAGATAAATGAGTAGAGCTGATGATTCTAGTGGCCTGTTTACATTTCCTCCACACTTACTGGTTGAAGGCTATTAACTGTGAACAACTGCAACTAGAGACAGAAATGAGTGCCAAAGTCCTGAAAATAGTCCTCAACCAATGACAGAAGAGGTGCTGTTAGGTGCCTACTCCAGTTTCCTCACCTCTTGGTGGGAAGTAATTGAGCCTAAGTTGTCCACAGAGAAAGGATGGGTAATAATTTACCTCTCTCTGACTCACTACCTCACTCACCGACCTGTTTTTCTTGGGGTCTCTTCCAAAATAAACTACTTGTACTCAAATTTTATCTCTTGAGCTGATTCTAGGAGAACTTGTCTACTTCCAGATAATTCGTACATTAATAGTATGTTAAAAGGTGATACAAGCTATGAAAAAATGCCCAGCACATTAAGAAGGATCTGGATTAGAAGGCAAAGGAGGAGGTGGTGAAAGGCATTTGAACACAGACTTGAAGGAGATAAAGAGATAAACCATGGGTGTATGTGGGAGAAAGTGAATGCAGAGGTCCTAAGGCAGGAGTATGCCTGGTGTATGCAGAACATTAAAGGAAACCACTGTGATTGTAATGGAGTGAGTGAATGGAGTGTATGAAGGAGTGTTAACAGAGTGCGTGAAGTAGAAAAAGGGATACAAGAGAGACAACAGTTGTAGAGAGGTTTTAAAGATTTTATAAGGTCTTATAAAGACTTTGGATGTTAGCCTAAGTGATATAGTAAAACGAAAGGATTTGAACAGATGAGAGACATAACCTGCCATGTTTTAAAAGCTTATCTTTTAGTTATTGTGTTGAGAAAGAACTATAGGAGGTCAAAAATTAAAGTAGAGAGACCAGTAGGACATTTATTACAAAAATACATGCAAGAGTCAATCAATGGATAAGTGAATAAATTGTGATGTTTACATACAATGACATATGATTTGCCCATAAAAAGGCATGAAGTATTGTTGTATGCTATGACATTAATGAACCTTGAACATTTTATCAAAAATGAAAAAACTCAGACACAAAATATTACATATTGTATTATTCCATTTATATGACATATCCTGAATAGCCAAATTCATAAAGACAGAAAGCAAAGGTCTTTAGAAGTTATTTAGACTTATAAACATATAGTAAAGTTTTGTAAAATGAACCAAAAAGCTTAATGAAGAATGAGGTTTTAAAATCTCTAATTTTAATCAATTGGCTATTATTTTTTAAAAGCAAGTTAACTACTGAATGGTCTTTCTACACACAAAACCACCCCTAAGGGCATCACCAAACTCATATTCAATAGCTTGCTCTGATGAAAGATGAAGCGATTGAATGTCTACTGTCTAGTCAAGCATTTTTCTGAGAAGACCAGAGAAATTAAATTGCTACTTAAATTTCAAAGCCTAGATTTCCAGATACCTCTTGGCATTATTCATGCCCTGGGAGCTGTGGTTTAATTGTGAGTTATTTTGGAAGTCTTGGCATTTTGTATTACATGTCAAGTTACTTAAAAAATGTTTGGAGGTCCACCTTATTAAGGTATTGATATCTTTTACCATTGTTGTGGCTGTTTTAACTGTTCAACATAATGAATACAAGAAACCAATCCAATGTATATATGACACGATGCTGCCCATTAGGGAGTAATGGAGCTGCCAGTATATCCCTTATGTCACTATCAAGGCCACAGCAGGTACTGTCCGAACAAAGGAGAGAATTTACATTAGGAGGTGTGAAAGAAACTGCATTCATGTTTACCATATTTGAATAGAAATCAAAAAGTTTAAAATATTAATAAAAATTGGGGAAAACATATAAAACTGTGCTGATAAAAACTTTTAAAATATTGTGCATAGGTAATACTGAGCTCTGTTGGATTGAAGCTATTTTTAATTTATGATCAACTCTTAATATGACAAGTGTAGTTTCATTGTGTTTTTCTTTTAAGGATTTAAGGCATCTGAAATTTTTAGTTGCTTTCATAAGTATAATGTATTTAGGTGGATTTGATAATGGATTATTTATGAGGCTGTTTGGAAGTTAAATAAGGTAGAGTCATGACATGAAAATAGAAAATCAGTTTGAGCAGCTGAAATTTGCAGCCAAGCTTTCTATATTAGTTTAATTCACTGGGTGATTCTTCATATCCTTCTGAGTTTTATCTTTTGAGGAAAAAAAGATTATCAAAGAAAAAAATAATAACTAAGAGTTACTTAATCACAGGAAAGTAGAACATGAAATATAAAGAAAGATAACCTGTTAAGTAATGTATTTAATATGTCATTTCTTGCCTAACCCACTTAAATATTTTATTATTTCCAAAATTAACTATGAATATTATTTTTCTCCTTCCTAAATAAAATTCTTGCCCATTTTACAAATTTTTTTTTCTAAAATTGGGAAAATATCGAAATGTTTCAAAAAAGAAAAAAGTGGCCCTGGATGGTTTGGCTCAGTGCATAGAGCATTGGCCTGTGGCCTGAAGGGTCCCGGGTTCAATTCTAGTCAAGGGCACATGCCTCAGTTGCAGGCTCCATCCCCAGTAGGGGGAGTGCAGGAGGTAGCTGGTCAATGAATCTCTCTCGTTACTGATGTTTCTATCTCTCTCTCCCTCTCCCCTTCTGAAAAAAAAAAAAAAAAAGAAAAGAAAAAAGTTTCCCACGGATTCACTATCAATAGTCAATATTTTAGTATATCCTTTCCAGGTTTCTTTTCCTACATGTATATAAACAGATTTTTAAAAGCAAATTTGAGATCATGTTTTTTCTCTAGTTTAGTATTCTTTTCTTCCTGGGGTAATTTTATTTTGTGGACATTTTTCCAAATCTATCAAAACCAGTAGTTTCACCCTGGCACTGCTGTGAGTAGAATGAATCAATTTCTTCTTTCATCATCCCATTCAAGACTCACTTTTCCCAGAAGGAAGTGTTACACTGGGCAAACTGCCCTTAAAAATACTGGAGAAAAGAAGAAAGAACTAGAGTAAGGAGCCTACAGGGTTGTTATGAATTCTCTAGAGAGAAAGCAAGCACATGATCTTACCTTCCAGCTAACAAGATGAAGAGGAAATTCCCCAAGGGGAATCAGAGTGCTCTCTGGAATAAAGGGAAATAAATGCTAGATTGAAAACTCCATGGGGGCATAAATCTTTATCTTTTTTGTTCAAATGTTACATAGAGTCAGTGCTTAATAAACATTTTTTAATTTAATAAATCTTTATTGTTCAGATTATTATAATTGTTCCCCTTTTTTCCCCCCCATAGCTCCCCTCCACCCGGTTCCCACCCCACCCTTTGCCCTTACCTTCCCCCCCCGCCGTTGTCCTCACCCATAGGTGTACGATTTTTGTCCAGTCTCTTCCCACACCCCCTACACCCCTTTCCTCCTGAGAATTGTCAGTCCACTCCCTTTCTATGCCCCTGATTCTATTATATTCACCAGTTTATTCTGATCATCAGATTTTTTTTATTCACTTGATTTTTATATTCACTTGTTGATAGATATGTATTTGTTGCTCATAATTTTTATCTTTACCTTTTTCTTCCTTTTCCTCTTCTTAAAGAATACCCTTCAGCATTTCATATAATACTGGTTTGGTGTTGATGAACTCCTTTAGCTTTTTCTTATTTGTGAAGCTCTTTATCTGACCTTCAATTCTGAATGATAGCTTTGCTGGGTAGAGTAATCTTGGTTGTAGGTTCTTACTATTCATCACTTTGAATATTTCTTGCCACTCCCATCTGGCCTGCATTGTTTCTGTTGAGAAATCAGCTGACAATCCTATGGGTGCTCCCTTGTAGGTAATTAACTGTTTTTCTCTTGCTGCTTTTGATATTCTCTCTTTGTCTTTTGCTCTTGGCATTTTAATTATGTGTCTTGGTGCGGTCCTCTTTGGATTCCTTTTGTTTTGGGTTCTGTGCACTTCCTGGACCTGTAAGTCTATTTCTTTCACCAGGGGGGGGAAGTTTTCAGTCATTATTTCTTCAAATAGGTTTTCAGTATCTTGCTCTCTCTCTTCTTCTGGCACCCCCATAATTCTGATGTTGGTACGCTTAAAGTTGTCCCAGAGGCTCCTTACACTGTCTTCAACTTTTTGGATTCTTTTTGCTTTTTGCTTTTCTGGTTGTATTTTTTGCTTCTTTGTATTTCAAATCTTGACTTGATTCTTGCGGTCCTCTAGTCTGCTGTTAGGTCTCTGTATATTTTTTTTTATTTCAGTCAGTGTATGTTTAATTTCTAGTTGGTTCTTTTTCATATCCTCGAGGGTCTCGCTAAATTTATCGGCCTTTTCTAGGAAATTCTTGAAAAACATTATAACCGTGGTTTTGAACTCTATATCCAGTTGTTTGCTTTCCTCCATTTCTTTCATTTGTGATCTGTTTCTTTGTCTCTGCATTTTCGCTGCTTCCCTGAGTTGGTAGAGTAGCTTTGTGTGCTAGGTGTCCTATAGGGCCCAGTGGCTCAGCCTCCCCAGTTACCTGAGATGGACACTCTTGGTGCACCCCTTTGTGGACTGTGTGCACAGCCTTTTTGTAGTTAATTCTTGATTGTTGTTGGTTTCACTGGGAGAAATTGACCTCCAGGCCAATTGGCTGTGAGGATCAGCTGTGTCTATGCTGGGAGAACTTCTGCGCTGAAGACACCCTTATAAAACAAGACTTGCAAAATTGCAAAAGCCTCTTGCTCAGCTTGGATGGGGTGGAGTCTCAGGGCGAAGCAGACAGCCTTGGTTTCCCGTCAGCCCTGCCCTATGATGCCCCTGGGTCTCAGTGTCCCTCAGTAATTGCTGCAAGCACCTCTGAGAGAAAGCCACCCTCTAGTTTCGCCCGCTGCCAGACAGTCCAGTTTCTCCCCCAATGAATCTGGATTCCCAGATTCTCACCCGGAACTGGAGTTCAGAGCAGTCAGGAGCTTCTGTCTCCCTCCCGCTAGAGAAAGCCAGCAGCACACTCAGCAGTCAGTCCTCTGCTTGCACTCGCATGCGTGCCTCCAGACCTCTGCCTTTCTCAGCTCCCCTGAGTTTCAGTGTGCTTTTCTCTTTTCCTGACAGTCCAAATTACCCCCATATGTGTCTGGATCCCCGGGGTCTTGCCTGGAACTGGGGTTCAGTGCAGTCAGAAGCTTCTGTCTCCCTCCCACTTGGGATAGCCAGCCAGGCACTCAGTCGCCCGTCCTCTCCGCACACACGCATCTCTGTACCTCCAGCCTTTTGCAGCTCCTCTGAGTCTCCATGTACTTTTCTCTACCCTTCTAGTTGTAGAATTTCCACTCAGCCAGATTTCCTGTGGTTTTGGATGATGTCCGTTTTGTCTTTTAGTTGTAGTTTTGAAATTGTTGTGCGAGGCAGCAGTTTAGGTGTTTACCTACACCGCCATCTTGGTTTCTCCTTAATAAACATTTTTTGAGAAAATTGAATTGGGTAGGCAAAAAAGAAAAGGAAGGAAGGAAGGAAAGAAAGAAGGAAGGAAATAAAGAGAAGAGAAAGAAAAGAGAAAAAAAGAAAAATAGGGAGGACTAAATTTAGGGTAAATACTATCTTAATAAAGAAAGAGTCAAATTTGGTGACCCTTTTTCTTTTCAATACATATAAAGGGTAACTTTAAAGAAATGTAATCAATTTTCTTGGATGGCTTACTTATTGACTTTGAAGCCAATTTTCAAAAGGAAGCTCTAAAATGATCTTAAACAATGGCAGCAATGTTGGTGTAATACAGAGCTCCCCTATGGGAACATTCTAAAGGACTCATTTGGATGTTTAAGTCCTACAATGCAGGCTTTTAAAAAATTCATTTGTGATTATATATTGCATATGTTCTATAAACTAATTGGTTAAGGAAAGCAATATAAAGCAATAAGATAACTAAGAGAGAAGCAGGAAGGCAATCACTCTAAACATGGTAGGTTTAATAAAATTTACAGATCAAATATAATTTTGGAGGACTAAATTATTTTTAAACATATTTGCAAGGCCTGCTAAAAGCTATACTAATAGTTACCATATATCTAATACTATGTCTAAGATATGTTACACTAAATTACCTATAATATTCATAACAACTTTCCTACTAAATAAGTAACCACTGCTACAATTTTATAGGTAAGGAAATTGAGGGCCAGAAAATTTGAGTTGTTCAAAGCCACGCAATAAAGCACGACAAAGCCATGATCTGAACCAGTCTGTTCAGGGCCAAACCCTGAGTGTGATACTGAGTGCAAAATTCTCTAAAAGCAAAAGAACAAACAGATAGTGTCCCATGTTCTCCTTTCAGACACACATCTATACTAATAAAAGGGTAATATGCTAATTAGATGGGGAGACCTTCTGGATGTCCTTCCAGACAAAGCCATGGTGGCAGGGTCGGGGCAGAGGCAGGTTAGGGGAGATCAGGCCAGTGGGAGGGGGCAGTTGGGGGCAAGCAGGTGGCAGATGGGGAAAGTTGGGGGTGAGAAGGCTGGCAGGGGGGCAGTTGGGGGCAATCAGGCTGGCAGGGGGCCAGGTGGAGGCAATCAGGCTGGCAGAGGAGGGCAGGTGGAGGCAAGAAGGCTGGCAGGGGGAGCAGTTGGGGGCAAGCAGGCCTGCAGAGGGGGGCAGGTGGGGGCTAGAAGGCCAGCAGGGGGGCAATTGGGGGCAAGCAGGCCATCAGGGGGGGTAGTTGGGGGCGATCAGGCTGGCAGGGGGCAGGTAGGGGCAAGCAGGCTGGCAGGGGTCAGGTGGGGGCAATCAGGCTGGCAGGGTGGCAGTTGGGGGCAATCAGGCTGGCAGGGGGTGCAGTTGTGGGCGAGCAGGCTGGCAGGGGATGCAATTGGGGGTGATCAGGCCAGCAGAGAGGGGCAGGTGAGGGCAAGAAGTTTGGCAGGGGGGCAGTTGGGGGTAATCAGGCCAGCAAGGGGGGGCAGTTGAGGGCGATCAGGCTGGCAGGGGGGGGCAGTGGGGGGCGAGCAGGCCCTCATGGGGGGGGGGGGTAATTGGAGGTGATCAGGCCAGCTGGGAGTCGCAGTTGGTGCAGAGTAGGCCGGTGGGAAGCACAGTTGGGGGCGATCAGGCCGGCAGGGGTGTGCAGTTGGGAGCAAGCAGGCTGGCAAGGGGTGGCAGGTGGGGGTGAGCAGGCCCTCAGGAGGAGTATTTGGGGGCAATCAGGTCAACAGGGGGTGGCAGTTGGGGGCAAGCAGGTCAGCAGTGAGGGGCAGTTGGG
This sequence comes from Eptesicus fuscus, assembly GCF_027574615.1. Classification (NCBI taxonomy): domain Eukaryota; kingdom Metazoa; phylum Chordata; class Mammalia; order Chiroptera; family Vespertilionidae; genus Eptesicus; species Eptesicus fuscus. Next base: position 28,912,337 of record NC_072480.1, read on the forward strand.
AGTGAGCAAGCTGGCAGGAGATGGCAGGTAGGGGCTAGAAGGCCAGCAGGGTGGCAGGTGGGGGTGAGCAGGCCCTCAGGGGGAGTATTTGGGGGCAATCAGGTCAACAGGGGGTGGCAGTTGGGGGCAAGCAGGCCGGCAGGGGAGCCATTTGGGGCAATCAGGCTGGCAGGGGTGGGGCAGTTATGGGTGATCAGGCCAGAAGGGGTGGCAGTTGGGAGCAATCAGGCCAACAGGCAGAGTGGTTAGGGACGATCAGGCAGGTGAGCGGTTAGGAGCCAGCAGTCCTGGATTGCGAGAGGGATGTCTGACTGCTAGTTTAGGCCTGATCCCACAGGGACAGTCGGACATGCCCTGAGGAGTCCCAGATTGGAGAGGGTGCAAGCTGGGCTGAGGGACACCCCCACCATGCACAAATTTTGTGCACTGGGCCACTAGTTTATAGTATATTTATTACTTACCTACACTCAAAATGTTCTCACACAAATCATTTAATATATTTTCTAAATGATGCTAAACTCAAGCAAACATTTAATGTTATCAAACCTGTCTAATTTTTTTCTTTTAAACCCAATTTATTTTACTGTTTTAAAATTTTAATTATGTAGCCAAATTTTTAAAATCAAATATACATGAAACATTACCAAATAGATGGATAGTGATACACTTTCTATTAAATAAAATTAAGTTCCTTTACTTTAGCATATGATTCACATTTACACCAAATTCTTATCTTATGGGGGAAAAAGTCTTGTTTTCTCTAATGACCAAGGAATAGGCCTATAGATATCCCTTGTAAGAACTCCTTGATGCCAGAGCATATCATCATGAAAAAGTAATAAAAGAGAGCTCACACAGATCTAAAAAGTTTATGGAAAGAACAACGACTTCATAATGAGAGTTTCCAGATCACAAAGTAGAAAGAAGAAATCCAACTATAAATCTATATTCAGAGTACAGCAGGGGAAATAGGATATGAGATCATTTGTGCCTTGCTTTTGAGCACCACAGATCTTCTGAACGGAGGTGGAAGCTATTCAATAACATTTATTGAAATGCCTAGTTCAGTGCCTTCCACGGATGGGCAGTCAATAAATCTTATCTGGAGATGATATTTATGCAGTGATAATCAGTCTACCACAGCATAGCAATTTGGGGGAGAATATTGTTTGTAGTGAGGTTTAGCCTTTTGAAGTAAAATAATAAAAGGCAGAGCAAAGACCAGATGTGAAATTATTCAAAAAAATTAAGTTTCAGCCAATATTTGCATAAGCAATGGTAATTACAATTCCGAAAAGTAAATGCATTTTCAAAAACTAATTTAAACACATTTTGGTAAATGTAGGAACAGCATTAAAATTATATATGATTCTCCCCTCCATCTTCACCAATCAACACATATTTATTTATCCATTCAAATAGTGACCATGTAGATGCAGAAGAAATCTGACATTTATTTCAGGGCAGAATGAGATCAATTGTATATTAACAAGTCTTTTTACCTTTGTTTCTTAAATCTATGTATACTAAATTAACAAATTATAAGGCTCCCGGAACTAAATAATTTCATATAATGATTTAATGTTTTGGTCCAACTATCCTACATTATAATAGAGAAATATGCAAATTGACCGCACCTCCGCTATGCCCATGATTGGGCCTGCGAGAGGCTGGGGGCGGGACTCCGGGTGGCCTATCCGGCCGTTGAGAAGAGCAAGATGGCGGCGCCCAATCCTCTTAGTTCCGGGGGTCTGTGGCGGCAATCGCCACTCGGATGGTGGTGTCCAGTCTGAGCCAGGCGCTGCAGGGTCCCCAGCAGCTATCGCCACCCTGGGGAGCGTGTCCGGTCCAAGCCAGGCATCCGAGCCACGCGATCGCCACCCTGGGGTCGTGTCAGGTCAGAGCCAGGCGCTGCTGGGGGTCCGAGCCAGGCGATCGCCACCCTGGGCGGCGTGTCCGGTGTGAGCCAGGCGCTGCTGGGGGTCCGAGCCTGGTGATCGCCACCCGGGGGGGCGTGTCCGGTCCGAGCCGGGGGTCCAAGGAGGCGATCGCCACCCAGGGGGGCGTGTCCGGTCCGAGCCAGGCGCCGCCAGGGGTCCGAGCCAAGCGATCGCCACCCGGGGGTGCGTGTCCAGTCCGAGCCAGGCGCTGCCGAGGGTCCCCAGCAGCGATCGCCACCCTGGGGGGCGTGTCCGGTCCAAGCCAGGCGCTGCCAGGGGTCCGAGCCAGGCGATCGCCACCCGGGGGGCGTGTCCGGTCCAAGCCAGGCGCTGCCATGGATCCGAGCCAGGTGATCGCCACCCTGGGGTCGTGTCAGGTCAGAGCCAGGCGGTGCTGGGGGTCCGAGCCTGGCGATCGCCACCCGGGGGGCGTGTCCGGTCCGAGCCAGGCGCTGCCATGTATCCGAGCCAGGTGATCGCCACCCTGGGGTCGTGTCAGGTCAGAGCCAGGCGCTGCTGGGGGTCCGAGCCAGGCGATTGCCACCCGGGGGGCGTGTCCGGTCCGAGCAAGGCGCTGCCGAGGGTCCCCAGCTGCGATCGCCACCCTGGGGGGCGTGTCCAGTCCAAGCCAGGCGCCGCCAGGAGTCCGAGCCTGGCGATTGCCACCGGGGGGGCGTGTCCGGACCAACCCAGGCGCTGCCGGGGGTCCCAGGGCCTCGATCGCCACCCGGGGGGGCGTGTCCCGTCCGGGCCAGGCGCTGCCGGGGGTCCGAGCCAGGCGATCGCCACCCCGGGAGGGTGTGTTCGGTCCGAGCCAGGCGCTGCTGGGGATCCGAGGCAGGCGATCGCCACCCGGGGGGGCGTGTCCGGTCAGAGCCAGGTGCTGCCGAGGGTCCCCAGCAGCGATCGCCACCCTGGGGGGCGTGTCCGGTCCGAGCCAGGCGATTGCCACCCGGGGGGGCGTGTTCGGTCCAAGCCAGGCGCTGCCAGGGGTCCGAGCCAGGCGATCGCCACCCTGGGGGGCGTGTCCGGTCCAAGCCAGGCGATCGCCACCCTGGGGGGCGTGTCCGGTCCGAGCCAGGCGCTGCCAGGGGTCTGAGTCAGGCGATCGCCACCCGGGGGGGGCGTGTCCGGTCCAAGCCAGGCGCTGCCGGTGGGTCCCGGGAGGCCATCACCACCCTGGGCGGGCGAGTCCGGCCGAGCCAGGCGCTCCGGGGGGGACCCGGGGGCCATCCCCACCCTGGGTGGGGCGTGGCAGGACTCGCCCAGCCCCTCCCAGGGTCCCTGGGAACATTGCAGGCATGTGGTTGCTGAGACCCAGACCAGGCCTCTGGCCACAGATTCATAGCTTTGGGGAGACCTAGGGCAGGGATCTGCTTCATCTGCAGAGAGACGGAGGTTCTGCAGTGCCCCCAAGATGTGGGTGGGCCCAGCCAGGGATCAAGGGGCATGGAAGGACTCCTGGCAGAGGGGCAAGGACCCTCACCCCTGAGGCGGGGGTTGAGGGATGGAGCCACCTCAGTGAATGGGTGCTGCACTGCAGGGTACTGGACTGACTGACGTGATTCAGAGAAGCTCCCAGTGCTAATGGGCCTCGCTCAGGCGGCCTTCACACTTCAGAGGCAGTGACTACTGCTCCTGCCTTCACCCAAAAGCAAGCTCGCTACACCCTGCCCCATAGCAGAGCATGCCTAGGCAGTGAGTGAGAAGCCTTCCACCTGCTTCGGAGAAGGCGGGGCAGTAAAGAATGGGGGGAGAGGAAAGAATGTGGAGCATCCTCAATGAAGAGGTGCTTGAGAAAGAGGCTGGGAAGCCTGACTGGAAGGTTTGTTCTGTTTGCTGGGCCGCTGCCCCTTAGGAAGCGCAAAGAGCATGGCTCTGAGGGCTTCCTGTGTGCTCTGAGGGCTTCCTGAGTCAAGTTCCACAGCCAACTGGAATTGGCCTCAGTTTCCTGGTCTGTAAAATGGATGAAGCGTGTCCCAGTGCCTTCACTGAGCTTTGATGGCCAATTGAGATACTATATAAAGAAAATGAGGGAAGAAGTGAGAAAGAAAAGGAAGGACAAAAAAACACAAAAGAAAGACTGAAAGGAACCTGTAAACCCATTGTCACTTAAATAGGGAATATAGTCAATAGTGTTGTAATGATGGTATGATGCCAGGTGGGTACTAGAAATATCGGGGAACACTTTGTAAAGTATATGATTGTCTAACCACTATTCTGTAACTAATATAAAACCTGAAACCAATACAAAATAATGTTGAATGTAAAGAAATGAAAATTGGAGTGAAATTTTTATAAATTTCAAAGTTTAAATAAAAGCTGTAAAGGAAGGAAGGGGAGAATAAAAAGTGTTTTTCATTTTGCCACTTCATTAAAAAGACAGTTGTCTTTATGTGATGCTTTTATACTTTTCTAAGTCATTATCTCATTTTAATTTCCAGGCAACTTAAAGACAAGGTAAGTATTCCCTCCACTATTCAAAGAAAGGAAATCTTGGTGTCTGGTCCTAATGATTCAATCGTCAAGCCCTTATTGTAAAGCAGGGTTAGTAAAATTTTCTGTGCAGGGTCATATCTATACTAATAAAAGCCTTGGGGGTGATCAGGCCAGCAGGGGAGGGTATTTGGGGGCAATCAGGCCCGCAGAGGAGCAGTTAGGGGTCAATCAGGCAGGTAGGTGAGCGGTTAGGAGCCAGCAGTCCCGGATTGTGAGAAGAATGTCCAACTGCAGGATTAGGCCCGATTCCTGTGGAATCGGGCCTAATCCTGCAGTTGGACATCCCCCGAGGGGTCCCATATTAGAGAGGGTGCAAGCTGGGCTGAGGGACACCCTCCCCAGTGCACGAATTTCGTGCACCGGGCCCCTAGTTATGTATAACAGGATATTGTAAAAATTAAGTTACAACATTTTTATTAAAATGTTTCTTACATACTGTTATATTGGCTGGGCCACAAAAATATTTGTTGTGGGCCACATGGGGCCCTCGGGCCGCGAGTTTGACATGCTTGCTCTACAGTGTTTGCATAACAAAATCGCCTAATACTGCATTTTTCAGAATGTATCCACCTCATTAATCAGTGCATGACTGTACTTTGTAGGTGGAGTAAAGACATTTATTCATGATTAGCTGGGAGCCAGTATAGTACCTTAGAAAAATGGTTGGAAGCTAGATAGACATAATTTAATCCTTCCACTGCCTATAATTTCATAGCCAAATAAAATTTATTTATTCTTAAGTGAGTCAACAAACCTTTTTTGAACAATTGGATGCATAGGGAGTGTAAGAGGCTTGTGGGCTTATTCTAGACACTGGAGGAACAAAAATAAGGTAAATTAAGCAATGCAGATGGCTTGATAAGTGCTGTTATAGAGGAATAGGTAGGCTGTTTAGGGAGAATAGGGAACAGCATCTAAATCAAATTATGGAGTAAGGAAAAGTTTGATTGGACTATCAGTTAGCTAAAAAGATGGAGGGCCTGGCATGGTTGATGAAACAGACTTTGCAGGCAGGTTTCAGGGCTTTGGCCCCCAAATTATGACTGTGAACGATTGGGTAAGTTATTTAACTCTTTAATCCTCAGTTTCCTTATGTGTAAAATAGTATAAATCACTGTAGCTTTTTCAAAGGAGTTTTATATGCACTTCACATTGAGCAGTTTCCACAATGCCTAGCATATGTGAGAACTCATCAAATTTAGGCTCTGGTAGAAACATGTAGGCATGAAAGAGCATGTTGCAGTGCAGATCTGAAATTGGCTGTGATAACAAGTGAGAGCAGAGAAGTGGCAGGTGGTGATCAGAAGGAATGAGCTTAGAAGTCCTTTTGTACTAAGATAAATTGTTTGAGCAGAAATGTACAAAGATGGGAGTGATGATGGGGCTGCTAGTAGGTGATATGGAGGCTGATGGGGAAATAAGCAAGACTGTATGTGGTGTTGGTAAGCTGTAGTTTCCCTATCTGTGATGTGGAGTTCCCCTGAATTTAGATTGGGTGCTTCTGTGCTGGGCTAGGTTGGGCCTGAGGGCCCAGGTTCTCATATTGGCTTCCTTCCTGGGCCCCAGATTTCTTCTCCTTGTTCTCTTTACCCTGATTTTCTAATCCCTGTTGCCTGATTCCCAGATGTGGCACTTTTGGCCACCTGAACAAAGTTATCGGTGAACTCACTGAAAGCAGAGTTTGAACTTAGAATATTTTAGGTGCTCACTAAATATTTAGAAATGTTCAATGGACGAAGAGTGGATATTGAATGCATTCTTGCTGAACACTTTGCCTTCAATTTGTCTTGGCAGATTTTCCTAAATTTGACCACTACTTGGTTTATGCTTATTGTACTATCTCTAATTCAACTAGACTCACATATAATCCTATTCTGAAAGCTTTCCCCCCAATTCTAACATGAAACTTGTTTTTTTTTTTTTTTTTGTGTGTGTGTATGTTGTTTTTTGTTTTGTTTTTGTCCTGAATGGGGTATATTCTTATTTAATAATTATGAAGTGATTGAACACTACAAAGAATAAAAGAAATGTTTAACTTTTTTGGGTTCTCTGTGGGTTTGCTATAGTTCCATGTGCCCATGTGTGGTGTTTGGGTGGAGTCCAATATGTTTCCACAAAAACAAAACCATATTTAGTTGAACTTGGTCTCACTGCAACGTGAAGCGTTGCTTTTGTTCTTTCCAGGTTTTCAAAGTGACCTGCTGTCAAGGTCTCAGCTTTCTGCTGGTGAAGATTTACTGTCAACTTCATTCGTTTAAATTGTGACAATAGACTTCCCTGCAGAAGGAAGTCAGAGATGAAGTTGGACGCAGAGAGTAGTTTATGTCAAGTGAGAAACCCCAGAGAAGGGAAGTCATTCTTATTTTTAGTTTATCCTCTCTGCTTGTTTGGCTGATGGCTGCTCCTGGGACCATTTTGTTTCCTACACTTCTGTTGCTCGTATCCTCTGCACATCCCTCCAATTATGAAAAAGAAATATCTATATTTTAGGTTTCATTGTCTCTGCTAACTGAACAGACTGGGCTTTCTTCTTCCCAACTTTCTCTACCAAAAAAAAAAAAAAAAAAAAAAAGTAGGTATAAAAGCTACTCTTCCTAGCTGGCTGCTAAAATAATATTAGATGGAATTATGCCCATCATCGAGTTTCAAACTGGGTATGTGAATGGAAAAAGGAAGGAGGATATAGGCAAGTATAAGAACACTAAAATTAGGCCTTGATGTGGAAAATATTTTAGTGATTGGGTACCCAGAAGTCTGCGGTAAATGAGGGATGCTAACAGTGTCCTGTCAGCAATGTAGTATTCTTACAAACATTAAATGAGAAATTAGGACTGTTAAGGAGACAGATTCAGCTCTGGTTATTCGTATTTTTAACTTTGCCTTATTATTTTTTTAGTCTAAGATATGTTAACAGCTTCTAAAACATACATGTAAGATAACTTTATGGTTAACGGAGTGAAATAATTCTACATGCCACCTTTAGAGAAATGCTGTCATAGCTTTTTTTTTTTCTCCTCTTCAATTTATTCTTTTCCATAAGTTGTTCTTTACCTTAATGTTCTTAATAGATAGAAAAAAGAATAATTTAAATTTCTACTGTTTTAAAATTCAACACAAAATTTATGTGAAAGATAAGTTGTTCATAAGAAAAAAGTATAGATTTTTTTCTACACTAACTAGGTTATTTATTTATTTATTTCTAGCCATAAGACCAGCTTATATACCAGCACCTGAGTGCCCATTGAGAGTGTCCTGGGGTGTGTGTGTGTGTGTGTGTGTGTGTGTGTGAGATAAGATATTGAATTTTAATTCATTCTATAAAAATAAAGATTCTCATTTCAAAATCAACCTAAACTTTTTATGTTTAAATTATTATATACTAGAGGCCCAGTGCATGAATTTGTGCAAGGGTGGGGTCCCTCTGGGTGGCCTGTAAGGATCGGCCGAAACCAGCAGTCCAATGCCACCTGCAGATCCTACCTGCTGCTCCCACTCATCCTGGCCCCACTATGCCTGCCACAGGCCCTTGCCCAATCAGTTACTGGAGAGGCTCCTGCTGCCGCAGCAGTACTCACCAACCATGAGCCCTGCGTCTGGTGCCTTCCCAAGGAGAGTGGCCTGTGGGAGGGGTCCTGGATTGTGAGAGGGCACAGGCCAGGCTGAGGGACCCCACCAGTGCATGATCGGGCGGGGAGGGACCATGGGAGGGCTCCAGGGCGTGTACGGCCCTGTCTTGCCCAGTCCTGATCAGGGCTGATCAGGGTCGGCCAGCCAGAGAGGGACACAGAAGGTTGGCCAGTTGGGGAGGGACCACAGGAGGGCTCCAAGGCGTGTCCCGTCCATCTCACTCAGTCCCAATCGGCTGGATCCCAGCAGCAAGCTAACCTACTGGTCTGAGCATCTGCCCCCTTGGTGGTCAGTGCACATCATACCGAGCTGTTGAGCAGCCTTAGCATATCATTAGCATATTACACTTTGATTGGCTGTTTGGTTGTTCTGCCGTTTGGTCTATTTGCATATTGCCCTTTTACTATATAGGATTATTATATAGGACTAGGGGCCCGGTGCACGAAATTCGTGCACTGGGGAGGGTGTCCCTCAGCCCAGCTTGCACCCTCTCTAATATGGGACCCCTCGGGGGATGTCCAACTGCAGGATTAGGCCCGATTCCACAGGAATTGGGCCTAATCCTGCAGTTGGACATTCTTCTCACAATCCGGGACTGCTGGCTCCTAACCGCTCACCTACCTGCCTGATTGACCCCTAACTGCTCCTCTGCGGGCCTGATTGCCCCCAAATACCCTCCCCTGCTGGCCTGATCACCCCCAAGGCTTTTATTAGTATAGATATGACCCTGCACAGAAAATTTTACTAACCCTGCTTTACAATAAGGGCTTGACGATTGAATCATTAGGACCAGACACCAAGATTTCCTTTCTTTGAATAGTGGAGGGAATACTTACCTTGTCTTTAAGTTGCCTGGAAATTAAAATGAGATAATGACTTAGAAAAGTATAAAAGCATCACATAAAGACAACTGTCTTTTTAATGAAGTGGCAAAATGAAAAACACTTTTTATTCTCCCCTTCCTTCCTTTACAGCTTTTATTTAAACTTTGAAATTTATAAAAATTTCACTCCAATTTTCATTTCTTTACATTCAACATTATTTTGTATTGGTTTCAGGTTTTATATTAGTTACAGAATAGTGGTTAGACAATCATATACTTTACAAAGTGTTCCCCGATATTTCTAGTACCCACCTGGCATCATACCATCATTACAACACTATTGACTATATTCCCTATTTAAGTGACAATGGGTTTACAGGTTCCTTTCAGTCTTTCTTTTGTGTTTTTTTGTCCTTCCTTTTCTTTCTCACTTCTTCCCTCATTTTCTTTATATAGTATCTCAATTGGCCATCAAAGCTCAGTGAAGGCACTGGGACACGCTTCATCCATTTTACAGACCAGGAAACTGAGGCCAATTCCAGTTGGCTGTGGAACTTGACTCAGGAAGCCCTCAGAGCACACAGGAAGCCCTCAGAGCCATGCTCTTTGCGCTTCCTAAGGGGCAGCGGCCCAGCAAACAGAACAAACCTTCCAGTCAGGCTTCCCAGCCTCTTTCTCAAGCACCTCTTCATTGAGGATGCTCCACATTCTTTCCTCTCCCCCCATTCTTTACTGCCCCGCCTTCTCCGAAGCAGGTGGAAGGCTTCTCACTCACTGCCTAGGCATGCTCTGCTATGGGGTAGGGTGTAGCGAGCTTGCTTTTGGGTGAAGGCAGGAGCAGTAGTCACTGCCTCTGAAGTGTGAAGGCCGCCTGAGCGAGGCCCATTAGCACTGGGAGCTTCTCTGAATCACGTCAGTCAGTCCAGTACCCTGCAGTGCAGCACCCATTCACTGAGGTGGCTCCATCCCTCAACCCCCGCCTCAGGGGTGAGGGTCCTTGCCCCTCTGCCAGGAGTCCTTCCATGCCCCTTGATCCCTGGCTGGGCCCACCCACATCTTGGGGGCACTGCAGAACCTCCGTCTCTCTGCAGATGAAGCAGATCCCTGCCCTAGGTCTCCCCAAAGCTATGAATCTGTGGCCAGAGGCCTGGTCTGGGTCTCAGCAACCACATGCCTGCAATGTTCCCAGGGACCATGGGAGGGGCTGGGCGAGTCCTGCCACGCCCCACCCAGGGTGGGGATGGCCCCCGGGTCCCCCCCGGAGCGCCTGGCTCGGCCGGACTCGCCCGCCCAGGGTGGTGATGGCCTCCCGGGACCCACCGGCAGCGCCTGGCTTGGACCGGACACGCCCCCCCGGTGGCGATCGCCTGACTCAGACCCCTGGAAGTGCCTGGCTTGGACTGACACGCCACCCAGGGTGACGATCGCCTGGCTCGGACCCCTGGCAGCGCCTGGCTTGGACCGGACACGCCCCCCAGGGTGGCGATGGCTGCTGGGGACCCTCGGCAGCGCCTGGCTGGCACCGGACACGCCCCCCAGGGTGGCGATCGCGTGGCTCGGACCGGACACGCCCCCCAGGGTGGCGATCGCTGCTGGGGACCCTCGGCAGCGCCTGGCTCTGACCGGACACGCCCCCCAGGGTGGCGATCGCCTGCCTGGATCCCCAGCAGCGCCTGGCTCGGACCGAACACGCCCCCCCGGGTGGCGATCGAGGCCCTGGGACCCCCGGCAGCGCCTGGGTTGGTCCGGACACGCCCCCCCCCGGTGGCAATCGCCAGGCTCGGACTCCTGGCGGCGCCTGGGTCGGACCGGACACGCCCCCCAGGGTGGCGATCACCTGGCTCGGACCCCCGGCAGCGCCTGGCTCGGACCGGACACGCCCCCCGGGTGGCGATCTCCTGGCTCGGACCCCTGGCAGCGCCTGGCTTGGACCGGACACGCCCCCCAGGGTGGCGATCGCTGCTGGGGACCCTGCAGCGCGGCGATCGAGTGGCTCGGACCCCTGGCGGCGCCTGGCTCGGACCGGACACGCCCCCCCGGGTGGCGATCACCTGGCTCGGACCCCTGGCAGCGCCTGGCTTGGACCGGACACGCCCTCCAGGGTGGCGATCGCAGCTGGGGACCCTCAGCAGCGCCTGGCTCGGACCGGACACGCCCCCCGGGTGGCGATCGCCTGGCTCGGACCCCCAGCAGCGCCTGGCTCTGACCTGACACGACCCCAGGGTGGCGATCACCTGGCTAGGATCCATGGCAGCGCCTGGCTTGGACCGGACACACCCCCCAGGGTGGCGATCACCTGGCTCGTACCCCTGGCAGCGTCTGGCTTGGACTGGACACGCCCCCCAGGGTGGCGATCGCAGCTGGGGACCCTCGGCAGCGCCTTGCTCGGACCGGACACGCCCCCCGGGTGGCGATCCCTTGGCTCGGACCCCTGGCGGCGCCTGGCTCGCACCGGACACGCCCCCAGGGTGGCGATCGCCTCCTTGGACCCCCGGCAGCGCCTGGCTTGGACCGGACACGCCCCCCTGGGTGGCGATCGCCTCCTTGGACCCCCGGCAGCGCCTGGCTTGGACCGGACACGCCCCCCAGGGTGGCGATCGCCAGGCTCGGACCCCCAGCAGCGCCTGGCTGGCACCGGACACGCCCCCCAGGGTGGCAATCGCGTGGCTCGGACCCCCGGCGGCGCCTGGCTCTGACCTGACACGACCCCAGGGTGGCGATCGCGTGGCTCGGATGCCTGGCTTGGACCGGACACGCCCCCCAGGGTGGCGATAGCCGCTGGGGACCCTCGGCAGCGCCTGGCTCAGACTGGACACCACCATCCGAGTGGCGATTGCCGCCACAGACCCCCGGAACTAAGAGGATTGGGCGCCGCCATCTTGCTCTTCTCAACTGCCGGATAGGCCACCCGGAGTCCCGCCCCCAGCCTCTCGCAGGCCCAATCATGGGCATAGCGGAGGTGCGGTCAATTTGCATATTTCTCTATTATAATGTAGGATTATTAGTAACGAACTACAACGTTCACTAATGACTGATTACTATAATCATGTTGCATTCATTTTCCTTACATGCCTTATATGAAGGCACACCATTTCTCTCCACTAATACTAGCAGTGAATATTTTAGCAGCCGATTGACATGTCATCAGTCTTGGACTGACTTGTTTGGTGTGCGCACCAGGAAATATTTCGCTTTGGGAGAACAAGAAAAATAGGTTATTTGCATTACACTTATTAATTTGTGCAGTTATTCAGGGTCTGGTGAGTTAATGTTCAAGAAAAAATATTGGGCATGGATTCTGCGCAGCTCCATTAGCTGAGATTGGCACAGGCACAGGATGAAGAAGTTCTTTGTTGCAAAACCTTAGGGTGTCCCTGACAGCTGTGTCCTTGGTGGTGAAAGCTGCTGATCTCCTTCTCTCCTTCCCCCCCACAGGGGACATCACAGCTGAGGGATTCCTCTTGGTGGCAAGCTCTGCAGGACTGGGAGCTGGGGCGACGAAGGTGGAGAAACCAAGATGGCGGCATAGGTTAAACACCTAACCTGCAGCCGGGCACAACAATTTCAAAAATACAACTAGAGGTCAGAACGGACATCGTCCAGAACCACAGGAAAGTTGGTGGACTGAAATGCCCACAGCTGGGGAGAAGGAGAAGGCCACGGGGACAGTCGGGGAAGCCGTAAAAGCCTGAGGTATGGAGAAACGGGCGGAGACACGAGCACATGCGCCTGCGGGGAGGATGGAACCGGAGAGGAGGGGGCGGCTGATGACCTGGCCGGAGTTCACTGGCAAGAAGGAGATAAAGGCTCCGGAGTGCGCTGAGCACCGGCTCCGATTGCACTGAACCCCATTCCGGGCGAAACCCTGGGAAATTCACTAACTTTCGCAACTCCGCCGCCCCCGCAGGCCGCCCGGCCCGGAACGCTGGGGACGCCGCCGCAGCGGCGGCGCCCGGAGCCCGGCGGCCTCCCAGCACCCGTCCCCGCCGCGCAGCCCCCGCGCGCCTGGTGCCGCGGGCCGCGCGCTACGCACACCGGACGGAGGCCCGGGCGCCCTCTCCGTGCACCTCCCGGCAGCGCTAGACTTCAGTAGAGTTGACTGAATTCAAGGGATTAAGAAGTATAAATTGGAGGGACGCCGCGGCGGCGACGTCCGGAACACAGCGATGGCGGTGCCTGGAGCTCGGCGGCCGCCCAGCGCCCGTCCCAGCCGCGCGGCCCTCGTGCGCCTGGTTCCGCGGGACGCGCGCACCGCGCACCGGACGGAGGCCCGGGCGCCCTTTCCGTGCACCTCCCGGCGGCGCTAGACTTCAGTAGAGTTGACTGAAATGAAGGGATTAAGAAGTACAAATCGGGAAGTTTGAAAAAGATGGCGGCGGAGGTTAAAGGCTGTTCTGTTGCCTCGCACCCAGCGAAATCGGAGGGGATGAGGTGTGGAGGTGCGTGGGTCTGGCTGGTGGCGGGGGAAAGGGGCTTTTGTTCCAAACCTAAGGGAGATTAGCTCTCCATCACCCTGAAACCCATCTTCTGGTGAACCCCGGGAGACCCAGATGCCTGCGGGGAGAGGCGGGACTCTTGCAGAGGTGCGCCCAGCAATCAGTGTTTGCTGCGCTGGAGTGCGGAACGAAGGGACTTAGATACGTGGAAGGCAGAAGGACCAGACTCACAGCCATCGCGGCTCGCCGCACCATGGCCTGTTGGCGCCCTGAGACCCCGCCCCGACCTGGGACCTGCCCCGCACGTTTTGAAGACCTGCCCCGCAAGTCTTGCAGGCACACCTGCGCCCCAAGCAACGGCTTATGCATGTGGGTGGACTGCCCTCTGGCAGCGGACCAGATGATCTGCTGTTCTAGTCGGACTGCTCCAGGGCCACTCAGACAGGAGGAAGAAACTACAGTTTTTGCTGTAATCCTTGCTGAGTGCCTAAGGCAGTAGCTGATCTACACCCCATTGGAGACCCAGAAACGAGGGCATCTAGTGGTCTGTGGGAGATGACACCAGATTTCAACCACATGCATAAGGGACACATTCAACGGGAATATTCAGTGAGCGCCAAAGCTTTGCTGCACCAAGACCCGGCCCATAAACGTGTCTCCTGCACAGCAACTCTTCCTTTATAGACAAAGAGAGCCCCCCCAGTGACACCAACAACAATCAAGACTTAACTATACAAAGGAGGACCAAGATGGAGGCATAGGGCGGAAGCCTGATTGTTGCCTACCACAACAACTTTGAGACTACGACAAGAGAGCAGAGCAGACACCATCCAAGACCACCATAGGGCTGGCTGAGTAGATGCTCTACAACTAGAATAAAAGAGGGGTATGTGGGATGATGCTGATGCCGGTGACCCAAAGACCACACTTTAAGAACTACAGCTCAGGCGACACAAAAGAACTATGGCTCAGGCGATACAACAGCGGCCTGGAACGTGCTCGGCGCAGTTCCCCCGGCGGTCTCCGGCTGAGGGGACGGCTCCACTGGCAGCCAAGCACGGACAGACGAGCCCCTATGAGACATGGGGTGGGAGACTCCGCGCTTGCTGACCTCTGAGTCCGTCAAGAATCTCAACGCCCCGGAAGCGGCCAGGTGCGCATGCTCGGCGACCGGCCACCGATGCAGACCCAAGGGCCGACGCAGCGACGCCAGACTGGCCCACCGCCATGCACCGGGTGCACCGGAGCTTCGCCGAGCCGCCGCCCGACGAGTTCTGCAGCAGCCATACTGGAGCTCTGGAAGGATGGCCAGGGGAATTGCTGAGGGGGGATTGACCGGCAGGAATTGAGATCGGGAAGACGGGGCCCCGCTGAGACCCGGGTGCGGGCGGGGTTGCGCGCCTCTGGGCTCGGGTGTGGTCACACGCCTCTGGGTATAAGTGAGGCCTCACGTCCCTGGGTCTAGGTGAGGCCACATGCCCCTGGGTCCAGGTGAGGCCGGACTCCGGGTCCGGGTGAGGCCAAGTGCCCCTGGACCCGGATGACGCTGGATCCCGTGCCCGGGCGAGGCCAAGCGCCCCTGGGTCTGGGAGAGCCCACACACCCCTGGGTCCAGGCGAGACCATGTGTCCCTGGATCCAGGTGAGGCCGTGTGCACCTAGGCCCGGGTGAGCCCAAGTGGCCCTGGGTCTGGGTGAGGCCAAGCGTCCCTGGGTCCGGGTGAGACCATGTGTCCCTGGATCCGGGTGAGGCCTCGTGCACCTAGGCCCGGGTATGGCCACGTGCCCCTGGGTCTGGGAGAGGCCAAGCGTCCCTGGGTCCGGGCGAGACCATGAGTCCCTGAATCCGGATGAGGCCTCGTGCACCTAGGCCCGGGTGAGCCCAAGTGGCCCTGGGTCTGGGAGTGGCCAAGCGTCCCTGGGTCCGGGTGAGACCATGCGTCCCTGGATCCGGGTGAGGCCTCGTGCACCTAGGCCCGGGTGAGCCCAAGTGGCCCTGGGTCTGGGAGAGGCCAAGCGTCCCTGGGTCCGGGAGAGACCATGCGTCCCTGGATCCGGATGAGGCCTCGTGCACCTAGGCCCGGGTGAGCCCAAGTGGCCCTGGTTCTGGGAGAGGCCAAGCGTCCCTGGGTCCGGGTGAGACCATGCGTCCCTGGATCCAGATGAGGCCTCGTGCACCTAGGCCCGGGTGAGCCCAAGTGGCCCTGGGTCTGGGAGAGGCCAAGCGTCCCTGGGTCCGGGTGAGACCATGCGTCCCAGGATCTGGGTGAGGCCTCATGCACCTAGGCCCGGGTGAGCCCAAGTGGCCCTGGGTCGGGGAGAGGCCAAGCGTCCCTGGGTCCGGGTGAGACCATGTGTCCCTGGATCCGGGTAAGGCCTCGTGCACCTAGGCCCGGGTGAGCCCTGGTGGCCCTGGGTCTGGGAGAGGCCAAGCGTCCCTGGGTCCGGGTGAGACCATGCGTCCCTGGATCCGGGTGAGGCCTCGTGCACCTAGGCCCGGGTGAGCCCAAGTGGCCCTGGGTCTGGGAGTGGCCAAACGTTCCTGGGTCTGGGTGAGACCATGCGTCCCTGGATCCGGGTGAGGCCTCGTGCACCTAGGCCCGGGTGAGCCCAAGTGGCCCTGGGTCTGGGAGAGGCCAAGCGTCCCTGGGTCCGGGTGAGACCATGTGTCCCTGGATCCGGGTGAGGCCTCGTGCACCTAGGCCCGGGTGAGCCCAAGTGGCCCTGGGTCTGGGAGAGGCCAAGAATCCCTGGGTTCGGGTGAGACCATGTGTCCCTGGATCCGGGTGAGGCCTCGTGCACCTAGGCCCGGGTGAGCCCAAGTGGCCCTGGGTCTGGGAGAGGCCAAGTGTCCCTGGGTCCAGGTGAGACCATGTGTCCCTGGATCCGGGTGAGGCCTCGTGCACCTAGGCCCGGGTGAGCCCAAGTGGCCCTGGGTCTGGGAGTGGCCAAACGTTCCTGGGTCTGGGTGAGACCATGCGTCCCTGGATCCGGGTGAGGCCTCGTGCACCTAGGCCCGGGTGAGCCCAAGTGGCCCTGGGTCGGGGAGAGGCCAAGCGTCCCTGGGTCCGGGTGAGACCATGTGTCCCTGGATCCGGGTGAGGCCTCGTGCACCTAGGCCCGGGTGAGCCCAAGTGGCCCTGGGTCTGGGAGAGGCCAAGCATCCCTGGGTCCGGGTGAGACCATGTGTCCCTGGATCCGGGTGAGGCCTCGTGCACCTAGGCCCGGGTGAGCCCAAGTGGCCCTGGGTCTGGGAGAGGCCAAGCGTCCCTGGGTCCGGGTGAGACCATGTGTCCCTGGATCCGGGTGAGGCCTCGTGCACCGAGGCCCGGGTGAGCCCAAGTGGCCCTGGGTCTGGGAGAGGCCAAGCATCCCTGGGTCCGGGTGAGACCATGCGTCCCTGGATCCGGGTGAGGCCTCGTGCACCTAGGCCCGGGTGAGCCCAAGTGGCCCTGGGTCTGGGAGTGGCCAAACGTTCCTGGGTCTGGGTGAGACCATGTGTCCCTGGATCCGGGTGAGGCCTCGTGCACCTAGGCCCGGGTGAGCCCAAGTGGCCCTGGGTCGGGGAGAGGCCAAGCGTCCCTGGGTCCGGGTGAGACCATGTGTCCCTGGATCCGGGTGAGGCCTCGTGCACCTAGGCCCGGGTGAGCCCAAGTGGCCCTGGGTCTGGGAGAGGCCAAGCATCCCTTGGTCCGGGTGAGACCATGTGTCCCTGGATCCGGGTGAGGCCTCGTGCACCTAGGCCCGGGTGAGCCCAAGTGGCCCTGGGTCTGGGAGAGGCCAAGCGTCCCTGGGTCCGGGAGAGACCATGCGTCCCTGGATCCGGATGAGGCCTCGTGCACCTAGGCCCGGGTGAGCCCAAGTGGCCCTGGGTCTGGGAGAGGCCAAGCGTCCCTGGGTCCGGGTGAGACCATGTGTCCCTGGATCCGGGTGAGGCCTCGTGCACCTAGTCCCGGGTGAGCCCAAGTGGCCCTGGGTCTGGGAGAGGCCAAACGTTCCTGGGTCTGGGTGAGACCATGTGTCCCTGGATCCGGGTGAGGCCTCGTGAACCTAGGCCTGGGTGAGGCCACGTGCCCTTGGGTCTGGGAGAGGCCAAGCGTCCCTGGGTCCGGGAGAGACCATGTTTTCCTGGATCCAGGTGAGGCCTTGTGAAACTAAGCCCAGGTGAGGCCACGTGACCCTGGGTCTGGGAGAGGCCAAGCATCCCTGGGTACGGGTGAAGCCAGATCCTGGGTCCGGGTGAGGCCTTGCGCCCCTGGATCCATCCGGGTGAGGCTGGGTCCCAGGCCCGGGTGAGACCACGCGCCCCTTGGGTATGGGTGAGGCCACGTGCCCCTTAGTCCAGGTGACGCCGTGCCCCTGGGTTCGGCCGAGACCAAACCAGAGGGAGTCGGACCTCCATTACCACCATTTGTCCACCATCCAGAGCTGAGGGGTCAGTGCTGACATGTACACATAAGGAACTACTGGTCATCGAAATTGGGTCTCAAAAGAACTGTTGGTCCAGGGGGAAGCTCGCTACAGATTGATTCATTTGCCTGTCAGCATAACTATTATTGCTCGTCTCACATTCAGTTCTTATTAGTATATATCTAGTGACATTTGATCTTGTTCATCTAGAGGAAATGATGAACAACATAGACTGAGGAACAAGAACAGAACCAGAAGTAAGGAGGCATCAATCGGACTATCGGGCCTCAGAGGGAGGATAGGGGAGGGTAGGGAGAGGGTGGGGGGAGGGGGAGAGTTCGACCAAGGGACCTGCATGCATGCATATAAGCCTATCCAACGGTAAAGTTCAACAGGGGATTGGGGCCTGCGTGGGGAGAGGGGTGGGATGGGAATGGGGGGATGAGGACAAATATGTGACACCTTAATCAATAAAGAAATTTAAAAAAAAAAAAAAAAAAAAAAAAAAGAAAAAATATTAATTTTTATTAAAATGTTCTATTATGTTATGTTAACAATTACTCATTTATTTCAGCCCTTTGTATTCAGCATGTCTCTATCGAAATAAACTTACATTTCCATGAAAATTGAAGCTTTTGTCTTTTTACAGCCCACATAAATGCAATCCTTGTTTATTTGGCCTGTGTTAGCCTTTGAGTTTGACATGCTTGCTGTAGAGTGTACTTACACAAATATAGGTGGTATAGCCCACTGCCTACTGTAATTGTATGAGCTACATTTTTATAAGACTGGCAGTGCAGTAGGTTTGTTCATACAGACATCACCACAAACAAATGCTAATAGTACTGTAAGCCTTGACAATTTTATTGCCTCACTTAGGCTTTGGTTGCCTTGCCAAGGTGTCTACCTCAAAGAGGCATCTACTTCAAGGACTGCTAGCTGAATAAACACATTACCAGCCACAGGACTAGATAAAGAGTGAAGTTTGTTGATTTATTGATGGTAGCCATTCTGGCAAGTGTGAAGTAGTACTCATTGTGGTTTTAATTTGCATCTCTCTGATAATTAGTGACCTCGAGCATTTTTTCATGTCCCTTGGCCATTTGTATGTCCTCTTTGGAAAAGTGTCTATATAGGTCCTCTGCCCATTTTTTGATTGGGTTGTTTGTCTTCTTTTTATTGAGTTGTATAAGTAATTTATATATTTAGGAAATTAACCCCTTATTACATGTGTCATTGGCAAGTATGTTCTCCCATACAGTGGGTTCCCTTTTCCATTTGATGCTGGTTTCTTTTGCTATGCAGAAGCTTTTTAGTTTGATATAGTCTTATTTGTTATTTTTTCCTTTCTTTCTCTTGCCCTAGGCAATATATCCGTGAAAATTCTGTTTCATGAGATGTCTGATATTTTGCTTCCTAGATTTTCTTCTAGGATTTTTATGGTTTCACAACTTACATTTAAGACTGTCATCCATTTTTAATTTATTCTTGTGTATGATATAAGTTGGTGGTCTAGTTTCATGTTTTTGCATGTATCTGTCTAACTTTCCCATCATCATTTATTTTTTTAAAAAATATATTTTTTATTGATTTCAGAGAGGAAGGGAGAGGGAGAGAGAGATAGAAACATCAATGATGAGAGAGAATCATTCATCGGCTGCCTCCTGCACACCCCCAACTGGGGATTGAGCCCACACCCCGGGCATGTGCCCTTGACCAGAATCGAGCCCTGTACCCTTCAGTGCACAGGCCAATGCTCTATCCAATGAGCCAAACCAGCTAGAGCCCATCATCATTTATTGAAGAGACATTTTACTCCATTGTATGCCCTTGCCTCCTTTGTTAAATATTAATTGAGCGTAATGGCTTAGGTTGATTAAATCAACAAACAAGTGCTGGCAGGGATGTGGAGAAAAAGGAATGCTAGTATAATACTGATGGGAATACAGACTGGCACAACCACTATGGAAAACAGTGTGGAGTTTCCTCAAAAAATTAAAAATGGAACTTCCATTTGACCCAATGATCCCACTTCTAGGAATATATCCTAAGAAACCTGAAACACCAATCAGAAAGAATATATGCACCCCTATGTTCATAGCAGCATTATTCAAGATAGCTAAGATCTGGAAACAACCCACGTGCCCATCAGTAGATGAATGGGTTAAAAAACTGTGCTACATCTACACAATAGAATACCATGCAGCAGTAAAAAAAGAAGGATCTCTTACCCTTTGAGACAACATGGAAAGACCTAGAGTATTATGCTAAGTGAAATAAGCCAGTAAGAGAAAGACAAATATTACATGATTTCACTTATATGTGAAATCTAATGAACAACATAATCTGATTCTCAAGAGAGATCCAGAGGCATTGAATCTTGCAGCAGGCTGATCTATTTCAGAGGGAAGTGGGGGAGGGGAGCAGGAAGAGATTAACCAAAGAATTTATATGCATATATGCATAGCCCATCTGAGGACAAACAATAGTGCAGGGAAGGCCTGGGGAGGGGTTGGGAGCAGAGTGAGGAGGGTCAACGAGGTGGGGAGCCAAAAGGGGAACATCTGTAATATTTTCAACAATAAAGATTTTTTTAAAAAGAGTGAAGCTGGCCTGCCCCCACCGAGGCTCCTTTGTTTTACATCTCAGTTGATTTTGATAACTGAC
The DNA here is from genome assembly GCF_027574615.1 of Eptesicus fuscus. Taxonomy (NCBI): domain Eukaryota; kingdom Metazoa; phylum Chordata; class Mammalia; order Chiroptera; family Vespertilionidae; genus Eptesicus; species Eptesicus fuscus. Next base: position 28,932,738 of record NC_072480.1, read on the forward strand.
CATTTGGGCTACTTGGTTTTTTTTCTCTTCCTGTGCTTTAAATTCCTACTCTTATGTTTTCAATTCATCAACAAAAAGTAGGCTGCTAAACCCTAGGCCCCCATCCTGAACCCCAGCAAAACCAGAAGAACCCATGCTCTTTCTCTTTCCCTACCTGCAACCTTGCAGTGTGCCTCTGAGTGTGCCTTGTATGCTCCAGGCCTGCAAGTAATAGACTCCTTTTTTTCCAGGTTTCCTAATGGTTATCACTAAAGAATGTCTTGCGGTGATCATAACCAGAAGGGACAGTTCAGTTGAAACACTGGTTTAGAATTGGGGAGATGTCTGCAGAAAACTCACTGGGTCCCAGTCAGTAAGTGCCCCCACGCATTTCTAGCCAATAGCATTACTATGGATAGGATGAGACAGCACTAAACATTAATGTGTTGAGTTATAACCATGTTATGTTACTACATCATGTTAACATGGCTACATTTTGGCATCTATGATGGCTATGAGGTCAGTAGACAACAGGAATTTTTCAGCTCCATTATAATTTTATGGGGTCACCTTCATGTATGTGGTCCATCGTTGACAGAAATTTCCTCATGGTGGACATGATTAGAAGTAAGATTAATAATTCTGAACTCCTTGAATTAGGATAATGAGAGAACCAGAATTAAAATCTATTATTTTCTATATCCAGCACACATTAGGAGCATAATAAATGTTTGTTGAATAAATAAGCCTGGTCCTGGCATATAGGTAGTCCCTACCTCCTGTGATCTTTTTTATTTGTGTGTGTGTGTGTGTGTGTGTGTGTGTGTATATATATATATATATATATATATATATATATATATATATATAGAGAGAGAGAGAGAGAGAGAGAGAGAGAGCGAGAGAGAGAGAGAGACATTGAGCATTGTAGGCTCTGGAACATTGCTACACAAATTGTGATTTGTGGGCCAGCAGGATGAGCATTACCAGGAAGCCTGTTAGAAATGCAGCATCCCAGGTTTCAGCCCAAACCTACTAAATCAGAATTTGCATATTATCAAGACCCCACAAGTGACTAGTGTGCATGGTAAAGTTTGAGAAGCACTACTCTAGAATATATGGCGTATACAAAGATGTGCTTCCTACCCAAGGGACTTACAACTTAAGTTTCAGAAAAAATTACCTCATTTATAAACTATAGTAGATTAACACCATAAAAATAATATCAATGCAAAGGGAGAATAGCACTGAAGTAAAATAAGAAAGAATAAAATGTTACAATATTTCAAGGAGCTCTTCTTAGTCAGAGAGCACAGAGCTCTCAATAAAGGTACTGTCTGCAAAAGGCTGGTAGTGAACTCACTGCCCAGCAACCCTACATTTAAGTCATAATGAAAATAAACCTCAGCAAAACCCATTCAGTTGGCTCCCTATCATAACTCAAAGAGAAGGCTGTATAGTAGACAAAGAGGCAGGATCTGGAGGTAAATGGCCTGGGTTCAAATCCCAGCTCAATCACCAACAAGCTTGATGATCTTATGACAGTGGATGGATACATGGCTTAAACGTCAGTTCCTCTTTGGAAAAATGGGCCAATAAAGGTACCTAATCTACAGAGTTGTGATGAGCCCAAGATAAAACAATCCCTGCAAAGTACTTAGTGGAACATCTGACACAAATAAGTGCTCAATGAAAATAATAATTACATGATCATTCTTGAAATGCATAAGCAGTTGGCTTATTTTGGGATAAGCCAACTGATATGTATTGATAGGCTTGATTGGTGGCCTGAATTGACCCATCCCTATTTCCACCTTCCTACCCCAAAATGTGGCTGCTTGTCCCCAGATCAGAGCCTATAACTAAGGTACAGTTACATAAAACCCTTAATCTATACTAATAAAAGGGTAATATACTAATTAGAGCAGATGTCTTCCAGACATCCATCCAGATGTCCATCTGGACAAAGCCACAGTGGCTGCAAGGCCCAGGGCTCAGGCCTTGCAGCTGCAGCAGCCAGCAGTGGCAGCAGCAGTGGGGTGATGGGGACGACACTTTCCCCTGATCGGTCCAGTCACCTCCTGCAAAGGGAGGCCGTCAGTAGGATATCCCCTGAGGGTTCCTGGACTGTGAGAGGGGGCAGGCCAGGCTGAGGGACACCACCCACCCCCTAGTCCATGAATTTTTGTGCACCAGGCCTCTAGTCTTGTATAAAAATATCTGTAAAAGCATCTGGGCACATTTATTCCAAAATGTTTACCATTTTTATCAGAGTTTTAAAGGCACTGTTGGCCTCAAAAAATGTTATGAATCCCTGTTCTAAATGAGGTGGGATGGCATGGTCTACAGGGGTCCTCAAACTTTTTAAACAGGGGGTCAGTTCACTGTCCCTCAGACCGCTGGAGGGCCGGACTATAGTTAAAAAAAAAAAAAAACTATGAACAAATTCCTATGCACACTGCACATATCTTATTTTGAAGTAAAAAAACAAAACAGCAAAAACACCGGCATGTGGCCCACGGGCCGTAGTTTGAGGATGCCTGGTCTACAGCATGTAGCAGCACAGACTTGAATTCCAGTTCTGACTTCACTAGTTGTGTGATGTCTCTAAAGGTGTCTTCTCATTTTTAAAGTGGTGCTAATAACACCACCTTAATGATATGTCCTGGGAGGAATTGTGTAACCATCAAATAAGATGCTGTATGAAATGGTTCTCTGTAATTGTAAAGAGCTTCCAGATGTTAACAACAGCTGTTTTTATTAGTGACTTCTCAATTGTCTGCTCCCACAGTAGAACACACCTGCTCTCTCCAAGGAACATCCCATTTTCTCAGGAAGGATCCCCCTTGAGAGCTACAAATGAGGCAAGCAGTGCAGGAGTCTTCAGTGCCCATAACTTGTGGCCCTGTAATGTTTACAAAGATGGAGATGTTTGAGTGCAGCAAGATGGACACAGCAGCGGGAGGATTGGTTGCAAAGCAGTAATAGGCGATGGTGGCAGCTTCTGGCTTGGCAGCTATGGGTTGCTGTACTTTGATCTCCAGACAGATGTCTGAGGCAGACATGTCTAGATGTCTTCCAGACAGCAGTACTTTCTCTTCAGCAACACATTTCCAGGCAGCCTTACTGTGACATTTCCATTTATCAACAGCAAAAGTGAGTGGATGCAGAATTCAGAAGTCAAAAGATTCTGCTTCTTTAATTAAAAGAGGTCAAAACAAAGCAGTATAAAGAGAGGAAGAAAAAAAAAAACAGCCTCCATGAGTAGAGCAGGACACAAGCCTGACTTTGAACCTAGACATTTCCACACTGTAATCAAGGGGATTGTCGGGAAGCCATGGGTATATAGCTGAGGTGCAAGTGAAAATGAGACTGTGATGGGTGTGATAACAGTTCTATATCCATAACACTTTCATCTCATAGTACACTTGTGCATCAAATGCATTTGCCAGCAGCTTTCTTGCCTTTCAAGCTGGAATCTAGCTGGAACTCTGAAAAAAGGGAAGTATCAGGAATTTAAATTTTCATATATGCCAGTAGGACAGAGCAGGATGCCCCGTGCTGAGGGCATGACGATGTGTTAGCCGTCTTCATCGTGTGCTTGAACAATTCAGTCTAATCAACTAGTCTTTCTCGGCTTTCATTTCTTTTGAATTTAAAAATAAAAGAAGAAAGGCAGGTTCTGTCTTCCTCTTAATCGCTTTCAAATCAGAAACAAGGATATTGAATCAGTTCCTGAAGAAGTGACACAGGGAAGCTATTTAAGACTTCAAATCCTTGATGATGTGGGAAAATGGGGTGATGCTGGGCATTTCCTGTCTCTGTTTAGAATTGAATCATTGTACGTGTTAGCCCATGCCCATATTTAACTGATTTCCTGCGTCCTTATATTTGTTCATATTTTCTTCTCTTTGAGCTTTACTGCTTGAACAGTGCCAGTAATGAGGGGAAACATATTTGTCTCTCATAACTGTCAAAGATGACACAGAGAAGCAAAATGAATGTGGGAGGTGCTGTGTTCTTTCCAATTAATGACGGTTTTCAAGTATTTGATTAAAGAAAACAAGTAGACTTTCAAAGGGTTGGAATCTATTGCCCTTTTCAATGTTTACCTTTAAGAAAAAAAAGATAAAATTGTATGTAAAGGAAATACTGTGTGTGCAATTCAGTAGAAATGATAGGCACAGCTAGAAATAAAATATGAAAAAAATATTAAGCCATCCAGGTAGCAGAAAGCAATGCATAGTTGAAGGTGCCTTATTATATTATACCTTCTCATTCCAAATAACTACTGTTATGTAATATGAATCATTGATGTTTAATAATAGAAATATCCACAGTCAGATGCCAAATCACTAAGAAAGATCTGCACTTTGAAAAAAAGAAATTTCTTAATGTATGTGCCACATAAATGTTCAGGGCTTGTGCTCTGAAAGGAATCCTGCAGTGGGGAAATATTAAGAAAAGCAGTTCTGAGCAAAAGAAGAGGAGGGGGGTGCAAAGCTAGTTATAAGTCTGGCTCTTTCCTGTTGAAGTAAGTGACACTATGAAAGTACGTCTAGGCCTCTCTCTGCGTGTGAATACCACCACACACTGACACCCTTTCTGGTTGCCTAGTAGCAGCTGGCAGAATTCAATGTGTGGTATGTCCATCTATCAAAAATACCTACTGAAATGTCTGAAAAGAAAAAAGCTCTGAATCACCTGTCGTAAGAAAAATGTTTTTAGAAATTAGTCTTTATGCCTCAAAGACAAAAAGCAAAACATAAAAAGAATATTATCTCTACAAGGTAACTTAGCAACAAATAGAAGGTATTAGTATCACAAAGTGCAATGTATTAATTAATAGTGCAAAGTCAAGGAGTAAAGGGGTGCCCAGTGATGGTGTTCAGTAAGTACTATGATAAAAAGAAAATATACTTATGATGAGGACATGGATTCAACTATTTACACCTTTCTGAAAAAGGGGAGTTTATAGAAACAAGGAATTGATGGAAAAGATGTATAAGAATTTACAGGTGAATGGAATGTGTTGTTCAAAGATACCATATCAGAACGTAATCAGGCACAAATAACAAAAGAAAACGTGATAGACAGCAATGGGGATTTCTTTGTCTCAATAACAAAAAGTCTGGAGATAGGCAGCTACTGGTATCAGTTCTACAATTCAAAAGAAAAGAGCTGAAACTTTTTGTGATTTTCTTGGCCCTCCCTCTTGATGACAAAATGGCTGCTGTAGCACCAATTACCATAACTTCATTCCAGGCACACACACACACACACACACACACACACACACAGAAGCAAAGAAAGAATAAAGGGGAGGATAAAAGATGGAAGTGGGGAAGAAAAGGGAGAAGGAGTAGGACTCATGGTATATGTAGTACATGCTACTTTTTTTAGGAATAGTAAAAGCCTTCCCTAAGCCCCCATTCTCCCTGAAGGCTGATACTTGCATCTCAATGGCCAAAACTGTTTATCATGGCTACACAAGGAATCTGATAAAGTGAGCCTTGAGTTTTTCTCGCCTCCAGAATGACTGGCAGAAAGAGGTTAGAAATGCCTGCTAATCTTCCAAGGGGCAATGCCTGCCACAATGGGATATACAAATGAGAGAAAATACTGAAATGATTTGGATGATATTTTAAAAACACACACATGTGGACACAAACGTAAATTGTGGGGAGAAATAACATCTAGTATATCTTGTTTACAAAAAAAATTCACACCTTTATAATACACTTTCACACTTTTATGCACTTTAAAATTTCTACCCGTGAAAGAAGAGCAGCAATCTCTGAAACAGGATTTGGCAGTAATTTGCCATGCTGCATAAAGGAATTCTCTGACAGGTTAAGCAAGGAAAGAGACACCACTTTCACCAGAGCAAAACTACAAAAATGGGTTATAAGAATAGAATATATTTACTTAGAGAATCTCCCAGTGAAGTTCCACATTTCACCCCAGCTCTTCTCTGGTCTGTGATCAAACAAGTGACATCTGTTTTATGTAGCACCAAGGCACTTTGCCTTGTTTGTGAATGTTTTATTCATTTGCAGACACACTCTGCTGAGAACCCATGTCCTGTTACCTGGAATGAGGGGGAAAATGAAAGGGTTCTACTCTCTGGTTACTCCATGTCAGTGAAGTCTTATGCATTGGGTCTCTTTAAGCTCCCTGCAACCCTGTGATGTGAAGTGTTACATCCTGAAAGGGAGCGGTCTGAAGGTTACAGAAATAAAGTTAGATGGTTGAGGTGGGGCACCTCATGCAGGAGCAGCCTGGCAGCAAACCCAGCCTGTCCGTCTGCAGAGCCCATGGTTCTTCCTGGGCACCACTCTGATGCCAGAATTCTAAGGGACTATCCAAGAACTCTAGCAACTAGCCTAAGTGCTGAATCGTGTTAAATGTTGAATAAGTGAATAAAACCAATTCTACTCTAGCCTCAGATAGGAGAGTAAAAACCAATGACATATTTTCTAACTTTGAGGGCACCAGTTCAGTTTGATTCAAACCCCTGATCATTAGAAATCCTTTCCATTGTTCAGGGAAAGTGACTACCTTGGACACCCTAGGTGTGTGGACAGGTCCCTACCCATGTGGAGGACATAAAGGTAAGAGGGTCCTGTGGGAAGAGTGAGGGCTTTAAACCAAAGAGTCCTGAGGGCAATGCCTAGTTCCATCTGCTGCAAATAAATGTCCTCAACTGGTTGGTAAATGCTCTGAGCCTGCTTTCCCTCTTGTATACAGTAGGGTTCATAATGTCTATTCAGTCGAGATAATGTGTGAAAAGGCACCTCGCACAGTGGCTGGAGCATGTGGCTGGTGCTGTAGGAGAGCAAACACTATGGTGTGAGCCCTCTGTTAGCACCCCAGTCTCACCATGATGATGCTCCATGGGCCCAGGATTTTCCTAAGTAGAATAAGGGAAAAGAGAGTCAGCAGAACAGTTTTCCGGGCCCTGCCAGTTCAGAACAGGGCAACCAGAGCTTAGTGCTTCCTAATAAAAAGCACATTAATATGGTCTCAGGAGCACTTGAGCTCACAGGAATGCAATAGAGAGAGGATGTCAATGATTAGAATTGTTTAGAGAATATAAAGATGAAAGGGAGATCCAAAAGAACATAAAAACAGGATGGTCAGGAGGTATGAAGAAAGTCAGAGAAAAAAAATAAACAAGATGTGCTTGAAGAATCAAATGTTTCACAATTAAAAAGGTGAGGCTTTATAAAAAAGCCTTTGATTACCACAAAATTATGCTATTGTCATTAGTGGAGTGGAATTGCCAGTGGTAACTAGGAAATGAGTTACTAAGCATTGAAAGCTTGGTGGTGGTAGTGGAAAGCCAGGGATGAGCTAGGTTTAGAATGGATACAAGGCTCAAACAAGGTTTTGGAGGAGATTGTTTGGAGGAAGTTGTTCTAGAAAAGGGTGTCTCAACCTCATCACTATTGATGTTTTGGGCTAGATAGTTTTTGTTGTTGTTGTAGGGGCTATCCTGTGCATTGTAGAATTTTTAGCAGCATCCCTGGCCTCTACTCACTGGATGCCAGTAGCCCCTTCTACCCCCAAGTCATGACAATCAAAAATGTCTTCAGATATTGCCAAATATCCTTGGGAGAGTGGGATGCATGGCAAAATCCATTTTGGTTGAAAACCACTGCTTGAATGCAGAGGCCTATGTATGTTTCAAACCACAAGGAAAGAACTACATAAATAGTTTCAATTTCTTGTCATGTCAAGCTTTTCTGTTTCATATCAATATTGAGGGAAAATGACAAAATTTCAAATGGTAAACAGAAAAGGAAAAAACAGCAATAACTGTCAGCTGGTGGGGATGGGAATCATCAGTCCTTTGTTTTCGGTTTTCTGTGCAGTAATAAAAGTCAAGATAACTTTGGGGGGAAAGTCTTGACCTTTACTTCAATTTTATTTAAATAAAATTAAATAAGAATATGACCAACTCAAGAATAAAGAGTCTCCATTTACAAAATAGAGAAGTTCATAATGGTTTGAAAACAAATTTGCAGCCACAAGTTTTGAAAGAACTCAATAGGCTTACAATACTGTTACTGTATGAATAGAAAGAAGAAATGAATGTGACAAGAAGTCGTTATAGCCTTAGCTTGTCTTTTGGCTCTTTTAGACATGATTCATTTGGACTCTTTCAATTGTTCCTACGGCTTTCTTGTATTATGAAAGCTTTAGCATTCAGTCACTAAATACTGCACCCCACTTGTTTCTATTATTAAATAGATTCTGCAGAGCTGATATTAGAATAGTTTAATGTTTTAGGCAGGAGTTCAAAAAATAAATAATTCAACCCCATATCTTTACTTACTCACATATTAAAGAAATGTACTAGTAATTTGTAATAAACATCTGCTATCCACTAATAGTGTAACAGAAGGCAAAGAAAATTGGGTATGAGAAATGACATACACTCATGCATATAAGTAATTAAACCCTAGAAGAATAGCTGAGTGATTTTTTTATATCAGTCCAAGAATTAATAACACTCAAGTCAGTGTCAGATCTTGTAAAAGTGCTATCTTAAATATAATGACCTGGTCCACTGGTAACACCTGTCAAGATCTCTCAGTTTATAGAGAGTTCTTTGAGGTACACGCTGAGGTGACACTATAGTATTGGAAAACAAAAAAACTGGTCAGCTCTGAGAATGGAAAATCAATAGAATTGATTATTTGGCATTGTGAACACACCTCCCCAAAAAGGTGATCACATTTACTTTTCACTTTCCAATTGTTTGCTTTAAATTGCTTTGATAAGAACTTGTAGGAAATTACTACAGAGATTGTTGTGTTATCGTTATACCAAAATATATAATGCTTATATTTTCTTCTGCCTCTTATCAAATTTGTCCCTGAAGAAATAATGGGTATTTGAAAAAGTAATTTCTGGATTTTCTGGAAAAGTCCCAAAAGATAAGGACTTTAATTTTAAAAAATAGCCATTAGATTAAAACCAATAAATGTTGGTGTAGAGCATGTTGCAAATGAGGTCAAACCCTTGAATTAATTCTGTAATAAGTTGTTTATTTTGGTTTGGTTCCATGACTGTAGATTAAAGCTTCAACTCAGGCCAGCCAAATCAAAACCACATATGTTAATCCAAGAGGGACTGCTCTCTAGTGTAAATGGATCAACTCACGCCCATAACCATTTCTGGAAAAACAACTCAAGAGTATATAGACACTCCCTAAAACATGACCCTTTAATGGGAGTAGGGGAGAGAGAATCAACCACATATATTGTTTTTGTGGTTGGTCAATAATGCTATCTTCATGTCTGAGGCCATAACACCCTGAACATGCCCTATTTCGTCTGATCTTAGAATAATGCTACCTTCATTTTTTTTGGGGGGGGGAGGGGGGATATGTGTGCCATTTCAATAAACAAAGGAAAATTCTGCAATTGGCTCAAACTCAACCTAAGATTTCTAGTTACGAAGTATCTATACCACTCTATAAATTAGCAAAGCCAATCTGTAAATATGACCTATATAGTCACAATCCAGTTATAGCCAGCCTGGGTCCCTATTTTTAAACTGTTACTAAAACAAGATTTGAAATACAATTTGTTTGAGAGATGACTCAGATTATAGGGTTCCAACTAGAAAGAAAGTTATAATAGGGTAAGAAAGTGGAACATCCATATTGTACAGAATAAAGTTCCAAATTACCAACAAAACCTTGACTGAAAACAATGAAAATCAATATTCTATTCAATATCATAAATATTATAATGCCAGATATCTGGGACCCAAAAACTTGAGTCCTTTTAAAGTTTGTATTTATTGCTTTTAGAGAGAGGGGGGAAGGGAGAGAGATGAGAGAGATGAGAGAGAGAGAGAGAGAGGAGAGAGAGAGAGAGAGAGAGAGAGTAATATTGTTGTTCCATTTATTGATGCATACGTTGGTTATTTCTTGTATGTGACCTGATCAAGGATTGAACCTGCAACCTTGACATATCAGGATGATGCTCTAATCAACTGAGCTACCTACCCAATGCCAGAACTTGAATCTTTAAACAAGTCTGCAGAAAGCTGAAATGTATTAATATTAAAACAATTATAATGTTTTGAATGCTTCAAAAGGATGATGATAAAAATAGAAAGGAAGTTTTTAGTGTTGATTAGAAAACATCTTACAGATAACTTCAGTTTTTATAATTTTGCACCAAAAAAAGGCAGCCATATTATCTCATCTTTGAAGTCTTATAGTTGTTCAATCTTCACATTAATTTTATGAAAATAAGATTAAATAATAAGAACATAAGTTGGTATTAGGAATTCCTTTTTTAAAGCAGTCTCAAAATCCATACAGTTTCAACCCAATTTCTCAATTTACTACATTTGCATCTTTAATGTTTACCATAATTGATGTTTAAAATATTTTACTCAAGTCATATAAGAGTCTGAAAAGTCAATTTAGGTTTAATATACCTTGTTTATTAAAGCATAAAATTTGAAAATACATTGTCAAAAGCTTATTCAAAGGTATGATTGAAGCAAAGAAACAGAAGTGTGATAGATAGGTAATCAGATGGCTTATGTTCAGCCATGCCAGAAAACTGAGCTGTAACCAAATATTTATAGTTATGTTACAGAGCTCTTTTTACTCAAGCTGCTTAAATTTGCTCTCTATCAGTAGGTCTCTACCTTTGTATGGGTGTAGGCAGTGAGGGCTTGGAGAGAAATCATGGAGAGGATATGTCAAAATGCCAAGTTCCCCTCAAACAGATTCTGACTCTGTAAGTCAGAGGGGGATCCAGAGTAGACCTTTGTAATAAGTCACCAGGTGATTCTAATCCAAGTCCATGAACAATACTTTGAGGAATGTTGCAGCCTTCTGCTTAACACTTAAGAAACCTTGCTTTCCTTAATACTCTCTTCCCATCTACTCTCAGGAATGCACGCTGCTCACAAACTCCTTCATTCCTACCATTTCCTTGGAGTATCTTTCCAGTCCCTGTCTCGCAAATCTTCTCCTTGCATCTCTCCCTGCATGTTGCCTTCCACTGTACTTGATGCTTTGGATTGCCTTTTACTTCCTGAAATTGAGCTTGCTTGTTGTGAAGACTCTAGTTCCTCTGCAAATGAAATTTCTGAAGAGTACAGACAGGTCCATTCTTCTTTCAGCATACCTGCCATCACAAGTTTGTGACATTCTTATTTGGAAAAAGGCAGAGTGGTGTCATACCAAGAACCTGGAGTGAGGCGCTGACGTTTGCATCTTGACGCTTCTATTTCTGACTGAGGATATAAGGAAATTCATTTTATGCTCTGAGCTCCAGTCTCCTCATCTATACAGTGAATCAAATAATACCTACCTCTTAGGACTTTAGTTTGAGTTAAATGAGATACTGTGTGTAAAAAGTATCTTTGAAAATTGTAATTTCCTATTTGGATATTAGACTATTAAGTAACCATGTCTGAATATTTTTGCAAAGCAAGTGAAAAATCTGCTCATGATCTCTTGAAATTCTCACCCTATCTAATAAAGAGGGAATATGCTAATTGACTGCCACACCCTCACAAAGATGATGGCACCCACAGCCAATGAGGAGGGAATATGCTAATTGAACTCCACACCCTCAAAGATGGAGGCACCCACAGCCACAAGATGGTGGCGCCCAGTCCCCTCAGCCCCACTGGGGTGGCTGGCATGCGGCACGGCCAGGCCCGCCCCCAGGCGGGTCTGGCTGTTCCACGTGCCTGCCTCCAGAGTCCTCCAGTTCCTTCAGCCCCCCAGCCACCCAGGGCTGGCCAGAGGTGCAGGCAAGCCTCAGATGGCGGCTACCCAGCTGCCCAGGGCCGCCTGAGGCTCAGGTAACCAAGGCCGGCCGAGGCTTGCAATGCCGGAAGTGGCAGCAGCAGAGGTGTGATGGGGGCGTCACCTTCCCCTAATTGCCGGGTCACCTCCCGCCCCTGAGGGCTCCCGGACTGTCAGAGGGGGCAGGCCAGGCTAACTGACCGCCCCCTCTGACAGTGAATTTTCATGCACTGGGCCTCTAGTCACATATAAAAGAAAACAATGGAACTTCTAGCTTCTTTCACATGAAGGGTGAAAAGTATAATCTCTTATTAGTAACTAAGTTCTTTAGACATCAATAACTCTAAATCTTTAGTGATCCAGAAACCAACTGTTCTGGGTATTTTTCATTTTTCTACCCTGTCATTCCTTCTGCTGCCCTACTTTGATGTCTGGCAGGTGGCTCCTACAGACCACATCTCCTAAGCTCCTGCTGGCTGCCTCTGGGTGGGGTTGGCCAGCAGAGGTACTGGCAGAAGATGGTTGGCAAAAGGAAAGAGGTTAGGGCATTTCTTCCCTACTCATTCCATTTCCATATCACATCTATGGTGGCAACTCTGCCCGTCCACTATGACAACAGTTCCAGTACTCACCGGGTTTCAGTTACACCATGTCCTCCCCTCAGCCCCTCAGCCCTGGGTGTGGTCATAATGGTGCTGCTTTTAGTCCCTGAGTGGAGCACCTCACCATCCTTCATGCATTCCCAATTGATTGCAGCCCCCATATCCCTGTAAGTTAGCCTTTTTGAAAGTCTCATTTGAACCATCTGGAGTGAAATCTGTTTCCTGCAGGAACCCTGACAGGTATACCAATATAGCAATAGGCCAACTACATGCATGGACTTTTTGAAGAACATGAATTTAAGTTCACTTTTATGATTAGGGTTTTTGTTATTGTAGATTATTTTCCATTCTCCCAGTCTTAATTATAAGCAGTCATTACTGCTAATATCGAATGGTTTGCCTGGAGCAACATGGTAAAAAAAATATTATTGCCCTGAAGCTAAATAGAAACAAACTCTCCTGAAGAATCTCTCTGAGGTTTCTCTTTTTAAAAAATTTATTTATTGATTTGAGAGAGGTGAGGGAAGTGTGGAGGGGGAGGGGGCAAGGAGGAGAGAAATGTTGATTTTATTGTCCCACTTATTTATTAATTCATTGGTTGATTCTTGTATGTGCCCGGACCTGGGATCAAACCCACAACCTTGGCGTATTGGGATGACTCTCTAACCAACTGAGCTACCCCGCCAGGCTGTCTGAAGTTTCTTGTTACCATAGGGCATTTTGGCTTTGGGGTGTTTTTCTTTCTGTTCTTTGTTTAAATGACAAATGAAAGTTTTCCAGTGGAAAGGTGCTGTTGTTTCCTTTCACTGAGGTGGGGTATGAGAGGATTTTTTTAAATAAATGTTTATAAGTTTTAATGTGGCTTAAACTCCCTCAATATTTTTATGGAAAAAAAAATAATGAAGAAGTTATTAACATTGGAAAATAGGCTATCTCAATTACACAGTCATTTTTCCCAATGGTTTTCTTAATATTTATATATTAACATTATAATGGCTCAATACAATTTATACAATATGGAACCATTATTGTGAGAAAAAAAATCCATTAAAATAATATCTTCATCCTACAGAAGAACTCAACAAGCCATAATAGCTCATGGGAGCCAACTTCGGGATTACATGATAGGCCGGAAGCTGTGTCATGGCCTACCAGGCCCAGTAAGTAATTCACATTTCATAAAAGAGCCAAGTAAATAGTTACAGAAACAGGAAAGTCTCTGTAGAGTGAATGTGTACTCAGGCAATTATTAAAATATGGATTTGGAAAATTCTCGTTAGTCCTTTTCTCTAGGCTTACCCTTTTAATAAAAACAAAAGTAAATCAAATGTGTGTGCACAAAGACACAGAATACATTCTAATAACTTCAGGGACTCTGTTTTAATTGACAAAAGGGATATATTTCAGAGTGGGAGAAATGACATCTTGAGATACCTTCATTCTACCTGGGTGTTACAGCTGATACTGGCCTGTCAGGCAAGCTAAGAACAATTCGTGCTATTCGATGCCTGGATATTATAGGTGCAGCAATAACTAGCTTGCAGAGCTTCAAAGTGCAGAAGCGATTTCTACCTTAATAACCCCTGTGGCATTTTTCAATTTTCCAGGCTGCCAGTCAAATGAATGCATGTCTGGGAAGGAGAGAAGACCAGAAAGGGAAAAGATCAACCTCTGAGATTCAGGATATAAACTCCATTGGCTAAAATTGGTCATGTGTTAGAAAACAAGCATGGGTAGCAATAGCCCTCTCTAAGCACTGAGCACAAATGTTAGAACAAAGATTCTAGTAGAGAAACTGGAGCTTCAGGGTTACCTGGCTGAAATCTACTTGGAATGTTAATCATTCTTTTTTTTTTTTCTTCCTCTAGGCTGAAAGAAACCCAGCAGTCTCCCCCTGATCTTCAAACTCATTAGCTCAAGAGATGGTTCTTTAAAAATGTGCACTGTCTTTCCAAATGAGAGAGACTTTCAGAAACCTCAGATCTGCCGCTGCCTAAACTGCTGGATCTCAACACAAGTGAGCAAACAGAACTCGGTCTGGCGCCTTCCGCATGCACACTCTGCAGCCCTCCCCCAGGCTCCCTGTACAACGGGAAATTAGAAACTTTCCAGGTGGTGGAGAACTAATTATGGACGACTCTAAGAAAGCTAAGATTATACTTCCATTGCCAAAAGGGCAAAATACAAATTATATGCAGAATGAATGTTCTCAAAAGAGGAAGCCACCGCGCCGATGGCTCACTGCACCTTGACTTTGTTTCTTGCATTTCCAAGAATCAAACACTTTCAAGTTTCCTTTCAAAGTATACCTTGAGCCTGAGCTTTTCCACTCAGTGTTGCTCCCTGAACCTTTGTGCAAGCACTGGGCATTCCAAAAGTAAGACAAGGAATCCCTCGTTTCTGGAGTAAGGGTCCTTGAAAGTAAGAGGGAAAGCTATGGGGCAAATTCTTTTGATTCTGTCAGAAATCATCAGTCGGAGCCCGAGAGTTTCAGACAGGGTCACCATGATACTGCCAAGGGGCTGCTGACTTCAGGAGCTGCTTAACCTGATCTGATCCCTTTTCATTAACTCATCTATTTATCTATTCATTTATTCATTCAAGAAATATGTATCATGTAAATATGATGTGCAGAATCCTGTGATAGACATTAAAGAGAAATAAAAGATAAGTGCAGTCCAAAAGCATGTATCTTCCTAAGGAGAGTCTGCCCCACTTTGACCTAACTCATTTCTTGTCTACAAGAGTGATCCCTCTGGCCTCCTTTACCCACCCAAGTAACCTTCTAATCACACTGCCACCAAGCTAGTGGTATACCCAAACGCAGCTCTCTCTTATGACATCCATTATTTAAAACCATTACATCCTTCCCTTACTGCAAGATAGAAACCAACATTTTTAAATGTTGCACAAAGTCTGGGAAGTCTTGGCCTGGTCTTAATTTCCAGGCTTATCTTGAACCATTCTTCCATTATGCACTGAGCTACTTCCCACCATTCTTCCATTATGCACTGAGCTACTTCCATTCTGGCCTTATTATATATTTTAATAAACTTGTAATTTGGAATAATCTCATATACTAGTATGTAGGAAAGTTGCATAGATAGTAGAGAATTCTCATATACTGCTCACCCAGTTTCAGTTCACCCTAATGTTACCATCTCTCATTACTGTGACATACTTGTCAAAACTTAGAAACCAACATTGGTACATTAATATTAACTAAACTCCATACACTATTCAGATTCCACCAGCTTTTTTTTTTTATTAGTGTGCTTTTTCTATTTCCAGATCCAATCATCCTGGCCTGTTAGTTTTTATCCCATCATGCAGTCATTATGCATTCCATTGCATTGCTCAACACATTCTCTTACCTTCACTCTTCCCCCCATGCCTCTTTGCTATGTGGTTTCTATTCATTGTTTAAATCTCAACTCAAAAGCTACTTCCTTTGAGGAGCCTCTCTGAAATCTGAGTCTAGTCTGTGTGCCCTTCATTTGTAGAATTTTTTTATTATATCCTTCTTGATGTGATTATTTAACTCTGTTCCTATTTACATATAGACTCTAAGGGCCATGACAGCAGAAAGCCTGTATGGTTTTTCTAATCACATTGTATCCCTCAAGACTTAGCATAGCTAGTATGTGGCATATAGTAGTTACTCAAGGAATGTGTTGGATGATAAATAAATGATGAATAAATGAAAGAAAGAGAAGAGTTAAGTGATAATAGGAGAAACATTACAAAATATATCAGAATGAGTGATATGGACAATCACTGGACTTCAAAAGAAGATCAAAGTAAGAGGCAAGACTTCATGAAAATAGAGTGGGACTTGACCTGGACCTTTTATTCATGGCACTAATAATACTGAGTACCTTCTAAGTGCTAAGCCCTCAAAATGTATTCATTTTAAGCAAGCTAATGATATAATCAGTGTGACATGTTGTAAAAACAGTGAAGTGATGTGGAAGATGGATTGGAGCAGAATGAACCTAGAAATTTTGAAAAGCAGTTATGATAATAATCTATATAAGAAATATTGATACCTTAAACTAAGGCAGAGGTGGTGAAGATAAGGAAATGCTGAGGAAGCTGATTCAACAAGAACTTGGAGATACTGAATAATAGAATACTGAAGAAATCTCCAGTAGGTGAAACAGCAACAAGAACAAGTTAAGAGTTAAAACTTAGCATGGCAATCTGGACTATAGTGAGAATACTTCCATGCTGAAGTAAAAGGCTCATGATGGAAGCAATGAAACAGAGACT
The DNA here is from genome assembly GCF_027574615.1 of Eptesicus fuscus. Classification (NCBI taxonomy): domain Eukaryota; kingdom Metazoa; phylum Chordata; class Mammalia; order Chiroptera; family Vespertilionidae; genus Eptesicus; species Eptesicus fuscus. The sequence goes on from NC_072480.1 coordinate 28,949,385, forward strand.
TGGATAGATGAATTCTGCTTTTAAGAAGTCAAGGAGATTAGACTTTATTCTATTAGTAATGAGTCATTAAGCAATAATGACATGATGAAAGTGTGATGTGGATGAAGAGAATTTAGACAAAGGAAGGTACATTGAGAAGCTGCTGATGAAATCCAAGCAATTTCTTTAGACAGCTGACATTAGAAACATAAAGGAAGTGACATACGTACAACACTTTTTGAAAGGAGAGCCACTTATAAATACCTGAATCAGCATCCAATGTAGTATCTAGTACAGAGTATTTTGTCTTCCATCATTGTAGCATATAGTAGGTACTCAAGGAATGTGTTGCACAATAAATAGTTGTAGTTTATTTACTCTTTTTTTTATAAACAAGACATCCCGGAAGACTAGTAGATTTTGAATATCCATAAATATTCATTGAGAACCCTTTACATGACAAGTACAGGAGCATTCAAAAAATATGTACACACATGGTTCTTCTTTGAACTATTTTCTTTTTACCCTTATCAGCTTTCAGGAGAAGTACATATATGTGATACACTTCAATGGTCATCCTCCTCCAAGATGGCCTCTATAGTTTCCACCGTCTGGCATTCACACACTGTGTAGTCTCCTCCTACCTTACATTGTGCTTGGTCTGTGACACAGTGACATAAAGCACAAATGGTGGTTTATCACTTCCCAGAGTACATTACAAAAAACTTCATCTTCTGTCTTGGCATTTTTTCCCTCTTGGGTCACTCACCTGGTGGGTGGAGAGCGGGAGGCAGCCAGCTGCTCTGTCATGAGGACATTCAGACTGCCCATGAGGAAGCACATGTAGTGAATAGGGGGGCCTCTGGTTAGTAGAAATTGAGGCCTGCCAGCAACCATATGAATGAGCTTGCAAGTGGCTTCTCCAGCCCCATCAGGCCTTGATAAGACTGCAGCTGTTGCCAACAGTTTGAGACCATGAGCCAGAACCACGCAGCTAAGCTGATCCTATTTCCTACCTCACAGAAACTGTGAGAGATAATAAATGTTTGTTGTTTCAAACTGCTACATTTTGGGCTAATTTGTTACACAGCAATAGATAACTAAAACAACCTCATGCTACTAAACACTGAAAACTAGCAAGGAAATCATGTTTCCGTCTTTGTCCTAGCTGCTAAGAAGTATAAGCTAAATATTCTTGATTTTGGTTGCTTTTCTCAGTCTGGAGTTGTTGATTTTTCCTCATTCCCCCTCCCTTTATTTTTTGGTTCCCATTCTTTACCTTCTGTCTAATGATTTTAGTCTTATTCTACCTATTCATTTATGGTAATGCTCCTTAACACTTTCTTGGAAATAGATAGGCTCTTGGAAATAGTAAGCATTAGATGTGACCCAGAAACCATCAAAGAGATCACAATCTCACTGAAGTGAAAAGATAGCAAGTAATCCTATATAATAAAAGGCTAATATGCTAATCGACCAAACGATGGGAATGACTGGTTGCTATGATGTGCAATGACCAGCCTGGGGCAGACACCCAACGCAGGAGGTGCCCCCTGGTGGTCAGTGCACTCCCACAGGGGGAGTGCCGTTCAACCAGAAGTCATGGGGAGCAGGCCTAAGCAGGCAGTTGGACATCCCCCCAGGGCTCCCGGACTGCGAGAGGGTGCAAGCGGGGCTAACCACCCCTCCCCCACCCACGAGTGCACAATTTTGTGCACCAGGCATCTAGTACAACATAATTATAAGTTTTCAACCACATAGAAATTGCTATTAGAATTCAAAGAAAAGGTCAAATTTGTGTTTTAGGGCAAGTTCCCCGGAATCAGGCCATAACATAAGATTTGCATTATGAAAGTGCTCTCAAAACAAACTGCTAAGGGAATGAGAGGACAGGAAAGGGGAAGAAGCCAAACCAGGGTAATATTTCCAATTCTCACAGAAGATTTTTTCTGGAACATCTGGAATGTAAATTAATGCTTCAGAACTTGTTTGAGAAAAGGTGATGAGCTTCCATACTTCTACAACAGTCACTCAATGGCCAAGGGCCTCTGAAGGACAGGTAAGCTCCCAGGCAGGCACTCCAGCTCTCTGCAGAGTTTCTTGAACATGCAGACCAAGTGGCTGCAGTAGCCTGAGGAAAGTCCTCCAAAAACAGCTGCAGGTGTCTGTGGTCAGAAGGAAGAGCACATTGAAACCAAGTTAAAACACACAGAAATGGTGAAGAGATTGAGTGCATCTGCATAGAGTACCAAGCTCTGCTCTATTAGGGAAAATTCCCTTCAAGGAGATGGTTCTTCACCTGTACCGGGCCTTACAGGATACTTGGAATTGGAATAGAAATGAAGGTAAAAGTATTTTACAGAATCTGAATGAGATGACTAACAAATTAAAAAATTAGCAGAACCTCTCAGGCACTCCAGAATGATTTGATATTTAACTTAGTCTCTTAATTTTATTTCTAAACCCAAGGAGGGATCTTGAATCCATCTCTTATTTGGGTTATTAAAACACAATCATTTGTCTTTAGAAAAGAAGTAGGGAGAGGTTAAAAAATCTCATGTGCCTTCCAAACCTTAGCAACGCTATTTTTCATCCATTCTGGTTCTAAAATACAAATGCAGCATAAATCCCTGAGCTTCGATCATGAATAAAAAGAAATCCTGGTGGAAGAGGATGAAGCCCACCCAAGTATTTTAAGACTCCCCCTTCTATTGTTCAGTACTCCCAGGTTGCTGAAATTTGGAACCCATTTCAAATACAAGCTATTTAATATATTTCTCTTTTTCTTTTTAGAATTTATCACCAACAAGCAAAGTGCTGTAATAGGTTTTCCTCATGTATATGCTTTAGGATATAGTCTAAGTTTATCTGACATTGAGGATAAAGGCATAAATCATTAAGCCCCTGCTTGCCTGATCAAGAGCCTATCTTTCAGAAAAATCAGGCGTCCGGAGGCTGCCGCTCACAGAAGCTCTATTTTCTGGCTCTCCATCAGGGTTGCAGACACTTCTCCCCAAGGATTCATCAACCGCCAGACAAAGAAGGAAGGCAGGTCAATGACACAAAAAGCTGCACTTCAGCAGCTTCTGAAGTTCTTGGCTAGAAAAAAAAATAAAATAAAAAAAGAGAGTGAGTGAAAAAACACACCATCTCCAAGGAACTTTAACAAATGGTCTGAGAATTCATAGGTTACATTCTGCAAAGGAGACTTTCAGAACCCTATAACAAGCAAGTTTCTGGTGCTATAATGATGGGCTACCAAACAGCCTAGATAGATACTGGTCATTATTGTTTTATTAGCTGCAGTCCAGTTTTGTGTGCTACTCAATCATTTTGACAAAGGATTTCTTCATGATATCTTTATCATTTTATCATGACTTAAATGTAGATAAACCATACTGAAAGATGTGCACTGCCTTCCATTTAAATATTCCTATTTCAATTTGTCCTCAGACAGCCTTGTACTTTGGCACTACCAATTTACACCACAAAATGATAGAATTCCCATCCATTATAAGAACCATTACATTGAGGGTTATTGCTCATTTTATAGATGAGAAAACTGATGTTCAGAGAGGTTAAATAAACCTGCTCAAGGCCATGCAAAGCCTATAGTAGAAGCCAGGTCACTTGTCTCTCCAGCTGAAACTTTTCCAGTGATATCACATTTCAACTAAAAAGTTTAGAGATAAATTTAAACTCCAAAGTGATGTTGTATAAGATTTAAAGACTCTTTAGAGAGTGAGACACAACAAATGAAACATGGAGAAATGAAAGGCAAAACTCTGTTACTTCAACTCCATTTGAGATGGGGCTACACAGGGGATTAGACAAGGAAGAGGAAGAGCAAGCTGGAGATGGAGAAGGTGGCTTAAGTATAGCAAGTAGGGCAGAGTTAGCTGGGGTTTGGGGCTTCTGATAAATTGGTTAATTTGAATAATTCCTGTTGACAGGGTTGGGGCTGCCCTAGTTGCCTGGTATCTGGCCTTGAGTCAATTAGGGTGAGTGTACAGTAGCCCTGGATGTGGGAGCTCCATACGGTCATTGGTTGAGCTGTGGACCTAACCAGTTGTTCTGAGAAAGAGAACTGATGAGCCTGTAGCCATGGCTATAAAACTAGATGAAGACAGCATCTCCAAAAAATGTCAATCCAAGTGCTTATGAATAAATGGTGTTAGCCCTATGCCAAATCTCAGACACTCACAGAAGGAGCAGTGGAAAAGAAAATTAAACAATACCGTTAAGAATCAAAAGACCTGGGGTTGAGTCCCTCTGCCACTCATTTGCTATGTCATTTTAGGTAAGTTATGTAACTTCCTCTATACCTCAGGCTCTTCATCCATGCATGGAGAATTCATATAACTTACCTCACAAGATTACTGTGGAGATTAAATGTAATAACAGACATCTAACAAATACACATAGTTCATATGTTTATATATGATATAAACAAATGAATTTTTACCTTAATCACAGGTACCATACAAATGTAATCATATCAAAATATTTTTAGGGCCATATTCTTATCACCACATATACACACAAGTCTATCTCTCAGGGAGTGTCTTTTCCTTACTAAATAGACAGAGCTATAAATTGTGGAGTCTTGATATAATAGATCAAGATAGCTCCTTCCAATGTGTTATGTTCTATTGCCTCAAAAGAATAAACTGCCAAGACAATATCATGCATCACATTAGTGGCAGATTATTCAGTGAAACTCACAAGGAGAGGAATTCGCAGCTCACAGCCAGATGTTAGGTTTCATCCTTTGTTATCTCATTCTTTTTTGTAGAGTCCTGAGTTTTATAGAGTAAGAAAAATCTTAACTTATAATAATAAAAAAATATGATTCATGAAAACACTTCAATTTTTTAGAAACATAAAACTTTAAATTTATCAGGGGCAAACCAAGGTAAAAATAAATAATTCTGGACTTAGAAGGACTACTTTGGGGGCAATGATTTATGAGAGGGATCAGGAAATGGGAGTCTGAGTATAAAACATTCAGAACTCTCTTCCAGACAGTCAGAACTTCTTGAAGATTCTCAGTCATTTTTCTTGGGAAACACAGTTCTTTTAATATCAATAAAAGAAACTCAAATTGTCTTCACCACTGATTCTCTCCCTTTCTTTTCTCATCAGAAATGAGTCATAGAGCCTTAACCAGTTTGGCTCAGTGAATAGAGCGTTGGCCTGCGGACTCAAGGGTCCCAAGTTCGATTCCGGTCAAGGGCATGTACCTTGGTTGTGGGCACATCCTCAGTAGGAGGTGTGCAGGAGGCAGCTGATTGATGTTTCTCTCTCATCTATGTTTCTAACTCTCTCTCCCTCTCCCTTCTTCTCTGTAAAAAATCAATAAAATATATTTTTAAAAAGAAAGAAAGAAATGAGTTATAGAGCAGACCCCCAAGGAAGGAAAAGACCTATTGGTTATAACCCTTACTTACATTCTATCAGGAAAAACTAAAAAATTTCCAAGAGTTAGAATTCTTTTTGTGTATCATTTCTCCACAGAAACAAGAACCCTGGTGAATTATTCAACTATATATTTTTTCAAAGCATTGTAGTGTGTACTGTACTTTTAAAATGTTTATGAAACAATGGCTTGAACAGTCCAGTTCCAAACAGAAATTTCCAATTGCTACTCACAAATCCCAAATATTGTTTTTTTTTTTTGTCTGCTAGGTATGTATCCTTAAAACGCCTGGGAGCCTCTTACTACCCTACCTTAGTGCATCTATCTCTTACCACTAATCTGTCCAGAATAACTCTCCTCCTGTATCAGTGGCCAAAACTATGTCACATATCCACCATAAATCAGCCACTGGTGAGGAAAATTTAACCACAACCCTTGCCCTAGACAAATCAGGATTTGTTGCTGAATCATGTGGCAAAGCATGGGCACTGACCACACCAAGTTCTTAAATGCCAGTCGGTAGGAAGCCAGCAGGGTCGGTTAGCACTGTCACTTCTTGAGCACTGCACTAAGCATTTAATACAGTATCTTATTCAATCCTCAAATATCCAAGAGGTATTTCTTACTATCCTCATTTTACATATGAGAAACCAGTTGCAGAAAGGATCACTAACATGCCCAGTAGGTCAGCAATATGCCCAATGTCACACCATTTTTCATAGTGGAGCCAGAAACTACAGCAGGTTTGTCTGATTCCAAAATGCTTGCAATTACCTGGTGTGCTGATCTTTGAAGTAAAAATGTCAGCCGCTATTATTTCTGTTGGATCATCATAACAAGTTGCTATTGAATCACCAATTCATTTTTCTTGGATGTTCTTGGCAAATATCAGAGGAAAGATACTGAGCTTGGACCCTTGTTAGTTATCAAATCCAACTCTGTCAGATTCACCGATGTTGAGATTGTTCAACAAAATGGCCATACGGAGAAACAGAGAGAACTAGGAGCTTGCCACGGGGTGCTGAGAACAATAGAGATATTAAGAGGAGATACCAAAATATCATTGATTCACTGGAGAAAATGTTCCTGTTCTGATCCTCACATGCTGATACTACAGATGGACCCAGCTTAGCTGAGGCACGCTCTGTGCTTCAGCTGTTTACTTAAGCAGCATCAGAGTTCTCAGAAATAGTTGCTATGCCAACCAGCCCCAGGACTATATATACATTCATGACCAGGGCTTATTCTTAGGGCTTTGTTACCTCTCTTTCAAAAGTTTGAATCTCTTATTGCTAAACTGCTTGCATCCGTGCATTACAGACTCTGTTAATCAGTCTCCTTTTCTCCAGCAGCTGAACAACCCAAGCGGAGGTTTGCAGCCTGTGCTGAGCAACCTTTGACGTCACAATTTTATAGTCAATGACCAGACTGTTGTATTTGCTCCAGCCTCTGAAGATTTGGTGTTTTGATGATAAAGGGCAGTACCTTTTGTCATCTATTATTAACTGTCACATGTGCACATTCTCACAGAAGTTCTCAGAGGAAAAAGTAAAGCGTGCTTTTCAGATGCCATGATTATTATGCTTTTTAAATTTCCTTACTGTGTTTTTAATGGGACACATTTCAAAACAGCGTCAGCCAACAAATTCGGCCAATCAATCCACCTCCAATCTCCTGCTAGAGCTGCATTTAAATAAACCTGTAATGTTGAAAAACGAAAAGAGAAAGCTCTTTAATTACCTTTTCTCCTGTTTATGTTACTTTGATGGCTTTTGTTCAAATGCATTTGAATTTTCAGTCTGTTTATTTTATAATTATTGGATGACTACATGCAGCACGGCCATTTCAATTAGATTTTGATGGCTGATAAAATCATTGCTGACAGGGAGTGCGCAAATGAATTTGGGAAAACCAGATCAGTGATGTTTGTGTTGTTGCATTTAAACAAAACAAAACGACCTGGTAGCTATGTGATCAACTCTGAAATTTTTGCTATAAAGAAAGAAAAGGCAGCTCTGTGAGAGATCAGGTTTTCAACAGAGGAGGCATCATTTTAAATCCTCAAGTAGGCAGCCACTTCTTCAAACAGATTATAAAACCAGAAACAAGCATGTAATCTCTTCTAACAAGAGGTTTGCAGCTAGGCAGATTGCTTTAAAGGAAAAAGAAGTAAAAAGAAAGCCAAGATCTAAATACTGATAATACATGTTAAATCCATTTAAATTGATAAGGTAGTGAAAGCATGTTATTAAGCTTGAAGGGTTAAGACTTTATGTTCACCCAAAAGATCAATACCCAGAGAAGAAGAAAACTTGGAAACGGTTCCATCTCCAATTAACAACTGAAATATATATGGCAGATGAGGCAGAGAAGAAACAGGCAGGCTATTTTTCAGGAACAGACCCTGCTCAAGCAGGACTCAGGCTTGTTTTGTTACCAATGTAACAACTGTGCAAATGACAATCTTTAAGTGCTGAAATATTTGCAAAAAGTAATAGAAATCTGCTGTTTCTCCCAAGTTGTTAAAGCAAAGCTGGAGAGTTGAAACAAAACAGAACCATGTAGAGTCATCCAAATTGAAAAGAAAGTGACATCCCCCAGCACCCGCACTATCCAGGCTGGGTGCTCAGTGCTGTGCCACACAATGCAGTGTCCCCATGCGCAAGGCGAGCCCACACAGCTGGCCAAGGGCAGAGCTGGGGTAAGGACTCGGGAGTGACTCCAGTGTCCGTGTTCCTGACCATTTGGCAATGGCAGGTTATGCCGTTTGATTTCATCCTGTACGACATTCACTTATTGAATCAGTCTAGTCTTTGCTGCTCCTCACCCTCCTCATTCAGCCGAATTGGAGATCTTCACCAGGAAAGCTCAACCAGGGTGGAAGTGAGAAACTCCTACCATCGATATGGTCACAAATAACCTGATGTTAAATGTCCTGAAAAACAAAACCCAAAATGGTTGGCTATTCTTCTCATATTCTGTTAGAGGTTTTGATAGAATAATTTTAGCTAACAGCAATATAGTGCTTTTTATGTGCTAGGCACTTTTCTAAGAACTTTATAGATAACGACTCATATAATCATTACAACCCGAAATGTTAGGAATTCTTACTTCCATCACCCCCATCCTACAGAGGTGGGCAAGGGGCTAGAGAAATCTCTCAGCTACTAAATAAAAGAGCCAGATTCTGACCTCAGCTATCTTGCTCCAGAGTGCACACTCCTGCCTGACAATATTAACCAAGACTGTGAGGATAACTGAGTGTTCATATGATCGTACATCATGCACATTTACATGGTGCTTGCATCTAATTGCATATCTCTGGTCCACTGAACAATGAAACAAAATTGCCTTTCTATTACCTGTTATTTTTCATGGTTACTACTACTGATAATTGACTTCATAAAAATTTTTAATTGTTATTAAATAAGATTGCTAGCATATTTCTGTCTCAAATCCTATCTAATAAAAGGGTAATATTCAAATTAACCATCACTCTGTCACAAAGATGGTGGCACCCATAGCCACAAGATGGCAGCGCCCAGTCCCTTCAGCCCCGCCGGAGTCCCCCAGTCCTGGCGGGGGGGGAGGCCACTGAGAGTGGGCAGCATGAACGGCCTGGCAGAATGCTTGCTTCATTGCCACAGCGACAAGGCAAGCATTCTGCCCCGGCTGCAGAGGGCCTCTGGGCAGCGGGTACGGAGCGGCCAGGCTCCGCAGAGAGCTACTGGTGCACAAATTCGTGCACTGGGCTACTAGTCTATGAATAATCTCTTTATACCTCTTTTTACAAGTAAATTGTCTATATTCTCTACTTTCATACTAAAGGAAACAGCTCTATAAAAATAATATACGCCTATAAAGCTTTCTGTACCTACATCCCAAAAGTGCACAGCATCTCATTTGGTCTTTGCTGCAAGTCATAAAGTAGTGTAGGGGTCATTTTCTCAACATGAAAGGGCAAAGAACCAGACATGGGAAAATCAAAGATAATAGTCAATAGAATAAATTCTAAAAACTACAAGAAGAAGCAGGAAAAATAATGGAAGCAGTGGCTAAAGAAAGTCAAGCTGGATTGCCCATACCAAATGTTGACATACTGCTAAGATCCTTGGGAGGTTAATAATAATTATTGTGTTCCAGGCCACAAGTTGCATAAGGAGGAGAAACCAAATTATATCACTTTAAAGAGCTTACACTCTGACCACGAGAGAGATGCACGTAAGTCAATATATCTCTTCCAGGTCTCAATAAATAAGCACAAGGTTTCACAAAGCTCTATCTTATCTCCCAGTAAAAATTTTAAAAAAAGTGACTAACTTCTAATTCTTTGAACTTTCCCACTTCAATATATGACCATCGTGTGAGTATTGTTAAATTAATAAAATTATTATTGAGAAAAGAATAACTAGCTTAATGAAGGTTCTTGAAATGGACAGAGAGGACTTTATTTTGATGAGTAGACTAATGCTGTGGCTTAAGGACCTACTAGTACTGTAATCCAGTTGTTGCTGCAAGTGAGAAGTCATTTTAAAACTTTCCATTGTATTAGCACAGGACCAAAATCTGAAATGAAAAGTGGTGATGGAGTTTGGGAGTAGTATGCTCTTACCCAGCAAATCTGAGAAGTTAGAAAGAGTAAAAGACCTTGAACTCTTGGTTTCTTGTTCAGTAGTGAGGCAGGTGAAAGAAAAGGAAAGTTTTTACTATGTTTCAAATATGAAGACAACTGCCTTTACCTGTTATGATCTAAGTGGCATGTTTTTATGCTGGTGATAGATATGGCTTATTCATATACTCTCTTACTTGACCTCTCCTTCCTACCCTACTCTCCAATAAACAAGAAACATCTATAATAATAAAAGCGTAATGTGCTAATTAGACTGGATGTCCTTCTGAACATCCTTCCAGACAACCTTCCGGACAAAGCTGCAGCAACAGGGGCTGAGCCCCTTGCATGAATTTCATGCATTGGGCCTCTAGTTTATAATAACAGAATGAAACAAACCCCAATGTCTGAGTTAGGGCATGCATTGTGAGAGTTAACTGGAGAAAAGAAAGAGAACTGGCTCTTATCAACATATTACAACAGAACCAGGCAGACATCCCACCAAAAATACCCTTGAAATAACCCCTAAAGGGCTAGACTAAAATAGCTGCTTTTCTGCTTTTAATTTTAATTATATATGACAGTTTACCTCAGCATAGCCTACAGACAAATTATGATTCTGAACCTGAGAACATGGGAAAAGTTACACATCTTGTGAGGCATTTGTTTTGTACAGATAACTTTTTAAATCTTACTATTCAGCAATGTATGGCTTTAAGACAGTATGCCAATATCTCTGGATGTCTATTTATTCATCTGTAAAAGATGGGGTTGAATTGGAAAGAGCAAACTCCAGGGAGATCAGCGAAAACTCTGTGATTCCAAGCACTGTGTATAAGTGGCCTGCAACACATTATAGTACACTTGATGTGATTCACTCAAGCTTTTGTTTCATCATGGAATAAAGGGAGTCTGTCCAGTAAACAAGACTACCATTTAATATTTAAACATCAAACACTTATTTAGCAGTGTTATTACTAGCATTTTGCTTATTAAAAAGCATGCTTTTCTCTTTCTCATCAAATATAGTACTTTCTTCGCACTGAATTTTCACAAGAAAGATAGCTCACATTCTACTTCATGTCACTTTCATCTTTTAAGTCTCACATTCATTTGGCATGACAGATTGGTAATCAAACTGAAAAATCGAATCACCTCTGTTCTTTATCCTCCTAGCTCTTCTGTTAGAGGAGATGAAACAAGGGGAAGGGAAAAGAAAAAAGAAGGAAGGAGAAGAGAGAAAAATCTCTTCCAAGTCTCAAACTATCACAATCAAAATGAAAAATCTTAGAAAAATACTTTTCAGAGTTTGGAAGCTAGCCCTTCTTGAGAGCATGTGTCTTGCCCCTCCTCCTCCATACTGATTGCTCTGTCCTCCCTGCTCCTCCATAATCTCTCCACTCAGCTTTGTTTTCTTAGTGCTCTCCCTGCCCTTGACATCTCTTCTGTGATTGCTCTGGCCTCCTTGTCTATCTCAAAGCTACAGTACTTCTGTTCCTGTTATCTTTCTCTTCTATTTTGGTAACCCTTCCATGCCCTCCTCTGCTCCCCGCCACCACCTGTGTGATCTTTCTGGCCTCTGTAGCTTTTCCTATGATCCCTCCCTTTAGATTTTCTCTGAGATTTCTCTGCCCTTTCTGGCTTTCTCAGCTTTCTTCAGAACTCAGAAAACCTCAAAAGGTTCAGAGATTAATTTCAGTTTGGATAAGCACCCAAACTTTGGATACCTTACATCAATTCTTTACTGAAAGTCTTTGGATCTAAAATCGCATTGGGAAGGTCTGCCTTATAAAAAGTTCAAGTACTTGGAATTTTATCAAGCGAATGATTTCCCTTCAAGCATTGGCCTTTCTGCTTCTTATTTTGGGTTAGGTGAAGTTAGCCACTGTTTCCTGTGTATAGATTATGTTCCTTCATTTCACATGGGATACATATGATTAGAAAATCCAGTATGCTCAGCAATGAGAAAGGACTCAGGCAGGCATTTTTTATTTATTCAGTAAAGATTTATTGAATGCCTGCTATGTGCTGAAAAAAACAGGAAGCTACACTTTGTTTCAATCTTCACCAAATAGCTATAGATTTACTTTCCATAAATATATTGTATAGACTGTATACTTTCTGTGACCTTACACTAGATTGGAAATGTCAAAAATTTTATTGTATAGGTCTAGAATTTATTTTAAAGATTAGGTATTGTTATTTACTTCCTGTTACCTTAAAATATGTATTGCTATATTTCTATCATAGAGCAGCTTAGGTGCTTTTTCCCCCTTTTTATTGAGTCTATTGGGGTGAATCTGGTTAACAAAATTATACAGGTTTCAGGTGCACAATTCTACAACACATCATCTGTACATTGTATTGTGTCTTTTTCGCCCCTAATCAAGTCTTCATCCATCACCATTTATCCCCACATACCCTCCTCCACTTCCCCCCACTACCACCACCCCTGACAGACACCACACTGCTTGTAAATCAAAAGTTTTCACTGATTTTCCCTTTCAAGGTCAAGTACAACCACCAGCATTACAAGTCCGTACTATAAAGACTAAAAGATGAATAGTATAGTGAAGGTAATTATTATTTTGCTTGATGTCTCCATCTAATATTTAGTGCATTTGCTTACCTTTTATTTTACATTTCTTAGGAAAATTGGAAAACTGAATTTTTAAAGTCAACATCAAGCCAGATTGCATAATCTGAAAATATTTGGAATGTTGAGCTAAAGGTTAAGCTCTATCTTCTATCCTATTAGCATTTGAGCATTGGCTCCTTTATCCCTTTGTTATAGGAGTCCCAAAGTGATGGTTCATGGGCCAGGTCTGCCAAAATATGTGTTTGTTTGCCTGTGAAATACTTCTTAAATCTGAATATAAATTCTCTCTTAGACTGACAATCTCCACTCTGCTGTACTCTCCAGTAATATCTGCTGTTGTATATTTATTCCACTTCACACATTTATATTACTCACCTAGTCCCATCGACACTTGATTTATAATTTCTAAGTTGAGTGTAAAGTTGGACCCAAGTGGGAGATGAGGTATGGAAGGAAATAAACTTTTGATGATATTTCAATACATCCTAACAATAGGCTTATTTGAAATGTAGTGAGAAAATGCTAACTTTGATTAAGGTGCCCTCTCCTACACTCCCTCATATGGATGAATAGATAAGATGAACAAAAGGAAGGAAACCATTCTATTTTCTTAAATTCCCGAGAGAGCCTTCTGCAGTGCTTGGGATGAGTGAGCCTGTGTGCTTAGAAGAATTCTCTTCTGTCATAGACATTAGTAGAGATATGCACTTTCTCCCAAATATGAGGATGTTGCTTTCCAGTTCTACCTTTGGTTCAAGAATCAGGAAAATAATATTTATAAATAATCCCTTGCATGGGTTATATACACTTTCTTTTATGGTGTGATGAGGTAATGCCTGAGTATAAAAGGTGGTGGGATTATAAGAATTTGTCCATGTCCTCAATTCTGGCAGGATCCTACCTACATGGGAAATGTCTGAACTAGATAAATTTCTTTTTTACATGTTCTGTGTAGCCATCTCACTTGAATTCTGTATCAACATCTCAAATTGTGTGTCTAGTTTGGAAAAGGGACAATAAAAGATTAACCTTGCCCAAATTGAGTTTTGGCCTTTCTTCAGAACTTGGGAGGTAACCTCTGAGCCCTTGGAATGTCCTTTCTCAATAAGAGTGTCTTTGTTCACCTAGGAGATTTGAGCCACGCTAGATAGTCCATGCTAACAAAGTGACTTATGGTGGGGGCCTTGGTGGTATCAGTTCAATCTACAGAAGGGTATCAGTTCAACCTAAGGTCAGCCACATGGTCAGTCAACCATGCCTATATGACTGAGCAAAAAACAAACTCTAAACACAAACGATCGGATAAACTCCTCTGGTTGGCAACACTGCATGTGTATTGCCATACATCATTGTTGAGGGAAATAGGGACTGTCCATTAGGAGAGAACAACTGCAAGTTCCATGTCCTGTCTCTTGGACCCTGCCCTATGTCACTCTTACCTCTGCTGATTTTATCTGCATCCTTTCACTGTAATAAACCCTGACCATGAGTAGAACAACTTTTCTGAGTTCTGTGGGTCCTTCTAGTGAATTATTGAGCTCAAGGATAATCTTGAGGACCTGCAAACTAGCAGTTAGTGTCAGAAGTGAGGGTGATCTTAGGGACTTTTGAAATTGCAGGTGGAGGGAAGGACAGAATCTGTAATTGACTAAAAGTCTTCAGTGGCTTTCTATCCCTACAAAGCCAACTGTTGAGAGAAGACAGTCTCTTCAGACTTTCAGTGCTTATCCAGCTCATTAAAGGGGCCTGATCTTCCAGGAAGGGTAGCCCAAGCAACAACACATGGATTCTTCTCCATCTATCCAATCAGAGTCCCACCAAGAGAGAGAAAGGAAAACCAGCCAACTCATCTTTCATTCATTCTCAGCTTCTTATTCAGTACATTTTATTAAATTTGCTTCTTAACATTATCTCATTAAGGAAAAAGATAATTACAATATTAACATCTTGCTTCCTAGCACTTAGTAAAGTCACAAACATTTAACTTCACACTTAAAAGAAATGGGTATCAATGTTTCTGACACCTATTATTCAAATGCAAATCTCATAGTGATGCTGAAAACTCAATTTCTTTTTATTTCTGACTACAAAGAACAGATGGCATTTTTAGTGAACTGATCTCAAATTGCCTGTGGGACTGAAGGAAAAAACACAGGTATGTGTACATATCCACCTTAGAAAGTAACAAATTACATTTGGAAAAATATACATCTAGACTAATTCCACCCATAATACTAATAACATGTGTCAAACACTGAAAAAGCCTTTCCGGTACCTATTTCTTTCCTTCTTAGTATAAGGCTCCAAGCCCCCAGCAGAAATCTAGGATGCCCAATGCCACATACCCAGGGTTTCCTCTCTCTCAGTACCTCTTCCACACAGTAATCACAGGACACACCAGGGGAGCACAGGATAGACATGAGGGTGGCTGCTATTCCTATTCTAACTACTTGGGGGAGAAGATGTTATTCTTCCCATTTCACAGAGGCAAGGAATCCAAAGATTATAGAGGTTAAGGAACCTGCCCAATATCACAAAGCTAGCAACAACCAAGTCAGCAACATTCCCCAGCTCTGTCCACCTAAAAACATTTTACAGTCTTAACACATTTGGCATTTTGGTTAATTATAGAGTTTGATTATAGCAGGTTATCCTATAGATCCGTGGTCAGCAAACTGCGGTTCACGAGCCACATGCGGCTCTTCGGCCCCTTGAGTGTGGCTCTTGCACAAAATACCACGGCCTGGGCGAGTCTATTTTGAAGAAGTGGCGTTAAAAGAAGTTTAAGTTTAAAAAATTTGGCTCTCAAAAGAAATTTCAATCGTTGTACTGTTGATATTTGGCTCTGTTGACTAATGAGTTTGCCGACCACTGCTATAGATCATTAATAGGTTGCTAATTTTCAAAGAATTAAAGTCCAGTAAAAGAGTCTTAAGACTAAACGTACTAAAATTATACAGAATATAATCCATTTTTCTTGGATGCTTCCAATGATACGTTAAGCCCTTGTAATGTCTCGGGTGCATCATACTGCAGAAGAGAGATTGTGCTAATGAAGTGTAGGTCAGGAGAATAACAGATAAATCAGCTTCCACTTACATATAATCACTACCCTAATTCTCATAAATACTTTTGCAGAGTTCATGATGTAGTGATCTACTAACTTGTTTTCACTTCAAGTTAGCAAATCTTTATCTAGTGTTTTCTTTGTGCCAAGCCCCGTGGTAAGTTCTGGGCAGCAGTGACAAGTGTGATATAATGCCTGTCCTGATGGAGGGCACATTCTGACTTGGGAACACTACATTATCCCCCTAGCAGTAGAATTACCTTGCCAGTATTTAATTGGCTGTAAGTGGAATATTAACAGCAGCAGATCTACATTTTTAAAAACTACAGTTGGTGTGTCCGCTGATGTGGTAAAGTGACTGCCTTTTCTCTTCTCTCTTTTATGCTCTCCCTTTTAATGAGCTTTAATTATGTCCCATGTCATCCAAGCTTTTTGGGGGAACTTTACCCCATACACACATACACTCACACACGTTAGTGAATAAATCATTTGGTGGTGCTGTTTTTGCGTTACCTGGCATCTATCGCTGCTCCACATTCACAG
The DNA here is from genome assembly GCF_027574615.1 of Eptesicus fuscus. Taxonomy (NCBI): domain Eukaryota; kingdom Metazoa; phylum Chordata; class Mammalia; order Chiroptera; family Vespertilionidae; genus Eptesicus; species Eptesicus fuscus. The sequence continues at coordinate 28,965,601 of NC_072480.1, forward strand.
GGATTTGCAAAAATCTCCCTTATGACTCCTGGAAGGGAAGGGAGGCAGGGAACAAAGCCAAAGGAAGGGAGGAGCAGAGCATAACCTCCCCTTTGCAGATGGCTAAGAAAAGGAGACTCTTTATGAGATCACTGTATCAAAGGGAAGTAAGAAGTTTCCGGACTGCCAGTCACAAAGCCACCCAAAACTCACTTTTAATGAAAAAAAGAAACTAGTAACTCCTGCACTGTTGTAAAATACTTACCAAAGACACCTTCCCTGCTAAGTGCCATTCATTTCAGGAGTGAAATGCTCTAACAGAGAAAAATGCCCAGGGCAACTGGGAAGCAGAGGAGGAGCGAAGTGTGTGGTTCAACTATGCCTACAGGGGAGGAAAAGCATCTCTTTCCCTGGCAGCTACCCCACTTAACTACTGTGCAGTCAGCCTTATTTGGCGCCAGTGAAAATCAGCCTTCCAGCAGATTCCCTGCCATCTATCCGCCTCATGACTACCAGCCTACAGTCAAAACACCTCCAATGCTTACAACCCTCAATGCTCCCAAGGGTTGTCTTTTGGGGGCAATGTGAAAATCCATGGGAAGAAAAAATCTTTATTTTGCCACCTGCTTCAATTTCCAAATTTAGTTGAATTTCCAGAAGAGAACATTCAGCAAACATTATCTCCCGGTTTTTTACTTCACCTTGGTGCTGCTTTAGTACCCATAGCCAGCAGCCATGGAAGCTGAGGGAGTGACAAATGGCCGTCAGGAAGCTTGAGTCTCCAGAAAATCAGCAGAGATGTTATTCAACTGACAAGGGAGAAAAAGGAAAGGAAAACAAAAACAAAATAAACTCAAGTTTTGGCCCTAGGGCTCCACCAAGTATCTGCCAATTTACTCACCCTGAAATCTAAAGATTCCAGATGAAAACATTTTTATTTTTTTAAATTACATCTTTAATTTGTTGGGATTTTAGTGGTTACTATTTGAAAGTTTCATCGCACAGGGGGGAAAAAAACCTAAAATAAACTCAAAATCTTTAGATGGAAATAGAGACGTTTTAGTCTTTACTCACCTGGATTAGTGGAGTATATGTCTCCGTAAAGCCAAGATCTGCTCTTCCAAAATGTGTCTGTCTTCCACAAGGGAAAAAAAAAAAAAAGGTAAGCAAGTTTGACTTTTTTCATATAAATCACATGACTGGGATGGAGTCCAACCAAAAGATGCCTTCCTAATCCATTTGGGTCCTAGTTCTAACCAAAGCTAAATGACTTATTCACCAGCTCAGTCCAGGCCCTGAAAAGTGAGTTAATTCTTCATATTGTCAACATAAGAAACATTCAAACCTGTGAAGAATTTTGTTGAGCTTATTTCAACCAAACTGTCAGCAAATGCTGGGAAACAGAATCTCGATAGATTGAGATAATACTCCAGAGAATGGTAGTTTTGCACCTTGTTTTACATTACAATCAAAAGAGGAGACTAGACATAAGTGGGTTACATGAAATCCATTGGCGATAGATTAGGGAAACAGGAGAAAGCAAACCAGGGAAACCTCTGGGAATGGGTAAAAAGTAAAATGATAGGCACATACTTCTTTTACTTAGGTGGGTGCAGGACAGTTAATAGTCAACAATTAACTCAATAACAATGAGGGGATTTGTGGTCTCCACAGAGCAGTGCCTGTGTTTTGAGAGGCCAAAAAAAGGAAAATTACTTTGACATTCCAATGATATGTTATTGCAGATGCGAAAAGACAATAGACAGGCTCAGTTGAGGTAAAAATTGACCTTTGTCAAGGAAAATACCAGCCTAGGACATGACTTCTCACTATAAACTGATTTTTAATTTAAAAAGTTTTCATTTCAGACCATCCTTTGTGGTTACTTTAAGTCTCCACAAGGCCGCCACACAGCCTTCCCGAGCTAGTCAGGTTAGCACGTGGCCCCTTTTTGTCCACAGTATCTTTATAGTGCGAAAAGTCTTGTGAACAGTGGTGTGGATGTTAGTAATACCTTTTTAACATCAGGCCAGTATTGCTCTCCCAAGTTCCTTTTTCCTCATGACTCCCTGGTAAATTTTGTCTAGTTCCCCTTGTTGAATGATTTCTCTAGTTTTGGATTAAATAAACTTCTAAACCTCTTTAATTCAGAGCCACATTAATCAGATCCATAGCTCTACTCATTTTCCTAAGCACAGGTATAAATAATGCCTCTGAAGAATTGTATTTTTCTTTTTCTTTTTCAATTACAATTTACATTCAGTATTATTTTGTACTAGAGGCCCAGTGCATGATTAAATCATGCACGTGTAGGGTCCCCTAGGCCTAACCTGCCATCCAGGCCATATCCACTGCCCCGCAAAGCCTAGCACGCTCTGAGGACACTGCTAGTAGCCCGCTCCCCACTTTGGCTTTCGATCGCGGAGGAACTGGGTACTTCTGAAAGGCCTGGTGCATCAGCGGACAGGCACCCAGCTCCCATGCTTTCCTTTCGATCACGGGGGAGCTGGGTGCCTGTCCGCTGGTGCACCAGGCCTTTCAGAAGCCTCCGGCAGGGGGAGGCTTCTGAAAGGCCTGGTGCCGGAGAGGACAGGCACCCAGCTCCCCAGCTTTCACTTTCGATCACGGGGGAGCTGGGTGCCTGTCCGCTGGTGCACCAGGCCTTTCAGAAGCCTCCGGCAGGGGAAGGCTTCTGAAAGGCCTGGTGCCGGAGTAGATAGGCACCCAGCTCCCCCGTGTTTGATGGTCCGCGGTGGGACATGGGCTCGCTGCCCCAGAGGCCCCTTCTGTGCCGCAGCACAGCCATGGCACAGACACTGAGTTCGCGCTGCTGCTGGCCATGCGAGCTCAGCATCCCGCCGGCCCAATTGGCCACCCTGGCCACCCCGAGTCCCGCCCCCCCGCGCCTTCTGGCCAATCATGGGCATAGCAAAGGTATGGTCAATTTGCATATTTGTCTATTATTAGGTAGGATTAGTTTCAGGTGTGCAGCATAGTGGTTAGACAATCATATATTTTACAAAGTGTTCTCCCTCCCCCGATATTTCCAGATCTATCTGGCACCATACATAGTTACTGCAATTTATTGACTATATTCCTTATGCTGAACTTTATCCCTGCAACTATTTTATAACTGCCAATTTGTACTCTTAATCTCTTTACCTTTTCGACCCAATTCCTCAAACTCCATCCACTTAGTATTTAAAAATACATTAAAACTGAAACAAAAATTTCCTAGTTAAAATAGGAAGTGGCCTAGTCTCAACCAAAAAACATATTCACACCATACTGCACCTAAATTCCAAGGACAGTTTGTTAATTTCTTAAAGACATTTAAATGTGCAATAAAAGGTATTCTAAAACATCTTCAGATGAATTTCAATCACTTTCACTCAGAATTAAACCAAGATTGCCTTTAACATTAATACTCATCTTTTATGTTAGATTTTTTTTTTGGGGGGGGGGGGGAGAGGACAAGAAGTATTTCTCTATGTTGCAAATAAGACTCTTAATTGATTGAAGAATTTCTATTTTGTCATCTGTCAGAATCTGGGTCAAAGGGACAAGCATGGTAACTTTTTTACAAGTGAAAAGTGAGAGCAAGACCCCAAGTATATGGGTTATACATATCAGCTCTGAGTTCAGAATCCTGGAACAGCAAATCATGTTTTGCCAGCCCCTAGTTTCCTGTTATACTTGCTGGGGTTCTCTCATTAGCAGTTCCTGGAAGCTGGGAGTGGGTGCCATAGAAGGCACTCATGCTTTGAACTCAATAGGTTTCTACAGGGTAAAATTTTACACCAGGGTTCCACTTAGAACCTAAGGCTGATTGCTTGCGTTTATGGACCTCCTGTCTAACTCCAGCTTCCCTCACCACTAGATCAATGTTTCTTCACTAGATGATTGATCATGGGAGCATTTTATGGTTCCTCCTTGGAGGTCTTCTTTCTATTGCTTGTGGGAAAGCTCCAATGGCTCTGCTTTAGCAAACACAGAAAATGACTGTGAGGGTGAGTTCTGCCTCCATTTATAACCACAGAACACTTCCCAGTGTGCCACCTTGAGCAAGTTGCTAATCCTCTCAAAGCATTCCTTGTACATTAAATGTAAATACTTAATAATGCTGGCCTTAAAGAGTTGCTTTAAAGATTAACAAGTTTGTCTAAAATATTACAACCCTATAGTAAGTACTCAAAACATAGGGTTTTATAAGCTACTAGAGGCCTGATGCACTCTGGAGAGGGGGGTCCCCTCAGCCCGGCCTACACCCTCTCACAGTCTGGGCCCCCCCCCATGATGGATCGCCCGCGCAGAGGGAGGCCCCGCCCACCCGCCACCACGGGGTAGCCTAAGCCTCCCTCTTTGGGGCGATTGTGGAGCCCCCTGATTTATTGCCCTGCCAGCTGGTGGCCTGGACCTCCCTCTGTGGGATGATCATGGGGCGATGGCGCCACCGCCCCCCCCCACCCCGACCAATTGCATCACACCCGCCTTGGCTGGCCTGGCACCAGTGGGTATCATAGCGTGGTTGTCCTGACAGTCATTCCGCTGTTTGGCCATTCGTTCGATTTGCATATTACGCTTTTATTATTATAGATAGTTTAATCAATAGTTTTCCATTATATACATAAGAAGTCAAGAGTTCTTTCACTCAAATTTATTTTAACAAACTGTAAGTCTTTAAGATCACAGCATTTGTGTGATATATCCCAATTCCTTAGGTAATTAAATTAATTCACAAGTTTTTGTTTTATTTACCCATAATATTTGTGTTTATATTCCTACTAGAGGCCCGGTGCACGAAATTCGTGCATGGGGGCAGGGGGGTGTATCCCTCAGCCCAGCCTATACCCTCTCCAATCTGGGACTGCTGGCTCCCAACTGCTCGCCTGCCTGCCTTCCTGATTTCCCCTAACCGCTTCTGCCTGGCAGCCTGTTCACCCCCTAACAACTCCAATGCCAGCTTGATTGATCTCTAACTGCTCCCCTGCCAGCCTGTTTGCCCCCAACTTCCCTCCTCTGCCGGCCTGGTCACCCCTAAGTGCCCTCCCCTGCCCTCCCTTGCAGGCCTGGTCCCTCCCAATTGCCTTCCCCTGCTGGCCATCTTGTGGTGGCCATCTTGGGTCCACATGGGGGCAGGATCTTTGACCACGTGGGGGCATCCATATTGTGTGTTGAAGTGATGGTCAATCTGCATATTACTCTTTTATTAGATAGGATTACTAGTGGCCCAGTGCACGAAATTCATGCAGGGGGGGTGGGCCCGGCCTGCACCCTCTCCAATCTAGGACCCCTCGAAGGATGCCCTACTGCCAGTTTACAGGGATCAGGCCTAAACCGGCAGTCGGACATCCCTCTCGCAATTTGGGACTGCCTGCCTGATTGCCCCTAACCATTCTGCCTGCCTGCCTGCTTGCCCCAAATGCCTCCTGCCCGCCAGCCTGATCACCCCAACTGCCCCCCCCGTGCCAGCGTGCTCGCCCCCAACTGCCCCCCTGCTGCCCTGCTTGTCTCCACCTGCCCTCCCCACTGGCCTACTCACCTCCAACTGCCCCCCTGCTGGTCTGCTCACCCCAAACTGACCCTCCCTGCTGTCCTGCTCACCCCCAACTGACCCCCACTGATGGCCTGCTTGCGCCCAACTGGCCTCCCTGCTGGTTTGCTCACCCCAAACTGCTCCCCCTCACCAACCTGATCACTCCCAATGCCCCCGCCCCACTGGCCTGATCACCCACAACTGCCCTCCCCTCTTGGCCTCTAACCACCTCTACCTCAGCCCTGCCGCCATGGCTTTGTCCAGAAGAACATCTGGAAGGTCTCCTAGAAGGTCTTCCAGTCTAATTAGCATATTACCCTTTTATTAGTATAGATAGAGGCCTGGTGCACGGGTGGGGGCCAGCTGGTTTGCCCTGAAGGGTGTCCCAGATCAGGGTGGGGTTCCCTTAGGGTGTGGGGCAGCCTGGGTGAGGGGCCTGTGGTGGTTTGCAGGCTGGCCATGCCCCCATGGGGTGAGGGCCTCCACTGGGGGGCATGGCCAGCCTGGGTGAGGGGCTGATGGCTATTTGCAGGCTGGCCAAGCCCCCCAGCAGGGACCCTCACCCCATGGGTGTGTGGCCAGCCTGGGTAAGGGGCTTAGGGCCATTTTCAGGCTGGCCACGCCCCCCAGTGACCCAGGCAACCAGCCCCTCCTTGAGCAGAGGCCAGGGTGGGAGGGAAGCTTGGCTTCCTCCCTCGCCAAGGGCAACCCAAGCCTCCTGCTTGCTCCAGCTCCATGGCTGCCGCCATCTTTGTTGGGTTAATTTGCATACTCACTCCTGATTGGCTGGTGGGCGTAGCAGAGGGACACTCAATTTGCATGTTTCTCTTTTATTAGTGTAGATTATTACATTATTATAGCTATATATAATTAAGGCTAATATGCTAAGTGTTTTTCTGACCATCCGACTGGTCGCTATGATGCTCCCTGACCACCAGAGGGCAGACACTCAATGCAGGAGCTGCCATGGCACTGACTGGCCATTTACAAAGAAACGGCACCACGGACCTGGCACCCACAAAGCAACATTTGGCTTCCCCCAGATGAGACACAGGCCTCACCACCACTCCAGAGAAACAGCCCACAAAATCACAGCCAATGCTGCCAAGACCCCATTGTGCAAAATGTGGCCCACAGCCCAGCCCAGCCCAGAAACGGTCGCTGTGGGCACTGGGTAATGATGTCACACAGCAATGCCCAGCTTCCTCTCCCTAGCAACTAGCCTCCTTGCAATTTCTTCAGCCCAGGAACATGACTTGCTTTATAGCCAGATGCAGACAGTTTACAGTTTAACCAAATGTCTGTGAAGCATATTCACGTACCTCATCTCATTTGATTCTCACAGAAGTCCTGGAGTAGGTAGATAGGAGACTCAGTAGAATCCTTTTTTTTTTTTTTTCATTATCCAGAAAATGGAGATTTAGAAAGTTTAGAAACTTGACCCAACTGAAAAAAAGTAAGAAATGGTAGAACTTGAAAATGACTTCAGATTTTCTCACTGCATAGAATATAGTCAAACACTGCTACAGTAAAATATTTCACCATTCGTTCTCCTTGCATAAGAGATTATGATCTACAATATTTGTTCTCCTTGCATGAGAGATTATGATCTACATATTATGATCTACAATAATAATCTGCTTCATGTTGATATTTACTGCTGTGTTGCTGACAATTACCTGAAAGAGAAGTTGGGGTGCTTCACTGGGCTGGAAAAGTTTAGCTAAATCAGAAAGCAGGTCTAATTAACAAGTTTATCTATATTTATAAAGTTCTCGATGGTGCCAATCACACGTGTGCATTTCAATCTGTCATTGTCGATTATGAATTTGTTAATCTTCTATTATAGAGAAAGGGCAAATAGTGATATTAAAATATTTCTTCTAATTTCCTTTCACTGTGCACAAATTCGTGCACCAGGCCGCTAGTATTAAATATGTATATTATTTATAACTAGCTCTTTATTATTCACTGGAGTCTCAAGGGGTATAACACAAATGATAGCATAATCTAACATGTCTTTGAAATATGTAATATGTATTCTTTTGGGTACAGAGCCTTAAAAAGACACAGTATCTGTAGCAAACATTGTAATGCCCTGTTGATACCTTTTCTGTGTGTCTTAAGTTGGTCTGTTTGATGCAAACACCAGAGGTTTCTGCCTGAGGACTTTTTGTCTGGTGATGAGAGCACCCACAGCCCATGGTCAGGGTCAGTGAGAAGTCTGGAAAGTTAATGGTTCTCAGAATCCCCAACCAATGACGAATGAGGAGTTGATAGATAAATATCACTACTTCCTTGGTCTTAAGTGGGATAGATGAGATGTATTCACACTGCCTTCCAGAGTTCCCCAGAAGGACTAAACTCCAGATATCCTCAAAGATACCTGGCTTAGAATATCTTCATTCTCTTTCTGATTAATTTTTCCACACTCCCAATATTTCCTGGGACCACCTTCCAAACATATCCTTTACACTTGAATTCTAGTTTCTGGGGAATCCAAATCAAGACACCTCTTAATAAATCCATTATAGCCATGTTTTCATTCAATAAATGTGGAAACAAATTGTTCCTTTTCTATTGAGGACCTTGAAAGGCAATTGACTTGTTTTAGAGGCTATACATTACATATGTGTGTGTGTGTATGTATATATACTAGTAGCCCTGCACACGAACCCGTGCTCCAGTAGCTCACCAGTAGCTCGCTGTTGCCCTCCAGTTGCTCTCTGCCCACTGCCCTGCCCTCCTGTAGCTCCTCCCTCCACCTCTCCCCACCACACCTCCCCTCATAGCTTGCTTCCCTGCCCCCTCCTGTAGCTCTCCACTGCCCACTTGTAGCTCGCTGCCCCACCCTCCTGCTGATCCGTGATCCAGTCATTACATGGTTGGTCATTACACTTCACAGCGTAACAACCATATGCCTAAGTGAGTGGAATGACTGGTCACTATGATGTGCACTAACCACCAGGGGGGCAGACACTCAACACAGGAGCTGCCCCCTGGTTGTCAGTGCGCTCCCACAGCCAACCTCCCCTGGCCGGCCAACCTCCCACCCGATCAGGGTGGTTGGCGGTGGATGTGGCCCCTTGCCCAGGGGGGCAGAGGGCTGGCTTCTTCCTCAGGGCCGGTGGCCAACTTCCCACGCCCTGTCTCTCCCCCTAGCCAGCAGGCCTCTATCAGCCCACCCCGATCGGGGTTGAATGGGCTGAGCCAGCCAGGGGTAGTGACCGCGGGCAGTTGGCCAACCGGCCCCACCCTTGATCAGGGTGGAAGGGCAGATTGGGTCGGGGCTGGCAGGGGAAACGGGCTGTGGGCAGTTGGCTGGCCGGCCTCACCCCCTGGTCAAACTCCCAGTAGAGAGGACAATTTGCATATTAGCCTTTTATTATATAAGATAATGTTCTTTGTGTTTAAATAATAGTGGTACTCAACAGCAGTTCTGCCTTCTCACTCCAACTTGAAAAAGTGTATCCATTTCTCTGAGAGATTCCTTTAGTATATGGACCTTAGGTCTTCCTCTTCTCTCCCCTTCTTAAAGAAATGACCTCATGCAAGTATCTGGGACCAAACCAGATAGGTAGCTTTGCATGGGGAAGGAGGGAAGGCAAAGCAGCAATACATAGGGTAGCAGAAACTAAGTAGGATGAGGCGAGTTGAGGACATGAGGTTCGAAGGCCTAGAATGACATGTTGAAAGCTGAGTAACACATATTTAGCATGTAAAGCATGGTCTCTAGATACTATTTGTTGCTAAAAGGAATCAGAGCTGATTCCAGAGTCAAGGCCCGGAAACTTCAATATGAGTGAGCCAGGATAAAAAAAAAGTGTTCAGGAAATGATGGGGTGAGGGGTATCAAAAGGATGCAAAGATTATCTTGAAAGGGCTCCTACAGATCAAATTTGGAACAGTTAAAGCTTCACAAGAAAAAAAATATAGTAACAAATTATAACCATTGAACAAAATAAAAATTAAATGTGATGAAAAACAATATATTTACAAAATATTGAAGTACCTCCCCCACAAAATACTTCTCAATTACAAAGGGGGAAAAGGTGACTTTACTGTGGAGAAACCTGGCAGACACAAACTTACTCAACTGACCAAACTTAGGATCACTAACAATGGAACTCACCAAAACTGTGAGGCACCACCTGATGGGACACAATAAGAAGCTTAACCACCGTGCTCTTCCTGCTGAAGACGCATAACACGCCTGTGGAAGCATCAGTAAAGCACAAAATTGAAGAAAATTCTACAAAATAACTGACATTCAAAAATGTTAAGATCATAAAAGTTGAGGAACTTTCCTAGACTGAAGGAGACTAAGAGATAAGACAGCAAAAAGCAACATATGATTCTGGCCTGGATTCTTCCTAGAATGGACATTTATGGGAACACTTAACTAGGGTTTGAGGATTAAATGGTAGAAGTGTTAATTTCCTGATTTTGATGGATACAATGTTGTTATATATAGAAAAGCATCATGTCAGCCACTTACCCTCAGATTGTACAGGGGGGAAAATGAGGTATATTTGCCCTATTCTTAAAATTTTTCTGTAAATTTAAATTTTGGTACCTGAATAAAATACCTACAGATACTGATATTTAGAGATCTCCTCTCATCCCCAAAATAATCAGTTAACCACAGTAAGTTGTATCTTTTACCTACATTACAGGAATTTGAATACTTTCCCTGTCTCCATTGGCATTTCCATCAACCACACATAATCACCAGATAGATTACCACAAAATACTTTTTTTAATATGCTTATTTAATAAATCTATGATGGCTATATTACCCAATCAAACAACTATAAGCATTAGTTGATTGTATGGTCACCCTTCTAATTTTATTACATTACTAGAGGCCTGATGCATGAAATTTATGCAAGGGCCTTGGCCGCAGCCCCCGCCTGCCACCGCTGCCACCTCTGCCTCGGCACCCGCCCACTGTGGCTTTGTCCGGAAGGAAGGACATCTGGAAGGATGTCTGGTCTAATTAGCATATTACGCTTTTATCATCATAGATACGTTACCTACAAGGAAAATTACCTGTGCCTAATTTATAGAATTTAAAGAGATGGTCCATGCTACTTCTATATGATTCTAAATACCCAGCTAAAAATGGAAAGTTCATTCAAACGTCTGCATTTTTTATCTACATAGACATTTTAAACACTGAGAGATTTTAAAAAGCCTGGATCACTGACATATCTTATAAATCAACCTAAGAAAAATAATTTACGATGCATAAACATTTTTACATATTTTTAGTGTTCCTATTGACTTTTTACTTGGCTAATTATAATTTTGCTTTAATGTTAAATATTATGTTTAGGTTTTTCTTATAAGTTGACTTGGAACTAAATCATCCTTGTTTTTGATGTGTCTGTCATGACTTTTTAAACATATTTACTGGCATTCATTTCTTTTCAATGTTTCTTCTCAGTTATGCTCTTGCCATTTACTCTATTCAGCTGTTTCATGATTAAGATGTAGCATATTTCAACTTTGTCACTCTCTTCATTTCACAAGGATTTATGTCTTTAACTTGGGTTGATTTCTTACTTAATGTTACAAACTTCTCTGATTTCAGAAATTTATAAAAATACAGAGTGCAAAAGGAAGAGATATAATCAAAAGAAAGTTTCTGTCATCTGATTTCACACACAAAATGAAGATTTGATGAAGAAGCTGGGAGGGTAGTACTGCCTCTTTAGATTCATTAGTGGCACACACTCTGAGCTTTACATGTGACACCTTTCAAGATATTTTAAAATTCTTATTCCTTTTCATGAAATGAAATAAAAAATGTTGCTCTTCATATGTCACTGAAACAAGGGTTTATTCATACTTGAATGTGAAGAACATGCTTCTATTGATGAATCATCTGGAGGCGGTAAATGTAAGTAGCAATGTATTTATTTTTGTATAAATGTCCTTTAACTCATGCTGGCCAGACTTCATGTTCAGCCTCATTTTCTAGGCTGCCCTAAGAAAAATAACTCTCCCTGAAAAATGAATAAATATATGGCAAACAATAGCACCTATTTCTGTTTACATCTCCTTCTATTGAATTTAAATACATTCTCTGATGACTAACATGCAACTCATTCCAGAAGTCCATTGGTACCAAGCACGTCCAGGTGCACTTAGAATAAAGCCCAAACTCTTTTACCCGGATCAACAAGGTTCTTCCCAATCTGTCCCCTGTCCCCCCATTCCCATCAGTTAGTACTCCTTCTATTTAATATTCCAGCCATACCAATCTTTAGGTTACATGACTTGCAAGGCTTATTTCTCAGAGCCCTTGAATTTGCTGTTCCCTCTGCCAGAAAGGTTGTTCCTCAACTCTTTGAATGGCCAACTCTTTCTCCTCTTTAATGTCTTTCCGGGAACACCACCTTCTTAGAGAGGTCTTCTCTAAACACCCTAACTTCTCTCTACTTCATTGCCCTGGAACATAGCATGTGTCTGTATCTGACATTATATATTTACGTGTTGTTGTCTGCCATAGGATGAGTCCTTGGGCAGCCTCATTCTCCCCCATCCTGACTAAGTCTGGTCCTTAGAGTTCTCCAGGTCCTTGGTTTGTTGTCCTAATCTCTGCAGGACTGAAGCCTGCCTAAAACGTCTCACCTTGAAGAGATTATTTGTATCACTGCTACACGCACCAAATCAGAATCTTTGACTCAGACCTCAGAACTGTGATTGAACACTGAACTCCTTAAGAAAGAGGCTGCACATGAAGACGGTTCTCTTACTCCATCAACATCCCCTGAGACTGTTACCTCTCTTGACTCCCCAGTATTCCTTGATACATTATAAGAACATCATTTCTAGGAATAAATCATTTCCCATTAATCTTATCAGGATGGCAAAATAAGATTCACGTAGCTTAATGCTGCCAACACATGGTACAGTGGGGTGGTTAGTTGCATGAGTCTGGGTTCAATCCTGGCTGTGCCGTTTATTAGCTGTGTGACCCTGGAAATGTTTGTCAGATCTCTGAGTCTTGTCCTCTTCAGTATAAAATGGGGGTAATAAAGGTATCTTCCTGAAAAGGTTGTTGTGAGATAATCCAAAGTGTTCATATCTAAGTCAGGTATGTCCACACATGATTTGTGGAGGTGAGAATGATACAACTCTATGGAGGATGATTTGCAATATGTAACAAAATTACCTTTTCATTTACCATTTGGCCCAGCATTGTACTATTGTGAAAAGAATGACAAGTATCTCCATACAAAATAAGACCCAATGCATGGAGGCATGGGATAGACTGGCATATCTCAATGTGGGATTGGGAGGATGAGAAGAGGTAAACCAAAGAACTTATATACTGACTATGGGCCTAGTGCATGAATTCATGCACTTTGAAAGGAACTGTGGACCACAACGCTGCAATGGTATAGGGGCGGGTCTCGGCTCATCCTCTGTGCACCCACCCAGCCCCTCCTGTTGTGGCCCCCAGTCCAGTCCCCTCTCTGCCGACAGCCCCACTCCCACCGCCACCACTCCACACACTGATGGAACCGGCCTCGCTCTCACCCGCTGATGGTACAGAGAGATTTGGGCCAGCGCTAGCAACAGGTGCGAGCGGAGCCAGCACCGGGCACCAGCAGTGGGTGTGAGCAGGGCTGTAGCAAGGGGAGGTGGAGAAGCCCTGAGGGGCAATCGGGGCCCACAGCAGCTGCTTGCACCCACTGATGGCACCAAGCAATCGGGGCCAGCGCCGGGTGCAGATAGTAGGTGTGAGCTGCAGCTCCGGCACTGGCAGCAGGTGTGAGCGCCAGGTGGGACCACGGCACAAGGGAGCAAAGAATTTTTAGTAACCACCAGAGGCTTGCCCTAATGACAGCAACCAGCACCGCGCCTTGGTCTGGCACCCCCATTCACCTACTCCACCATCCCGCCGCAGTGACGCCTGCCATGTTCTGCGCTCTGCCGCTTGCTGCCGATGCCCGCCATGTTCCACATGCGCCCCCTGGTGTTCAGCACACATCATAGCAACCGGTTGTTCAGTTGTTCTGCCATTGGGTCTATTTGCATATTAGCCTTTTATTATATAGGATATGTATAGCCCATGAACAGGGGCAATAGGGTAATGAAGACCTGGGGGTACGGAGGGACTGGGAGGAGGGGGGTAAAGGGGTGGGTAGGGGCTGGGATATATCTGTAATACTATCCTATCTAATAAAAGAGTGATATGCAAATTGACCATACATCCATTACACCCACAACCACGCCCACCAGCCAATCAGGAGCGAGTATGCAAATTAACCCAACTAAGATGGCTGCGGCCACGGAGAGAGCAGGAGGCTTGGGTTTCCAAGGCAATGGAGGAATCCAAGCTTTCCACCTGCCCTGGCCTGCCTTGGCCTCCACTTAAGGCTACAAAGTTTCAATTATAGAAGATAAATAAATTCCAGATACCAGGGCCTCCACTTGGGTCACTGTGGGGGGGGGGGGGTGGCCAGCCTGCAAACCACCACAGCTCCCTCACCCAGGCTGCCCCATGCCCCAAGGGAACCCCCACCCTGATCTGGGACACCCTTCAGGGCAAACCAGCCAGCCCCCACCCATGCACCAAGCCTCTATCCTATCTAATCCTATCCAATAAAAGAATAATATTCAAATTGACCATCACTCCAACACACAAGATGGCTGACCCCATGTGGTCAAAGATAACTGCCCCCATGTGGACACAAGATGGCTGCCACAAGATGGCCAGCAGGGGAGGGCAGTTTGGAAGGACCAGGCCTGCAAGGGAGGGCAGCTGGGGGTGATCAAGCCTGCAGGGGAGGGCAGTTAGGGGTGACCAGGCTGGCAGAGGAGGGAAGTTGGGGGCAACCGGGCCTGCAGGGAAGGGCAGTTGGGGGGGACCAAGGCCTGAAGGGAAGAGCAGTTGGGGAGGACCAGGCCTGCAGGGGAGGGCAGTTAGGTATGACCAGGCCTGCAGGGGAGGGCAGTTAGGGGTGACCAGGCCTGCAGGGGAGGGCAGTTAGGGGTGACCAGGCCTGCAGGGGAGGGCAATTAGGGGCAAACAGGCTGGCAGGGGAGCAGTTAGGCATCAATCAGGCTTGCAGGGGAGTGGTTAGGGGGTGATCAGGCTGGCAGGCAGAAGCGGTTAGGGGCAATCAGGAAGGCAGGCAGGTGAGCAGTTGGGAGCCAGCAGTCCTGGATTGTGAGAGGGATGTCCAACTGCCCGTTTAGGCCCGATCCTACCTGGATCGGGCCTAAACGGGCAGTCGTACATCCCTTGAAGCGTCCCAGATTGGAGAGGGTGTAGGCTGGGCTGAGGGACACAACCCCTGTGCACGAATTTTATGCACCGGGCCTCTAGTCAACAATAAAAGTATATTTTTTAAAAAGCAGGTCCATATATTGATATGAAAGACTTTCTATGATATATACTAAGTAAAAAAACAAAACAAATGCAATATACTATGATATATATATATATATATATATATATAGAGAGAGAGAGAGAGAGAGAGAGAGAGAGAAAGAGAGAGAGAGAATATGCAAATTAGACTGGGACTCTGTAACGGGTCACAACCAGACAGGAGGAGGTTGCGCACGCAGGTGAGGCCCAGAGCAGAAATGGAGACAGAGACCAGGGGGACCAGCAAGCCGCCGCACCCTGGCCTGGGCGGGCCCCCCAGAGCCGGAGCGGACACAGACAGGGACAGGGTGGCCGGCTCGCAGCCTCCGTGGCTGAGCGCAGGCCCGGAGAGGAGACAGCGGGCCCGCGTCGCGCTGAAGCAGCACAGGTCCCTCCCGCCTCCCGCGAAAGTGGCGCGGCTCTCTCCTGGCTCCCGTGGGTGCTGGCAGCTCACTTCTGCCTCCCACAGAAGCCGCACGCTCCCATGGAAGCCACACAGCTCCCGGCAGCACGCTGCAGTTCCTGCCAGCTCCCGTGAAGCCAGCAGACGGCCTACTGCGCGCAGTATCGCGCGATGGGCTGCTAGTATATAGATAAAACCTTTATCCGAAAATCAAAAATACATATATATCTATTTATACATATATAGATACACATACATGTACATACAGTATATACAAAGATTGTATACCTATACACATATCTATTTATTAGTAACTTATTTGCTTATTTTTTGCAAAATGAAATATATGAAAATAAAACAGAAACTAATGGAAGTGGTTACACATAAGGAGTGAATGGGAATTGGGAGAAAGAAATAAAAATGAGATTTCTCAGAGTAAAAATTTTTCACGTTGTTTTGCATTTTGAGCAATGTAAATGTCTTATATATTCAAAATTTAAATTTAAAAGGATTTACCAAAATCAAACTCTAAAATTGAATACAAATAGAAACACATGAACCTAACCACATATCAACTTGATGATATAACCACACAGAAAAGAAGAAGGTTTTGAATACAGTAGTCTGACCACACCCTTGGTGGGAACTTATCAGAAAAATGCAAAGCCTGGGACTTTTTATAGGGTTCCTGTCCTATAATCTTCAAAAATACTAATGCTCCAATTAACAAAACAGGCGGGATGGGGCTGTTCTAGATGAGTAGAGATGAAAGAGAAAAGATAACTAAATATGATGTGCAATTCTTTGGACTTCAAAGTCAACAAAACGAATAGCTGTAGAGGACATTATTGGGACAATTCGGGAGAATTTGCATGTGGACTGTATGTTACAATATATTACTGCATCCATGTTAAGTTCCATGGATATGATCATGTCCTTAGAAGATATATGCTGAAGTATTTAGAGATGAACTCTTAGGATCCTATATGAAACTTCCTTTCAAAGAGAGAGAGAGAGAAAGCAAATGTGCAAAATGTTCATATTACTCTCTCAACTCTTCTGTAGGTTTACAATTCTTCAACGTAAGTTTGAGAGCTAACCCCCAAAAAGAGACCTGTGCCTGCTAGCTATTTCTATCTCTGGTTTTCCCAACTGAGGAGTGTGTGAGAAGGAGACCTGAAACAAGTACATCTGGCTGATAAATAAAAAGAAATAGCGTCCTGGGGCCCTGTTTTCAGTCTACTGAGCATGTCAGTTGATACTTCACTTATTCATTTCCCATAGTGTGTGCCCAAACAAATAAAATCTGCTTCCTACTTTAAAAAAAAAAAAAAATAGCGGGGAGACTGTCTAGAAGCTTGCCTGGAAAGAAGCAGTTAAATCGTATCCTTATTTTACCTCCTTATTTAGTGATGTGCTTTGGCAGAAACTCAAGGAGAGTGTAGTTCCAGCCAAACTCTGGAAAAAACGGAGACAACACTGCCTCTGGCTCTCATGAATAACGCCGGGTGATGTGCCGCTGCTTCCAACCTGCCCGTCTCCTTTGTAATGACAAAGCACCAGGGCAAGGAGTGAGACCCCTGGGTAGTCGGGTCTGTATTATTTCAGATTTTAAATACTGAAGAGAGAGACAGAAAGCCTTTCTCCCCAATCAGGGAGTGGGAAGTATAATTTACACTAAATGCGGCTCACCTTTTCTGCGGAGCATTTGAAGAGCTATAGGTGCTTCCTTTTCAATTGCTGATACACGATTGCCCTAACAAAACACCTTTAGACACTCCTAAATCATATACTTTAAAAAATACCTCTTTCCCAGATATATAATTTTTGCCCCATAAAATGATGAAATGACAATTTGCCACTGGCCTTCTATATTCGTTTCTTTCTAGGCTTAAAAGCCTATTTCATTTCTATTGCAGGATTCTGTTCAGGTATAGGCAGATACCCTTTGTAACTGGTTAAAAGCTACAAAAAAAAAAAATTCTACTGAAACAAAATGCTGTTCATATCCCGATGCATGCCAGGAGGAATAAATCGTACAAAAGCACCTAAAAAAACTGTTCTAGAGTTACTACTGTGTTACATTAGCTGACAAGGTAGAGATGATTACATTTATAGATTTTTTTTCCTTTTTATAGAGGCAGAATCTATATGCAGCTGAAGAATTGTGCATTATCGCCACTGGAGTTTGAATTCAGCTAATGAGAACTAACAGCAAAAGGGAGACTTCTTGCGAGGATGAGTGGTCTTGGTCCTGTACATGAGCCATAAAATGAGGCCACCTGGCTTCCCTTTGGGGCCAGAGCACTAATTTGCAAATATATTTACAAATATATTTTAAGATTTACAAATATATTTCAAGATTCCAGTTTGGCATCCATAAAAATATTAAAACATATATCTCTTTTAAAAAGGCATCCTAAGCTAATTATGAAGTTGGAAGCTATTAATACCAGGCTTTAATTATAAAATAATAGCTTCTATTTGCATGATGCTATACACTGAGCGGCCAGATTATTATGATCTCTGAATGCAATGGTAATATGTTGACTGAAACAAGGGGATGTCGATGGTCAAAGATGGCCGCCCTCATGTGGACAGTTGGGAGGGACCAGGCCTGCAGGGGAGACTCTAATATATATATTAGAGGCCCGGTGCATGAATTCGTACATGGGTGGGGTCCGGCCAGGGGGAGGGGACATGCCTGCTGGTCGAACTCCTGATCGAGGGGACAATTTGCATATTAGCCTTTTTATTATATAGGATATATACTGAGTGGCCAGATTATTATGCATTCAGAGATCATAATAATCTGGCCACTCAGTGTATATCTCTGTGCTTCAAAGCACAGTCACAAACATAATCACACTTAATCCTGGGAACTCTGTGAAGTAAATTGTGTGGTTAATCTTTGCATTATGTAGTCAAGCAACTGAACAAGACATGATCATTTTCAGTGCTGAAACTTTATGTCCACTGTTTATCAGAACTAAAAAGCCCTGACAGAGAGTGAGAGACAAAATAAGAGAGAGACTCAGTTCTGTCACTTACTAGCTGTGTGACCCTGAACAAATGACCAAATTTCTCTGAACCTCAGTTTCCTCAGCTGGAAAATAAGGTAAATAATACCGATCAATCTCTTAAGAATAGTTTGATGGTTAAACAAATTATAAGAAATAACACTCAAAAAATGATAGCTATTTATTCACACATTCAACAAATATTTGTGGTTTTAGCTGTTGACAAGGAAGATACAGATCTAGAAGAGTCAGGTAACATAAGTGTTCTATTAAGATACTAGAGGTCCGGTGCATGAAATTCATGCACTGGGGGGGGGGGGGGGTTGTATTCCTCAGCCTGAACTGCACCCTCTCACAGTCTGGGATCCTTCAGGGGATGTAGCAGTGTGCCAAGCGGCAGGCAGCCAGGGAGGAGCCCGAATCGGGGCTGGGCGCCCCTCACGCTCATCCCAGCCCATTGCACCTGCTGCTGTGGAGTCAAGAGAGCCTCCTGCTGTGGCAGCTGTGCTCACCAGCCATGAGCCTGGCTTCTGGCTGAGCGGCATTACCCCTGTGGGAGCACACTGACCATCAGGGGGCAGCTCCTGCATTTAGCATCTGCCCCCTGGTGGTCAGTGCATATCATAGCAACCCATTGTTCTGATTGTTCTGCTGTAACGGTCTTTTAGGCTTTTATTATATAGGCTGAGGCACGGTGCATGAATTCATGCACCAAAGGGGTTGCTCAGCCTGGCCTGCAGGTTCAGGCAGAAACCAGCCCTCCGACATCCCCCAAGGGGTCCCAGATTGTAAGAGGGCACAGGTCAGGCTGAGGGACCCCACCGGTGCACCACTGGGGCTGGGGAGGGACACGAGAGGTTGGCCAGCCAGAGAGGGACTGGGGGAGGACTCCAGGGTGTGTCTGGCCTGTCTCGTTCAGTCCCGATCAGCCAGATCTCAGCAGCAAGCTAACCTACCAGTCAGAGCATCTGCCCCGTGGTGGTCAGTGAGCATCATAGCAACTGGTCGATTGGTCGACTATCTGCCCACTGGTGATCAGTGCACATCATAGCAAGTGGTTGAGCAGCTTTAGCATATCATTAGCATATTATGCTTTGATTGGTTGAACAGCTGACCTGTCGACCAGACACTTAGCATATTAGGCTTTTAATATATAGGATAGTGCCAGCCCTCAAGAAGCTCCCAGACCTGAAGCATGACAGACATTTAAATAAAGCATTAGAATATAGTGTGGTATTGAGGAAAGAAGTCCAGGGCCACCAGGCACAGTTGTGAAGGTTTCACACTGCACAATCTAGGGGACAACATTCATGTCACAGTATGTGTGAGTGATGATACCCCCAGAGTGTGTAATGTACCACCTGAGAAGCCATACACAGCAATCCTAGTGGTAGCAGAAAATGGTTCATAAATTCTTCATAGAGTTGATATTTAATCTAGGTCATTCCAGAAAACATAAAAGAAGCATGAGAGTATATGAAATGAAAACTGAATTGTAAGACCACCCTTGCCATAGTAGATGATGTGTGTATATAACAGAAAAATGAAATTGAAAAAAGAGACCATATGGTGAGGGGCTTTGTAAACCATGCCAAGTAATTTGTACTTTATGCTCAAAACAACAAAGCACTTTAGTGTAAATATGTGGTTGCTATGTCAGCATACCTTCTCCACTTCCCAACAGCCCCTAGTTTCCATTTGGAGGTAGTTCTAGGGATTGTCCAAACAGAATAAAACTGGAACATGTTATTGACAATGCTGAGACAATGGTGCAGGATGCACTATGGCTAAGAGGAAGGAGGCCAACAGCCTGGCCAGCAGGCGGGAGAAGGGGGGGGGCTGGTACAGGAGGAAACCAGGCTCCAATGACCATGTTGATGCCCTGGGTCCAGCCTTTTCCAAAGTCCACCTCCTTCGAAACCTTCAGTGATGTGAACCCATAAACTTCTATTTATTATTTAAGCCAGTTTGTTTTGCTTCCTTTTACTTTCAACCAAAAGTTTTATAACTGATACAGGTGCCAATGAAAGACTTTAAGAAAAGAAGCAGCATGATTGTATATACATTTTAGAAAAATATGCTGGTAGTAAGGGTAAAGAAGATGTACTGGAAAAGGTTAGAAGTCAGTAGGATATAATCTTTTGCCAAAGTCTAAACAAGAAGGGAAGACAAAAACATGAGCTTTATATCCTGAATAAGAAACTCTTAGAGAAATCTTTTTCATGGGTAAACCAAGTTGCAAAATAATTTGCATAAGCTGATATTTTATTTTTTTAAATTTATATTACTTATGGGCCTGTGTCATTCCACACTTTAATATATACATATTATACATATATGTATACATTCTGTCTGAATTTTTTAAAGTGAGAATTGTTAGTTGTACAATTAAAGAAAGAACATTTAAGAAATGAGGACACATGACCTAAGTCTGTGGCCTTGAATAGAAAGGATGAATTTAAAAGATATTTAGAAGTCAACCTATAAAAAGCCATCCTTTTAGGAAAAGTTCTATCCCCTCCTCCCACATGACTCTTTCCTGGACTACCCTTGTCCAGTATGACCTTCTTCCTCTTAATTCCTAACATGCCCACTCTCTGGATAATCATTCAATCTTCCCACATTCTATCTTGTACTGAGGATTAACTTTTCATAAATGTATATCTTCCAAATGGTTATAATCTCCGGGAATCTTGGTTTATGTTTTTTTGTGGCTACACTTCACCCAGTTTGGTGTTTTATATGCAGTGATTATTCAAATACCCCCTGGTCATCTCAGTGGTCTTCCCAGGACACAACACTGCCCTCCCTCTTCCCTGCTTCCTATACTACTCAGACTACCCCTTGGCTTAACATAGAGAAATAGGCCTGGAAATCCCCCAAAGGGGTTGGGAATACCTCTGAACTGCAATGATCAAAATTCTCTTCCCGCTTCTAGCTTTAACTCTGCTTTGTATCATCAAATAGCTTTGAGAAAGTCTCAACCTCTCTGTGTGTGTTTCTACCTATAAATACTTTCACAAAAATATTTGAATGGATCAAGGTAATCAGAACCTGTGCGGCACAGAAGGAAAAAAGTAGACTGGTACAAAAAGATAACATTGGGAAGGAAATCACATCAGAAAGACGATAAAGTATATTCTTGAAAAAGTGCAATTGATGAAGACATCCATTTGAGAAAACCAATAAGACAGGAAGACATAGCTTTGCACCAGAATCCATGACCCAAGCAAAGAAACTGTCCTCAAGTGAATAGAACAAATGTAATAAACAGGTTTGAGCCAGCTGTGTTTTCTGGTTAAAGTCATTTATTCATAAAGTTTCATTGAGTGTCCATGTTTATAAAACACTGGTCACTATTGAGTAGATAGCAATAAAAAAGATAACCATGAATCTGCCTTCATGAAGCGTATGTTCTAGTGAAGGATAAAAACAAGTAAATAATCAATTACAATACAGTAGGATGAAAGACCTTAGAGGGTGCCACTCACACTGGAGTCTAGGTAATTGGCATCCCTGAAGTACATTTCACAAGCTCAAAACTCTCTTCCTACTTCTAGCTTTAGCTCTGCTTTGTATCATCAAATGGAGGGGTCAATGTGAGGGGTGCTCTGGGTAGTCAACCTTTCAAAAGCCATCCTTTTAGGAAAAGTTCTATCCCCTCCTATGCAATGTGAGGGGTGCACTGGGTGCGAATGATAATGGTTGTTAGGGACTGAATGTTTGTATCTCCCCCAAAATTCATATGTGCAACCCCAGCCTCTAATGTGACTGCATTTAGAGATAGGGCCTTCATGAAAGTAATCAAAGTTAAATGAGGTGATAAGGGTGGGACCTTAATCCGATAAGGTCAGTGTCTTCATTTGAAGAGATGTGCCTGGAGAGAAGTGTCTCTCTCTCACTCTGCCCTGTGAGGACACAGCAACAGCCAGGAAGGGAAGCCTCAGCAGAAATCAGCCGGCTGGCACTTTGGTACTGAACTTCTGGGCTCCAGAACTGTGAGAAAATACATTTCTGTTCTTTAAGCCACCGAGTCTGTGGTATTTTATTACAGCAGCCTTAGAAGGCTAATAGGAGCACCCACTCCAATCTTAGGTTCATAGAAGTCCTCCAAAGAGAAAATAAAATGTAATATTATATCCAAAGAATAAGAGTCAAAAGGAGAGTTAGTAGAGGACCCAGGGAAGGCGCTGAGTGGAAACTGTTTCCCAGGCAAAGGGAAGAGCAGATGTGAAAAAGAACAAAAGGCTTTCACACCGAGTGGGTTAGGGAATGTGAGGGCACAGCACCTGAAAAGATTATTAGGGAAGAGTTACAATAGGTTTTTCATAAACCTATACAAGAATTTGGATTTTACCCTGGGATGCATAAAAATGTTGCAATGTTCCCAGGATAGTAAAAACTAATAATAACTGAAGTTATTTGTAAAACTATCTGGAGGGAAATTTCCACTGTTGCAGCTTTCAAACATTTTCTCAGCCCCACTTGGTTGGCCCTCAGTGACATTTGTTTAATAAATAATAGGTTTAGGATTTTCCTGAGGATATCGTGATCCTCATCTTACTATAACAATGTACCTGATTCCAGATCAGAGTGCTTTTTGGGGTTTTGGTGGGTTATTTTGTTTGTTGTTTTTTTAAATGATTTCTTACTGACACCGTAAGAGAGCATTTCCTTAAAGTGATCCATGTAGCTCTGCCCTAAAATTCAGGTTTATATTCAGGTTGCCTCCTAAAACTCAGCCCTTGAATCAACAGACCAGCTAACATGGTGCTGGATTTATAAAGATCAAGTTTAAGCCAATCGCTCTGGCCTCCAGAACAATTCTGAACACTCTTGCACCTCCTGAAAGCAGCTGACCCTTGGATGAATATCACTGCAGCAGTTTTATATCCTTCTGGAAAACAATACCTAGACACCAGAACATGAAATAATAGATTGTTCAGGGGTCTGCGGAGCATGTCAGGTTAAATTCTCCTTTGGGGGGAGGACTTTTATGGGGGGCCTTCAGATTGTTTTTGAACTCCTGTAAATAGCGCGGCACCACATTTGGTGTTCAGGAAAATAGACGTTGAAAACAAGAGTTGATGGACCCTGACAGCCAGTATTTTAGGTATGTCCTTCCAGCTACCCAAGCATGGGATATCATTACATTCTCACCCCAGGACCCTTGCTCTGCCTCCAAAGTCCTCCCACAACACTATGAATGCACAACTGTTGGGAGTCTACTGCTGCTGGACATACCTGTCTCAGCATTTGGGGAAGGTGGCTAGCTCTCCAAAATCTTTAAAATACTGTTTCATTCTGTTCACTTTTTTAAAACACTGACGTATTAAAGAAACGTGTGCACTGGTGTATCTGGTGCATGGGGAAAATCTCAGGGTGATAAAACTAAGAACTACACCTATAGAATGAGTAACACCATAACCCAAGCCTCAGATTGAGGGTGAGCAAACTCCACCCCACCTTATGCCATTACTGATTGCAGCTGGCAGCAAGAAGTCATTTGGAGGAGCAGTGTTTCTGTGATCAATAATCTTTGAGCAGCCTATTCAGAAATGCCAGTCTTGGAACTCAACAAGACAGTCTTTGCAAGAAAACAAGGAGACTTTCAAATTGCTACAGAGACAGAGTCATGTCATTCAACTGAGCTGAAACTTCAAAGGAAGATCAGGTAGCATAGGCCTAACTGATCAGATCACTTGAATTCTTTACCATTCTTTGTGTAAAGATTGGACTCCTTTGGTGGCTTTAGTCATGTCATTGGATCCATTTTATATAGAAACTAGTGGCCTGGTACATGAAACTCATGGGGGGGTTCGGGGTTCCCCCAGCCTGGCTAATGCCCTGTCACAGTGCGAGAGCCCCGTGATCCATCACCCCAAGGAGGTAGGCCCCGCCCACTCATTTGGGGCTCCTTGATGGATTGCCCTAAAAAGGTAGGCCGGAGCCAGGGGAAGCCTGAGGACCCCTGGGCCGGGCCGAGGAGGAGGCCTGCAGACCTCTGTGAGCCTCAGGACCCCTGGCATAGGCACGCAGAGGCCTCCGCCATGGACCCACCCCCATCCCTGATGCTACAAGTCCCCGCCCACCTGCACCTGCTGCGCATGCAGCCTGCTGATAGGTCGTTACGTGACAGTGTCCTGACCACTTTGCATATTACCCTATTATTAGTATAGATAATATTAAACACCTATCCACCAAAATGGTTATTATCACCTCTAGTGCAGTATTCTTTCTGCTAGCCACTCTCTGCTAGCTACTCCTCTTCCTCTAGATCAGCTATCTGCCCCTCCACCTCCAATAATAGTCAGAGCTACTGATCACCACATTATTCCTACTTTTACCCGTCTGTTTGTCTGTCTTAAGTCAGGTTCACTGGAAAAAGACTCTGAGGCAGAGATTTGTGTGCAGTTTTATTGGGAATAGCAGTTAGGACCAATGTGTGCAAGAAAGTGAATGAAATAGATTTGGGCTAGAGGAAGAAGTGCAACTGGGATGTAGTCACTCAGAGGCAGACCCTACAGGCAACTCTGAAGCTACTATGGTCCTTCAGAGTTGCCCTAAATTAAGGCAGAGGGACCAGGGCTTTATATTCCTAGATTGACAGATTATTAGGGAGAGCTGCTTCAGGAGACAGTTATGACCTTGATTAAGGCAGCTCCCATAGGCAGCTGGTAAGGGGCTCAATTTTGAGCCCTCGGTAGGGACACTCCCAAAATCTGGGGTATGGGTGTCTCAAACTGAAAAGGCGATGTGGATGGTGCCCCAGAGTATCCACCACACCCTCTCACCCAACTATGTGAAGAACAGCCCCAGAGATGGAGAGAGTCTGCCTTAGGGTTATTTGACCACCTTTTCTCCCCTCTCCTATTAGGTTAGTACCCCCCTTTCATTCCTCCTACCTCCTAAATTCTGGTGTGAATTCTCCAAGGCTATTCTCTTCTGTTTCTCCAAGTGTCAGACTGAGGCAAACAGCTAAGGCCAGGGTCTTACTGGGATTTAAGTTTTGGAGTGCTTTGGTAGGTTTAACTATATTATGTGGGGGTTTTTTAAGTGAATTTCTAATACATGCTTCTAATTTCTCTTGCTGGCTTTTAATTTCAAATGCACAGTATTTCAGCTACATTCAGATCCAATCAATTTTTTTTTTTTTTTTGCCAATTACCCAAGAAGGCATTCAGCCATTGTTTCTTTGGGAAAATGTATATTGAGTTCCAAATACACAATCAAAAGAAGTCTTGGAACAGTGCCCAGGAGGAGACTGCCACACAGGTAATGGCTGTAATGAGCACATTACAATCGTCAAACCCTTCAAACACACATAGGGAGGGCACCAGCCCATTAAAAGCCAAAGCTGCCTTTTAACCATGCCTAGCACAAAGTATTGGAGGGCCAAAGTATTGTTTTCATCAAATTGTTCTTAAAAAATAAATCTAGTACGTGGTAGGCAGTTAGACATGAGCAGAGCAAGAACGATGGGCAGGTCACCAGGTACAGAAGGTCACCAGGCAGAAAGCCCCAGGTTCCTAGCAAGGAACGAAACTGAGAAAACAAGGACCTCACCCCCAAGGTAACCTTTCCTCTGCTAGTGATACGGGAAATTTGGACTGGGAATGTGCGGTGTTCCCCTGGACAGGATGGTTCCCCAGGCTTTTTGTCCATTGGAGTCAAAGAATGAAACCACAGACCCAGGATGGTATAGCAAAGGTGGAAATTTATTGAGAAAAAAAGCACAGAATCCCACATGGAGAGGGGGAAAGAGTCCTGCCGAGTCCATTTTTCCACAGCTTATAAAGGCTGCAGTTTTTTTGTGCCTCAATATTCCCTCTGATTGGTCACTATTCCCCTTTGATTTGGTCACTATAGCAACTGCTGAGCTCAAGTCTCACGTGAAGTACTGGAGGTTCCCTTCTTCTTCTCCCTTATTGTTCTCCTATTCCCTCTGGGCTTTCTTCCTCCCTCTTTGAATGAGGGGCTTCCTTCCCTTTATTCTGTAAATTTATACCTTTCTGCTACTCCCAGCTCCCTTGTCTTATGGAAATGTACCCTTTGCAGCTCTGTAGCCCTGTGCTTTTTCCATGGACCCCTTAATTCCTAAAATTTCCTAACCTGCCTATTTCACCCGTAAAGACTCCTTTCACTAGCATCTCAGGGACATAGAGTTTAGAACCCCTGATTTTCATATCACTGGTAATGTGGTTTGGATACTCCCCTGATATTTCCTCCTCTGGCAGGTCGGTAGTCATGAGGGTTAGACCTACCCTTAGAAGGGGAATAAACAAAGGGGTGG
Source organism: Eptesicus fuscus (assembly GCF_027574615.1). Classification (NCBI taxonomy): domain Eukaryota; kingdom Metazoa; phylum Chordata; class Mammalia; order Chiroptera; family Vespertilionidae; genus Eptesicus; species Eptesicus fuscus. Next base: position 28,992,220 of record NC_072480.1, read on the forward strand.
GAGAATAGCCCTTAAGCATTAAGCCCCCAGAACAATAAGACTCTAACCCACATCAAATACATCTAGGCCTCCTTCTATTTCAGCTGCAAGCCCAGCAAAAAGCAGCAAAACCAGACAAGTGACATCATGACTGACCTCAGGACCAAATGCAATGATTAATGATCAGACCAATCAGTAGAGACCAATATTCTATTGGGATTCCTTCCTGAGTCCTCCAGATAAATATCCTCTCTTGAGCACACCCCTGAGGAGATAGAAAAAGAGAGCTGGGGGAGGGGGGA